>NC_134725.1:36131221-36731221 GCF_049634645.1 Pelodiscus sinensis
AATCTCAGGGCAGGGGGTTGAGGTGGAGGAGGAGGGAAGGGCAGGGGTGCTGACGACCACCCACCCCCCGTGAAATTCATACCAGGACACGGTTTGCGCTTCCTCTTCCCATCACTGTCAGGAAATGAGAGCAAAGTGCACGGCTCACCTGCCTCCTGCCTTCCCCAGCAGGAGCAACAGGAATGCAGCAAACTGTGCACTTTCCCCTTACTCCCTGACAGGGACAGGAAGGGGAAGAAGAGCAGCATCCCTGGATGAATCTGGAGCCTGGGGAGGTTTCAGTCCCCTTGCCCTCACTAAATGGTGCCTGTGGGGATGGGTTCAAGCTTAGGGCAGCCCCAGACCAGTGCAGGGGCACACCCCCAGCCAGCCCCTTTCACCTGCCTGGCTGCCAGGTGCTTAATGTAGCAGCCTGCAGGAGAGGCCCGGGAGCTCCGCTCAGAGTCCGCCACACCTCCTCTGGCAGCCCAGTGCCCCAGCCAGCCAGCTCCTTCTTGCTGGAATGGCGCACCAGGGTACACCACCTGACTTTCACCTCTGATCTTGATTTAAAAATTGCCAGTGCTGGAGAAACCTTCATGTGCTCTGCACAACAGAGAAGAACATTAGCACATGCTTCCAGTTCAACACGTGCTAAAATTCTCCACTGCATCTTGACCTTAAATTCTCTGGACCTTTGTTCCCCTCTGTAAAACAGGGATAATCATATTTCCTCCCTTTAAATCGCTCTCTTGATCTCATCTGCTTAGACCGCTGGCTCTTCAGCACTCTGGCTGTGTGCTTAGATAGCACTTATAATAATGGGACCCTGGATTTGGGCTTCCTGGAAATACCAAAATACAAATACTGTAAATAATGAAAAATGTTGCTGGCTGGGGCTGGTGCAGAAACACAAATTGCCAATAATAAAGTGTGGACTTGAAGACTGTCACCAGGCTCATGGCTGCTTTGCAAACAAAGACAAGCGTTCCATTCCTTTTGAATAGGGGGATAATTTAACCAGCCTTGTTGAGTTTATTTCTGTTTTTCATCCTGCTCATAACTTAGGAAAGCACAAAAAGGTCAAATAGTTTGAAAACAAATAATTTACTCCCCTCCCCTTTTGCAAAAAAAACCAAAAAGTTTTGGTTCAGACTGAGATGTGAGTATGGCTTCAAATCACTTTGTTCTTTGTCAGGCCGGGTTCTTCCTATCCCTAGCACAAAACAGGCCCTTTTACAACAGGGTTCACTCCTCCAAATAAGAATGCATCTTCTTTTGAAATGCAGTAAATCCATCCGTCGTGTGCTGAGAGGTCAGTCTCTCAGTTACAGATAAGACTGTTTCAGAGCAAATGTTGCTTAGGGCTCGCAGGATAGCTTAGTGGAAAAACATTAGACTAGTGGCTCCTGAGGAGATGTGTTAAGGTCTGCTCACTGCTGCTCATTGACTCCCAAAGCATGTTTTTCCTTTGGGCTGAATGATTTTGTAGATATCCATCTTTTGTTCCTGTGTGACATGGAGAAATTATATACTGAGTTAATATTTTACAGGGAAACAGCTCTTCCCCTCACTCAGCCTCTAAAGCCTCTGGAGGGACAATAAAAACACTGCCCAGATGATGTAAAAGATGAGAGTATGATTTGGCTTGAGTTATAAAGAGCAACCGCTGAACTCAGTGCAGGGAAAGTCTGAAACAGCTGAAGCAACATTTCATGGGATGAGCTGTAGAACACAGAGAGGGCAACACAAGGAAGAACAGTTTTCATGCACTTATGGAATTAGTTGTGGAACTTTTTGCCATAAGATTCTCTTGAATCAAAGACATTAATAAGAATCGTTGAAGGCATAGCCATTTTATATGGCTAACAATGGTATCCAAAGTGAAATAATAAGTTATTTTCTACAAAAGAAGACAGTTGGATGGATTATAAATACTCATGCTTCAGGGCATAAGACAACCTCTCATTGGGGTCAGGAAGAAAATTCTCTGTGAAAAGGTTATTTGGTCGGTTCCTTCTGCAGGATTTCTTGCACCTGCCTCTAAAGCAAATTGTGTTAGCCAGTGTGGCTGACAGGACACTGTATTTAATGGGCCACTGGCCTGATCTAGTCTGGTAATTGCTAAGGTTTAATGAAGCTCCAGAAGAAAATACTTACATTATGATTATTATTTTTTCCAATGCAGCAGCACTGTGGAGCCCTAGGCAGGATTCAGGACCTGACTGCATGCAGTTTCCAATTTTTGACTGTGTGACCCCATTTTCATCTGTATTCCTTCCCATGACCCCAGACAGCATGGAGAATATCATTTTAAAATGGCACTTTCCATGCAGTGTCATCGAATCATAGAACACTTGAACTGGAAGGGACTTTGAGAGGTTATTGAGTCCAGTCCCCTGCCCTCATGGCAGGACCAAGTACTATGTACATCAGGGATGGGCAATACTTTTTGACTGGGAGCCACTCCAAGATTTTGGAAAGTGATCAAGGGCTGCACTCTTCCATGATATTAATGGAGGAGATGTGGGGTCTGGGATGGACTTTGGGTGCAGAAGGGAGCTTGGGATAAGGGACTGGGGTGCAGGAGGGAGACTGGAGTTTGGGAGGGAGTTTGGGTGAAGGAGGTGATTGTGACCTAGAGCAGCGGACGGGGGTGCAGGGTTTTGGGATGTGACCTAGGGTAGAAGTGGATTGTGATCTGGGGCAAGAGGTTGGGGTGCTATGTCTGGGAGGGGGTATGGATGCAACAGGGGGACAGAGACTTTGGGTATGTTGACGGAGGGGGGAGGGAAGAGGATTAGAGCAGGGAGGGGCTGGAGTGTCAGAGGCAGCCTGTGGCCAGAAGACTTACCAGCCAGCAGCCAAACCAGCCTGCCTGCCTTCAGAGCTAAGACTTGCAGAGCTTAAAGGTTCCTAGCCAACCAACCTGCCTGCTTGCCTGGCCAAGTGCTTCATTGAATAACTGAGCCAAGGAGCGGGGGCGTGATTCTTGGCTTCCTGTTATTCAAACAAGCAGCTCCCATTGGCTGGTTTCTGGCCAGAAACCAGCCAATGGGATTGTGCTCAGGGCAGCTTCTGAAACTTCCCCCCTCTCCTCCAGTTTTGAAACAGAAAGGAAGCCTGGCAGCTGCATTTCTGCACTGTGTACAGGGCTGTGGGACAAGCAGGGAAGACTGACTGGAGCTCCCTGCTCCCTCCACAGGCTGGATCTGGTGGCTTGGTGGGCCAGATCCGGCCTGAGAGCCATATTTTGCCCAGCCCTGGTATAGATCATCCCTGACAGGTATCTGTCTAACCTGCTCTTAAATATCTCCAGTGATGGAGATTCCACAACCTTCCTAGGCAATTTATACCAGTGTTTAACCAACCTGGGAGTTAGGAAGTTTTTCCTAATGTCCAACCTAAACCTCCCTTGCTGCAGTATAAGCCCATTGCTTCTTGTCCTATCCTCAGAGGCCAAGGAGAACAATTTTTTCCTCTCCTCCTCCTTGAAACACCCTTTCAGATACTTGAAAACCACTATCATGTCCCCCCTCAGTCTTCTCTTTTCTAGACTAAACAAGCCCAATTCCTCCAGCCTTCCCTCATAGCTCATGTTTTCTAGCGCTTTCATCATATTTGTTGCTCTTCTCTTGACCTTCTTCAATTTCTCCACATCTTTCATTAAATGTGGTGCCCAGAAGTGTTCTCCAATTAAGACCTAATCAGCACAGAGTAGAGTGGAAGAATGACTTCTCATGACCTGCTCACAACACTGCTCCTGTTAATGCATCCCAGAATCATGTTTGCTTTTTTGGCAACAGTGTCACACTGCTGACTCATATTCAGCTTGTGGTCCACTCTGATCCCTAGATCCCTATCTGCCATACTCCTTCTTAGGCAGTCGCTTCCCATTCTCTGTGTGTGAAACTGATTGTTCCTTCCTAAGTGTAGTACTTGGCATTTATCCTTATTAAATTTCATCCTATTTACCTCAGAACATTTCTCCATTTTGAATTATGACTCTGTCCTCCAAAGCACTTGCAACCCCTCCCAGCTTGGTATCATCTGCAAACTTAATAAGCGTATTCTTTATGCTATCATCTAAATCATTGATGAAGATATTGAATAGAACTGGTCTCCAAGCCGACCCCTGCAGAACCCCACTTGTTATGCCCTTCCAGCATGATCGTGAATCATTAATAACTACTCTCTGAGAATGATTATCCAGCCAGTTATGCACCCACCTTATAGTAGCCCCATCTAAGTTGTATTTGTGTAGTTTCTTGATAAGAATATTATGCAAGACCATATCAATTGCCTTACTGAAGTCTAGATAAACCACGTCCACCGCTTCTCCCTTATCCACAAGACTCGTTATCCTATCAAAGAAAGTTTTCAGATTGTTTTGCCATGATTTGTTCTTTGTAAATCCATGCTGGTTGTTACCTATCACCTTATTTTCTTCCAGATGTTTGCAGATGAATTCCTTAATTACTTGCTCCATTATCTTCCTTGGCACAGAAGTTAAACTGACTAGTCTGTAGTTTCCTAGGTTGTTCTTATTTCCCTTTTTATAGATGGGCACTAGATTTGCTCTTTTCCAGTCTTCTGGAATTTCTCCCATCTTCCATGACTTTTAGAAGATGATAGCTAAAGGCTCAGATACCTCCTCTATCAGCTCCTTGAGTATTCTACGGTACATTTCATCAGGCCCTGGTGACTTGCAGACAGCTAACTTTC
Source organism: Pelodiscus sinensis (assembly GCF_049634645.1). Lineage (NCBI taxonomy): Eukaryota > Metazoa > Chordata > Testudines > Trionychidae > Pelodiscus > Pelodiscus sinensis. Next base: position 36,135,926 of record NC_134725.1, read on the forward strand.
CTAAGTGATTTTTATCTTATTCTTTTATTTTAACTTCCAAACCTACCCCATTTCCAATAGCATTCATTGTGTTGGGCATCCTATCACCATCCATCTTCTTGACAAAAACTAAAACAAAGAAGTAATTAAGCACCTCTGCCATTTCCAAGTTTCCTGTTATTGTTTTTCCCTCCTCACTGAGCAATGGGCCTACCCTGTCCTTGGTCTTCCTCTTCCTCTTAATATACTTGTAGAATGTCTTCTTGTTACCCTTCATGCCTCTAGATAGACTGAACTCATTTTGTGCCTTTGCCTTTCTAATCTTGCCCCTGCATACCTGTGTTATTTGCTTATATTCATCCTTTGTAATTTGTCCTAGTTTTCACTTTTTGTATCATTTCTTTTTATCTTTAGATCATGTAAGATCTCCCAGTTGATCCAACATGGTCTCCTGCCATACTTTTATCTTTCCTATGCAGTGGAATAGTTTGCTTTGGGGCCCTTTAAAAAACTGCCTACTCACTTCAGTTGTTATTCTTCTTAGTCTTGCTTCCCATGGGACCTTACCTACCAGCTCTCTGAGTTTACTAAAATCTACCTTCCATTATCTCTGTTTTGCTGTTCTCTATTCTGCCATTCCTTAGAATCATGAACTCTGTGATTTCATGATCACTTTCACCCAAGCTGCCTTCCACTTTCAGATTTTCAACCAGTCTCCTCCTATTTGTTAAAATCAAATTTAGAACAGCTTCTATCCAGTAGGTTTCTCAACCTTCTGAAATAAAAAATGGTCTCCAGTTGCAGTCCAAGAACTTATTGGATAATCTGTGCCCTGCTGTGTTAGTTTCCCAGTGTATGTTTGGATAGTTGAAGTCCCCCAACACCACCAAATCCTGCACTTTAGATGATTTTGTTAGCTGTTTAAAAACAGTCTCATCCACCTCTTCTGCCTGAGTAGGTGCCCTGTAGTAGACCCCAAGCATGACATCACCCTTGTTTTTTATCTCTTTTAACCTAATCCAGAGACTCTCAACAAGTCTTTCTTCCATGTCCATCACCACCTCTGTACAAGTGTATACCTTTTTAATATATAAGGCAAAACCTCCTCTCTTTTTTCCTTTCCTACCCTTCCTTAGCAAACTGTACCTTTCTATACCAATATTCCAGTCATGTGTATTATCCCACCAAGTCTCTGTGGGAATGTCTACACTACAGCACTAATTCGAACTAACGCGTCTAGAACTAAAAACTAGTTCGAATTAGCGTTTTGCTAATTCAAACTAGCAAGTCCACATTGAGTGGACCCTGAACAGGGCTTAAGGATGGCTGGAAGCAGTGCCGGCAGGACATCAGAGGAGGACTTAGAGTGTGGAGATGCTGTCTCAGGCTAGCCGAGGGCTGTGCTTAAAGGGACCCGACCCCCACCCCGGACAGACAGTTCTAAGGGGTGCCCCGCTTGCAAAGCAGTCCTGGCTTGGATTGCCCGGAGTACCCACACTGGGCTCATCACAGCACTCGGCCATCAGCCCGGCTGCACTTGCCGCAGGCTGCCATCTGGGGAGAGGGGGCAATCGGGGGGCTGCAGGAGAGCTTCCACCCCCAGAAGCCCGCAGAGCCAGCCCAGTCCTCCCCATCGGGGGCTCGTACCCCATTCCTCCCTCACCTCCTTCCACTTACCCTTCCCTAGCCCCCCTTCTTATTGATGTACAAAATAAAGATAACGTTTCTTCCAACATTGACTCTGTCTTTATTGAACAAAACTGGGGGAGACTGGGAAAAGGAGGTGGGAGAGGGGAAGAGAGAGGCTGAGAGAGGGGTGGGCAACTAACATGATCAGGGGTTGGGAACAGGTCCCATATGAAGAGAGGCTACAGAGACTGGGACTGTTCAGCTTAGAAAAGAGGAGATGGAGCGGGGACAGGATAGAGGTCTCTAAAAGCAGGGGTTGGGTGGAGAGGGTGCATTCAGAAAAGTTCTTCCTGAGTTCCCATAAAGAAGGACTAGAGGACACCAAAGGAAAGGAATGGGTAGCAGGCTTGAAACTAGTAAGAGAAAGTTGTTGTTCTTGACAAAGCAAATAGTTAACCTGCGGAACTCCTTGCTGCAGGAGGCTGTGAAGGCTACAACTAGAACAGAGTTTAAAGGGAAGTGAGATCAAGTCATGGAGGTTGGGTCCATGGAGTAGTCTTAGCCAGGGGGTAGGACTGGTGTCCCTGCCCAAAGTTTGTGGAAGGCTGGAGAGGGATGGCACGAGACAAATGGCTTGGTCACTGTCTTCAGTCCATCCCCTCCAGGGTCCCTAGGGTTGGCCGCTGTCGGCAGACAGGCTACTGGGCTAGATGGACCTTTGGTCTGACCCAGGACGGCCATTGTAAGCTCAGGGCTCAGGATCGGGGGTCTCAGTGGACCCCCTTGATTTTCATGCACACCTGCTCCTGGGTGGCCAGGCTGGCAGCTCTCCTGCCCTAGACGGCCACTTTCCTGTGTCTAGTGCGGAGATCGTGGACGAGGTCCACGATGTCCGCACTAGCCCAGGAAGGTGCCCGCCTCTTGCGGTCCAGGGCAAGCTCCCGGGAGCCGCCAGCCTGGTCCCGGGAAGAGGGGGTGGGCTGGGGGACATCGGGTGGGTGGCTCTGTGCCGTGCCAGGTGCAGGGTCTGCTGTCTGGGTGCTGGCAGGCTTGCACCTGGCACGGGCACCGTAGCCAGCCCGTGCCCCTTTAAGGGGTCCGGGGCCGGGAGGGGGGCAATAGAGTTTCCCTGGTGTTGGCCAGAGTGGCCACCAGGGAAAGCTGGGGAGGGCTAGCCTCCCACTAGATCGAATTAAGGGGCTACACACCCCTTAATTCGAACTAGTAAGTTCGAACTAGGCTTAATCCTCATAAAATGAGGTTTTCCTAGTTCGAACTAAGCGCTCCGCTAGTTCGATTCAAATTCGAACTAGCAGAGCGCTAGTGTAGTGGCTATGAATGTTAGTTCGAACTAACGTCCGTTAGTTCGAACTAACATTGTAGTGTAGACATACCCTGTCATACCAACGATGTTATTGCTGTGTTTATTAACTAGCACTTCGGTTCTTCCTGCTTATTCCCCATACTTCTTGCATTTGTATATAGGCATCAAAGATACTGATTTGATTTTGCCGCCCAGTTCTGCCGTCTCCCTCCTTTATCTTTGCTGTTATAGCCCATGCTCCTTCCCATTTCTGACGTATCTCCCAGTTCTCCATGTTTTTCACTTCCCTGTGAGCTTTGGTCACCTGCCCCCGTTGAACCTAGTTTAAAGCCCTCTTCACTAGGTTAACCAGTCTGTGTCCAAATACTCTCTTCCCCTTCCCCTGAAGGTGAACCCTATCCCTGCTTAGCAGTCCTTCTTTTTGGAACAGCATACTGTGGTCAAAGAAGCCAAATCCCTCCTGGAGACACCATCTTCATTGCCAGGCATTCACCTGCAGGATGCATCTGTCTCTGCCTGAGCCCCTGCTTTTGACAGGAAGCACTGAAGAGAATACTAGCTGCGCTCCAAACTCCTTCACTGTGGTCACTCTTGATCTGCTCAAGATTATACCTTGTAGTATCATTAGTGCCCACATGGATGAGTAGCTTGGGGTAGTAGTCAGAGGGCCCGATAATCCTCGACAATGCCTCCATAACATATTGGATACGGGCCTCTGGTAGGCAGCATACCTCCTTAGATGACATTGCAGGGTGACAGATGGGCACCGCTGTCCCCATCAGAATAGAGTCTCCGACCACCACTACCCTATCTTTCCTCCTTGCAATAGTGGCAGCAGAACTCCCAGCTTTGGGGGCACATTCCTATGCACTATAAATACTAGGCCACACTGTGCTGAGGATGCTATTTTGCTCCATAGAATATGCTACTCCAAGAACAATTTTGCTCTACACAGACTAGAAAACCCAAAGATGTTGGTGCTAAAGAAATGGTCTTTCAATAGTAGTCAGACTGGTGGTAAGACAAGTAACAACTATCGCATTTTATATTTATTTACATTACCTTTATTTATAGATCCCAACAATTTCTTTCTTTCTTTCTTTCTTTCTTTCTTTCTTTCTTTCTTTCTTTCTTTCTTTCTTTCTTTCTTTCTTTCTTTCTTTCTTTCTTTCTTTCTTTCTTTCTTTTTTACAAATTCTCAGATAAAATCTCTTCTCCTAATGCTGCCCATACCAGAGCTGGCCTAGCAGTACAAATGGTTATCACAGCTACTCATTTAATACATACCTGAAATTTGATTAAGCTGTGTTTGCCACTAGAGCTGGATGAATACTTAAAAAATATATATTTAAGAACTTTTTTCGGTGATTAAAATAGTCAATGACTAAATTATTCTGGGCCCTAATGGCTCACCGCTGGCAATGTTGGCCAAACCTCCAAGATTCTTTCATGTCCCTATATGCTGGTGATATCTGAAAGACTCACATCTAGCAAAACTGCAGGGCACTCACATTATGTTCCTCCAATAGATGACCAGGTATGATGACTTCTTGGGGATTTGAACTTGTGATTCCAAAAGTATAGTCTCTTGCCTAGAGCTGGTCACACCTAGCATTAGAAGAGACCATGTTTTCCTGTTCGGCTTAATTGTACTACTCCTTGCTCAATTCAAGTCCATGAGAAGTCTGTTTCCAATACATTCCAAGATACAACGTGACAGAGCTTCCAGATAGGGACTCAAAACATTTGCTTATATCAACCAGCACCCATTCCCTCATTCTCTTTTGCACAATGGCTCTTGATTATGTTTGTTCATTATAGCAATTTATTTAAACATCTATACCCTGCTGAGATTTTTTTTAAAAAAAAGCACACACAACAAAATCTCCTAGCTAATGATCCAAAACATTTTGTTCCACTGGCTAAGTATCAAACAGCATTTCATGATTATTCTGGGCTTTCTACTCATCTTCCTGGGCTAGAAGGTATCCAAGCAACTAGTAGATTAGCTACCATGTAGCTATGCTGTACAGCATAATGGAGGAAAGCAAATTACACATCTATAATTGATGTAATACATCTACTTACATCTCCTGTCTCCCCCGGCTTGAATCATCTGCTGACATGTTTTTTTTTTCCTGTTTATTTAGACATGGCGTGTGTGTTTTTCATGCAGCTAGGCCTGCAGGTCATTGAGATGAGGCTATTCAGCATGTTGAGTGCAAGTGGGTTGGCTGTTCAGTTGGATTTACAGCTGGCAAACTAAGAAAGGGAGGCCACTGTCTTGTGCGTTCAGCAGCAAAATACGTAGAGTTTGGAGCAGTGGGAAAAGGAGGGACCTGTATTTTCCCCAAATGAGTTCACTGATAGTTTTTGCTTGTGTAATCTTTGCTCAGGGGGATGGCATAGGCTGCCCAGCAAAGTAATTTCGGCAACCACATATTGGGCCATCACTTCTGCTCCGCAGGAACCCCACAGCTTGCTCTTGGCACCCAGCTTGCCCTACCCAGACTGCCAGGAGCACCAATTCTGGGATGAACACCTGGCCAGCAGGAAGTGGAGTGACTCAACTGACTTTCCTCCCATTGGCAGTATCATGGCTTTTGGTCCCTCAGCCAGGGTTGGGCTCACAAACTGCTGATGGAAACCCAGGCAGCCTATGTCCAATGCCGGGCTATCATTTATCACTGTGGGAGCCACGGGGTGAGGGTAAACACCAGGGCCAGGAAGATTATACTTTGAAAAAGTGCTCTCGATCCTCGGAGGCATGCAAGTGCTCAGGGAGGTTGGTTAAAGCTGCAAATAGCCCATGAAGGCGCATGAATGCTGGCGTGTTTTCCAATGAGGCCTCAAGGAAAGCTGAAATTTGGGGAATCAGACTGTTTGCAGACAGCTCTGCTGACAAGGGTGAAATTCACTGCACCAGCACAAAGCCAGAGGCACTGGGGAATCCCTCACATGGAACTGTCTCCTGCATATCTGTGCACAAGATGCAAAGCCCTGGCCAAGTATCGTTATTCTTCATTTACACATGAGGAAACTGTTTGCCACGGGAGCCAGGGAAGCCCATGAATGAGCCAAGACAAGAACCAGGGAGTCTGGATTTGGAGCCCCGTTGGGGACATGAAATCCATTTGTGCTGCACAGTAAGAGCCCGTCGCCTATGTGCTGAGAGAGCTACACCTTTCACATGGCACTGAGCTTCCCGCATCTCATTGTCCTTCCCAGACATGCCTGCCCCCGCTGATTGGAGTGGGGGCTCCCAAAGTGCTGCTTCCAGTGAGCCCTAGGAATTCTTTCAATGGGGGGATTTCAATGCTCCTTCTTCAAATGTGACTGTGGGAGGTGCCAAATCTCACTGAGTCTCTGCAGTCCTGGTGTGTGTGCTTCAGCCTCAGGCAAGGCGAGTTAGGGGGATACATCCCCACCTCAGCTGGTGCTTTGCCTAGCACACCTCCGAGAACTGGCTTCATCTCATCCAGACATGAGCCGCATGTTCCCTAGAAGGGTGCCCTGAGAATACAGCCACGGCCACCCCCTGCTCTCCCTCCAGCGAGCTATGGAGGCTGGCACTCCAGAATGGTGCAGCTGGGGAAAATCTCTGCCTTTTAGTGCAAGGTGGCATCTCCACAGCTGCTGTCATTAGAGATGCTGGGCACTTCTTCAGCCACCTCCATTATGGGGATCTCCAAGAGCTTTGTAAGCATTGATCAACTAAATCTCACAGCACCTTCGGGTGTTACTCTAGCAAAGTACAGGCAGCAGCAGCCCATTTCATGCACAGGAGAGGCACAGGAAGAACAGTCATCCAATTTGCACTGCTCCAGACATGCCGGTGGAGTTACTCTTGATTTCCACTGTAACTTAAGCAGAATCTGCCCCAAAGTGATTTATCCCCACAACAGCTGGGAATAAAACTCAGGAGTCCTAATGCCACATCCCTCCTGTAACCATTAGGCACCACTCTCTGACACCGGTCACTAAAAGCTGAGGCGTTTGCTGCAGATCCTGGGAAAGTGCTTTGTGTTGCTTCCCAGCAGTGTGGAGGCAGAGCTGCATTCAGAGAGCTGCCGTATCACTGCATTGGGTAACCAGGCACTTTGCTAAGTAAAACAAGCATTTTAAATTATTTTTAGTATAAAAATCCAAGCAAACAAATTATTTCCATCTGGAAAGAGGATGCAAATATATTTTACATTGCTAGCTGCTTTCATCAACATATATTTTGCAATCTGATTTCTCCCTGCTTGCTGTTTTCTTTTCTTTGGTCTTTTATTTTATTTTATTTTTCTTGTGTGTCTGTTTATTTTCTGTAAAGGGTTCAAAGGTGAAAGGGATCACTGGAGAAGTGGAAGGACAATCTGCATCAAAACCCATGAAAGTGGCCAGAAAGAAATTGAGGCTTTCGATTCAGCCATATTACTCATCCGGAACCCATACAAAGCCTTGATGGCTGAATTCAATCGGAAGTATGGTGGTCACATTGGATTTGCTTCTCACGCACACTGGAAAGGCAAAGGTATGCAAGTTACCTCAATACTTTTTATAGCAGTTTCAGTCGCTGGTTTGGGTTGAAGAGGAAAACACCCACCCTTCAAAACAAGGCTCAATGGTCTGTGTTAGCATTTTCCAAATGAGATGTTTTGTTCGGATTAAAAAGTCTTTTGGTGCCTAAATGTTCTTCAAGAATGCACAGTAACTTGTAGGGAGTAACAGCAGACTGAATTGTGCATGCCACTGCCCTCTAGTCGCCAAGGGCACAATTTGAACCTTTCTAGTCTGGCACCCTCGGGACCTGATCGGTGTCAAACCAGAGAATTTGCCGAACTATGGGCGGCCAATAATGTCTAGCAGCATTACCAACACTTCCAGTGCTTATCTGGGCTCTTAGCAGACATCTAGGGATAAATTAGAGTTAGAGAACAGCACAGATTCCTGAGAACCAGGACTGATGGCTGGAAACAAACTTTATGAGACTGCAGGAAACTTGGCCACCTCCTAGATAAGTGCACTCCAGCTAGCTAAAATCATGCTGGACCACAGATATTGCTGGGCCAGAGAGTGTTGGACTAGAGAGATTCAATCTATATACAGAAAAGACTGAGGCTAACATACACAGTGCTCCTTTTGCATGTGTTTTTCAGAGCTGCGCTAAAGCTGACAGTTGTAACATCTGTGTATAGGAGGGTAGAGTGTCTTACAGGTTTGCAAGGGAATTAATGTATGCATCATTCTCACAGCCAGCAGCTTAATGTATTATCATAATATTTGCCCTTATTTAGTGCGCTACTTTTGTCCAGTATGGCAGGCCAACAGAGGTATAATCACCCCCACTCACCACCTTTACAAATGTCTAAATTACAGCATAGACCATTCAGGAGACCAGCTCACAGCAGGTGGCCAGCCTGTGACCAATGGTAGGGCTAGAATCCAGAAAAAGAGTTAAGTGACATTTTCAGACAAAACTTTTTTTTCCGGTAAAGTAATGGAGGTTCGAGGAGAGCAGAATGCATTGTGAATTTGTGCCAGTTTCGCTGGCTGATTTGGATTGAGGATAAAACCTGCTAACATTCAAAAATAGTCTTATGGTTTTGTTTCAACATTTTCAAAATGAAATGTTTTTGATTTTTTGATTGAAATGACTTTTTGTTCTGAAAGTTCCATCACCTTTACTTTAAAACATTCTGACACATTTTAATATAACATTTAATGTAGCAATTAAACATTTCATTTTAGGATTTCATTTACTCCAGAATGGTTTGCCTCTCTCTCTCTCTCTCTCTCTCCCCCCCCCCCCCTCAACTTTTTGATTCACCAACAATTGCAAAACTATTTATTTTCCCATTCAGTTATTTTCCCTGAGCTTTTCAGAATCACCAGCAAACTGAAAATCTGCTACTCTTGTAGGTCACTCTAGGAGTTTTGATTTCCACTTCACCACTTTTACCACTAGATCAAAGTCCTTGTGCTAGATCAGAGGTGGGCAAACCCACAGGCTGGATTTGGTTCCTCGGGCTGCCGCTACTATATTTACGTGTACCTCTGCAGGTAAGGGCAATCACTGCTCCCGTTGGTCGTGGATCGCCATTCCTGGCCAATAGGAGCTGCAGGAAGTGATGTCCCAGTCTGTGCCATTTCCTGCAGCTCCCATTGGCTGGGAACAGCAATCTGCAGCCAATGGGAGCTGCAATTGCCCATACCTATGGAGGAGCACGTAAATATAGCAGTGGAGGGCTAACTAGGCTGGCCTTACCATGGGGTGAACTGAAGCGGCCATCTCAGGTGCTAGATTTGGGGGGGAGGAGGGGGGAAGGGCACCACTAGGACCCAGAGTGTAGAAAATTGTGTCTGCTGCTGGTGCATATGTATTCTCTGTGCTCTAGATGCACAGAGATGGTGGAGTGCTATGAGAGGAGTAGAACAGGAAGAAGGTGGAATTGAGACCTTTCAAAGTTTTGACCCAAGCGAAGGAGCATGGGGGCGTCATTTGAGCTCCCCGCCTCAAGTGCCAAAATGTTGTGGGCTGGCCCTGGGGCTAACCTTGCTGAACTGCTGCCATTTTATTGCCACCTCTGTGCTAGGACTTTGTGCTAGAGAGAAATTTCACCAAGAGAGTATACTCACAGGGGAATAGATACGGAGACAGGGAATTCAGCCTTTAATTCAGGCAGACATTGAAAGAAAAGATGTTTTGCCCAGTTCTAATTGGTGTGCACAGAGCTTAGTAGGCTGAGCTGGTCCAGACAGACAGAGAGGATTCTGGGATTGATTGTCCCTATTTTCTTTATCTATTCGTACGATAAAAATAACATTCCCAAGGCTGCAGCTGGAACATGCAGCTTTTGCAGCTGGTTTTCAAACACCCTTGAAAGCCATTTACTCTTCCATCTGGAACATTAACTCCCAAGGTTCTGGCTGAGGATAAGTTACCACTATCACTCCCATTATCATCATCCTGTATGCTGAACTAGCTGAGACAGGAAACCTTGGATATCCTACAACAGTGCTTTAAACCTGTGGGGTTAAACCAAAACAAGTAGCATATTAAACCAAAAGCACCTGCTAGACAGGTACCATCCAGTGCTTCTACACATGCCCAGCCTGAATTCCGTACTTTACCAACTTGTGGGATTGAAATGCTGGTAAGAGCCCACTGGGAAATCTTACTTTCCCAGGCAAGTTCTGACATGGCCCTGAATCTCTGTGTGGTGGAATAAAGGCAAAATCCTCTAGGCTTTTATCCTCTGAAGCCAGAACTGCTCTCAGGAAGGGGACTGGCTTCCTAGCAGAAATCAGTTTTATCAGAGTATTGCTTCAAGAAGATGGTATAAAATATCTGGCCATGACACGTGGCCATAAATCCTTATCTGACTTGATGATCTTTCCCTCTGACTGGGCATTCCACATAGGAGGAGAACTTTCCCCCCACTCTGCCCCTGGACAAATCAGTCGCAGCCTTTTAATTCTGTACATCCCGCTGCTCTGGAGAAAGCACCTTTCCCATCCACGCACAGACACATATTGTGGATGCTTGTTAATTATAGCAATTTACAAATTGCTGTTGTGAAATTGACTTCATTGGAAAGAGTTAAAATATTTAGCTTGATTGAACATCTGCTACACTTAATTCAGAGTTTATTTAAGGGTATCTCTTTTTACGTGTTAGTATGTGCCTGGATTTTATTATTGCCACGTGCACTGAAATGCTCTCTCTCTCTCTCTGTTTCTCTCTCTCTCTGTCTCTCTCTCTCTCTCTCTGTCTCTCTCTCTCTCTCTCTCAACACAATGCCACCAACACCCAAGATGTGCCCAGAACAAAATCCCTGCTCTGACCACCACCAAACTCGGGGATAGATTTTGCCTTTTCTGATACGCCTCTGAGCCCAGGGTGGTGCTTTGGGGGCACCATCTCAGGGGAAATAGCTTCCCCATTGGCTCTTAAGCAGCAGCGATTTGCTGTGGATTTAGACCAGTAACAAATCACAACCCTGTTGCACACCAGCTCTTCTGTGCTGGGATATTGAGGGGTCGGAGCCTTGTTCTGTCAGCCATTTGTGGCAGTGAGCAGTAGCTGAGCTTGTGTCTGGCAAGCAAGGTCTGGTTAGTCCATGCAGGTGTGCAAGGGGGGGCTGTGCTGTCACACACACACACACACACACACACACACACACACACACACACACACACACTCGGGACATGAAGCAAGTCACTATCTAGCTCTCAGGCTGGGAGAGCTCAGAGGTTCAGAAAGGACCGTTCTGACCACTTTGTCTGACCTGCATGACAGAGGCTGGAGAGCTCACCCAGCATTTATTCCTGTTTGAACTAGAGCAGATCTTCTAAAACAACATCCTATCTTGTGCTCAACTCCGGAGTTAAATTTTAGCAGGTTAGGTCCCTCTCTAGGACCGATATGAAGGCTGAGGCTTGACAGGACACAGGGTCCATTTTGGAATATGTGCTTAGGCTTGGGAAGGAACTCAATTGCTTAGTGAGGTTCATGATGGCCCAGGCCCACCAATGAGGGAGGGAAGGGGAGAGTTGCCCCAGGGCCTAGCAAGTCAAAGGGGCTGGGACTCCTGGCCACCACTGCTGCCACAGTAGCAGCAGAGGCAGCAGCTGAAGCCCCATGGTCACTGGAGCACCACACTACATGCTCTAAGGGGGGGGGGTGCACAGCAGCATGGATGGATGGCTGCTCCCAGCCCCACCCCTTCTACCTGGAGCCCTGCCCCTTCTGGGAGCATGGAACTGGGTCCTGCCCCACACCTTACCTAGGGGCTGGTGAAGGCTGCTGGCTTCCCTGCGCTGGTGACAACTGCCAGATTATTTGCCCTAGACACAGAAGTCCCCTACCTACGGAACAGGGACTGCCCACATAGTAGCAGTAGAAACATCCTTTACTCTGCCCAATAATCAGCTTTCATGGTGAACAGGAAAGACCAGCCTGGTGGTTCAGTCTCCATGCCCTGGTCTCTGTGCTGAGAGTGCTGACCACAGTGCTAACTGGAACAGTGAATGGTAGTTTTTTTAGATACCCTGTAGGCAGCCCTATCTGCTGCAGAGACATGAGGCTGGGTTTTGCTAGGGCTAGCCCAATTGTTCATTGGTCCATCTTCTGCTGAGACTTGAGGGACAAACTTCCTGCAAAGCCCTTCTCGGGTTTGTGTATATCTCAGGGATGTCATCAGGTAGCTACACAGGCCATTGCCCAATCTGTGCCTATATTACTATGCACAAATGCGAGAGGCTTTTCAGGTCCATGGAGCCTCTGAATATTGTGATGACTCTCCTCTCCGTACCCACACTTGAGAGCTTTCCTTTTAGCATACCTGGCTGGGAGCAGCAACAGCTGTGTGTGCTAGCAGGGCAGAGCGCTTAGTGTGACTCACTGACCATAGTAGCAATAATTATGCTGCACAGAGAGTGTGGAAAGAGGAAACCTCTGAGAAGCTTATATAAGGTGCTAGAACAGCCAACACAAAAAGCCGAGGAGAAGGTGGGAACAATCTGTCCACAAATATTCTCTCCAACGCAGAACTAAATCTGATTTGGATTTAAGTCAAAACATGCCACCTTGTGCACTCAACAAGGCACATATTTTTAACAGCACTGGTAAATTAACTGTTGGAACAACTTGCCAAGGGATGTGGTGGATTTTCCATCATCACTTGATGTCTGTACATCAATAATGGATGGTTTTCATAAGAGTATGCAATAGCTCAATGGTGAGAAGTGGGTCTGATGCAGAAAATACAGGATGAAACCTTTTGCCTGTCTTATGCAGGAAGTCAGACTATGTGATCACAGTGGTTCCTTCTGTCCTGGAAATCTGTGTATCTACAAACCTTTCAAGTTCCCTTTCTATGAAAGTTCAAGAACAATCAAGCTTCATCTGACAGCCTGAATACTTGTGAAGAGCAAGTGGTCTGGCTTGTTTCGGGAATTTGCGATTAGCAATGTGTCACTTAGCTGCATGACTCATCCTGTCAGAAGAAAAAATAAATAATAAAAAAAAGAACTCAGTAAAAAGTGCAGTGCACTTAAGCCCTAGTTTGAGAGCTCAGGTGGGAAATAAGTGGCCTCGGCCCAGCAGTGAATTTACCCATTCTGAATATTTGCAATAAATTCTTAACAAACAACCAGCAAAGCAAAAATTATTCTCTGCAGAAATTCCCCCAGACAACTTGAATAGAGAATATATTGAACAATGGCACAAACTGAAAAGAAGGTACAGTTTGTCCTAAGACTTATCTGTTGGAAATCTAATTTTTAGCTCCTTCAAGCCCCTCGATTCCTGGCCCGAAGCATTCTTTATCCAGGGAGGGACTAGCAAAGCAGTCACAGTACTGACGGCAAGTGCCAGAGCATAAGTGAGTCCAGTAAAAGTAGGAAAATATGTCTTAGTGCCCAAGCAGGTTTAGAAACACAGGACCTTATATTGGAGAGTTATGGTTCTGTCAATAGCTATGAACAAGTGCCGTGAAAAAAGGCTGCTTTCATTGCAATTGGCATTCACGTGGGTTCTATTAATCTCGGCTCACGAGTGCTGCAGTGGAAAGGAGAGAAGGAAAGAGGAAATTGGAGTAGGGGCTTTAGCACAGATTTTTCTTTTTTTACTACACATTATTTCCCCCCCTTAGGTTTGAGGGGGAAATTCTGGAAAGAAATATATTAGCTAGTTTTCTGAACTATACTAACTGCAGAATCAGCCAAGGTCAGCTGCAGGCATGTTTGGGGATGTGTGGTTTTAGGGTCCAGCACTCACTCGGCAAGTCACATTCCAGCCCAATCTCCGTCTACCGCAATGAAATGAGCATGGTGAAAAACCTAACCCCTTCCCTAGTCTCGTTGATACCATTAGCTCCTCATAAATGATCACAATTCACCTGCAAGGTTTGAACTCAAAACCTTCAGCACTGTAGACAGAGCACCAACTCCTATGCACGCCCCTCTAGCCTTGGGGTGTGGTGGTGCAAGTTTCTGCCTCAGTTTCCCTTTCTTAGCATTTCTTAAACATGCCACAGTCCAAAGGGAACTACAAGGCTTCACGTCCAGGGCCCAGTTGAGTTAATCTTGGTACAAAACAAACAGCGCTCTAAGCAACAACAACTAGGCCCAGCCCCTCCGCCACAAGGATCTGCCTTTCTGCCCTCCCAGGGCTCCTTCCTTGGAATGTAGCCTTCTCACCCTGGAGAGTGCCCCATCCTTCTCCACGGGCCTGGCTTTTATATAGCCCCGGCCTGTTTGTGTCACATGACCCACAGGTCACATCACCTCAATTTTCCCCACCTAAGCAGGTGAGTGGCTCTTGTCACTGGTGGGGCTGAAGCCCATTTGTCCTTATGAGGCCAGCCACCTATGTGAACCCCAAAGCACAAGCCTCTACCACAAGAAAGGAATAACTCCGTATGCTGGCAGCAGTGATAGGGCTGTTGTCTGTGATGTGTACCAGCTCCTTGAGGATAACTGCCCTTGAACCTAGATGAAAGCCTGTGTCCTGTGAGAGAGTAATAACAACAATATCTTGCTCTTATCATCCATAGATCTCAAAGCACATTGTGTAGGTGGGATGGGGGAAACTGAGGCATGGAGAGGGTAAGTGACTTGCCACCAGGCTAATGGCAGGAATACAGGTCTCTCAGCCCACTCAGTTATCCAATGGGAAATACTGCCTATGTGACCATGGGCACCTCAGTGTGCCAGTGCCTCAGATCTTCCTCTGAACAGTGGGAATAACAGCACAGTCCTGCCTTGCAGAGGGTTTGTGAAATAAATACAGTAACGATTGCAAAACACTCAGATACCGCAGTGACGGAGGCCGATAAGCACCTATGATGAAAGGGGGAGAAAGATACTGCTCACCCTTTCCAAGCATTTTATGCTCTAGTCTTAGGGGCCTTTGTCTGGAATGCTACAGAGGCGTAAATCACAACAAAAGGGCAAGCTGGTGCTGAGTTATTTCCCCTCACTCCTGAAGGCATGAGGGAATCCTTTCTGCACGCAGCCTCCTGTGCGGCACAGACAGCTCTAGCATTGCTCATTCTTCCTGCAGCAGTGACCTCCAGGCCTAAAGAAGAGGGAGCGACTCTTCATGGAAAGAGAGATTATTAAATTTTCATTGCTAGCTTAATCCATGGCCTTTCCTCAGCAATGACTGTCAGTTTGGCCACGCACAGGGCACTGGTTGTTTTTCTTTTCCTGGCTGAACTACTGGCCTCTTTCTTCCCGCTGAGTTAAAGCACCTACCTTATTTCATGCCAGATCTGACTTTAATCTCCAGCCAGGTGCCCAGGGCATTCCAGCCTCCATGGCTTGCACTCTGAACTAGCCCCATGAAACCCTATCTTTGACTCTTCCCCTGGGGCTGCATTTATGCATCCAAACCAGGTCTGTCTGCAAATTGTGACAGACCAGGAAATGTGAGTGGTACTTTGTCCCTATCATGAAAAGCAAACCCCTCTCTGGATGGATATGAACGTGATGAATAAAAACAGGATCTCCTTGATTTTTACTTTTCTCAGAAGGATGCCTGCATCACTTGAAAGTGAATTCAGCACTGATCAGTGTAGACAGACTCTGGAGACTGGATTCCTCCTGTTTTCAGTGTGTCACTGTACTGCATAAACTAGCCTAGTCACTGCAATTCCCCTCACCAACATGGCACACCATTGACCCCTAAGAAGAAGCCCCATTGCAGGGCTGAGGGAGGAGCTCCCTTCCCTATGGCCAAGACAATTCTAATGTCTGTGAGCACCAGACCAGGAAGGCATCTCTGCTTAGAAAGGACTTTTTAGGCCACGCATGACGTGAGCGTATGTGCTTTCTTGGATCCATGCCATTGTGCCACTGATGGGTTTTTTCCCCGCTCAGATCTGAATACGCCTAATGTGTATTTCTCAGCACAACACCAGCAGTCGACTCTCAGCAAGGGAACATTCTGTGTGGCCGAAATCGCTGTGAAAGCCCTTTTGCTGTGCTGAGCTTTGACATGCAAATTCCCCTCCGCCAACGATGGGATTTGACCCAGCACCTGCTCTGCCCTGGGAAGGTGCTTGGGCCTCACATGAGGCAATATGTCTGTGTAGGCTTCAGAACCTGAGATGGCCTGGAAGAGCATGCTGGGCCACGAATCATAGAATCACAGAACTGGAAGGCACCTTCAGAGGTCATCAGCTCCAGTCTCCTGCCCTCACGGCAGAACCAAGCACCCTCTAGGCCATCCCTGATGGGTGTCTGTCTAATGGTGATTTTCAGTCACTCTTGGGATACTGAGAAGGTTAAAGGGTGATGTGAGCACACTCCATGGGTCCCTACCTGGGGAACAAACATCTGATAACGGGCATGTCAATCTAGCAGACAAAGTTATAATGAGCCCCAATGGCTGGAAGACAAAGCTAGACATATTTGGACTGGAAATAAGAGGCACATTTTTTAGTGGTGGGAGCAATTAACCATGAGGACAGTTTGCCAAGGGTTGAAGTAGGTTCTTATGAATACTGGGTGGTTTTCTAAACGATTTACTCTCGCTTGAGCAGGAATAAATATAAGAAAGTCCTATGGCCTCTGCTATGCACAGATGGTTGCTCATAAGACCATAACAATGGTCATGCAGAGTCAGATCAAAGGTCCATCTAGCCCAGTAGCCTGTCTTCTGACAGTGGCCAATGACAGATGTCCCAGAGGGAGTGAACAGAACAGAGAATCAAGTGATCCATCCCCTGTTGCCCATTCCCAGCTTCTGACAAACAGAGGCTAGGGACACCATTCTTACCCATCCCAGCTAATAGCCATTGATGGACCTATCCTCCATGAATTTATTTGAACCTGGGTAAAGTCCTGGCTTTCACAACATCCTCTGGCAAGGAGTTCCACGGATTGAGTATGCATTGTGTGAAGAAATACTTCCTTTCATTTGTTTTAAGCCTGTTTCTATCTATTAATTCCATTTGGTGACCCCTGGTCTTTGTGTTATGAGAAGGAGTAAATAACTGTCCCTTATTCACACCAATCATGATCTCTCCCCCTTAAGTCATCTCCTTTCTAAGCTGAAAAATCAAAGTCCCCTTATTTAGCAGACATTTCACACTCTTTTCTTGCTTTAATAGAATCCTAGAATCATAGACCTGGAAAGGACCTCGAGAGGTCATCAGGTCCAGTCCCCTGCCCTCATAGCAGGACCCAGTACCATCTAGACCATCCCTGATAGATGCTTATCTAATCTGCTCTTAAATATCTCCAGAGATGGGGATTCCACAGCCTCCCTGGGCAATTTATTCCAGTGTTTAACCACCCTGACAGGTAGGAAGTTTTCTCTAATGACCAACCTAAGCCTCCCTTGCTGCAGTTTAATCCCATTGCTTCATGTCCTAGCCTCAGAGTCCAAGGAGAACAATTTTTCTCCCTCCTTGTGACACTCTTTCCAAAATGTGAACCTCTCTCTCAACCAGTGTCCTCTATGCCATTGAACGAATGGGCCAAATTCTGACACCTCAGTCACACTGCATGGTGGAACTGAAGTGACTCTGCTTACTGCTGTGGCCCAGATTCACATTTGTGCGTGTCTGGGAAAGGAATCTATATCCACCAGTTTAAGGGGAGCTGGTGGTGGTGGCTAAGATACCAATACAACTTCCAAAAATGGAGGCCTGGCAGATCCCTGGCAGAGCAAAGGCAGTGGGCTTTGACGTACCGTAGGAATGAGTGGAGCTACTAAGTGAGGAGGGACAAAACCTTGTTTTTTCTCTCCTGGCTGCTGCTTTTGTTGAATTCAGCCGCTGATCAGATTTCCCCTCCTGGTTGCAGCTGTGCTTCCCACCCGCCTGGGTGGAAGGCTCTTTAAAATCAGTATTTTGTTCCGTGACATTAATTTTATGATATCCCTGGAGTGGTTCCAAAGCAAAGTTTTATGTGATATGATTGCACAAGGTGAATTGTCCTGTATCTGTTTAATGAAACAGATACTGTCTTTAATGATTCTTTGGGGAATTAAATACAGTTAAGCTATTAATCAGGCGTTGGTTCCTCAAGGAGGACAAGAGGAAGGAGCAGAGACCCAGAGCATTTATGCATTGTAAGATACATGTGTATTACAGTTTCAACAGCATAGTGGCTTATTATTGGTATTTCATTATCCTTTTTATCACCTGATTTTAATATGAGGATCAATTAGCAAGAAACCTTGGGAATAGTTGAAAGATTTTTAGTAGGGAGCACGTATAAACAGCCTAGGGACCAGATGGCTAGTTCATCTTACTAAGGATATTATGAATCACCAGCCAAAGACCTTTGTGGAACCTCATAGACAAAGCCCATTGTCATTTCTTTCAGATCCATTTTTCTGAACTACTCCTGGTGTTGAGGATCACAAAATACAACATTTGGAATCTCTCTCTCCCCCTTTCTCTCCCTGTCTCTCTCTCTCTTTCTCTCGCAGGGTTTGTCTCCACTTACCCAGAGATCCACACTGTGAAGATCAATCTCCTGTGGTTTGATTTAGTGGGTCTAGTAAGGACTAGAGATGTTACAGTGTAGTCGATTAACCAATTAACCAATAAGAAAAAGCTTATCGGTTAATGCTATAGACTACCCGCATTTCCCTCTCCTCCCTGCCAGTACATTTTTTAGCAGGCTAGCCAAGAGCCTGGCTCAGTCCTGGCTTGCTCTGGGTCCGGGACCTATCCTCTTGCAGCTCTGCATTTCAAGTGTATTGGGAGCTGGGCGGACAGGCAGGCCAGCTCAGTTCTGGCTCTCACCAGATCCAGGAGCTCAGACCCACCCCTGGAGAGGGGCTGCTGCCACCCCGTACTGCTGCCTCTTTCTCAGAAGCAGCAGCACAGGGTGACAGGCAGCCGGTTCATGAGGGGAGCTGGTTTTTAAACTGGCTCCCCTCAGAGACCAGCTCCCACCTGGCACCCTGCACTGCTGCCTCTGGTACACTGACTGCCCCTGGGGACTATCAAATAGTTGACTAACTGATAAAATTTCATGAGGTTACTCGACTATTCAATTAACCGATATTTAACATCCCTAGTAAGGCCCGCTAAATTGACTGCTGATAATGCTTCTGTCAACTCCAGTATTCCACTGAGTCACAAGGAGTAAAGGAAGCTGACAGGAGAAACTCTCCCGTTAGCCTCTTGCAGTAGGGATGCCGCAGAAAATCGATCTAAAGTCTGTCGACTCCAGTTACACTATTCACATAGCTGGAGTTGCATGTCTTAGGTGGGCTTTCTCCCTTAATATAGACCTGCTTTCCCTCCCCCATAACCCACAATAAAGTCAATCTCAAAACTCAGCGCTGTGATTAGGCAAACTATTCACATTCAATTTCAGGAGTGACGGGTGGTAAGTAATAGCAACCTTGATTAAACCCCAAAAGCCCAAGTAGCACAAAGGAATGCAGGGCCTAGGCTGATTAAATGCCAAGGGGGTGGAGGTGGGGCCATGCCGTGGTTGCCACCAACAGTAGAAGTGAAAACAAGGCAGGCATTACCTTGCCTCAGTTGCTGAGATTTCCAGCTCACATGACACTGTTGTCATGGAAATCTTACCAGTTCTGTGTACCGAAAGTGAGCCAGTCCCATTGACTTTAGAAGCAAGCAGCACCTCAGCAGAGTCAAGAGAAGCAAATAGGGGAGGAAAGGTACAGGGATACAGATGAGAAGTTTCAGTCTTAATGCAGTTTTAGGAAATTTTTGGTAAAACTCTTTCTGGCAAGGTCAGCTAGGTGACTTGATGCCAACGACATGTGACGCGTTTCACATGAAGTTTGCGTACAGTATGAAAAGATTTCTCCTCAGCAGATGGGCTGCAGAGAGTGACTCAACCATTATTGGAAAAACTCAAGGTCCTTAACAGAAAAAAGACTTGGGTAGGGGTAGGAATGTGGGATCCGTTAAGTTCTGTAAGGTGGCAGTTAAGATTAGAGACATGATAGTTCAGAGACATGAACAAGTGTGTGTTAGAAAAGCACCTCCCTCTTCTACCATTAAAATATGGCAGCATTTATCACAGTCAAAATCACTCCGAATTATGGTAATGTCAGGCTGGATGGGACCTGGAGAAGTCCTCAAATCCAGCTGCTTGTGCTGGTAGGATCAAACAAACCTAGACTGGCAAGTTTTTCCGCAAAAGCAGCTGCATTTGCGGAAAAACTTGCCAGCTGTCTAGACTGGCTGCTTGAATTTCCACAAGAACACTGACTTCCTACTGTCTGAAATCAGTGCTTCTTGCGGAAATATTATGCTGCTCCCGTTCGGGCAAAAGTCCTTTTCCGCAAAGCTTTTGCGCAAAAGGGCCAGTGTAGACAGCTCAGATTTGTTTTGCGCAAAAAAGCCCCGATGGCGAAAATGGCAATCGGGGCTTTTTTGCGGAAAAGCGCGTCTAGATTGGCACGGACGCTTTTTTGCAAACAGTGCTTTTGCAGAAAAGCGTCTGTGCCAATCTAGGCGCTCTCTTCCGAAAATGCTTTTAACGGAAAACTTTTCCATTAAAAGCATTAGCGGAAAATCATGCCAGCGGAAAATTCTTAAACGCTTCCCATGATGGGGATTCCACAATCTCCCTTGGAAGCCTATACCAGAGCTTAACTCCCCTTACAGTTAGGAAGGTTTTCCCAAACAGCTAACTTACACTTCCATGGCATTAGACTAAGCCCATCATTCCTTGTGCTGCTGTAACCCACACAACTGCTGGTCAGGGCCACTGTCCCAGGCACGGGAACTTAGACCACTTACAGAGAGAGAGAAGAAGGCTATGTCTACACGAGGGCTACGTCTACACTGGCCCCTTCTCTGGAATAGGCATGCAAAGCAGGCAAGTCAGAATAGGGAAATCCGCGGGGGATTTAAATATCCCCTGCGGGATTTAAATAAACATGGCCGCCGCTTTTTTTCTGGCTTGAGGAAAAGCCGGAAAAGAGCATCTAGACTGGCACGATCCTCTGGAATAAAGCCCTTTTCCGGAGGATCTCTTATTCCTACTTGCAAGGGCTTTATTCCGGAGGATCGCGCCAGTCTAGACGCTCTTGTCCAGCTTTTCCCCAAGCCGGAAAAAAAGCGGCGGCCATGTTTATTTAAATCCCGCGGGGGATATTTAAATCCCCCACAGATTTCCCTATTCTTACTTGCCTGCTTTGCATGCCTCTTCCGGAGAAGGGGCCAATGTAGACGTAGCCCAGGAGTTATATCGAAACAAGTTATTTTGAAATAATAACTCCAGAAATAACTATTTTGAAAGAAGCTTATGCCTCTTCCCAAGCAGGAGTTATTATTTTGAAATAACAGGCTTGGTAGTGTGGATGTTGGTCTTGTTACTTTGAAATAAGGGGAGTTATTTCAAAATAACTTCTTGTGTAGACATGCCGTGAGTTAGCGCTACAGCCTTCAATGACAGCCAGCTCAGAGGTCCCAGGTTCAGGTCCTCCTGCTGGCGTTACACTGCCATCAATGGACATGGAGAACAATTGACTACCACCCTTTTTGTAACACCCCTGAATATATGTGAAGACTGTTCTCAGGTCTTCCTGCCACAGTCCTCTTTTCTCAAGACCCTACAAGGCCCAGTTTGTTTTACCTTGCCTCACAGGCCAGGGGTTCTAAACCTCAGATCATTTTCATTGTTCCCTTTAAAAGAGTGGTGCCCAGAACTGGACATAGCAATGCAGCTAGATTTTTACCTGTGCTGAGCAGAGCAAGACAACTACCTCCATGTCTTGCATAGAATATGCCTGCTAATACACCTCGGAACCTGAGCCTTTTTCGCTGTTGTCTCAGACTGCCGACTTTTATTCACTACACATGATCCTGTGTAGCCATACGACTGCCTCGCCAGTTACTCCCCATTTTATAGTTGTGCAGTTGATTTTTCCTTCCTAAGTAAAGCACTTGGCATTTATCTTCATTTAATTTCATCTGATTGATTTCAAATCAATTCTCCAATTTGTTAAGGTCATTTTTCATTCAAATTCTGCCCTCCACGGTGTCATCTGTAAATTTTATAAGCACGCATTTTATATTGCCTTCATTATCATCATAATTTGCACACTTCTCCTGCCTGTTGTTAGAAGATCTCATTGTATTTTATAGAGGGGCTGGGAATGGAGGGTTTTCATATAGGCATTAAGACGTTCAACCCGGATAAGACTTTGGATACCTGTTTCCGGTTAAAATGAATGGGAATTCGGCGTGGACCTCTTAGCCATAGCATGGGTCTGATTTTCACCCCACACCTGAATATTCATTAATTAGACCTTGTTACACCCTAGTAAATTAGGCATGTATCACAACAAGTATAACTCACGATCCCTTTTTACAGGAATGGGCAATGAGACACAGAGAAGGCAGGTCACTGGCCTGAGCGTACAGAGCAAGCAAGACATACAGTGATGTGACTCCTGGGCTTGCTTGAAGGCTCAAAGGGAGAGCGCAACAGCACAACACTAACGTTTCAGAGAGCCTGCCTTCCTATGGAGGGGAGCTTCAGCCTAGGGAGGTTATGGAATCTCTGTCACAGGGGAATATTTAAGAGTAGGTTGGACAGACATCTGTCAGAGATGGTCTAGCTGGTGCTTGGTCCTGCCGTGAAGGCAGTAGCCTGGAATCAATGACCTCTTGAGGTTCCTTCCAGTTCTAGTGTTCTATGAGTCTGTGTTCTTCTGGGAAAAGGAAAGGAATGCAGGCTGATGGCAGGAAGGAAGAAAACAAGCCATATCTACTGCCAGGGCATTTGACACACACATTCCCTGTCTAATTCCCTCTCTCACTTGTCCCTCCTTGTTGAGGAAGAGAAGTGGATGCATCTCAGACAAGCCTGGGGAAAACGTTCCCGTGCTAAAAGCTCTAAGACCGTATATCCCTTGGGCAGCCTGAGTCAGGGTGAAGAACACACCCACAGCACAATCCGTGACCCAGAGTAGATACTGCTATCAAGTCTTCAGCCTGCCAGATATCTGCGCCCCATCCTCCTTGCCTAAGCCTCAGCCCCCTCCAATTCTTTCCCCCAATGCTGACTCCAGGACTGGCTCCTAACTACCCCTGGGATTGGAACAGGTTCCTAGACGCAGTCAATATGAGTGCTAATGCATCCCCCTCTCCTCTGGACCACTTCTAAAAACCTCACCTGTCATGAAGTCCTGATGTCCTGGCTCCCATCTACACTAATAGCACACTTCCCCTTCTCACACTTAGACCAAATGCTGTGTGTCTTCCTCGCTGGCTGGTTTGATCCATCCCCAGGCCTTTGGCAACCATGGGGGGTCGCAATGTCACTCTAGTTTGGGTCTTCTCCCCCCAAATCAGGGGCACAGGCACCTGCTTAGTTTGCCTGTGCATCAATCCAGCCCTGCTTGAGCAATCTCTTTGAGATCCAGCGGAGAAGGATTTGAATCTTGCGTTGCAATATCATGAGGTCAGGGGTTGAGTTTTTAGTTCCCACAGGGGAACTGTTGCTCTTGCACCGTGCTGCCGTATCATGAACGATATTACTAATGGATATTACTAATGGATAGCTTAGGAAACGAGAGGCCCACCTTGTGTCTAGTGACTTCAAACAGGCAGTGACTGATACTTTTGTTAATGGTTTTTCTTTGCTTCTCTCAGAGTGGCCAGAATTCATCAAGAATTACGCCCCCTGGTGGGCCACTCACACCTTGGATTGGTTGAAATACGGCAAAAATGTCCTGGTGGTGCACTTTGAGGACCTGAAGCGAGATCTCTTTGTCCAGCTGAAGAGGATGGTGAGCCTCCTGGGCACCACGGTCTTTGAGGACAGACTCTTGTGTGTCGAGGGCCAAAAAGATGGAAACTTTAAGCGCTCTGGGCTGAGGAAGCTGGAATATGACCCCTACACACCTGAGATGAGAAAAATGATTAGCACCTATATTAAAACTGTGGATATGGCGCTAAAACTCAGAAACCTCACAGGAGTCCCAGATGACTATTATCCGAGATGATGAAGATAAGGCTTGGGGGAACTGACTCTACCCAGAACAGAAAGGCTTGGTTTTTCCCAGCCCATATCTAGTTCCACCCAGTGGGTGGCTTTCTTTCAATTATCCATCTGCTGCTATTAGCTGTTAATGAATTCCCTGCATGAGAAAAAAGAATGGTCACCAGTCATCGCTGAGAAGATGTCGTGGCAAACACATCGCCGAGTCTAAATTCTTCGGGGATCGTGCCGTTGTGAATTTGCATTTGCGACATGAAGACCTTCCCTGCTGGTGTCTTTACCGCTTTCTCTCTCCTGTAGTGTGGGGTGCGTGTTTTGTTCCCTTGTCAGACTTTACAAAGTGGTGAACCCTGCTCAGAAACGGTGGGAAGGAGCTGCACCCTCCGCTTTCCAGTTAGAATGGGGCTGAACACACACATGGCATTTAAAATGTGATCTGATGTTATTTGAGCTGTTTCATTCATTCCTAATAACTTAACTCTTTATTTATAACCTTCTTTGGAGTTTGGGAGGCAGGCTAGTGCTGGAGATCAACAGTAAAACTCACTATGCATTTCCAAGGCCTAATTCAGCTTGTAGGCCATGATCCAGCAAGCTGTTTTACCATGTGTTTTGCTGAGAGCACGACTTCTTAGCCTGGAGATTGCAAACCCTCAGTATCAGGAGTCACAACCACCTTGAAGGCTCAGCTGGGGAAGGCAAGCTGAAGCCCCACCCCTTCTGCCCGAAGCCACACCCCTTCCCCCAAGACCATGACCCTTCAACAACCCCACCGCACCACGGCCTCAACTCTCTTTGGCAGCCGGGGAACTGGTTGCTGGCCCAGCCCCTCCAGGGCAGCTGGGCACTGTAGGCAATTTTGGGAAGACAATGCCTTCCCTTGTCTACGTTACCCGCCACCCATGATCCTGCCTGAGTACGGAAGAGGTTAAGAACTTCTGACTTTAAGCACCTACTGGTCTGTAAACACAGGAGCAGCCCCAGGAGGATGACTCTACTACTCCCATGCCTAACGTTAAGCATGTGCCTAAGCACTTTGCTGGATCAGGGCCATGGTTACGTCAGATTAAATCTGAGGAACCACGCTGGACTCAATGGAGTTACACTGGTTTAAACATGAGCAAATGTGCCCCATCCTCCACCTACATTCTCCTCCCCACCTCTTCCTGCCCAGCGCCTTGCCCGTCTCTCTCATCACTGGCTTGGCAGCAGATGTGGCAGGCCTGAGCATGCTCCTGTGCTGGCTGTTGACATTCTAGTCACAGCATCCCAGACACTGCCATTATCTTTAGACACATATTTGCTGCTTCATCGGTGCAAGGTCACCCTTCCACGTGCGCTCTTCGCAGATGTCAGCTCTGTCACAAGGGCATCCCTCAGGGGCTCGTAGCTGACCCATACTCTGGTGCTGACAGTCACCCCCGGGTGGGGGGAGCAGTTGTAGGGGCTGTGTAGCCCTGAAGCTGTCAGGCAGAGGAGACCCCCTGGTCCCCTGCCTCATGTTCATTTGAGTTCCGTTTCCTCTGAAAACTGGATCAGAGAGCCTGGGAGTAAAAATGAGGCTCAAGAGGGAGAGGTGGAGGGCTAGGTCTCCCTCCATGCTCTCCAAAGCTCATAAGCCATAAAGCGGGGATGGCGTCAAGTGCTTTGGGGCTTGGCATCAAGTGCTAGAGCAGAGATGGGCAGCCTAGGCTAGTGAGTGGGCCACATGAGGGTCATCCTTCATCTCCGTGCGCTGCAAGGTGGTTGTCACCAAGGCAGTCTCCCAGGAGAAGGCCGTTCTGCCAACTGTGCTTGTGTGTCTAGAATTTGCAGGGTGGTCAATTGATGCAGAGGGAACAGCACGCACCTCACTTCACCTGCCCTTTCTTTTGTGTGTGTGTGTGTGTGTGTGTGTGACTTTATTAATACACAGAAGGGCAGGGGGAACCAACATGGACAGAAACCAGCAGAATCTGGCATCCCTGTGCATGGGCAACAATATACCAAATGTCTTGTGGGCCATACGTAGAACCCCAATGGGCCTCAGTTTACCTACCACTGTGCTAGATAGCTGTGAGGTTTGCATCTGAACTTCATGTCAGGCAGAGTTTGGGCTCCCAGAATTTGAGGGGGAGGGGAAATTCAGGCCCCAAAGTCTGGAGTGGGCAGATCTACGCTCAGTGGGACCGACAGAAACCAGTGGCCAGGGGATGGGATGTGGGTGGGGATTCCTGGCTCCATGCTCCCAGAAAGGGTGGAACCTCAGGCAGAAGAGGCAGGGCTGAGGGCTGTTAGTCCTTGGTGCCACCTGGAACACAGTGCTTGGCCTCCCTGCAAAGCCGCACAGAGTGCCCAGCATGGCTCCCTGGTAGCAATTTAAAGGGGCCCCGGGTCTCCAACCACTGATGCTGTGGCAGTAGCAACAGAAGGAGGCCAGGAGTTTCAGGACCCCTTCAAACACAGATATGTGGAACAACTGCTCTGTTTACACACACACACACACACACACACACACACACACACACACACACACATTGACTGATGGGCCTATTTATGATTATACATCAGACGTGGGATCCACAGACAGGCCCGGCCTTTGGGCAAGGTGAGCAGGGCTTGCCTGGGGCCCCCACCTTTAGGGTGCCATACTGCTCGGTGCCCACCCACCTGGCCATGCACTCGCTGCCCTGGCTGGGAGCCAGGTGGCCATGCAGCACAGCCAACCAAAGCATGCCGCCCTGGGCCCTGCAAACTCTTTGGCCGGCCTGTCCACAGAACAGCAACAGCAGAGAGGAGGGGGCCCGTCGTTAGCTGAGCTGCCACTGAGAACCATGCAGCGGAATACCTACTGCTCTAAATGTTTGTAGCCTTTTCAAAAGCCCTTCATCTGTGAAAAGGCAGTGAGGAAGCTTTCAGAGCCAACAGGAGAAGAGCAGCGGTTCTCTCAGCCTGCTTGACTCTGATTCTCCCGTACTCCTCCCAACGCCTGCCCAGGTTTGTGCTCCAGCCTCAGAAAGGAGTCTGCCGTCACTCCTCTAACCTGCCGTTTGTTCTGCAACATGGGTGTCCATCAGCAGTGACCATGTCCTTTATGTCTAAGGAGAGGGTGGAGAAGTTTAGGGAGACCAGCTGTTTACCTTGCCCAAAGCAGGAACAAATTTCTCTAGCTGCGCACAATTTAGGATGGCTCCGTGCAACCCTATTCCGACACTCTCCCACACCCACACCAAGAGGGGGCTATTACAGGAGCCCTGTAGCCTCTGAGTTCTTGCTTAAAAAAAAAGGAGTCAAACCAAAGGATCTATGTGTATTTCAGTAAGGTATCATTTTGTAAAGCCGACATTCCTAGGAGCTGGATGTGGTCCCGCAGCAAATTCCAAACCACTGATTCATTCCCGGATCAATGCTTCACTGCAGTCCAAGCCCCCTACCCTGCCAACATAATCTGCGAGTCCGCTTTGGATGTAGATGCAAAAGCCATATATTGTACGCAGCCTTTTTATATCGTTAGTTACTGGACAGTTGGCTTTTAACTCTTGATCTTGATAGAAATAAGTGCACAGTTCTATATAGCTCTATATTCCAGGAAAGCAAAGCAAACTACATTGAGAAGAGGAAAAAAATTAAGTAAATATATTTTTCTAACATCTCTGAGGGAACGACATAGCCAAATGGAAAATTACAGCAACACCAAGGCTGTGGGGTTTGCTTTCATGTTTTTTTCTCTCTTTGCCTTCCTGATTTTTCTTTTCTTTGGCTGGTTAGTTATCTAGGTGCAAGCAGAACCCTTAGAATGCAAGTTGGGTCTCATCTCTGAATGTATTTTGTAAGGAGTAGCTACAGCATTTTTAACTCTTTCTTTGACCAATTGTTTGAGATCAGATGTCTGTGCACTGCTAAAGAAAGCAACCTGGTTTCCCTTTCCTTTGTTTGGGGGCAGTCCCCGGGCTGCCAACCTCTGTCAGAGCAATCCTCAGGTTAACACCTATTAAATGAGAGTTTTGTTGATATTCTGCAGTGTGCTGGCATGTGTTTTGTGGAACAGCTCCTCACTCACACGGACGCGCGACCAGGGACGCAGAGATGTCGCCACAGAGGCAGCTCAAAGGCACCTGGCAGGCACAGCTGATGGAAGCAGTGAACAGGAAAGGATGTAGCAACAAGTGGAAAGCAGAGAGCAAAAGGGGATGGAGCAAAGGGCCATCATCACTAGCGTGTGCTTACTGGTCCATAAAAGCCTGGGGACTTCACAATGGTATTGCTACACGTATGCCTTGGGAGGGGTCTGAATGAAGGAAAAAAGGATACCAAATGTGTAAGGGACAAAGGCATGGGACTGCAAGAAGAAATGTTACACACACACACTCCACAGATTAAACGTCCTCATAGGCAGACCCCTTGAGTTTTTCCACACAGACACTAACCATCTGGTGAAGTTCAAGGATGTGTTACTTCAGTGGGACCTCAACCCAGAATCCCCCCACCCCCAGTTTTGCCCGCCATGGGGCAAGTGGTCTGCAGCTGGGGCAGTGACACAAATGGAACATTCCCTCCCTCCCCCGGGAG
Organism: Pelodiscus sinensis; assembly: GCF_049634645.1. Taxonomy (NCBI): domain Eukaryota; kingdom Metazoa; phylum Chordata; order Testudines; family Trionychidae; genus Pelodiscus; species Pelodiscus sinensis. The sequence goes on from NC_134725.1 coordinate 36,164,355, forward strand.
AGTTCTGCCCTTCATTAGGGATGCGAGGTCTTTGGGGAGTCTTCTGGGCCAAGTTCAATAGCAGCCTTGCTTAGAGGAGATTATTTCTGCTGCTCTGAGCAGATGCTGCTCAGAACAAACTGCAAGGACAATGAATTCTTATATGGGCAGCCAGGAGAAGGCAGGAATAACACCGACCGATTGAGCAAAAATGGAGCAAAATGCCAGGCTGGCATCTAGCATCGATAGTCCAAAGGGAGCCTGCATGTGTAATTGGAGAAGAGAAAAAATTTACAAGCTGGAGAGCTAGCAGCATAGCAACTATGCTGGTGTCCAAAGAAATCTACTCTGGGGTGACCCAAAGTAAATCTGTAGACAGCTGCTCTTTGCAGAAAGCCAATATAGAACCTGGCGATGTAGCCATGCATGCTGTGAGCAAGGTATGCATCTCTGAGAGAGAGGCTAAGTGCTAATAGTTCCTGGATTTCCAGAGCAGCAGGAATGCGTGGTATGTGTGAGATGTTACCTGCAATACCAGGAGCATTCTGTCTCCCTGGAAAAAATGCTGCAAAACAATATTCCAATGCTGCACAATCGAGTAACTCACCAGAGAGCTTCTGCTGAAACTGCTGAGATAGTGCAGTTCTATGGACAGAGAAGACTTAGCTGCCTTGGCTGAGGGAGAAAATGCATCCAAGTTATTAGTAATACATAAGGCATCATAGCAAGAGGGAGGTAATCATCTAAAATGTCTCCTTCATACAAGATGGACACTAATTTTCCCCATCTTGCCCTCTCAGTAGCAGTCCTGCATGGCTACATTTTTAGATTCCTTTGACAGATGAGCATCAAAGGCATCAGAATAATAACCGCCAGTTACTTGAGTGTCACAAGCCCCTTGGTCTCGGAGAAGCACTCATAAGAGGTGTAATGGACAGCTTTGCTTCTAGAGACACAGACTACGCCGTATTTTTGGTTCTTCTTGCAAGGCTAAAAATACCACAAGAACAGCCTGTCCGTACATTGGTTGGACACCTTGCACTTCCAAAATCAGATCTGCAACAAAACATTAATTCAGGAGAGTTCTGCTTGATGTCCAGTTGCACCACAAAACTTCTGGGGAGCTTTGTGGGTAAAATGGTGCTTAGTTTCAAGGATGGGTATATGACAAGTGTATAGAACTTACTGGCTAAAGAGATAAACAATCCTTTTTTCCTGACAAAATAGGCCTGCTTTTCACTTTTCGCACAAAATATTATCCTGTTTGTGATGGCTGGGACTGCAGAGAAAAAGAAGAGCTAAGTAATGCCCACTTCAGTATGGCTGCCCTTTGGACAGGCAGAGAAGGTTAGTACAACAAGTTAGGTCAGTCACAAAGGTCTCTCTGTCCCTTGTGTACAGCACGGTGCTTTGAAACTCCCTGTTTCTCCTGATGGTGGTCACCAGAGTTATTGGCCTGTGAGACAGGCCCTCCTGGTATAGATCCACCCTGTAAGAAAATCCTTTCCACTGATTTCTTGGAAAGGGAGTGAAAACCCCAAATACAACAGGGCTCCTCATGCTGTTCTGTGAAAGCTCCATAGCAAAGCTATTCATGTCTCTACACATAAGCCGGCAGTGTACAATGGGAATTAGACTCCGTGGTGCCTTGAGTGAAACTGAGAAAATTACAGTCAGTCATTTAATTATAGCTTAACACTTCACACAGGTCCCGCCATGGCGTGCCAAGGATTTCATAGGCCTAGGGTCTGTCAATGAGGCCGGGCCTGTGTTGTCCCACATCACCAATGCCTGCAACTCTGCCAAGCCAAGAGGAAGCGTTTCAAAGAACGTGCAGCCGTCCTTGAAGCCACACAAATGGGATTTTCATCAGGCCTGTCTGGAAAGCACCACATCACATTTCAAAGGACACTGCTTCTTTATGCTCAAACAGCAAAGTTCTCAATGGTCTGCTTTGTCCGAGCGAAATGCCTTTGCCCACAGACAGGCTGTTATGATGTTTAGCAGAACTTGCAAGATGGAATGAAAATGCATGTGGGGTGAAGGCTGCAAGTAGGAAGTTTTACCAGCTCCTCTGGCAATTTTTCCCACAAACATTTTAGGAGTCACTTAAATTTGAGTTTTAAATGACAGGTCTGCAGCTCCCCTCTGTGATGCCAGGGGAATATGCAAGAAACCCCAGAACTCTTGCTGACAGAGAACATAGGAACGAACATACTGGGTCAGACCAAAGGTCCATCTAGACCAGTATCCTGTCTGCCGACAGTGGCCAGTGCCAGGTGGCCTAGAGGGAGTAAACAGAACAGGGAATCATCATGTGATTCCTCCCCTGCCCCCCATTCCCAGCCTTTGACAAACAGAGGCTAGGGACACCATTCCATCCCATCCTGGCTAATAGCCATTGATGGACCTAACCTCCATGAATTTATCTAGAACCTGGGCTCTCACCTCTCTCACCACTGGTGTCTTCTACAGGGGGTCACCAATGACCTAGCATCCTCCCACTGATCCTTAAGGGTTTCATGCTGCTCCTTGTGGTAGGAGCTGGTAAGGAGTCTCAGGCTCTCTTCCCACTCCAATTTATGGATCTTCTTGGAGAAAATAACTTCTCAGGACAAATTATTTAAACAGAGAGTTTCTCGTATTATTGTTCCTAGATATAACCCCCTGGAAAAGAAAACACAAAATTGCTCCTTCATGCTATTTTTATTACCTCTGGAATACCCTTAAAGGGCAGTTCTTTTGCATCCTCTTGGTTCAAAGTTGACTGATTCACTAAGAACATTATTTCCATTCTCTGTTATAATTATTTCCACGAATTAAAGTCCTGGCCATTGTGGAATTTACTCCTTTTCTCTTTGTCTATGGCCCTATCAGTTTTGATTCTTTTAATTGATGCTGTTTGTGATGCCTTCGCCACAATTCAAATGCATGTAGCATGTAGCTTATTCTTACAAGGATCCCCAGCAACAGATAAAATTCCAGTAAACCCCACTGGAAATAATTAAAACAGAGCAAGGAAGCTAATCTCAGAGATAAAAGAATTAAGAGTCAATATCCCATGCATAAAACATTCTCTATGCTTAGTTTTCAATTTAAACCTTATAATCCCCTTTGATTAGAAATATGGGGCATTGGTAACGGGATGCAATCCAACCTGTCTCTTTGTTGTACTTTCAGCGCTTCTATCATTAACTTCACAATGGGTAGCATTTTCCAAAGCTGCTCACCTTGGCTGACTTTGCTCCCATTCAGTCCAATGCTAAAACTCCCCTTGTTTTCAACAGGAGCAGAGCTAGGGCTAGTGTTGGCCCCGTTTGAAAATCCCATTCCTTGACACACACATTCAAACCCTCAGCTCCATGCAACAGGGGCCAAGTCTTCACTTTGTTTTGTCTCCATGATGAATGCCACTAGCCCTCCTTTGTCTACTCCGCATCCTTAGCTCAAAATAAGCTACACAACTTGAGCTATGCACATCAGAGCCCTGGCTACCCACATCCATACCTGCAGCTGCGGATACCCACAGGTATAAAGCCGAGAGCCATGGATTTGCGGGGCTGTAGTGGTTTTTATCCCAGTGCAGGCAAGCTCTAAGAGTGACAGATTATCAGCAGGACAGAACTCACCTGGAAGCCTAAGATGGACTCTGCCAGCATCAGAGGGCCCACTGAGAGCAGGTCCTGGAACAGCAAGTCATCCCTGAGACAATGAGGGCCCAGCCTGCTGTGCTTTAAAGTGGGGGGGGAGGGGACAATAATATTTGATGGGAGCCACTCTAGAAATTTGGTAAGTGGTCAAGGGTCGCAGTCTTCCATGATATTAATGGGGTGTGCCAGGCCTGGGATGGAGATTGAATGCAGAAGGAAGTCAGGGTAGAGGATGGGGTTCTGGAAGGGAGTTTGGGTGAAGGAGTGGGCTGTGACCTGTAGCAGGGGGTTGGGGTGCATCAGGGAGTGCAGAGTCAGGGAGGGGGTATGGGTGCAGGAGAGGATTCTGACCTGACCTGGAGGAGAGATGTAGGAGGGGGTGCAGGATCTGGGAGAGGGTTGTAACATGGGGCAGAGGTGCAGAAGGAGTTGCAGAAGTTTGGGTTATGATCTGGTACAGTGGATTGGAGTGAAAAGTCTGGGAGGGATATGGGTGCAGGAGCAGGGGTGCAGATGGTTTGTATTTCATGGGGTAGGGGTGCAGAAGGGGGAGCAGAGAATTGGGGAGAGGGAGAGACTGGGGTGCCAGAGACAGGCTCTGGTCAGGAGGCACTTAACTGGCAGGTCCCCACCAGTAGTCCAGTGGGACCCTTAGACAGGCTCCCTGCCTTTCAAACCTTTGCATACAGCTGAAAGCAGCCAACTGCAAGGCCCATATGTTTTCTTACTTCACATGCTGCCTGTGCTACAAGCACAACCCAAGCAGCTCCCTTTGGCCAGTTTCCAGCCAATGGGAGCTGTGAGATTGAGCTGGGGGGAAGCAGGGTGCAGAGCCCCATCCTTGGTTCACGGTGCAGAATGAGCACAGGACCCCTGCAGCCAGCCACTTTGAGGCATGTGGCATGTGAGGGGTGCAGAAGGCCAGAAGCTTGCCTGAGGCTCTGGCTGGGCCATGGGACAGCATTTTACCGAGGTGTTTTTTGGGCCCCTGCTTTAAAGGGTAGCACTAGGACCTCAGAACAGAGCTGGAACTGGTTGGGGGCCTATGCAGAGTGCAGCGCTCTGGACGGACATGTGCTTGCCCATTTACAGTACCCTGGTGTGGGCTACTGCAATTTTCATGCAGGCTTTGCCTTGGTCTTACACACACAACATAGCAGCTGACAAAGACATGGCTTGTTCTGGCTGGCACTTGGCAGGAAAGGCTGCAACCTTCTGGTAAAAGACCTTTATGTGTCAAGGATCAGTGATGAGTCAGGGAGGACAATAAGATTCATGGGTTCATTGATTCCAAGGCCAGAAGGGACCATGATGATCTTGCATATTGCATGCCAGGGCATTTCACCCAGACACTCTCACATCCAGTCCATGACTTCTTATTGAACTAGAACAGATCACTACAAACACCCTTCATTCTCCATTTGAAGACTTCCAAGTGGTGGAGGAGCTACTGTGTTGCTAGGCAAACTGCTCCAATGATGGGTCATTAAAAAGTGCATCGTATTGTGAGTCTGGGTTTGCATTGTCCCCTCTTGCTTTCTCTATTTAAATACTCCCATCACCTTCAGATCTGGGCACAATGGGTGATGTTTTTAAAAGGGACCTAAACTGGACAAATTATGCCCCGCAGTGATTATCAACGAATGCAGCATCCTTCTATTATTTCAATTTTCCCTGACAGAGCCTCAGCCATCACCTTTTTTTCTGCATATTTCTATCACTCAGGCTCTGGGCATTGCTGGTGTTTGAATAAGTCTGATCTGGGAAGCATCACCATATTGTTTCATAAGGTTACCCGGTCCAACAGGACCTGATCACATCCAAACCTCCCAAAGGCCACCCAAACTGAACTTGAAGTTGGAACCTACTGAGGGTCACTTGTTGTTGTGGGCTACTTTGACACTCCATTCTCTGGTTTCCGCAGATCTCTCTCAGGGCTAGGTTGGACTGTGTATTTTTGCTCTGTCAGGCTCTGATGTGCCTTTCACATCACACCCCAAGTTTAGGACAGCATCTACCAGGAAAGAGAAATAGGATTGTGGCTGGTCTGTATCCATGGTGAGCAGAAATCAGAGGAAACAGATAACCCCCTGAAGTCCCATTTGAATATTACTTTCTAAATATTTTAATAGGACTCCAATGTAATGAATACAAAGGGGGCTCTTCTTTAAGGCAAAGTAAACCTTGTTGTTCTCTCTGGGTATGTCTAGACAACAGGGTTTTGTTGACAGAAGTTTTGTCGACAGATACTGTCGACAAAGCTTCTGTTGACAAAAAGCGTCTGGACTCCATCCAGTTCTGTCAACAAAGCAAGCCGCTTTGTTGACGTTAGAGTGTAGACGCAAAGGGCAGTGTAGATGCAATAATGCCTTCTAATGACAGAACTCTGTCAACAAAAGGCGTTATTCCTCGTAGAATGAGGTTTACATACATCGACAAAACTGCTGAGTTCTGTTGACGTTATGTCGACATAACTCAAAGGCAGTGTGGACGCAGGTATAGTTTTGTCGACAAAAGTCCACTTTTGTCAACAAAACCCTGTAGTCTAGACACACCCTCTGACTCTACAATCCAGCTCAACCTGCGCTTTGTAGCATTATCACTCTGGATCTCTGCAGTGACGGAAAGGACTTCAGACACATGATAGCACCCTGTCCGGTAACCATCTTTAGTAAGATGTCTATTTGCGGGATGAAACAATTTCCCTATGCAATCAAACAGGGGACCAGAGTTCCCTGTAAGCTGAGTGCTTGGGCAGCCACCCAGGAGAGATTCAACTGCAGCCCAGCTGATTAGCAAAGTGCCCACAGCAGGCAACATGTGTTTCTACTGGTGGTGCACATTCCCATCTGCCTTGGTGCACATAACAAAAATTAGTCCACACTTGAATGGCAAAAATTAGAGGGAACATTGCAGGGGACACCTATCTTTTTGCAGATCCATGCTGTGTATAGTTAAAATCGCACAATGCAGTCCTGCCTGATTTTCACTGTTGAAATCACTGCATAAATAAGGAGCAAGTTTTTAACAGCAAGGGTAAATTTAAAACATTGGAAACACTGACCTTGACACATAACAATTTCGCTATCACTTGAAGGCCTAAAATCGAGGTTGGATGTCTTTCTAAAACAGAGGCTGCAGCTCAGCCAGGAGTTACCGCCTTGAAGCAGGAGTCACTGGAAGTCTCTGACCTCTGTTATGCAGGAAGTCACACTAGACCGTCATGGTCCCTTTCTGGCCTTCACAGTCAGTGACTCCATAAATCAATGATCACACATTTATACTTTCCCGTTTATCCCAACATCTCAAAATGCGGCACCAATAAGAGGTTGCTCTCAGAACACCTGGGCTATGTCTACACTGGTGGGTTCTTGCGGAAGAACATCTTGCGCAAGGGTTCTTGCACTAGAACCCTTGCGCAAGAACACATCCACACTGCCATGTACTTTTGCGCAAGAGCACCCATGGCAGCGTGGACGCTTTCTTGTGTAAGAAAGCTCTGATGGCCATTTTAGCCGTAGGGCTTTCTTGAGCAAGAAACCCCTGCTTACACTTGCTAGAAAAGAGCATAGCTCTTGCGCAAGAAGCCCTCTCTTCCCACGCTTTACTGTAACTCTTCTTGCGTAAGAGCGGGCAGGCAGTGTGGACGCTCTGCGGAAGAACGGCCACTCTTGTGCAAGAACCTGCCAGTGTAGACATAGCCCTTGTGAAGGAAGAGTGCCTGGGAAGGTCATTTCATGCCTAAGGAAACTTAGGTAGGGGAAGTAAGCAACGTGCTCAAGGTCATACCGTACAGCTGTTAGTTCTCTAGACTTAATGTATCTATCCACATAACACTTCTTTGAGATAGGGCAGTGTTATTAACCCTGTTTTACAGAGGCTATGTCTATACTGCAGCCTTCTTCCGCAAAAGCTTATGTAAATGAAGTGCGGAGGATGAACAGCTCTTGCACAAGAGGGTTTTTTTGCCATCTAAACAGCTCCTTTTTGAGCAAAAGCTGCTTGCACAAAAATGGCTGCTAATTAATTATGCAAATGAAGTGCAGCAATATTCTACTCTGCACTTCACTTGCATAAGCTTTTGCGGAAGAAGGCTGCAGTATAGATGTAGCCTGAGAGAGGAATGGAGGCATAGAACAGCTAAATAACTTACCAAGAGTCACACACCAGAGCATAAAAGCAGCCAGAGTGGGTCAGACCCAATGTCCTATCTTCCAACAATGGCCAATGCCAGGTGCCCCAGAGGGAATAAACAGAACAGGGAACCATCAAGTGATCCCTCCCATGTCATCCATTTCCAGTTTCTAACAAACAGAGGCTAGAGACTCCATTCCTGCCTATCTTGGCCAATAGCCATATCCTCCGTGAATGTATGTAGCTCTCTTCACAAAGTCCTCCGGCAAGGAGTTCCACAGGTTGACTATGCACTGTGTGAAGAAATACTTTCTTTAGTTGTCTTTAAACCTACTACCTATTAATCAGGAAGTCTGTCCCAGAGCAGAGTCTTGCACTCAGGTCTCCAACGCCTAGGTTAGTGCTCTAACCACTGGGCCATCCTTCCTTTCAAAATACTACTTTGGTGTTTCTTGATTTTACTTTGGAAACCTGGAAATATTGGTAGTTGTTGGGCATGGTGAGAATTACGCTAGGACAATGTAGGTACATAACAGCTGCAAAGTGGCCATAAACATTGGGGACAGAAATATCAACCTCACTGGGAACAGGATTGGACCTCAAGATTGTTTCCTCTTGTTCTTTCATACATTGAAGCAAATGCCATGATTTTTTTAATGGTGCCTACTTACACACAGCCTAGCTTTGCCTGATTAAAGGGGCATTTCAGAAATAGATCAGATATATTTCCAGTGGAAAGAGGAAAACAAACCTTAAAGCTTGCACAATAACAGAGGAAACCCTCCGAATGCTAACAATATCAGCTGCCTTTTTTCCTGTGGCTTTAAGGATCACAGAAGTTTAATTCACTTATTTCACTGCAATTGCTTTTTGCAATGAAATTGAGCAATTTAAGTCATTACCTTCTGGTAATTGCCTGTTGAACATTTGATTGCACATACACTGTTGCCTTACAGATGTTCCCAGGAAGAGCCATGTCAGCACATTCTGATTCACCTTTTTACAGGACCTTTTCCCAAAGCACTACCACCCTTCTGTCAGTGTATTATGAGACAATAATGCCCGTTGCAGATGTTACCTACAATGAACTCTGAAAAGAGAGGCTGAGGGAGAGAAGGGGGAAGTGGTCCTCTTTCAAGGTCCACCCACAAAATAAGCTCCACCCAAGAAAGCAATATTCCCTCTTACTTTTTCCATCCATGTGTGGAACAAAGTTTATTATGTGCACTGAGGCATGTGTAATTGTGCACCATCAGTAGGGACACATGCTACCACTGTAGGCACTCTGCTAATCAGCTGGGCAGCACCTGAATCTCTCCTGTGTGGCTGCCCAAGCATTCAGCTTACAGGGAACACTGCAAACAAGTCCCCAGAATGAGACTCTGATGACAGCAGATTGTGTAAATGTTCAAAATACAGCCATACACACTCTGTGAGCTCCGCTGGGTGCCCCTCTGTACAGTTTGACTATCCCCAGATGCTCTCTTAGGTTCCTTGCAGTGATGTACATTTGCTCCAATGCAAATTTTCTGACTCAGATTCCATGTCAGATTGGATCAAATTTGCAAGTCAGGAGTTGATGTTTTCTAACAGCCAGAGCCACAGACTGGAACTTGGCTTCTTTCTGTCTCTTCTTTCTTCACCAGCAATGGAGATTCTGCAATCGGGCTCTATAGGGTTGAATCATGAGGGTCCATGCCCCATAAATGCAGGATCACTCCCAGCTCTGTCCGACAGGCAGAACAGGTGATGGCTTATGTTAGCAAAGTGCTAGCAGGCAGCAAAGCAGTCACTAACTCTACATGGAGGCAGCTGCCGTGCCAGGAACAAGCCTTTGCTAATGGGCCCAAACTACCTCTGTGTTGCTGGTTAGCCTAGCAGGGACTAAGCACAGTGAAAGGCATTATGTTATTACAGGTTGAACCTCTCTAGTCCAGCATCCTTGGGACCTGACTGGTGCTGAACCAGAACATTTTCCTTATCATAGGAGATCAATATAGTCTAACATCATTATAAATACTTCTACTCTTAGGAGACATTTAGGGGCAAATCAGAGGTAAATAACAGCACAGAACACTGGGAGCCAGGTCTGGTGGCTGTAAACAAACTTTATGGCATCACGTGAAACTTGGGCACACCCATGACAAGTGGACATCCGGCTAACTAAAATCATGCCAGACCACGATGTTGCCGGACTAGAGAGTTCTGGACTAGAGAGGTTCAACCTGTAGTACGATGATGGAGCCTCCTAGGGAGTAGATCCTGAAGGTAAAAGGGAGCCATTTTTACCTAGACAATTTTCTGACCAGGATCTAATTTTAAATAGCTTTGTGCAGCATTTCCACCCTGCTGACAGAGTGCATGCTGGCCTGCTAGGGCAGGAGTGGCAATAATTGTGTTGGGAGACACTCCTAAATAATTTGTGTTGGGAGACACTCCTAAATTTGGTAACCCTGCACTTTTCTATGGAGAGGGTCTGGGATCTGGGACATAGGTTGAGTGCAGAAGGGAGCTCAGGGTAGGGAATTGGGGACATGATGCCCATAAGCCAGGAGGTCACCATCGCATTGGGACCAGTATGCCCCTCCCAGAATCTCTCAATGGTGAGGCTCTGCTCGTTCCTCGCTCGGCCTTCTCAGCCTGGGAATCGCACAGCAGCCTGTGCATGTGAGTACACAGGGAGCGCCAGTCTGGAGCAGGCAGCCACATGAGGCTCCCCCACAGGAACCTTTTGCTCCTTCTCACAAAGTTGCCAGAGAGGCCTGTCTTACTCTGTACGCTGCGGTGGGACACCTTCCCTCCACAAGCCACCACTAAGGAGTCTGGGGTCATGTACACACACAGCAGTGCTGCACATGGCACATGGTCATGTCCACACTCCCAGGGCTGCATCCGCTCCCGGGCAAGCACAGCGAGGTAGAGGATACCAAGCCTCTGCATGGGAACCTTCTGGGGGGAGAAAGAAGAGGGGACCCCAATAGTACCCTCTCCAGCAAGTAGCATCAGCTGCTCACACACATACCTCCCCCAACACCCTCTCCCCTCTTCTCTAGTGGGCGGGGATAGAAGTTCTCTCCAAGTGATGACATCAATGCCATACCCAGAGGCTATGTCTAGACTGGCCACTTTTTCCGGAAAAGCAGTTGCTTTTCCGGAAAAACTTGCCAGCCGTCTACATTGGCCGCTTGAATTTCTGGAAAAGCACAGACGATCTCATGTAAGATCGTCAGTGATTTTCCGGAAATACTATGCTGCTCCCGTTCGGGTAAAAGTCTTTTTCCAAAAAACTTTTGCACAAAAGGGCCAGTGTAGACTGCAGAGATTTGTTTTCCGCAAAAAAGCCCCGATCGCGAAAATGGCAATCAGGGCTTTTTTGCGGAAAAGCGTGTCTAGCTTGGCCACAGACGCTTTTCCGGAAAAGGGTCCTGCCAATCTAGACGCACTTTTCTGAAAATGCTTTTAATGGAAAACTTTTCCGTTAAAAGCATTTCGGGAAAATCATGCCAGTGTAGATGTAGCCAGAGTGTGTGGGGCACAGAGGGAAGTCGAGTTGCCCCATCACCCTTCTCCCATCTGCAGGCTTGTGGCCTGGCTAGTACCTTCCTTGCTGGCTTTTCCCTAGGGTATGAGGATAGCAAGGCTCCCCTGGGACATCCACGCCCCTGCATGACTGCCTTCTGCATAGGTCACAGATACCCTTGCTCAAAGTACATCGCCATCATGTAAGCCAAAGCTTTTCAGTGTCGGCTCACACATTAGGGCTAGGCTTCAGGTACCGGGTCATAGAATCATAGAGTATGTCTACACTAGCCATTGCAGGAGGAGTAACGGTAGTCCAAATTAGGGGCTTTAGTTCGAACTACCTAGCCCATGCTGCGTGTAGCTGTGGGCAGGGAGTCCGAACTACCAGGCATTTAAAAATGGTGGCACCTGGGAACATGCAAATAAAGCCCGGGATATTTTAATCCCGGGCTTCATTTGCAAGTTTGATTGACTGCATTAACCACCCTAGTTCGAACTAGGGTAGCTAGTGTAGATATACCCATAGAGTCACAGAACACTAGAACTGGAAGGGACCTTGAGAGGTCATCAAGTCCAGTCCTCTGCCCTCACGGCAGGACCAAGCACCATCTAGATCATCCCTGATAGATGTCTATCTAATCAATTCTTAAATATCTCCAGATGGAGATTCCACAACCTCCCTGGGAAATTTATTCCAGTGATTACCCACCCTGACAGTTAGGAAGTTTTTCCTAATGTCCAATCTAAACCTCCCTTGCTGCAGTTTAAATCCATTGCTTCTCTATCCTCAGAGGCCAAGGAGAACAATTTTCTCTCTTCTCCTTATGACACCCTTTTAGATACTTGAAAACAGCTATTGTGCCCCCTCTCAATCTTCTCTTTTTCAAACTAAACAAGCCCAATTCTTTCAGTCTTCCTTCATAGCTCATGTTTTCTAGACCTCTCATCATTCTTGTTGCTCTTCTTTAGACCTTCTCTAATTTCTCCACATTTTTCTTGAAATGTGGTGCCCAGAATTGGATATGATACTCCAACTGAGGCCTAATCAGTGCAGAGTAGAGTGGAAGAATGACTTCTCTCGCTCACAACACTCCTGTTAATGCTTCCCAGAATCATGTTTGCTTTTTTCACAACAGTGTCACACTATTGATTCATATTTAGTTTGTGGTCCATTCTGACCCCTAGATCCCTTTCTGCCATACTCCTTCCTAAACAGTCGCTTCTCATTCTGTATGTGTGAAACTGATTGTTCCTTCCTAAGTGGAGCACTCTGCATTTGTCCTTATTAAACTTCAACCTCTTTACCTCAGACCGTTTCTCCAGTTTGTCCAGATCATTTTGAACTACCTAGCCCATGCTGCGTGTAGCTGTGGGCAGGGAGTCCAAACTACCAGGCATTTAAAAATGGTGGCACCTGGGAACATAAATAAAGCCCTGGCATGACTATCCTTCTCTTTGTTCTTCACAGCTGGCCCAGATGTGAGCATGGTGCATCTACCACCTCCCGTGCCAGTCTCCCAACCCCGCAAGAGCTGCCAGCGTAGATGACCCTATGAGGACTTGGAGCAGACCTGGAGCATGTGCACATCATGCACCATCACTGTTGACTGCCTGGTCACTGCCATTGAACAGTCCAGCAGCTGCCTTCCCGCATCTGTTTCCTCCCAGGTCCCTCCAGGTCTCCTCAGCACCTGCTTCTGCCCTTGGTCCCATCCCTGCTCCCGCTCCTGCCCCATCCCTCTGGCTTCTCTCCCTAGTTCCCCCTGTGGCCACCAAGGGTCCCACACATGAGGTGATGGGGACACCTGAATCAGGCACCAATTCCAGACCAATCCCTGAGCTCTTCCTCTCCTCTCTTCCTCCTTCCTCTCTCCTCCTCCCCTCTCCCAGGTTCTTTTTCCAGTCCCTCCCTAGTTATATTTATCCCCAAATAAATATAGCAGTAAGTTTTTTGTTTCAAACCAAGAAATCTGGTTTATTTTATCTGCAGGGGAGGGGAGGGGAAGGGAAGGTGGGAAGGGCAAAGGAAGGGAGGGGTGGGGAGGACAGGCACAGAGGGGCAATGCAGAAGCCTGTTGTGGGGACAGTGTCATAGGTGTCCTTGGCTGAAACTAATCCTTGGGGCCTCTTGGGTACACACAGTCCCCTGATGGGCCTGCCAGATGGCAGTGGTGCATGGCTGCTCAAAGGCCCTGGCTAGCTGCTTGGTCTCTGCCCTATACCCTGGCAGGAATGACACCCCTTGTTCTCACAACAGGTTTTGCAGGACACAGCAGACTACCACCATCTGGGGGTGTTCCGCTTACTGAGGTCCAGGCAGGTGAGGAGACACCAGAACCTCCCTCTGAGGTGGCTGAAGGAGCCCTCCACCACGATGCAGCACCTGCATTGAAGCATTCCTTGGTGGCGTCCAGGTGTCCTGCATACAGCTTCATTAGCCACAGGAGCAAGGGGGAGGCTGCCCGCCCACGATGTACATGGGTGTGTCCACCTCCCCGGCCCTGATGGGGTGGTCGGGGAAAAATGTGCCAGCATGCATTCTCGGGAAGAGGCTGGAGTTGTGGAAGACGCGGGCATTGTGCGCCTTCCCTGACCACCCGACATTAACGTGGGTGAAGCAGCCTCAGTGGTCCACAAGGACCATTGAAAGTACTCCTTCCAATTGATATACCTGGAGGCCCAGTGGACAGGAGCCCAGAAGGGGATGTGGGTGCTGTCAATGCCCCCCTCCCTGTAGCTGGGGAAGCCCCTGGTGACAAAGCCAGCAATGGTGGGGTCCCCGTCACCCAGGGTGATAACCCTGAACAGCAGGATGGTGTAGATGGCTACAAACCTGTAGTTGGATACAAACAGGGAATCACAGAGTTGCCAGAGCCTTCAGAAGTTCCACAAGTCCAAGTCCCTTCCCACAGTGGGAGCAACCCCAATTACCCCATCCCTGGCAGAGCTCTGTGAAGCTGGGGCCATAAAACCTCCAGGGAGGGAGAGTCCACCCCATCTCCCTTCCTTAGGGAATCTCATTCCAGGGGTTCACCACCCTCCTGGGATGATAGTAAGAGAGTCAAACTTGCATGGCCCCGATGGTCCATCTCCCCACGCAGAACTGGCTCCTGATGGAGGGGTAGCTATCCAGTGGGGCGAGCTTTCAGAGGATGATAGCAACTCACTGATAGAGGAGGATGGTGAGTCACATGTGGGTGTCCCGTCGCTAGAGGGCAGAGGAGAGTCACTCACACAGCTCCATGAAGGTGCTTTCCACATGTGGAATTTCTGGAGCCACTGATGGTCTTCCCACCCCTCCCTTCACCAGAAGCAGCAGTGCACAGTGTGCAGGGGAGGGAGGGAGGGCTTATGCTACATGAGCAGCACATGGAGAGAGGTGAGGAGGTGTCCCAGAGGGAGCTGTGGGTCCTGGTCCTGAAGCGCCAGCTGGACAGCCTGCAGTAACTGCAGCAGGAGGTGTGGCAGGAGGTCTAAGAACAGCTGGTCCGGCTCCATGGCAGAAGTGCTGCGGTGTCCACTAGTACAGCCGGAGCAGGCAGTGAGACGAGTTTGTTGTCCTTTGAGGAGGTAGGCAATGGAGAGGACCCTGAGACATGGCTGTAGAGGGGAGCCCCTTTAAGCTCAAGCCTCAGCATCTGCTGTCCTGATTCCCTGCCTGGAGTGCTTCCAGGGGGCTTTAAATACAATTCAACTTCCAGTCAGTGTGAATGTCCTCTTCTGACATAATTCTGTACAGTTTCGATGGGGATCTGTAGTGTGGGCCTGCTATTTAGAAATATTTATTTCAGGAGTTATTATTTCAAAATATTTTATTTATTTATTTAAATATTTGTACCCCACCTTTCTATTTAAAATATTCAAGCTGGAAATAGTTTATTTTTAAATAAGCACACAGTATAGACATACCCTTAGGCTATGTCTACACTGCAGGCTTTTGCTGGTGGAGAGTATGCTAATGAAGCACTCATTAGCATTTGTCAGGCTGTCATTTGCATATTCTCTGCCAAGACTTTTTGCGCAGGAGGTTTTTGTGCAAAAACAAGCAGTGTAGATAGGTCCATTTTGTGCAAAAAACTCTTTTGCGTAAGATCCTTATGCCTCAAAAAAGGAGGCATATATAACATTAAAAAGCATTTTCCTGTCAATGGTAGTAGGACCCATGTTAATGAAGCTAAGGGGGAAGTGGACTGGATGTGTCCCACACATGTGGAAATGCAGATGTTAAAGGCAGGGAAAATGGGGATTTTGGCTTTGTAGTGCGTTAACAAGTTAATGTCTCTATTCAAACCCAGAGTAACAGTGTCCCATTTGTAAATGAATTCCAGTTCTGCAGCCTCTCTCCGTGATTGGCTGGTGAAATTCCTTTGTTGAAAAATGGCTACTTTTAAATCTATGACTGAGTGCCCAGGCAGATTAAAATCTTCCCCAACAGGTTTCATGTGTTGCCATTTCTGATGTCTCATTTGTGTTCATTTATCATTTGCTGCAGAGACTATCATTATTCTGGTAGAAAAAGGAATTGGCTTGGACACCCATTTGCTCATCCTTGGCACAACCAGATAGGAAGGGAATTCTTCCTGCTTTACAAGGCATTAAGGCGCTCTATGTAATACCCTCCTCCCACATGGATTTTCACCAGGATCTGACCCAGACATATTCAATTTGTGCCACAGATCTTAATCACTTGTGCTGAAGAAGTAGCATCATTGGTAGGTTTGTTATCCTGTAGCGGAGCAGCTCCCTTATACACACTTTTGCCAATGGATGCAGGGTTAGCCTACTAAGTAGCTGGTGATTTGTCTCTAAAGGCAAAGTAACACCTCTGTGAAAATCTTATAATCCCTTGGGCAAGGCTGCTCTTTCCAACAGCAAGTAAAGGGATATGTGGCATTTTGACTTTCCATCGAGGCAGCCTAAAAGACCACTAACAAAAAACAGCAGGGCAGAAATATTAAAAAGCACAAGAGAAAAAGAAGCTAACAAGAAATGCAGAGGATTAAAGCTGAGAAGGCAGCCTGCTTCTGCAGGGAGATAAAATTCACAAGCAGATTAGTTTATTTCTCCCAACTGATCCCAAATGCCATCACTTGCCTCTTTTATCCTCTCAGTACAAATAGGAACCTGCATGCGCTTGAAACTAAGCACTCACAGATCCCATCCAGCAAGGTGCTGACTCTATTAAAGATTCCAAAACCAGCACAGCCATTGTGTTTCCAGATGGGTTTGTCACATCAGCGTGAGTGGAGAAGTTTGAGCTCTTGATTTCTGCCTCTTCCCTGACAGAGCTGCAATTCCCCCAGTGCCTCGGTAACCTGCAGAAATAAAACTTCTGCTTTGTAGCATGGGAAAAGACATGCACAAGGACTGGGAGTGGGTCGCTGAGGTACCAGTTCTTGCAAAGAAAGGCTCCAGACTTTTTGTTCCCCAGATTTTGGTGTTCTGCCCACCACGCCTGCTGCCAGTTACATGAAGCCCAAGGAGCAGCTCTGATAAATAAACTACTCTGAGATTTTCACTTGAAAACAATAATTTATCTCAACAGCCCCAAAGCTCTTAGGAGTGGAAATGCAGCTATTCAATGGTGAAATTAGCTCCCACCCCATCTAGTGAAAGAAGAGGGAAAGATGACTCTGGTTTCCATAGGTGAATGCTAGGTGCCTAGTGGACAGCCTACTCAGAAATCCATCTGTCACTCACAGAAAAGTGCAGTCATGTACATTCTCCAAGCTGCCTGGTTCCGTTAAGACCTTGGGTTGGCATGAATTAGCAGAACCCCTTTGTTTTCAATCTCTTTATGGTGATTTATACCATCCCTGGGGTTCTAGCCTTGTTTGGGCTGAAAGAAGCAACTGGTAGGGTCACTGCTAAGAAATTCTTCAGCTGCTGTGTGTTGCAAAGCATCATTTTAGTGCATTGCACTGTCTGTGTGTTTCTTTCCACACATCCTTCCTCTCAACAAATATGTGATCTCTCGCCCTCTTTTCTTCTGAGCCACACAGCATCTCTGACTGGAGATCCCTACTTGTGCCATGGGACAATCTGGTCCTGCCCTGATGGTCCTGCCATTAAGATGCCAATTCCATAGGAAACTGTCCTGCACACCACCTGTGCACCATCAGCAGCGAAGGAGTTAAGTAGAGGGCCAAATTCAGCTCTGACACAAATGAGCTCCGTGCAGCTACTCAGCCCAGGGCTCCCTGTGGGATGGGAGTGTTTCTGCCCTCTTTTCTGCCTTGTTAGACTTAGCCCATAAGCTCTTGGGGGTCAGGGACTGTCTCCCTCTTTGCACTGGTATACACATAGGCTACGTCTACACTGGCATGATTTTCCGAAAATGCTTTTAATGGAAATCTTTTCCGTTAAAAGCATTTTCGGAAAAGTGCATCTAGCTTGGCAGGATGCTTTTCTGCAAAAGCACTTTTTGCAGAAAAGCGTCCGTGGCCAATCTAGACGCGCTTTTCCTCAAAAAAGCCCCGATCGCCATTTTCCCCATCGGGGCTTTTTTGCGGAAAACAAATCTCTGCTGTCTACACTGGCCCTTTTGCGCAAAAGTTTTTCGGAAAAAGACTTTGGCCTGAACGGGAGCAGCATAGTATTTCCGGAAAAGCACTGACAATCTTACATGAGATCGTCAGTGCTTTTGCGGAAATTTAAGCGGCCAGTGTAGACAGCTGGCAAGTTTTTCTGGAAAAGCGACTGCTTTTCTGGAAAAAGTGGCCAGTCTAGACACAGCCATAAACTATATCACCCTCTCCCACCCAGACCAATCTGTGTATGATGGGCAAAAATGGCCCATTTACAGCTTGTGCCTGGCTGATCCTGCTGTAGGTGGCTGTCTTAGCCAATGAGAAAGTGGAATCTTTTGGGAGGTAAAGTATCCACCATTCATTACCATTTCTCTTCTCTCTCCCAGCTCTCCTTGCATCTCCTTCCTTTCCCTTGCTCTATTTCCCTTGCCATTCACTGGCCATGGTGCTGAATGCAGATTCAGCTAGGACATATTCCTCCATGACTAGGCCATCCTTCTTGGGCTGTTTTCTGCACATGCTACCAACCTGGTTTTATTGCAGGTGAAGTGCAAGGTACATCAGCATCCATTGTGGTATTCCAGACACACCCGGGGCTCGGGATCTGCAAGAGATACTAGGCAGGGATAGTTCACACCAGAGTTTACTCATGAAATATTGCCAGTGCAGGAGAAAGCAATTCTGCAGGCTGTGTGGCTGGAAATAAAAGGTCCTTTGAAGTTTGTTCTAGTCACAAAAGCAGAAAATCACAAATCTGATGGCTGTTTGCCACCTCGTTTGCTCCCCAGTACCGGCATCTACAAGAAAAAAGCCTTCAAGAGACTCCTCAATCAATGAAAACCAGTCTGGGCTTGGGTGAAAGCTGTCACTTTAATGCCACACTGAGGTGGTCACACTGACTCCAACCCTGTTTGACTTCTCCGGGCAGAAAGAAGTGCAGCTGAGAGATGAGGATGGGATGAGAGGATGAAATCAAAGAAGAGATTTGCGTGTGAATGGGAAAAGGCTGCTTCTAAACAGACAATATTCTCTTGCCTGCTGTTAGCAAAGTGCTAGCAAAGGTGGCAGGCCACATGCCCAGAGGTGATGCACCTCTTTTCTCCCACCACAGATAATGGTGACTTTCGCCTCCAGAGAGCAACCAATGCCAGGGACAGTGACCATGTCAGGGAAGCTCCCAGAGGCTGTCTACCTGCTGTTGGGAGATCATAGAATCACAGAACACTAGAACTGGAAGGGTCCTTGAGAAGTCATCGAGTCCAGTCCTCTGCCCTTATGGCAGGACCAAGCACCATCTAGATCATCCCTGACAAGTGTCTGTCCAACCTGCTTTTAAATCTCTCCAGTGATGGAGATTCCACAACCTGCCTAGGCAAGTTATTCCAGTGTTTAACCACCCTGACAGGAAGTTTTTCCTAATGTCCAACCTAAACCTTTCTAGCTGCAGTTTAAGCCCATTGCTTCTTGTCCTATCCTCAGAGGCCAAGGAGAACAATTTTTCCCTCCTCTTCATGACACCCTTCTAGATACCTGAAAATCGCTATCATGTTCCCTTGCAGTCTTCTCTTTTCCAAAACTAAACAAGCCCAATTCTTTCAGTCTTCCCTCATAGGTCATGTTCTCTAGACCTTTCATCATTTTTGTTGTTCTTCTCTGGACCCTCTCCAATTTCTCCACTTCTTTCTTGAAATGTGGTGCCCAGAACTGGACATGATACCCCAACTGAGGCTTAATCAGCGCAGAGAAGCGTAGAAGAATGACTTCTCGTGTCTTGCTCGCAACACTCCTGTTAATAGTATCAGCTATGTCACTGCAATTATTAGTATTTATTTGTGTTATCATCATGTGTGGGAACCCCACTGGACTAGGCGCTGTACAAAACATCACTGCAAATCTGTCCCAGCCTGAAAGAAGGATGGAGGTGAGAAAAACATAGAAGGGAGAACTTAAAAAATAATTCTGAAGGCTGCATGGCATGCTACTGGGGATACAGTACATATTGATGCTTCTTTCACTCTCAGCCAATGCCCTAGTATTCTACAGTGGGTGATTACCATGCACGATACCCCTTCTGGGGCCAAGAAGTTATTCACTTTACCTCCCAGAAATCCATTATGTGCCATCCTTGGTGCAGACCTTCTGCCATGTTCCTCCCCAGAGATGGCTGCATTGCAGTGACGACTCTTTGCAAATACAACTTACAAGCCTTAGAGGATCCTTCCAGAGGAAAAAAGCTGTGCAAATATCAGTGTTATTTAAAATGTGCCCTAGCTATTCCCACATCTAAAGCAAATCATGTGCAGAATCTTTCTGCCTGAAAGCTGCCTCCTCTTCCTTTTGTTTTCACACTGATTGCAGGTTTGATCTGGAAGGAAATATAGACCCCTGGTTTCTGGCAACTCTCTGCTTTGAGATGTGTCAAGGTCCCTGGATTCCCCTGTGTCCATTTCCAAAAGGACAGGGACAACCAATCAAAGCCTCAATCAGTCACCTATGATTAGAGGTCTTCGCAGAGTTTGTCTTGGCTTTCGTGTGCTTCCTATGCTTCTGTCGTGCTTCCTGACGGTCCAGGTCTTCCATCCTCCATGTACAGCAGAGAGCTCCCAGGGATGGCTCAGGTGAAATAAGAGGAGGTCCTGGCTTTCCTGGGTTCTGGACTGTGAATTGGGAGACCTGGGATTTTCTCCCAGCTTTGCCACTGATTTGCTGTGTGACCTTGGTTGAATCCCTGCTCTATGCCGTTGCTTCTCTTCCCACCTTTTGTTTTGTGTGTGTAGATTGTCAGTGCTTGGGATATGACCTGCCTGCTGTGTGACGTTTGTGCGGCACCTTGCCCAATGAAGAAAAGAAGGAGGAGGAGGAGGCTATATGGTGAGAACCATCTGTTCCTTGTCTCTCCTTGATTTTACAGTGAGGCAGCCAACCCACGCTGTATATCCTGAGATTGTATTACATCGTTCTTACCCAGCAGACCCCCCTCTCAGATGGAATCCAGTGAAGTGAAAGGGCCTGGGTTTCCTTTATCCCCATACTACTAGCCAGCACTGCTATCATGGTCTCTTACCACTCAGCAGCACAATCAACATAGCCCCATACCACTAGACATCACTGCCATTATGACTTCTTACCGCTGGGCAGTTCTGATACCACAGACCATACCTGTGAGGCAGAAGAGTCATCCCACTCACAGTGAGTCCCATGGAAGAGTTGGTGGCTGCTGAGCAGAAGTGACGATGAGGCTTGTGCTCACCTAGTTCGTTGTTAAACTCTAGACAAGGAGACTCCGGGCTTTTTCCTTCCAACAGTAGCATGGAGAGGACGTATGTTTGCCAGGCAGAGGCTGCCTTTGGCTGGCAGTTCTCCAGTAGCCTGCATGCTCTGATTTAGTGGCCTTCCATCCTATTCTACACATCCTCCTCACCTCCCTCTGAAACCCCATTGCTCCCTTTTGCTGGCTGGCTGAGAGCCCCAGGGACTGACCTTGCAGCCATAATGCTGCCACTGCTTTTCCCTTATCTCCCTAATTGCTCCATCAAACCAGCAGAACCCTAGACCCCATCAATCCGGCTGCTTTATGATTCTCCAGAGGGATTTGGAGGTGAGGAAAGGCCTTTCGAGAGCAAGCCACTGCTGCTGCTAGTGTGCCACCCCACTGTAATCAGCATGAATTGACATCCCATTATCTATCTGCTTTCAGCATATTTGTGCCAGGCTCCAGAAATCACTGTGGAAGCATGTTTAGCCACTGCTGTAAGTAATTTCATTAAGACCACAAAATAGATGTTGAGCAAATGTATATGACATAATCGTCTATGACTGTCATTAAGTTAGTGACGCTTAACATCCCGTGGCATGAAGGGGGAGAAAGAGAGAGGCCTCCAAGGCCAGCCGAAAATGAAGGCTCTCTATCAAGGGCAGGCAGTGCCAGTGGGGTTGGCAGGGGATGGGGAAAGCTGGACTCAGGGAGAATAGGAAGTTCATGCCATCTGCCAAGGGTTGCACTTTGGCATTTTCTTTTCCTTCTAAGCAGGTTGCAAACAAGTCAGCGCCTGAGACCACATTGTCTGCTGATCTTGACTTATAAGGAGAGCCGCTCTCTGCTAGCATTGAGCCAGGGAATGGATCAGGGTCAGGCAGGCAGTACAGGATTGCTAATCCCAAGCAAAATCATCATGAAATTTGCCTTGAAAATAACAAACTTTAAAAAATAATTAATGTAGGTTCTCTTTAGTCACCTTCTGGTTTCTAGAGCTCCAAAGGGCATTTGGGAGTCAGTCTCTCCCACAAATATGAGGGCTAGGAACTTACTATTTTCTTTAATGAAAGCAAAGATTTTCTTCTAATCACGTGCATCCAGGAGCTGGAGATTTCAGAAGAACATCAACTATTACAAGACCCACAATTCATAGATTTGAGGACCAGAAGGGACCACTGTGGGCACCAATTCAGAATGCCTCCAGAGCTCTGAATTGATCCTTGTTTAACACTTATGTGACACTTCCAGATCAATCCTCCATTTTCCCCTAGGATCTTTTTTCATACTTTTATAGGCCTAAAGGCCCTGTTACGTTACCTACCCTGATCTCCTGCCTATAACAAGACAAATACTTTTGCACTGGACCTAAAGACGTCCATTAAAGGAAAGTACTCCAGTCCTGAAAAGACTCTGATGTGCCCCAGACAGAGAACAAGAGAAATTAAGTGACTCCCAAAGCCATAGGCTCCTGCACTGACAGGGAGTTGATAGAGTGAGACAAAGAAAGAAAGAAAGAAAGAAAGAAAGAAAGAAAGAAAGAAAGAAAGAAAGAAAGAAAGAAAGAAAGAAAGAAAGAAAGAAAGAAAGAAAGACACCCCAACCAATGATCCATGTCCCAGCCAACCTGATCAGGGGAAATTCCCTCTTGGCCCCAAGTCTGGTAATCAGTTAGACCCAAAGCATGTAAGCTAGACCCAGCTCCATACCACTTCAACACACTGGATACATCTAGACTGGCATGATTTTCCAGAAATGCTTTTAATGGAAAAGTTTTCCATTAAAAGCATTTTCGGAACAGAGCGTCTAGATTGGCATGGACGCTTTTCCGCAAAAGCACTTTTTGTGGAAAAGCATCCCTAGCCAATCTAGATGTGCTTTTCCGCAAAAAAGCCCCGATCGCCATTTTCACGATCCGGGCTTTTTTGAGGAAAACATATCTGGACTGTCTACACTGGCCCTTTTGTGCAAAAGTTTTGCATAAAAGGACTTTTGCCCAAACGGGAGCAGCATAGTATTTCCGCAAGAACACTGACAATCTTACATGAGATCGTCAGTGCTTTTGCGGAAATTCAAGCAGCCAGTATAGACAGCTGGCAAGTTTTTCCGGAAAAGCAGCTGATTTTCTGGAAAAACTGGCCAGTCTAGACACAGCCACCGAGTCTCCCAATGCAATATTCTAGCTCAAGCTATAGCAGATCTCTCTGCTTTAAAAGAAGGCACCGGATAAAAACCAGATTACAAATCTGCATTAGGACAAATAATTACTTCCTGACCCCTGCAGGCCACTTGGCAGAAGCCCTGAAGCATTAAATTGGATTATAGTCATTATCGTAAAAAAGAAAGACACGTGTTGGGAGCCTTGGCAGTCCTGTTCCCTGCTCGGAGCAGGGAGTATCCTCTCCTGCCTGCTTTTAGGAATGCTTTCACACATATTGTCAGTGCTAAAGCTTTTAATGCTACTGTTTTCCTGGGCTGGCAGAATACTCTCAAGGTCTCTTTCCAGGAGGCACAGGCAAAGCAGGCTTGATAGGTTACCAAGCGGTTGCCCTAGCAACAGTGTCTATTAAAAATCTCTCCATATTTCCCCCAGTTTTGTGCAATTTCTGTACTTAGCAGATGAGTTACTTTAGATAGAAGAAAATGATCCGGGAGATCAGATGTGACCTCATTAGAGTAAGGGGAATGGTCCCAACCTCTCCTTACTTGCTGTTGCCAAAGGCATTGGACTGGCTGGGTTTGGTACAACCTCATCCATCTTTTGCCCAGTGGTTTCACCCTAGATTTAGAGTTTAAGGCCACGAGGGACCATGTGGTTACCTAGGCTGGCCTCCTGCCTAACACAAGCCAGAGAATCTCACCCAGTTACGCCTGTGTTGAGCCCAAGAATGTGTGGCTGATTAAGCAAATCAGATGCCAAGCATCTAAATCTGTCCTGTTACATGTGTCAGCCCCGCTGAATGCCACTGTTTCCTGGCCAATACGTTTTTCTGGCTCATGTCATGGCCCAAGAGAATTAATTGGTTTTCAGGTATTTGGATGCATAAATCTCCAGCCAGCTATGGGCCAGCAATGGGTTGTGGTCCCCATTCAAGTGTTCAGAGCTGACTCCTCAAATCTTTCCAGGCCACCCCACTGCCAGCTCCTTGAATCTGTCCTCTTAAAAAGCAAAAGGCTCTGAGTCTGAAAAGCTTGACTCAGAAGAGCAGCCCTTCTCCTCCTACCTTATGTTCACTTTGTGATGGCTTTCAGACGCATTCCTGCCTCCTCCCTGTAAAATGGTGTCTATCAAACTGGGGCCATCTTTTAAAAACAAACTAACAACACACAGATGCATCATGCAGGGGTGAAAGGAACTTACATTTCTGACAGGTCCTGTCCTATCTCAACTCGGCTCCCTGCCAGCACTTTAAATAGTTCCCTGCTGGCTTTTGCTGCACTTCAGCCAGCTCTTGTGGAGCTGCGCACCAGGGCGCACCCGCTTACTGTCACCTGCCTCAGAGCCAATGTAACAAATTCCCCTTCTCGCTGTCCCCCAGCCCTATCCAACACCCCTCATTTCCCAGGCACTGGAAATAAGATGGGCCATGACAGACAGTTACAGATCACGAGGGATGGAAGATAGCCCCAGTAAAATCACCTGGGCCATGTGGCATGATGAGTAATGGCTAGGTACATTCCTGTCAAAGCGCCTGTACCTGGCACTGACCCAGCAACTTCAGACTAGCCCGTAATGTAACCCTGGCCAGTTTCACTCTCTGCAGTGGTCAGGGAAACGAGAAGGCCTGGGTCCCCCAAGAAAAGCAGATAGTAAAATGGACAGGGTGGGAAAGTGGATTATAATATGATTTACAGCGAACATGAGACAAAGGGTGGGAAAAATACAGGGAATACTCCCAGTAGATAACTCAATACCCCAGATAAAGACCCAACTTCCTACTGTAACAAAATTGAGAGATCAGCTACCAGACGTGAGAGAGGTATCTCCAGCATCTCTTACATTGAGAGACTTCACTCTGCAGAGCCACCAAGCTAAGGGGGTATGTCTACACTGCAGCACTATTTTGAATTAACTTATTTTGAAGTAACTAATGCGAAATAACGCATCTAGACACAACAACTAATTCGAAATAGCATTTTGCTATTTTGAAATAGCGCGTCCACACTGATTGGAGGCTGGATCGCATTTAAGGGCAGCTGAAACCGGTTCCAGCAGGGCATCAGATCATTAGTTGCTTTGTGTGGCTGCTGTCTGAGGCTCGTGCTTAAAGGAACCCCCCTGAACAGCCGGTTCTCAGCTTTCCTGCTTGCTTGCCTACCTCGCCGAGGGACAGCAAAGCTTTTTCCTCTCCGCCTGCTTTGGTCGCTCTCGTTTGGGACACCACAGCACTCAGCACCATGGAGCCAGAGCCGCCCCGGGCACTCTGGTGCTCATGTTGAATGTCTTGTTGCAAGCCTGGCAGCAATTGCAGGAGGCTGCCTGGCACCTTCTGCTACAGGCCAGCCCCCTGGCCCTCCTTCTACCCCCCTGGGGGCCATGGAGGAGCGGCACCCAGACACCAGCATGCCCCACTGCATCTGGAAGGTAATAAAGTGATAGGGAATAGCCAGCATGGGTTTGTGAGGAACAAGTCATGCCAAACTAACCTGATAGCTTTCTTTGATAGGATAACGAGCCTTGTGGATAAGGGAGAAGCGGTGGATGTCATATACCTAGACTTTAGTAAGGCATTTGATACGGTCTCGCATGATATTCTTATTGATAAACTAGGCAAATATAACTTAGATAGGGCCACGATAAGGTGGGTGCATAATTGGCTGGATAACCGTAGTCAGAGAGTTGTTGTTAACGGTGCTAAATCCTGCTGGAAAGGGATAACAAGAGGAGTTCCGCAAGGGTCTGTTTTGGGACCCGTACTGTTCAATATCTTTATCAATGATGTAGATATTGGGATAGAGAGTACGCTTATTAAGTTTGCAGATGATACCAAACTGGGTGGGGTTGCAACTTCTTTGGAGGATAGGGACATAATTCAAAATGACCTTAGCAAGTTAGAGAAATGGTCAGAGGTAAACAGGATGAGGTTTAATAAAGAGAAATGCAAAGTGTTCCACTTAGGAAGGAACAATCAGTTCCATACATACAAGATGGGAAGCGACTGTCTAGGAAGGAGCATGGCGGAAAGGGATCTAGGGGTCATAGTGGACCACAAGTTGAATATGAGTCAACAGTGTGATGCTGTTGCAAAAAAAGCAAATATGATTCTAGGTTGTATCAACAGGTGTGTTGTAAGCAAAACTCGTGAAGTCATTCTGCCGCTCTACTCTGCACTAGTTAGGCCTCAGCTGGAGTACTGTGTCCAGTTCTGGGTGCCACATTTCAAGAAAGATGTGGAGAAATTGGAAAGGGTACAGAGAAGAGCGACAAGAATGATTAAAGGTTTAGAGAACATGACCTATGAAGCCAGGCTTCATGAACTGGGCTTGTTTAGTTTGGAAAAAAGAAGATTAAGGGGGGACATGATAGCGGTTTTCAAATATCTAAAAGGGTGTCACAAGGAGGAAGGAGAAAATTTGTTCCTCTTGGTTACTGAGGACAGGACAAGGAGTAATGGGCTTAAAGTGCAGCAGGGGAGGTTTAGATTGGACATTAGGAAAAAATTTCTAACTGTCAGGGTGGTCAAATATTGGAATAAATTGCCAAGGGAGGTGGTGGAATCTCCCTCTCTGGAGATATTTAAGAACAGGTTAGATAGACATCTGTCAGGGATGGTGTAGACGGAGCTTGGTCCTGCCTTGAGGGTGGGGGGCTGGACTCGATGACCTCTCGAGGTCCCTTCCAGTCCTATGATTCTATGATTCTATGATCTGGCATCTGGACACCCACAGCGACTGGTGGGACCACATCATCCTGGAGCGCTGGGGAGACCAACAGTGGACCCAGAACTTCAGGATGAAGTAAGACACCTTCCTGGAGCTCTGAGAGTGGCTCGCCCCTGTTCTGTGGCAACGGGACACACACATGATGCCTGCTATTCCCCTCCACAAGCGGGTGGCCATCGCCCTCTGGAAGGCCTCCACGCCAGATAGCTACTGATCTGTCAGCAACCAGTTCAGCATGGTGAGATCCACCGTCGGAGCGGTGCTCATGCAGGTACGGCACTCACCAGTCACTGGGCCAGGAGAGGGGGCTGCAAGGAGGGGATGGGCCACCCCAGGGAAAACGGGGGGGAGGTGTAAGTGCCCTCCCCAGAAGGGTTCGGTCTGTCCCAGCCACGCTACAGACCATCCGCAGTGGCCAGGATTGCATCAGGGGTTGCTCCTGCGAGTGGGGCGCAGGGCAGTGGCGGGGAACGAACACTTCCAGCCACCCCAGTGACCCTCGGTTTTGTGTATCTCTCGGCAGGTGGTCAAGGCCATCACAGGGTGTTGCTCTGCAGAGTCGTCTGCCTCACCGGCCTGGACCTGTGGGGGGGCAATCGATGGGACGCACTTCCCCAGCTGTGCCCCAGACCACCAGGCCTCCCTCTACATCAACAGGAAGGGGTTCTTCTCTGTGATCCTGCAGGCCGTGTCTGACCACCGGGGCCAGTTCACGGATATCAATGTGGGCTGGTCTGGCAAGGCACTTGATGTGCGGGAGTACCAAAACTCCTCCGTGTGCCAGAGGCTGCACGCCGGGTCTTTCTTTCCTGACTGCCCCATCAGGGTTGGGGTGTAGACATGCCCATCTGCCTGATGGGGGATGCGGCCTACCCACTACAGCCCTGGCTCATGAAGCCCTACATGGGACACCTCAACCTCTCCCGGCAGGCCTTCAATGCCAAGCTCAGCAGGGCCCACATAGTGGTTGTGGGGCCTTCGGCTGACTGAAAGCACGATTTAGATGCCTCCTCACCCGCCTCAACCTATCCCAGCACAATATTCCGCATGTGGTGGCAGTGTGCTGTGTGCTCCACAATTTATGTAAGAGGAAGGGGGAGGCTTTCCTGCCAGATTGGATGGCAGAGGCTGACCACCTGGCTGGCCAGTAAGTACAGCCCCACACGGCTGCCAGCCAGGAGGCCTTTTGGGGGGCTGTCCGCATCCAAGAAGCCCTGCGGGAGAGCTTCTAGACAGATGAGGACTGAAGTCCCCCTGGCATGCCCCACTGGGGCCTTGTGCCTTACATTCCACTCCCACCTCCTTCCCCTTTCCCCTCCCTAACCCTCCGTCCTGATGTACAATAAAAACACCCGTGTTGCCACAAAACACTCTCTTTATTTAACATAACTGGGGTAGGGAGAGGGGGGGAATGAGGGTGGGTGAGGAAAGAGGGGAAACCTGGGAGGAGGGAGCTGGAAGGGGGAGGCAAGGGGAGAAAGGGGGAGGGGAAGCTCAGGGTTGGGGGTCTTGCTGGCCCTCCTGTCTCGCAGCACTGCAGGTGCGGGGGCCTCAGCGTTCCCGGTGGGGAGTGGGTATGGAGGGTGGGGCAGGAGGAATGGGGGGGGTGGAAGAAGCAGGAGGGGGAGCAGAGGTGGGAGGAGAAGCAATAGCTGGAACGGCCGCAGAAGCTGGCGCAGCAAGAGGCAGCAATTGGTCTGCCAGGGCCTGCAGGTGCTCACGGAGGGCACAGCCTTGCTCCCGCAGCTACCACAAGCTCTCCCGCCACAGCTGCAGGTCCTCTTGCACCCAGTGCTCCTGGCTGTGAACCTGCCTTCCCTGTAACCGCAGCTGCTGCCTCTGGAAGTCCTCCTGGTTGCGGGTGCACCTGCTTGCCCGGGTGCAGGTGCATGGTCCAGGTGGTGGTGCGTCCTGCACTCTCAGATGCTGCAGTTGCAGTGGAACAAGAGAAGTGGTCAGTTCTCCCTGGGAGCACAATGAGTGAAACCCAGCCCCCCTCTGCAAGGCGAGGACGGCAGGTCTCCGCACCATCACATCCTGCTATCCCCGGGAGTGGGAGCTGGCCCAGGACTGCCCTCCTGTCCCTGTGCTGCCTATAGTGTGGTGTGTGTGTGGTGGGTGGGGGGAGATGTGCCCTGCCTCTGTGTAGAAGGGGCGTGTGGAGGGAGGGCAGTGTGCAATGTCTCTCCCCGGGATCAGGAGCCTGTCATGTGCCTTCACGCGTAGATGCACGTGGGGAACAGGCCAGGGCCCCTGCATGGCACCCAGCTGGGGCCACATGTCCCGGCTGGCACAGCAGATGCACAGGTTGCCGCCTGCTCCATGATCGGCAAGGCCCACGCGCATCGTCCCTGGGCTCCCCCTGCCTCCTCCCCGCTCCGCATAAGGGGACCGTGATGGCACTCACATGTGGAGGCCTCCCCAGTCTCGGATGAGGCTGCTGACGGGCTCTCCGGTATGGCTTGGGGGTCCTGGGTGCAGGGCACGCTCCCTGCAGGCTCCTGCGGCTCCTGGCTGCCGTCCTCCTCCTCTTTCTCCTCTTCCCCTGTGTCAGGGGCAGGGCCCTCTGCCCCGGGGTCAATGACAACCAGAGGAGCATGGACCATCTGACCCCCCAGGATGCAGTCCAGGGCCCTGTAGTGCGCACAGGCCCCTGGGTCAGCCCCTGGTTGGGAGGCCCTGGCATAGGCCTGCCGCAGTTCCTTTATTTTGCTCTGTACTTGCTCCTGGCTGCGCATGTCACCTCTGGTGGCCAGGCTGGCAGTCATGTGGCTGTGGACGGCCACATTCCTGCACCTAGTGCAGAGAGTGTGGGCATTGGAGGCCTCCCCTCAAACCTCAATGAGGTCCATGATCTCTGCACTAGACCAGGCAGGCACCTGCCTTTTGCAGCCCCTGACAGGCTCCTGGGAGCCACCAGCCTGGTCCTGGGGAGCGGTGGAGGGCTGGGTGGCAGCGGTTTGCTGCTCATGCTGTGCCAGGTGCATGGTCTGCTGGCTGGGTGCTGGCAGGCTTGCAACTGGCACAGGCACTGAGGCCAGAGTCTGCCCCTTTAAGGGCTCTGGAGGTGGGGTGCGGGGTGGGGAGGGGACCAGACGAGTTTTCCTGGTTGTTCCCAGAGTGGCCACCACAGCTCCCTGGGAAGGGCTGGAGGCGACTTATTTCGAATAAAGTGTCTACACAGCACTTAATTCGAAATAGCTATTTCGAATTTGGTGTTATTCCTCATGGACTGTGGTTTACCAAATTTAAAATCGAAATATCGGCTTGCATGTATAGACGCTGTTAAAGTTAATTTGAAATAATGGCTGTTATTTCGAATTAACTTTGTAGTGTAGACATACCCAGGGTGCATTGCTATGCCAAGACCACATCTCCTGGCTGCTTTGTGCAGCAGTCTCATGCCTGGCCACCAATGTCCCTGTAAGCTGAGCACTTGAGTGGCTGCTCAGGAGAGTTTCCAATGCTGCACAGCAGATTAGCAGAGCACCGACTGCTAGCTGGTGGTGCACATCTGCACATGTATTGATTCACATAAAATGTATTCTGAGCATAATGGAAAAGATTAGAGGAACGTTGTTGGTCATAGGTTAGATTTCACCTTCATATCCTGAATGACAGGCCACAAGAAGTTGGAATATATTCTGGGAACAGAGGGCCCCTCCCACACCTCACAAGTGATCTTCTGATGTTTGCCAATGACTTCCTCTAGCAGTCCATCCATCAGCCTCTCACACCAAAATGATAAGGTTTCAGCCTGCCTTTCAGCATTTTTTAATCAAGAGAGACTTTGTGGGGATTTGTGTTATTTACTGAAACAGCTAGTGGGCTCAGCATACCCAGCTGCCTCCATTTTCCAGGTCTAGCTGTTAGAGGAGAATCATTAAAGGGGTTGAAGTGGGATGGAAGCCGACATTTCAGCATGAGAAAGCCTGAGTGGAGAGAAGCTTCCGCCAGAACCTCACCTCCAAACTCCCCGGGTATGTCTACACTACCCCGCTAGTGCGAACTAGCGGGGTAATGTATGCATACCGAACGTGCAAATGAATGTGGAACGAGGTGTACAGATAGTTCGGAATGGCTTGCTAGTCCGAACTATCTAGCCCGTGCCGGCACGGGGTTCGAACAAGCCGGCATTTAAAAATGGCGCCGGCCGGCTTATGCAAATAAAGCCCGGGAAATTCAAATTCCGGGCTTCATTTGCACGTTCGGTATGCATACATTACCCCGCTAGTTCGCACTAGCGGGGTAGTGTAGACATACCCCCCGACATTTGGAGCAACTTTGCATCGGGGTCTGACAGGAGCGCCTGAACTCATCTGCAGTTTTCAGAGATCATTTTAAGGAGTGTATACTGCTGCGTACAGCCGGTCCCTGACTTACGAATGAGTTACGTACCAAACACTAAGTCATAACTTGATCTGTTTGTAAGTTGGATTACATTCACTTGCATACAGCCGCGCTGTTTGTAAGTGTGGATTTCATTCGTAACTCGAGTTCCGGCTGTATAGGAGGTTGGTCATAAATACAAATGGTCGTAAGTTGATGCATTCGTAACTCGGGGACCGGCTGTATTCCAAACAGTCCAACTATGGGGAGGTCAAAGGTCTATGGCTCAAGGGATATGAACATAAGAACAGAGAATTTATATGAGGCAGCATAGGTAAGGCACTGGAAAAAGTCAGGAAACCTCAGCCACGTGGTGCTGTGCCTTGGTTTCCCCATTTTGAAAATGGGGTGAGTAATACTTGGCTTCCTTTGCAAAAGTGCTCTGAAATCTCTATGGAGGAGAATTGCTAAGTACAGGTTGAACTTCTCTGGTCCTGGACCCTTGGGACCTGACCGGTGCCAAACCAGAGAATTTGTCAAGCCATGGGAGGTTAATATGGTCTAGCAGCAGCATTACCAACACTCCCACTGCTCACTGGGCTCTTAGAAGACATCAAGGTGTAAATTGGGGCTACATAACAGCACAGGACACTGAGACCCAGGACGGGTGTCTTTAAACAAACTTTATGGGACTGCAGGAAACTTGGCCACACCCATGACAAGTGGACTCTGGCTAACTACAATCATGCTGGACCACGGATGTTGCCAGACTACGGATGTTGCAGGACCAGAGAGATTCAGCCTGTAGTGGTATTTAATACACCACAGTAAGATGACTCCATTTCAACATTCTGCAATGACATAGATGAGAGGGGGAATTCCTGCCTTCTGTATTGATCAGATTATGCACTCAAGCCATGTGATTTGATGGAAGGCAGGTCTGGGCAGGATCCCCACTCCCCACAGGTATTCAGTCACTCTCACCTTGTCTGCTCTGCATACAGGCTTCTCTGCATGGAGCTGCAGCTGCAGGGAGTGGTGTTTTGGTGGTGTATGCGAGTCAGTAGTACTGTTGAGTGACCTTGATAGCAAGTTCCCCAGCAGGTTCTCAGGCGATCCAACATTAGTAGTACCATTGCAAACTGGTCTTTTCATACATCACCACTGATGGATGCTTGCATAATCACTGCTCTCGCTTTGCTTGTTCCAGGGGTGGCTGCAGACTTTGGTTACCATGAAATGCTGCCAATTAGCCACTTTTCACCAGCATCAAAAAACCCTTTGTAAAAAAGAAATAAACCCACCATATTGCAAATGGAGCTGCCCTAAATAAGAGGCAACAGAGAAGAATAATTCCTCAGTGTACCCAGTTTTATGCTGATACTGAAATGAGAAAGGGGGAAAAAATCTTGCTAATGGAATACAGATGCCTACAACACCACAGTTATAAAAGCAATAAAATGCAGGGGAGATGAGAGGTATAAATCTGAATGGCAATCATATCCATCCCCTCCAAAAAAATCTATGTTTGTTTATTGCTTTTACTATTTTCCGTAAAATTTATAGTTGACAATCTGCCTGAATGCGGCAGAGATCTGTTAAATGTGGCTCCAACCAGCATGGCAGGGAGAAAGAAGACAGGCTGGAAATATTTCTTCTCTTTCTTAAATCCAGTTCCAAACAAAAGAGATGATTTACCGGGAAAACAAAATACAGCTTTGCACCGAGTTTACAGGAAAGAATGGTCACTATGTTAAACAGAAATGATTTTTGGGGGGAGGGTGTATTCTGGATTTAATTTTCCAAATATTTGCATGAAGTGAGACCCACCCAAAAGTTGCAGGGACTTGGCAAATAGTTTATTACTAGTCAATTAGCCCGTTATAAGAGGGGATTTTCAGATCTTCTCTCCTGAGCTCTCTTACTCTCTCTCTATCTCTCTCCTCCTACTGCCTCCCCCCCAGCTCTCCTCTGCCTCCTGCCTCTCTCTCCGTCTCTTTCTTTCTCTTCTCCCCCTCCTGCCTCTCACTCTCCCTTTCTCTTCTCCTCCTGCCTCTCTCTCCCCTCCGTCTCTCCCTGCCCCCCTTCCCTTTCCGCTTCCCTCCTGCTGTGGTGCTTGGCTTAGTGCTGTCTGCTCAGCCGGGCTGCCGCGAGGGAGGGAGGCAGGGCGGTGACGTACATGGCCAGGAGGTGGGGCTGTGTACGTCACCGCCCTCCTTTACCCTCCTACCCCGGGGGAGTCCAAACAGCCCCTTGCGCTGCTGGCTCCCCTGGTGGCCCAGCTGAGTGCCACAGCGGGAGGGGAAGGGGGCAGTGACGTACATGTCCCCACCCCCTGGCCATGGACGTCACCGTCCCACCCCTTTCCCCTCCCTCCATGGCAGCTTGGCTGAGTGTTGCATGCTCAGCTGGGCCACCGCGGGGGAGGAGGGGCAGGGTGGTGACGTCCACGGCCAGGGGGCGGGGCTGTCTACGTAACCACCCCCCGCTCCCCTTCCTGTCCCACCAGGGCTCAGCTGAGCGGTGCAGCGCCAGCGCCACTCAGCTGGGCCGCGGCCGGGGAGCAAGCGGCAGCAAGCGGCTGTTTGCGGTCTGGCTGCAGCCAGTGGCTGCACCCCCCGCCTCGCCAGGTCTGCTTCCCACCCCCTTCCTCCCGTCCATCCCCATGGCCCCCGATACCCCCCAGCTCTGCTTTCCGCCCTCTCTTCCTGCCGGCCAGGCCCACGCCCCCTCCCCGGACGCCCCCATCCTCCCCCCCGCCCGCCAGCGCTCCTTCCCTCCCTCTTCCTCCGGGCCCCCCATCCTCCCCTCCAGCCCCACAGCCCCCGCTCACCACCAGCTCTGCTTCCTGCCCCCTTTCCAGCCAGCTCCATCTCCTTCCCCTCCCTGGGTGGCACCCCGCCCTCCTTCCCCTCCCTCCGTGGTGCCGGGCCCCAGCAGGGGAGCAAGCGGTGGCAAGTGGCCCTATGGGGTCCACTTGACGCCGCTTGCTCCCCCGCTGGGGTCCAGCTGAGTGGCGCAGTGCTGGGCCGAACTGCCACGGAGGGAGGGGAAGGAGGGTGGGGCACTGACGTACACGGCCAAGGGGCGTGGCCGCAGGGGCAGTTGAGTGTGCTGCGGGGCCCAGGGCAGCGCCGTGGGGCCCTGGGCAGCAAAATTTCATGGGGTTGCTCCTTTGACACAGCGCATGCGCTGTGGTGTCACGGCGCATGCGCGGGGCCTTGGGAAGCGCGGGGCCCGGGGCAGCCGCCTCGCTTGCCCTGCCCTAAATCCAGCGCTGCGTGGCCATTACATCAGCATTACAGACTCACAGACAATGGGCTACTATATATATGATTATCAGGAGAGGAAAAGAAGCCAACCAGACACAACTCGTGACTGCCTGGTTCAGGACTTCTGGCACTGGGGTGGGAGGGGTGTCAGTCTGGGCTACTGGATGTGTGTCACTTTCATGGTCCTTGGGATGAGACATTAAAATCCAGGTCCCATTTGCAGCTGAGCCACCTTGGGCTGTGACCCCACCATAGCTCAGAAGTTAATAAGGATTGAAACAGACCAGTGCTACAGGAAGGACCTATATGTTAACACAAGTGTCCTGGCCCAGATCCAATTTGGATAGTTGTTACATCCATCAACCTAACTGAATTGGCTACAGAAAATTTCTCCACCTCCCGTCCTAAATGGCTACATAGTACTTATGGCTCACGAGGAAGAGCACGTAGAGCACAGAAGATGCTTAAATTGCAGTGGTGGGTACGTAAAACTAGTGCTCCACTCTGGCCAAGGTCTACACTACAGGAGAAGGTCGAGTTAAGGTACACAACTCCAGCTATGTTCATTGCATTGCAGGAGTCAATGTACCTTAATTTGAGTTTCCCCACCATCGCCACAGTGGGAGGTCAAGAGGAACAAATGCTTCCATTGGCTTCCCTTACTCCTTGCAAGGAGCAGGAGTCCAGGCACTGATGGGAGTACCCTCTGAGTTCAATTTAGTGAGTTTTTACTAGTTTTTCGAATTCCACAAGATGAACCGCAGCAGCGTCAATCATTCGCAGAGTGAAGACGTGGCCTCTGTAAAGTTTTTTG
This sequence comes from Pelodiscus sinensis, assembly GCF_049634645.1. Classification (NCBI taxonomy): domain Eukaryota; kingdom Metazoa; phylum Chordata; order Testudines; family Trionychidae; genus Pelodiscus; species Pelodiscus sinensis. The sequence goes on from NC_134725.1 coordinate 36,199,721, forward strand.
AGCTCCTAAGGATGAAAAGTGACAGCAAATCTAGGACTGTAGTTTTTATTAGGAGTATTGTTTCTTGCATGCATGCTGTAAAGGGCCTGGCAGATATGGCCTTTGCCCGGGTAGTGGCCCTTTGGGTGTCCCAAAGCCCAAAAGGCAGGGCATTCTTGACTTTGAAACACAGCCAAGGATGGTGCCACCATTCCGCATCCACTGGGTCTGACTGTGAGGAGAAGCCTTTTCTGCCGAGTTTCCTAACAATCTGGTGATGGGTTTATCCAAATCATAGTCATCCCTGTAGTTTCCTAAAAGTTACGTTCAAACACCTCAATACCAGGCATCACACAGGCGAATACCCTATCCCCTAGGCCACACCAGAACCCACCCCACCACCTTACTCTCAGGGCACCCTTTATCCCACCTCCCCCGGGGGTAGACCTGGGACAAGAACCTGCCACTCTGCCCTCCCCAGGAGAAATTTGGTCTCTGCTGTATTCTGACATCGTGGGTTTCAATGGGGGCTTTTCCTGAGAGAGGCCTTTAGAACCATTGCTGAGAATGCCTGTGGCAAAAGTCCTCCTTTGAGTATTTAAGAGGGACTGAGTGATGCATGGGCTTGCAATGGGCAACTCTAGGGCACTAATTCTGATGTCCTTGTTCTCTCCAAATATCACAAAGGGGGCATGCTACTCAATCCCGCCTGGCGCTAATAAATAATCCCAAAAGGTGACCCATGGAAGTTTCACTAAGGACCAAGGAATCAGATAGTTCTAAATTCAGCTCCATTTCTTTTGGGCCAGCTCGAGCTAAAATCTAGAGTTTGCCCACAAAGCGCTAAATCTCTTCGGCATCATTGAAACAACCACATTAGGCTGAATGCTGATGAAATTTTTTGCTTTCAGGTTTGGCTCCAGTCTCATTAACCTGCTTGACATGATTTATTCAAGGGACAGAATTAACTCCTAGAAAGGGCCGGCTTGCAACTTACATTTTTAGACTATCAGTGATTATAAGATAAATGAAATTGGCTGATTTGGGGTCAGCGTGGTGACTTTGAGGATTAATGCTCTACTATATTAGACCTTCTGCTCCAAAGTAGCTCATTTAAATCCTGCATTGCTAGGCAGTCCTTCTCAGTGGCAAGCTTCCAGAGCTTGATCAAACAGACAAATGCTTCAACAAGGGGAGAAAAAAAAGCTTTTAAGTTACCATTAAACGTACACTTAGAATGGCCATACCTAGTGGCAGAACGGTTAGAATTCTCCAGCAGCTAATCTGATAGTCTACAAAAATCATACCGAAGTTTGGTAACACATTTTGTTCAGAAGAAATACTGACGAATTCATGCCACCCTCCACAGCTATCGCTATTCCCATGTTTCTTGCACTTTTTAAGAGTCACATAAAACATTTTTATCCCCCTCTTTTCGATAGATGCAGAAAGGGATGTGGTTTTAATGTCTCATCTGAAAGGTGACTGGAATGATGCATGTTTCACATCCCAGAAGGATGCCATTGACTGCAAGCATTTGTGCAATGGATGAGTCTATCCAATGACAGGAAATTTTAGCCACAGGGAAAAATACTTTAGCCTGAAACACATGATATGTGTGTAAAGCATTCGGATACCTGGCTGCCCTTTATTGCCACTCAGAAAAGGAGTTAGGTTAGGATACTGTCTCACTCCCAAGCATTTCTCTTTATAAAAGTTTTATTACTTATATTTTCTTCCTCTTTTTTTCTTTTGAGTGGATGTAAACTTTGTAAATGCTCAGTGTTTGACCAAGCTTTTCTATGTACTTCCTTGTTGCCTGACCTGGTAAGTGGGCATTAATTAATTACTCAAGATTTTCCATTTTACACTCTGAGGTTTGGCAGGGTCTAGGTCCCAAGCCCAGATTCTGTGTTGTTAGAATTACTGTAAATTTGGGAACCCCGACATGCACTGCTGCAAGATTCACTCTTCTGTCTTTGCAATGGTTAGCCAAGATACAAACACTCCACCCCAGCGGGTACACAGAGATAATGCAATGAGCATTTGAGCATCCATATACACACACATCCGGACTGCCTGGGTGCTCTCTTTCGAAAAGCGGCTTGCTTTTTCAACAGTACTGGTTGTAGTATAGACGCTCTTTTTTGAAAGAGGCTTTTTCTAAAGTATCTTTCTAAAAAGCCTCTTTTGAAAGAGGCTTGCAGTCTAGACCTAGCCAAGAAAAGATATCTCAATGCAGTGGTCACCAACCAGTAGATCTTGGTGTCCCTGACAGGGGATCCGGACTGGTTTGGCCAGGAAGCTACCAAGCGCTGGCACTTCAGTTGCCTCTTTACCCATTGTCTTGCTGCTCCTGCTCTCTGCCTTGAAGCTGCCCTCTTGGGAGCCTCCTGCTTGCTGTGCAGGGTGTGGGAGGGACAAGGGAGTGGGGACACTAATGTCTGGGGTCCCTCCTTCTTCTGTACCCCATCTCCACACAGAGAGAAGGGGAGGGAGGGAACTTGGCAATGCAAATCTCTGTCACTCTCACACCCTGTGTGTGTGTCTCTGTCATTCTCACAAACACACACTATCTTTCCCTCTCCTCTCCCAATCCAACATGTATATGGGTTGTTATTACACTTTACAAGCAGTAAAAGAAGGGTTATCTTTGGTTTTTGTTTGGTCTGTGCATTTCATCATTTTCATTTCTCTCTTCTGCTTTGAATAGTGAGTTCTAAAATGCCTAATCAGTCTTGGATGGAGTCATTATCTCTGTGGTAATTGCTGCTCCTGGAAAGGCAGAGCAGATCTCTACATGCTGCCCTTCCCTGCAGACACCACTCTACAGCTCCCATTGATCAATAACAGGGAACTGTGGCCAGTAGAAGCTGTGGGTTCAGGGCCTGTAGATGAGGGGCAGCACATGGTGCCATGGAGCCATTGCTGTCCATGCCAGCTGCTTTCAAGAGTGGTGCAAGGCCAGGACAACAGTAAACCTGCCTTTACCCCACTGCTCCACCATCTGGAAGCCGTCTCAGTTAAACGGTGCCCAGCCAGAGCCTGCTTCCTGTACCCCTGTCCCAGCCCTGAACCGCCTCCTGCACCCAACCTTCTTCCCAGAGCTTGCATCCTGAAACCCCTCCTGGACTCCAATCCCCCACCCTGGGCTAAACTCAGAGCCTCTTCCACACTCCAAACCCCTTAGCCCAAGACCAGAGCCTGCACCCCGACCCCCTCCTCCAGCCTGGTGAAAGTGAATAAGAATGGGAGATGAAGGGGGATAGAGCGAGCAGGGTGAGGCCTTGGAGAAGGGGTAGACCAGGGACGGGGCCTCAGGGAAGGGTTGGGAAGGAAGCCGGGCAGGGGTATTTGGGTTTGAAGTAAATCTTACATTGCACTTAAATTGAAAAAGTGATCTTGTAGTTAAAAAGGTTGGCGGTTATTAAGTGTCTTAATTCCACTATATAAATGCATAATACACCCACATCTTGACTATTGCATGCAGAAATTGGCACCACACCTCAAAAAGATATCTTGGCACTGGAAAAAATTCAGAAAAGGGCAACAAAAATATTAGGGGGTATGGAATGGCTGCCATAGGAGGAGAGATTAATAAGACTGGGTACGTCTACACTACAACGTTAATTCGAACTAACTTAGTTCGAATTAGTTAATTCGAACTAAGCTAATTCGAACTAACGGATCTAGACTAAAAAACTAGTTCGAATTAGCGTTTTGCTAATTCGAACTAGCGCGTCCACATTAAGTGGACCCTGAACCAGGCTTCAGGATGGCCGGAAGCAGTGCCGGCAGGGCATCAGAGGAGGACTTAGAGCATGGAGATGCTGTCTCAGGCTAGCCGAGGGCTGTGCTTAAAGGGTCCCGACCCCCACCCCGGACAGACAGTTCTCAGGGGTTCCCCCTTGCAAAGCAGTCCTGGCTCGGATTGCCCGGAGTGCCCACACTCGGCACATCACAGCACTCGGCCATCAGCCCAGCTGCACTTGCCGCAGGCTGACATCTGGGGAGAGGGGGCAATTGGGAAGCTGCAGGAGAGCATCCACCCCCAGAAGCCCGCAGAGCCAGCCCAGTCCTCCCCATTGGGGGCTCGTATCCCATTCCTCCCTCACCTCCTTCCACTTACCCTTCCCTAGCCCCCCTTCCTGATGTACAAAATAAAGGACAATTGTGTTCAAAAATGGAATCTGTCTTTATTGAACAAAACTGGGGGAGACTGGGAAAAGGAGGTGGGAGAGGGGAAGAGAGAGGCTGGGAGAGGGGAGGGCAACTAAAATGATCAGGGGTTGGGAACAGGTCCCATATGAAGAGAAGCTAAAGAAACTGGGACTTTTCAACTTAGAAAAGAGGAGACGGAGGGGGGACAGGATAGAGGTCTATAAAAGCAGGAGTTGGGTGGAGAGGGTGCATACAGAAAAGTTCTTCATTAGTTCCCATAAAGAAGGACTAGAGGACACCAAAGGAAAGGAATGGGTAGCAGGCTTCAAACTAGTAACAGAAAGTTGTTCTTCACAAAGCAAAGAGTCAACCTGTGGAACTCCTTGCTGCAGGAGGCTGTGAAGGCTACAACTAGAACAGAGTTTAAAGGGAAGTGAGATCAAGTCATGGAGGTTGGGTCCATGGAGTGCTATTAGCCAGGGGGTAGGAGTGGTGTCCCTGCCCAAGGTTTATGGAAGGCTGGAGAGGGATGGCACGAGACAAATGGCTTGGTCACTGTCTTCGGTCCATCCCCTCCAGGGTCCCTAGGGTTGGCTGCTGTCGGCAGACAGGCTACTGGGCTAGATGGACCTTTGGTCTTACCCAGTACGGCCATTGTAAGCTCAGGGCTCAGGGTCGGGGTCTCAGTGGACCACCTTGATTTTCATGCACACCTGCTCCTGGGTGGCCAGGCTGGCAGCTCTCCTGCCCTAGACGGCCACTTTCCTGTGCCTAGTGCGGAGGTCGTGGACTAACTTTGTAGTGTAGACATACCCACTGGGGCTTTTGAGCTTGGAAAGAAGATGACTAAGGGAAGATATGATAGAGGTCAATAAAATCATGAAAGGTATGGAGAAAGTGAATCAGGGAAAGTTATTCACTTGTTCCCATAATACAAGAACTAGGGGATCACCAAATGAAATGAATAGATAGCAAGTTTAAAACAAACAAAAGGAAGTATTTCTTCTTGCAACACATAGTTAAACTGTGGAACTCCTTGCCAGAGGATGTTGTGAAGGACAAGACTATAACAGGGTTCAAAAAATAGTTAGCCATTAATGGACCTATCCTCCATGAGTGAATTTGTTAGCTAGGATGGGCACGGATAGTGTACCTAATTTCTGTCAGAATCTGGGAACAGGAGACAGCCAATAGATCATTTGATGATTCCCTGTTCTGCTCACACCTTTAGGAGCATCTGGCATTGCCCCTGTTGGCAGGCAGGATACTGGGCTAGATGGACTTTTGGTCTCACCCAGTATGGCCATTCTTATGTTCTTATGTGCCTCAACTAGTTACCAAGACATTCTTGTGAGTGGACCCCTTGGATGTTCCAACTTAGAAAATCGATAGAGGACATACCAACAGTCAGTGATTTAATCATAACAGCTCATTGCAGCATTCTCGGTTAGGCTATCTGACGAGCTAGAGTTACGCTACTTAGTTGCTTATGATAAGCTATTGCCTTTCAGGCCTGTCTGCTTGTTGGCACCTGGTGTTATTGCCTTAACACATATAAGAAATATTTTTATGTCTTATATAGCAAATCCAGATAGGCTTCAGCCTTAGCATGTAATCCTCCACTGGGAATTATGGATATTATTTCCTTGTGAGTCTGACTCATAGAAGCTCTTGCAGGAACACAGAGCTGTCTACCCAAGATAGGAGAAAGGAAGGGGGTGTGTGTTGAGACATTATAAATATATTTCTTGGGGGGCGTTGATGTAGTTATATAGATATAGTCTGTAGCATAGGGCAGAGTCCAGCCCTCCACTCAGAGTCCAGCCCACACCGTTCTCACTGACTGTAATTTGTGGGAACATGTTCTGTCTTGGCCTCTGTTGGGACAGTGGAAATTTCATTGGCTGCTAAAGTGCTGTATCAGCACAAGAGCAACGCAACATGCACTGTGTGGTGCATGATGGGAGTGGAGTTGACAGGGACCAAAGGGTAGGTGTCCATTCTTACTGCGACTGAGCTCATGGAAAGGATGTGGGGAGGGAAGAACAGGACTTGGTGCCACCTGCAGGTCAGGTTGGCAATGGGGAAGCCAAACCTAATTTGAATAAAATGAAGCAGACTGCAGGCACTGACTGCTCAGACAAAGCTGAAGCATTGCATGCTGGGATCTTTGCTGCCTATTGCCTGCACGTGTGTATTAACAGAGAGGAAGGACTTGGGGTGCACTTGACAAATGCGATAATCACATTTTGGCCACCTTTGATATTTCATAAGTTAAAGTGGTAGCCACCAAAAACCCAATATTTGCCGACACATACCACATGGTATCATCTAGTGTGCCCTGTAAGCTGAGCACTTGTGCGGCCATCCAGGAGAGATTCAGATGCCTCCCAGCTGATTAGCAGAGCACTCATAGCCCCTGCAGCTTTCCATAGCTGGCAGTATGTGTTTCTATTGGTGGTGCACATCTGCACATGCCTCGGTGCATGTAACAAAATATATTCTACACATGGATAGAAACAACTAGAGGGAACATTAGTGACAACCCCAATTTCCTGTGTTAAGCACATGTGGTCTCAGGTATCATTACTTGGTAGCTGTTAACAAATGCTGTCATCTCATTTGCAACCACGGGACTGACTAGAGCAGTAGAACTTTGGGGTGGGCTGGTCCTTCATTTCACTTTACATTTTTCACTGTTTCCTAGGAGATCAATAGTACCGTGTGTTTCATCTGGCTTCCTTTGGGATGAAAGGAGCTCTGTTAATACAGGGATTCCTCTGGGTTTGGAATAAGCACTCTGAGTTTATCCCACTTCACTGAACTTCTTTGATCTGAAAGTTGGGCAAGTAATAATGTGAAATCAGGATTTCTCTGCTAGATTTTTAGTTCTGCTTGAATAGTCAGGAGGGATAGAAAACAAGATTAGTGGTTCCTTGGGGGATTTTGGTATTTCTCCTGCTTTCTCATGAAACTGGGAAGGTCAAAGGCATATGAGCAGGCTTCTAAAATGATAGCTGAATGGCTGCAGCCCTCAGAGGAAAAGTTCTGGGTAGATGCTTGCCTTCATATTTTGTGCAGCATTCCTTCCAAACTGGTTTGCGGAGGCCTTTTGTATTGGCTGCTCATTCTGCCTCCATATAGACTGTGCTAAATACAGAAACAAAGGTGGCAAGAAAGTGTTGTGGGCATTCGTACAATACCTCCAACCTCCCAGGCTCTATTTTTGGCAGGGCCACTGTAAGCTGAGCTCTTGGGTAGCCACCCAGGTGAGATTCAGGTGTTACCCAACTGATTAGTAGAGTGCCCACAGTCACCCATAGTCAACAGCATGTGTTCCTGTTGGTGGTGCACATCTTCACAAGCTTGGTGCACATAACAACATTTATTCTGCACATGGAAAAAATTAGAGGGAGCATTGCTGCTGACTTGCTATGTGACCTGAGGCCAGTGACTTTGCTTCAGTTTAACCAGCTGTAAAATGAAGCAAATATGCCCCTACTTTTGCGGGCAGATGAAGTTTTCTTGTGTGTGTGTGCAAAGTGTTGTGAAACACCCTAGAAAAGGGGCTGGATAACTGCAATGCATTTAACTTTGGCATTCCCCCAGAGAGGTGGCCAAAACCCATCTGCTGCAGCTGCCACGGGCACACAGTGCAACAAGGCATTGGCACTGACACTGTATTTGAAGCATTCTCCCCTCATCATTAAAGTGTTTGATAGTTATTACGGCAAGAGGAACAAATTCTTTGGACTGAAAGCAACTGCTGCATCAGGAAGCCTCCCTGTCTCTCCCTGTGGATGCTTCCCCTTATCTTTGGGCTCCGCTCACCAGACAGTAGCAGTGTTGTCATGTCTCATGATTTGGTTGAGTCTCATGATATTTATGGTTCTTCTTAAAGCCCCAGCTCTTGGAGTCAACTGGATCTCTGATGATTTTCGCCTCTTTAGGAGAGAGAATTGTCCAGGGCAGTCAGAGTCACTCCTCGCTCCTCCTAGCAAACTTTTCCATTGCTACTCAGTACCCTAATCCAGGTCTAGACTATAAAATGAAGCAAATAATCCTTCCTTTCTCCCATCCTTTCTCTGCCTTGCAGGTAGGGACTGGCCCTTCTCCATGCTTCTACAGTGCTCAGAACACTGGGATTAAGTGATGTGCCCTGGGTCACTCCGAGTGCATGATAGAGCTTCTAACTCCTAGTTTAGTGCCCTAAGCAAAGGGAATGGTTGGCCTTGTAGTTACTGGTTAAGTCTTTTATAATGGACACACAGCCCTGGTCTATACTCCAGTGAACGGCTGACTTAAGATATGCAATTCGAGCTACATTCATTATATAGCTGAAGTCAACGTGTCTTAAATCTCATTTCTTCACCAATAGCACAGAGGGAGGAAGAGAGGAGAAAACGCTCCTATTGACTTCCCTTACTCCTTATGAGAAGCAGGAGTATCAGCACCAACAGGGGTGCCCTCTGAGTTCAATTTAGCGGGTCTTCACTAGACCCACTAGCATCATCTTTCACGTAGTATAGACCTGGCCTTAGATACGCAAGAGATTAAACTACACAGATTTGGTTGGCAATGATTAGGTGCAATCCTGGAATAAAAAAATAAGGTCATGGAGGATAGGTCCATTAATAGCGATTAGCCAGGATAGGTAAAGGTAGTGTCCCTAACCTCTGTTTGTCAGAAACTGGGAGTAGGTGAAGGGGAGGGATCACTTGATGATTCCCTGTTCTGTTCATTCTGGGTATGTCTACACGACAAAGTTAATTCGAACTAACAGCCGTTAGTTCGAATTAACTTTGATAGGCGCTACACACGCAAACCGCTAGTTCGAACTTAATTCGAACTAGCGGAGCGCTTAATTCGAACTAGGTAAACCTCAGTCTACAAGGACTAACGCCTAGTTCGAATTAAGTAGTTCGAATTAAGGGCTGTGTAGCCACTTAATTCGAACTAGTGGGAGGCTAGCCCTCCCCAGCTTTCCCTGGTGGCCACTCTGGGCACCACCAGGGAAACTCTATTGCCCCCCTCCTGGCTCCGGAGCCCTTAAAGGGGCTAGGGCTGGCTACCGTGCCCGTGCCAGGTGCAAGCCTGCCAGCACCCAGCCAGCAGATCCTGCACCTGGCACGGCTTGAACCAGCCACCCGCTGCCACCCAGCCCTCCGCCTCTTCCCGAGACCAGGCTAGCGGCTCCCGGGAGCCTGCCCAGGTCCGCAAGAGGCGGGCGCCCGCCTGGTCTAGTGCAGACATCGTGGACCTCATCCACGACCTCCGCACTAGGCACAGGAAAGTGGCTGGCTAGGGCAGGAGAGCTACCAGCCTGGCCACCCAGGAGCAGGTTTGCATGAAAATCAAGGTGGTCCACTGAGAACCCCGACCCTGAGCCCTGAGCTTAGAATGGCCGTACTGGGTCAGACCAAAGGTCCATCTAGCCCAGTAGCCTGTCTGTCAACAGCGGCCAACAGTAGGTACCCTGGAGGGGATGGACCGAAGACAATGACCAAGCCATTTGTCTCGTGCCATCCCTCTCCAGCCTTCCACAAACAGAGGCCAGGGACACCATTTCTACCCCCTGGCTAATACCACTCCATGGACCCAACCTCCATGACTTTATCTCACTTCTCTTTAAACTCTTTTATAGTTCTAGCCTTCACAGCCTCCTGCAGCAAGGAGTTCCACAGGTTGACTATTTGCTTTGTGAAGAAGAACTTTCTGGGTATGTCTACACTGCATCCCTAGTTCGAACTAGGGATGCAAATGGAGACAATCAAAGTAGTTAATGAAGCGGGGATTTAAATATCCCGCGCTCCATTAACATGATCTCGCCGGCGCGCTAGTTCGAATCACAGCTGATTCAAACCAGGAAGTACGCGCTGGGACGCGTTAGTTCGGACTAAAGCCCTTAGACCGAACTAATGTTACTCCTCAAAAAATGGGAGGGGTAAGTGGAAGGGGATGAGGGAGGAATGGGGCATGAGCCCCCGATGGGGAGGACTGGGGTGGCTCTGCGGTCTCCTCGGGGTGGAAGCTCTCCTGCAGCCCCCCAATTGACACCCCCCCCCCGGATGGCAGCCTGTGGCAAGGGCAGCCGGGCTGATGGCCGAGTGCTGTGATGTGCCAAGTGTGGGCATTCAGGGCACTCCAAGCCAGGACTGCTTTGCTATCCCTCATTGAGTTAGATGAGTGAGCGGGGAACCCCTGAGAACTGTCTGTCCGGGGTGGGGGTCGGGTCCCTTTAAGCACAGCCCTCGGCTAGCCTGAGACAGCAGCTCCACGCTCTAAGTCCTCCTCTAATGCCCTGCCGGCACTGCTTCCGGCCATCCTTAACCTCGATTCAGGGTCCACTCAATGTGGACATGCTAGTTCGAATTAGCAAAATGCTAATTTGAACTAGTTTTTAGGCCTAGATGCACTAGTTCGAATTAGCTTAGTTCGAATTAACTAATTTGAATTAAGTTAGTTTGAATTAGTGCTGTAGTGTGGACATACCCTCACTCTGGGGCATGTGGCATTGGCCACTGTTGGAAGACAGGATACTGGGCTAGACAGCCCATTGGTCTGATCAAATCTGGGTATTCTGATGTTCTTAGAGAAAAAGATTTTTACCTGCATTTGAACGCATAGAACCATCATTCAGATATCACATGATTCAGACTCTGGAACAGGAAACAATGCCATGGAACAATGGAAAGGTCGTTTGAAACATGTCACAATGTGGAGGTAGACGGTAAAGAAAACTCTCCCAGTGACTATGAAATCAGCATGGAGGAAAATGTCACCAACCCTGATATTGTGAGAGTTGATCAAGATGTAAATTGTTCCGAACCAGAGACCGGTCTTGGAGCTGTCATTAATAATGCTTTTCCAATAAGCATAACAGAGCAGTTGTTAGATCGTATCAGACAGCGAACTCATTGTGTTGACATGAATATGAAGAAAAAATATTGTAGGCCACTCAATGCATGGATTAATGAATTGGCTAGAGGACAGAAACAGATACAACCCATAGGATCTGTGTGTAACAAGCCTGCAGTAGTTGCCTTACACAATGGTCCTCCAACGGGCAGCAGAAAAACACACTCGCCTTTCAGACAAGGCAGAAAATACACAGCGGGACACACATGGGCAGATCCACATCTGCCCTTTGCAGGCAGCAGAGCATGGAACTAGTGAAAGAGGCTTCAGGGCAGGGTGACCTGAAAATGATCTGTCCTGTGATCAGCACGTTGGCTCGCAAACTCAGCCCTGTGCGGAGCACTGGTACGAGGCTGACATGCCAGTTCAGCGATGTTGCAGTGAGAAGAGCTTTTGCATTGGGCTGTGTTTCACCCTGGAGACAGACATGGGTTGAGGTGACAGTTTAGTATTTTTATCAAATGACCTACCCTTTAATAAACATGATTGGCATGTCTAGAGAGCTCATTAGAATGGCCAGACTTGGTCAGAACAAAGGTCCATCTAGCCCAGTATCCTGTCTGCTGACAGTGGCCAGTGCCAGATGCCCCAGAGGGAGTGAACAGAACAAGGAATCTTCACACGATCCCTGCCATGCAGACACTGACAAACGAAGGCTAGGGACACTATTTGTACCCATCCTGGCTAAAAATCCTGACGCGCGCCAGAATGAATGAAGAACTGCCTTTGCAGTGACATCAACTCAACTGCGCATTCAGAGGGTGACCAGCAGGGCACAAGATAATCCTGAGGTGAGGGAAAGAAAACTCCCCACACTCCTCCTCAGTTTAGTACTGTGTAATTAAATCCAGCATGTGTGTTAGGGACAGAGAGGTAAGATGGGCCTTCTTGTGGAATAGCAGCTACAGGCCCCATCAGACCAGCATACCAGGCTTCTGGGACAATTTATTTGCACAGGCCAGGGAGAAAGCTGCTATGTTCTGACCACAGACAACAGTGCAGCTGAGAGAGGCTGAACAGTCTCTTCAAAATGATGTAATATCTAACATTACAGGTGCTTAAAAACAGATCATTAGAAGCATCAGGGTACATAGGTGACAGGCCGGCCAACACTGGGTTTATCAAAGCTGAGGGAAACTGGCCATTATTGGTCTCAGAGGGGGACCTGTTTTAGCCTGAACCTGCAAAAACAATGGGCAGTCTTGTGGCACCTTAGAGACTCACAGATTTATTAGGGCAGAAGCTTCCATGGATAAAACCCACTTCATCAGGTGAATTGGAGTGGAAGTGATAGAAGCAGGGGATATAAGGAAGAAGTTGTCTCTCTTTGTAATCAGGTTTTGAAATTCTTTAGTAGAAGGATGGAAACTTTCAAATCCACTGCTGTGTGGAGGGAGGTTAAAGTGTTCCCCCTGCAGGTCTGTGTGCGTTACCTTTCCTGATGTCTGATTTGTGTCCATTTATCCTCTCTCATGGAGACAGTCCAGTTTGGTCAATGTACATGACAGAGGAGCATTGCTGCCACTTGATTTCAAAACCTGATTACAAGGGGATTTCCATTTCCAATTCAACACTATCAAAGGCAGTTAACACAAAGGCAATTTCTCCCCCTATCCCCCCGTCATTCACATTTCCTCACCAAATGCTGTGAATGACCCACTTCAACCCTAACATGATTAGCCTCATTAAGATAAGCAACTTCTTCCTTATGTATACCCCTGCTTTTGTCACTTCCACTCCAATTCATCTGATGAAGTGGATTTTTTCCCATGAAAGCTCATGTCCTAATAAATCTGTCTGTCTCTAAGGGCATGTCTACACTAAGAAATTATTCCAAAACAACTAAATTTGAAATAATAACTCCCAACATAATAAAATTAAAATAGCATGTCCTCTCTATGGGGGAGGCTTGAAATTAGTCCAAGGTCGGCTCCGTTAATGTGGATGTGCTACCTCAACTTAGCACCCCAGGAAGCACTGGGGAGTAATTACTTCAAATTACTCTGGGGAGTTATTATTTTGAAATAACAGCAGTGGAGCATCCACACTACCACTACTTCAAAATAACTATTTGGAAATAAGATTATTCCCCAAGGAAAGCAGGGATACAGAATTCAAAGTAACCAGCCCCTTCGAAATAACAGGTTTGATAGTGTGGATGCTCCGTTTATTATTTTGAAATAAGGGGGGTTATTTTGAAATAACTCCTTATTGTAGACCAAGGCTAAGGTGCCACAGGATTCCTCATTGTTTGGGTTGCTAATAGTAAGCAATCAGCCTGTAATGTGAGACCTTAACAGAGACTGAAAACGCCAGGACATTTTGATATGTTTCAGGGCACTATTGAGCAGCATATGACAGCTTTTTCACACTAGCTACTGCCCATTATCAGGAGGCATGTTACTCACAAGATAAAAGTACAAAGTTCAACTTCCTCCTTCCAAAAAGGAAGTGCTGACCTCAGGATTTACAACAGACTTCCACTGAGAACAGATTAGCTCCAAGAAGAGTTATATGTAAAGTGCTGGCTCTCTGCAGACGCTTTGCTCTGCGCCTCTGCAGCGCTCTCTTTGATTGCTATTGCAATTGGCTCGGCTCACTCGGAGATGGGCTCAGCTCACTTGAAAGCAGGACTTGCTTAGGGAATTCACACAGAGCTGTTCAGCCATTAATCATCCGTGCTTAAAAAATTCACTGACTCTGTGAGGTAAATGTGGGAGAGCCTCCCCTTCAGAAAGGAGTTATGGCAAAGACAGAACGCTGGCAGCTCTTCTGCAAGGTTTGGGGTGTGTTAAACGTTGAACATAATATGAACAGAGTGGTTGGATTGAATGACAGACTGAAAAATGACAGGCCCAAAATGTACAGCACAAGCACATGCTCCCCTCTCCAAATCAGAACCCCATTGTGATCACCCAGAGCACCACAACATTGTGAGGATGTACAGAACTATCCCTACCTTTAGGCAACACACATAGCCACATAGGGCACCGTAACATTCAGGGCTCCAAATTGTGCCAAATTTCATGGTGCCCTAGGCAGCCACGTGCTGCCTATAGGTTCCAGCAACCCTCAAACCCGTACCCCGGCTGCCCTTCAGGGTGCCGCACTCAACCCCCGCTCACCAGGCAGAGACGAGCGGCCCATGTGGGCTGGTGGACCGAGCAGTGGGCAGCTAGAGAGAAGTGGTGCTTTCCCCTTACAAGTGCCACTTCTCTCTGACCAGCTGCACGGCCACCTGCTGCTTCTCTGGCTTGCACCTCCCTCCTAGCCCTACTTCTGGTTGCTGGCTATCCTGGACCAGACAGACTGGACAGCAACACTACAGTAAACACCATCTGATGCATCCAGGCCGGGAAAGTTCACAACCTTTTTCCTACACAGCGTCAGGCCCCCCCCTCGGTGGGAGGTACTGGTGCTGGGCTGCATAGGGTACCAGCAATGGTTGGATTGGCCCTGAGTACATAGGTGCTAGAGCCTAGGGATTCGGGAGTACTGCCACAACCTCTGGCTTGAAGAGAGTTCCATCATACACAGAGTTTACAGTCTGGTTCGACGGCTCTCAGCACCTCCATATACAAATTGTTCCGGCATCCCTGCATGGTATGAGCTATAGATCCAGATTCTCCTTCCCCCTACCCCCGCCAGCTGCCCCCAGCCGGAATGCTTTGCACCCATGTCACCCTAAAGAGAATCAGGAGTATCAACCCAGCACAAGGTGAACCTATGGCTCTTCTCCACTGTGCTGGGGCTGAGGTCAAATAAAGGGAGTGTGGACAGATCAACTTGCCTTCTAACAAGCCCTAGCAGCTGTCATAAATTAGTACACCATTTAGTTTGCTCTGAGTGACTCTGTAGAACTGGCTGGGGTTCAGGCCTGGTCCAGAATTAGGGGAGCCTCAAGGTGTCTCATGCCATCTTTGTATCCCTGCCACCATGCTGTGCTGTATGCTCCTCAGGCAGATCAGTGTTTCGGAGGAACCTTTACTGCAGAATATGGAAAGGACTGTTTGAGAGCCTGCAGCAGCATC
The DNA here is from genome assembly GCF_049634645.1 of Pelodiscus sinensis. Taxonomy (NCBI): domain Eukaryota; kingdom Metazoa; phylum Chordata; order Testudines; family Trionychidae; genus Pelodiscus; species Pelodiscus sinensis. The sequence continues at coordinate 36,214,810 of NC_134725.1, forward strand.
TCCCTCCATCTGTCTAAGCAGAACCAGGTAGAGCCCTAGGGGAGAGCAGCGCAGTCTGCATGGCCTTCACAGGCTGGTGAGACTGAAACAAAGGTACCAATTAGTGTGGTGGACCGCTCTTCAGTGGGAAGTGGGCTGAGATTACTAACTCCTTTCACAAAGGCCACTGAACAGTGATGACTTTCAGCTCCTCGGCTACAACCAGTACTGTCAAAAAAGCAAGCCGCTTTTTCGAAAGAGCACACAGTTCAGTCTGGATGCTCCTTTTCGAAAAAGCACAGTTTGCATTACGTAGCGCCTTTTTTCGAAAGAGCACTTTTGAAAAAAGGCATTCTTGCTCGTAAAATGAGGTTTTCCACGGTCAAAAAAACTGCCGCGTTTTTTTAATTTACTTTCAAAAGAACGCGACAGCAATCTAGATGCAGGGGAAGTTTTTTTTAAAAAGGCCACTTTTTTTTGAAAAAACCCTGTAGTCTAGACACATCCCTACTGACCTGGTTTAGCATGAGCCAGTGAAGCCTAAACATAAAGCTCCGTGTGACTTGAGCCCATTAATAAACCCATCTAAGCTCTCTTGTCCTTGAGTTAATTATTAATATTATCCTCACAGAACTACAGTCAAGGATCAGGATCAGGACAGAAAACCAACAGGAAAGCCAGTCCCTGCCTAAGAGATCTTACAATCTAGACAGGATCACATTGCCCGTTCCTCCCTGAAAATCACAACCTTCTGCTCTTTGACATCACACTCATTTGCTCTGGGACTCTTTGCAATGGGAAAGAAGCAGCAGGAGAAGCAAAGCTGGGGAGGGAAGAAAATTTAATCATATTGGGGCCAGCCAAAAAGTAAATCTTTCCAATGTGTCTCTGGAATCATGGGGAAAGGGATTCATCCTTAGTTGTTTTCAAGGCTAGTAGACAAAAGAGATGGTGTTTCCCTGGTAGAATAGTCTTTAGGCCAGGGCTACTCAACATGTGGCCCGTGGCCCATTTGTTTGTGGCTCACGGTGTGGTGTGGGTTTATGTGGGGCTCCACACCTAAAGACAAAGACGCTATTTGCATATATTTGCATATATATTTGCATGTATATGCACACTTAGGCTACGTCTACATTGGCATCCCTTTCCGGAAAAGGGATGCTAATGAGACGAGTCGGAATTGCAAATCCGCGGGGGATTTAAATATCCCCCGCGACATTTGCATTTACATGGCTGCCGCTTTTTTCCGGCTTGGGGATAAGCCGGAGAAAAGCGCCAGTCTAGAAGCGATTCTCCGGAAAATAAGCCCTTTTCCGGAGGATTTCTTATTCTTACTTGATATGCAAGAAGGAATTCTGTTATTAATGATCCACTTATCATCCTAATGAGTGTCCTGGATCCTTTCTGTCAGAGCCAGACAAAGGAAGGGTATAAAACCCATTCTTCTCACCATGTCCGCTGATCCACTCTGGGTATCAGCACAACAGCGCTATTATTATAGTGCATCTCGTTTTCAGTCTTTTTATGTGTTTGTTTGGTTTTTTTTGCTTGGTCTGCTAACATCTGCAGACTTAAGGAGAGAATCCCTAGGGCCAAGGCTAGTAAGATAGCATGCAGACATATTGTACTTTGAAACTCATCCTCGCAAGGGATTTGGGCTCAGCAGTTGTCAGGGTCTCTCTCTGCTTTGCTCTCTTAATCTTTCCTTGCCTGCAACATCGCTGAACACACTTGGAAACCCAAAGATCAAAAGGCACTGACAAAAGAAAGGCACCATCCTGGTCCTCAATGCAGCTTTAGTCTCTGCAGTGTCTCGAAGACAAAACAAAGCTGAAAATACTGGGCTTTTCTCACACCGTCTCAAATCTTTGCTGCTTCTAAATCTGTTGGCTCCACTCTGATGCTTCTTCCCGGGGGCTAGTCATTCTGCAGCAGCTGGTACAGTGGGGAATGCTACCTGCAGGCTTCGCTTTGTTTCTTGGAAAGGCTAAGTTCGAATTAACATCTGGGAGCTCTGTCGGTATAAACAAAAGCAGAATCCAACCTGCAATCTCCAGAGAATAGAATACAACTATTGCCATATCAGCAAGTCTTTTTAGAGCAGTGATTCCCAAACTTTTCAGCATCATGCCCCATTTTTGATTTTTGAGAAATCCTCACACACACCCCCACATAGCAGCAAAACTTGTTGAGAAAAAAAAAAGTTCTCAACAAGTTTGACTGAAAAACAAAAATAGCAGCAAAACTTGTCGGGGGGGGGGGGAGGATTAAGGATGGGGAGGTCTGGATCACCTCACGCCCCCCCTGGAATTCCTTCATGCCCCCCCCAGGGCGGCATGCCCCCCAGTCTGGGAACCCATGTTTTAGAGTCTTAAGATGCAAATCTCGCTGAAGAAAAGGGGGGAAACACGGTCAATTATGATTGCATAATTATTTGGCAACTTGTAGTGACAAATTATGTTGGCAAGGCTCCCTTACCAGCCGAGTTTCACTTGCTTTTGGGTCACTGAACTTCTAAAAATGAAGTGTCTATTTACTGTGCTTCTCTCATTGAGTGATGGGGAAATTCTGCAAAGCTGATGGTGGTGGTTTTTCACTAGTTCATCCCAGTGATGATGTGGGCGAGAGCAGCACAATGAATAGTACAGAAGGGATCTTGAGAAGATACCTAGCATGGCAGGACTAAGAATTATCTCAACCATCCCTGACAAGTGTTTCTTTAACCTGCTTCTAAAAATCTCCAGTGATGGAGATTCCACAACCTCCCTGGGCAATTTATTCCAGTGTTTCACCACCTGACAGTTAGGAACTTTTTCCTAATGTCTAATCTAAACCGCTCTGGCTGCAACTTAAGGCTAGGTCTACACTACTGTTGGCAGAGGGATGTAAATAAAGCACCTCAAAAGTGCAAATGAAGCGGGGATTTAAATATCCTGTGCTTCATTTGCATAATCACGTTCAGGTGCTGTTTCAAACAAGCGCCTTTTTGAAACTGGAACTGCAACTTAGCTGTGGTTCTGCCGACAGCAGGGTGATTTTTCAACAGATCCTGTACTCCTCAAAAAATGAGGAGTCACAAATCTGTTGATCCAAGGTTTTGTCCTTCCGTAGGCACAGATGTCACTGGATATTCTATGCCTGGGTCCCTGACTCAATTCATGACTCCCAGCTCTGCTCTGGTCACACAAAGACTGCCACAGGAAGATCACTACTTCCAATTAAAAAACCCACACTCTGTTTTCATTGGCATTCTTGCTTTCCTGCCATCACTCTTTGCTTCCCTAGCATTCCTGGAGACTTTCTAATATCCACTGTCTCTGTGGGTTTAAACCTTACAGGCTATGTAGTTGACTGAATGGCTGGGATGTCCAAAAAAAGGGTAGTACCCCTCCCATTAATCACAAAGCCTATTGCTTCTTGCCCTGTCCAAAGATTAAGAAGGACAATTTTTCTCTCTCCTCCTTGTAACAACCTTTTAGGTACTTGAAAACTGTTATCATGTCCCCCACAGTCTTCTCTTTCCCAGGCTAAACAAACCCTGTTCTGTCAGGGTATGTCTACACTACCACCCTAGTTCGAACTAGGGTGGTTAATGTAGTCAGACGAACTTGCAAATGAAGCCCGGGATTTGAATTTCCTGGGCTTCATTTGCATGTTGCCGGGCGCCGCCATTTTTAAATGTCCGCTAGTGCGGATTCCGTGCCCGTGGCTACATGCGGCACGAACTAGATAGTTCAGACCTCAAGGTGTACAGATTGTTTGGAATAGGAAGCCTAGTCCTAACTATCTAGTTCGTGCCGCGTGTAGCCGCAGGCACGGAGTCCGCACTAGCGGACATTTAAAAATGGCGGCGCCCGGCAACATGCAAATGAAGCCCGGGAAATTCAAATCCCGGGCTTCATTTGCAAGTTCGTATGACAACATTAACCACCCTAGTTCGAACTAGGGTGGTAGTGTAGACATACCCTCAGTCTTCCCTTGTAGGTCATGTTTTCTAGACCTTTAATCATTTTTGCTGCTCTTCTCTGGACTTTTTCCAATGTGCCCACATTTTTTCTAAAATGTGGCACCCAGAATTGGACACAAAACCCCAGCTGAGGCCCAATCAGTGATGAGTAGAGTGGGAGATTCTCTTCTCATGTCTTGCTTATCACACTCCTGCTAAGACACTCCAGAATGATATTGGCTTTGTCATATTTAATTTGTATTCCCCTAAGACCCCCAGATCACTTTCCATAGCAGGCGGTCATTTCCCATTTTGTATGTATACAACTGAGTATTCTTGCCTAAATGGAGTACTTTGCATTTGTCATTATTATATTTAATCCTTTTTAATTCAGGCTATTTCTCCCATTTGTCCAGATCATTTTGAATTTTAATCCTGTCCTCCAAAGCTCTTGCAGCCCTCCCCGCTTGGCATCATTCATAAAATACAACTTGAACTTCTGGGTTTTGAGTATTAGGAGTTCAATTTCTGCAGTAATAAATCACTGATTCCAAGAAAAGGGCCACCGTCATCTCCGACAGCCAGTCCTTTACCAAAACTGTTCTCCTTATAAAGCTATTTCCAGACTCTGCTGTGCTCACATGGTGAGTTTGGTGAGGAGAAGAGACCCCAGCTCAGGGATGCGAAACAAAGGGTCCTGCCTTATTTTAAAAAGACACTCTCCTTAAAGCCCATGTGAGTCAGAGAACCCAGAGACAGTGTCTTCAGGGAAGCAAACTAGCCCTCCAGTCCCAGAGGCTGGGAAGTCTGGCATAAACTTGGCCTAGCTAAGCCATTAGGCCAGACTGATAGACATGCAGCCTGTGTGATGACAAGGGTATCCAGGTATTGTGGTGATGCAAATAAATAATAATAACAGTAGTAGTAGTAGTAGTAGTAGTAGTAGTAGTAGTAGTAGAAGAGGCCTTTTGCAGGGGGTGGAGGGGTTTCTACAGCACCCCCAGGCTTTGCACCCAACGTGGTCTCACACTGGGGTACCAATTGCCAGCCCACAATTGGAGGGCTGCTTGGAATTTTAGCCACTGGGGGCTTTGCTGCTGGCCCCAGGATCCTGGCAATGGGGCTCTGCTCTTGATCCCAGCCTGGGGATCTGCAGCTGCCCCCCAGCTATGGCCCCAGCCTGGGGCAGTGAGGGGCATGGACAGGAGTAAGAGAGGGGACACAGCTAAGCACCCAAACCCCAAAAATTATTCCAACACCACTAACTTCAGCTGCTGTTCAGTAGCTCATCTAAGTTCATTGTGAGTATTTGCTGTATGGGGTTTGCATCCTGTTGACAGGACACAACTGCCACGTGGTCACTTTCCACTCACTGGTAAGAGAAGCAGTATTTTTGTGACAGTTATGCCAGCTTCCTGAAATGCCTTGGGCAAATCTTACTGAATGTAAGTATTTATACTTGTATTATAAAATACAAGTATTTTAGGTGTCCAGTGTATTAAAAATGCAAATATTTCTATATTATTGTGGGACTGCCTGGAACTTCTTGGGGAGGGAGGCAGATTCCTGCAATTTCTGGCAAGCACGGTGAACTTTAAGAGACTATGCTGAACAATGTAGCAGCCAGGGCTAATTATTTGTAACAATACACAGGAAATGAAATTCCTAGGAAGTACTTGAAGGAGATTGCAAACTCCCACCTACAGATTCAGTCTTTGAAAAGTCTCCTTAAAAGAGAAGGGGGGATGGACTTTTGTCTCCTGTTATATGAGGACAGTTCAAAGACTCAGGCTATGTCTACATGAGGAAGGTTTGGCAACGAAAGTGCTGTTGACGTGCAAAAGTCGCCAAAAGTGAAAACCGGTCAAACTGTTTTTTTCTGACTCCCATTGCCAACATTTCATGGCCACATTGTGAGCTCCCTGTCAACAGCTAGAGCAAAGCATTGTGGGTAAGCATCCCGCAGTGCAGTGTTGTGGGAAGGCAGAGCTGATCCCTGCACTTCTTGGAATTCCCTCGTAGCTCTGTGAACTCTGCGCATTGTGGAATGTCAAAGCAGCATGGCAGCCTCTCCATGCAGCAGATGTCTGTCTGCCGCTGTGTTCCTGGCAGGGCAGAACAGGAGCATTCCAATGATTTGCTCTTTTTTGTTTATTCCCCAAATGGAGCAGTTCACTCAGCTGTCAGATACTTCCCAGAGCTTTGAAGGGAGGAGGTTGGAAAGGGCAGCAGAGATCACAAAAACACTGAGCACAGCCATCAGAGCAGGCATTGTGGGATACTGGGGAAAACCAGTTCTGTCAATATAACAAACAGTGGAGTCCACACTAGTTCCTTGTTGACAATAAAGGGAGGGGGGAAGACAAAAGGCTCTCTCAGGAGTGAAACTTTTTTGGCAGCAAAACTGGCTGTTTTTTCCCAACAGAAGATGGGTTTCAGTGTGCACACTCTCACTGTTGTGTCACCAAAAGGCAGTTTTTGGTGACAAAATGTGCCAGTGCAGACAAGGCCTAACTGTATGAAGATGTAACTGATTTACTTAGGTGAGTGCTTGTTGTGTGGTAAAGCTGTGATGTACTTGTGATCCAAGCAGGCACCCTCTTTGTATGCTCAGGTAATAAAACAATAAAAGGCAAGTGACAGTGACATATTTTAATGTTCTGTCCTTTTGGCTTTAGTTTTAAGTTTTATTGTAATATTTTTTGGTTTTGGCCCAAATATAAGGTGCTATTAATAAACTACTCCTATTACTATATGATGAACTTGTGGCCAGAGGAAAAACCGCTGTGTGAGGTTTGAAAGGTAAATCACCAATTGGAACTCTTGCTGGAGCGAGGAGCTGGTCTCTGGTAAGTACATTAGCAGGTGTGTAAGTTCTTGGGTTGCTTTTATTGTATTTCCCTTGGACTGCTTTTAACCTAGGAATAAATGTACTTGCTTAGGAAGAGCCAGGTGTCAACTTAACAGTGGCCATTGCAGCATTCGTCACAGGAGTGGGCAATAATTTTTGATGGGGGGGGCCCACTCCAAGATTCTGGTAAGGGGTTGAGGGGTGCACTTTTGGGAATGGAAGCTGGGTGCAGCAGGGAGCTCGGGGAAGGGGACTCGGATAGAGTGTGGGGTCTGAGAGGAAGTTTGAGCAAAGGAGGGGATTGTGATTTGGGGCAGGGATTTGAGGTGCAGGGATGAGGAAGGGGGAGATTCTGGCCTGGAGTGAAGGGGTGTAGAGGGCTTGGGTGGTGAGGAGAGGATGGTGGCCTGAAGCAGGGAATTGAAGAGTAGCAGGTGAGAGTTCCAGAGGAAGGGTCTGGCTGGAACTTGCTTACCTTAGGCCATGCCTGGCCAGCAGCCCAGTGGGACCCCCAACTGCTCAAAACAGTTGGAGGCTCCCTCATGTGCCACTCTATGCTGTATGCCCTGGGGTGGGAGGGAGACTTTGCACACTGCCCCAACCCCCAACCCAATCATCCTAGCTCCTACTGGCCAGATTTTCCTGCCAATGGGAGCTGAAATGATTCTACTGGGGGCAGGGCAACACACAAATCTCCCCTCCCACACCAGGGGCACGCAGCGTCTAGAGGGATTCCCCCACCATTTTGAGCTGCCTTGGGCTGCAGCAGGTGGAGAGACTGCCTGGGGCAGGCCATAGGCCAAATCAAAAGGCTTGAAGGGCTGGATTTCTTTCCCACCCCTGGTTTACAATCTCTGAGGGGAAAAAACATGGGTTGGCTGGGAAGGTCACTGTGTAGGTGGTGAGCTATGCAGTCTGGAAATACCCCAGGCAGGCAGGAGAGAGGTATGGGTCTTCACCCAAAAAGTGAGATGGTTGGCTTGCCAGGAGCCTGAAGTGGATGTTCTAGATGGATCACAGAGAGGAAAATACAGGTGCAGTTTGTCTGATCTGTGACAATCTGTATTTTACAGGACATACCACACTAATACCAACCCTGGTACTTTCCCTTGCAACAAACCCCGTTGCCAGCTTTGTCTACATATTCACTCTGCTGATACCATTATTGGGCCTAACCAAGTGAGTTATAAGATCAAGAACACATATTCCTGAACATCCAGAAATATAATCTATGCTATCATGTGCCGAAAGTGTCCGTCTGCTATGTACATTGGACAAACGTCTCAGACACTTCACCAAAGAATCAATGCACACAAAACAGACATTAGACAGGATCACAAAGAAAAAACAGTTGCTTGCCAATTCAACCAGAAAGGACACTGTCTCAATGACCTACTCACCTGCATCCTACTTCAGAAGACATTCAAATCTGCACTTGAAAGAGAATCTTCTGAACTGGCATTCATGCTAAAATTCTATACTCTCCGCGGGGGGCTGAACAAAGACTCCAGCTATCTTACCCATTACAAAGATAGCTTCCCCAATTATCACCTCTAATACCATTAGCTCACAGACATCTACCCTTCCCCACCTCTAATATCATTAACTCACAGACACTTACCTTCCTTCCTTCTCCCCCCCCCCCCTTGCATCCCCCTTCTGTTCTGAAATGTGATTTGTCCTTTTCATATGTGTTCATTTTTTTTAATTGTATCCTTTGGTATATATGGCTGTGACTATTTTCTTCCACTATTTGATCTGAGGAAGTGGGTCTGGCCCACGAAAGCTCATCATCTAATAAACCATCTTGTTGGTCTTTAAAGTGCTACATAGTACTGTATTTTGTTTCAGCTACTCCAGACTAACACGGTTACATTTCTATCACTATTCTGCATTTTACTTATTAGTAATATTCTTCAACATTCCCTTAAAATGTGCTATTTCGGGGGCCACTCCAAAGCCCAATTAAGTACATAAAGAGATATCCATTAATTTAATTAAGCTTTGGATTGGGCTCTCTGCAAACATTCAGTTCAAGCAAAGTCATTTGCTAGAATACCTTCAGAAGGCATTTTTTAGCAAAGGCAAATGCATTTAAACATTCCAATAAATATTCAGCCATTCTTTATGCAACATCCTACCAGTGCTACTCACGGTCACGACAATATTAAAGCAATTTAACTGGAAAAACACCCCTAAAAATGATTTTTAGTAAGATATTGCCTTGATGTGAATGGTAAACTCAGGACCTCAGGCTGTGTAAATTGGCCTGTATAGTTGACGTCAAAGATTTTTAATGAATCGTTTGTGGTTTTTACAAATAGAAATATCAATGAAAGCATTATAAAACAACAGCCTTCTGGAAACCTACGAACTCTGTTATCTCTGCATGGAGCTTTTGCATGGATCGGGCGTATTTGTATGTAAAAGAGGCTTTTTATATTAAATAGGCAAACAGCTACAAAGACAAAATCAAATATTAGGTTTCCAAAGCTGTCATTACCATGATGATTTAAGCCAAGGTTATGTACCAAGTCAGAATTATGGGAAAGCTGTTTGCAGTAATGATAGATGGGGGCTGAAAAAGCCAACCGTGAAAATTAGTGAGGATTCTCCCCATGATAACGTCGCCTCTGGGAGGGTCACATTATAAAACAAACAACAGCCTAATGGAAAGCATGTGCAGCACAGAGCTTTGGGAGCTCACAACCATGCTGGTGCTTTGCTGCCAAGTGGACCGCATGTATTTCCAAGGAGAGACCAAACACTCATACAAAGTGCAGTTCACATGTTGGACAGATGGTCAGTGCACAAGTGCATGACAGTCCCCCTAGTGGGGAAACTTCACAGGGCTGCTTGTCCACAGCCAGTCCCTATCCATCACACAAGGGTGTGCTTTGCCGGCTTCATGAAGACCACAGCCAGATCAGGGAAAAGGCCCCATATCTACTGTTACATGGATTCCGTGAGCTCCATGCAATCTGCCCAGAGGGACTAATATTCCAACTCACAGAAGAGAGCAGAGCTGCCACTCCAAACATTGGCAGAGGTACTGACCCTACCTGCCACTGAAGATAATGGAGGCTCTGATATTGCTTTCCATGGGTGCAGACCAAGCCCAAAAGATGTGAAAGAATGGAAAGGATGTTTTCCAATGGACACAAGCAAGAGGCGGAGGGGACAGCATCTAGACACCTTGGCAGTCCCATGGGGAAACCACAAGCACCAGGTGTTTTCTCACACTTTTACAAAGAATTAAAATAGAAAAAGGAGTTGGGGGTGTCTGTCAACCTCATGTTAATCCCGAAAAGCTTCCCTCCCTCTTCCCCAACCTGAGCTTGGACTGAGTGTCCAGGCAGACTCCAGCTCTTTGGGTCCCATTTTACCTTCTATTTATTTGCTGTTTTTGAATATCTCAGCTAAAAGCATGGCCACCATTGGAACCAGAACCATCTGGATGCTGCTTGACCCTGTCTCTAGTCTCCATATTTCTCAGAACTTCGACAGCCCCGATTCAGGAAAGCGTGTAGGCAAAGCTGAATTTACAGTCTAACTATCTTTCCTGAACAGGGATGGACTTAAACATGTGTCATGGACCTTCTTGTATTAGATGATGGAGGCAACTTGCCTGAAACACCATCAGAAGGTCAGGGAGTAGGCATAACTTAGGGTATGTCTACACTACCCTCCTAATTCGAACTAGGAGGGTAATGTAGGCATACCGCACTTGCAAATGAAGCCCGGGATTTGAATTTCCCGGGCTTCATTTGCATAAGCCAGGCGCCGCCATTTTTAAATCCCGGCTAGTTTGAACCCCGTGTCGCGCGGCTACACGTGGCACGGAGTAGCTAGTTCGGATTAGGCTTCTAATCTGAACTAGCTGTACTCCTCGTGGAATGAGGAGTACAGCTAGTTCGGATTAGGAATCCTAATCCGAACTAGCTACTCCGTGCCACGTGTAGCCGCGCGGCACGGGGTTCGAACTAGCCGGGATTTAAAAATGGCGGCGCCCGGTTTATGCAAATGAAGCCCAGGAAATTCAAATCCCGGGCTTCATTTGCAAGTGCGGTATGCCTACATTACCCCACTAGTTCGAACTAGCGGGGTAGTGTAGACATACCCTTATTTTCCCATCACCCTCTTGAAACTCCACCACCTGTCCTGATGCACTGGGTGGATATTTTGCTCTCACTAATTATTCATGCCTTTTCCAGCTTTACAAGGTGGTCATCAATTCTGAGATGGCAGGCATATTTGTGATTGACATTTACAGTGCTGGGCTGAGGAACTATTTCTGCTACCAGCTATAAAAACCTTTTGTTCTCAGGGCATGATTTAAAGAAGCTTTCGACCTCTATTCATGTTTAGCTAATAGGATTCCAGAAGCGTACCTTTTAGCATTTAATTAAATATTATGTACAGTAAAAGTGGGCAAACAAAGACTTCCTCCTGCTGCAAAAAACACACATTTTCCCCCTGCTGTGGAAGAACAGGAATGTGCTTCAAAACAAAATAAAACCAATGGATGACAACATATAAGAACAGCCTGACAAGAGTGTATGAGAACTTTATTTCTTAGGGCAGTGATGCGTAATGCAGGCTGCGCGAGTGGCCCTCCTTCATCTCAGTGGGCTGTAAGATTGTCATAACAATGACAGTCCTCAGGATAGGGTAGTCTTGCTCACTGATCTTGTGTACCTAGAATTTGCAGGAGGTGCTGATTGAACCATAGCAGCTCTGGGATTGGATGCAGAGAGAGAGCCTGGTTCTCACAGTCAACATTGTGTGCAGTCAGCCTGTCCCTCGCTTCACGTGCGTTCCACTTCAGCAATATCAGTAGGAAAATAAAATGTCTTGTAGGTCACACAGGGGTTCCTGGGTCCTGGGCAGGAGGGGTTGAGGTGCCCCGTGTATGGCTTCATTATCCAGGGCTGTAGGGGGTAGGCCACATCTCCCACCAGGCAGACGGGCATGTCCACATCCCTGACCCTGATGTGGCGGTCGGGGAAGAAGGTCCCGGCCTGCAGCCTCTGGCACACGGAGGAGTTGCGGAACACCATGGCGTCGTGTGCCTTGCTGGACCAGCCCACATTGATATCCGTGAACTGTCCTGGTGGTCAGATATGGCCTGCAGGAGGACAGAGAAGTACCCCTTGCGGTTGATGTACTGGGAGGCCTGGTGTTCCGGGGCACGGATGGGGATGTGCGTCCCATCGATGGTCCCATCAATGCAATTGGGGAAGCTGAGGGCGCCGAACCACTGGTTGACTGCGTCCAGGTTGGTGAGGCGGACCACCCTGTGGAGCAACATCCAGTTGATGGTCTTGACCACCTGCAGAGAGATACACCAAACCACAAATCATTGGGGTGCCCGGGTGGCTGGGAGTGTTCGTTCCCTGGCACTGCCCCGTACCTCACTCCTGGAAGCAACCCCCGCTGTGATCCTGGCCACCACGGGCAGCATGTCGTACGGACAGGACAGACCGAACCCTCCATACAGGGCACTTTCGCCGCCTCCTCCCCTCCACCCCCGTTTTCCCTGGGGCGGCCCATCCCCTCCTTGCAGCCCCCCTCCCTCCCGGCCCAGTGGCCGGTGAGTGCCGTACCTGCATGAGCACTACTTCGACAGCGGATTTCCCCACGCTGAACTGGTTCCTGACGGATCGGTAGCTGTCCGGCGTGGAGAGCTTCCACAGGGCGATGGCCACATGCTTCTGGAGGGGGATGGCGGGCCTCATGCAAGTGTCCCATCACCGCAGAGCAGGGGCGAGCCACTCTCAGAGCTCCAGGAAGGTGTCCCTCTTCATCCTGAAGTTCTGGGTCCACTGTTGGTCTCCCCAGCGCTCCAGGACGATGTGGTCCCACCAGTCACTGCTGGTGTCCAGACACCAGATGCGGCGGGGCATGCTGGCATCCGGGCATTGCTGCGGCTCCTCCACAGCCCCCAGGGAGGCCAGGGGGAAGGGCAGGGGGCTGACGTGCACCAGATGGTGCCAGGCAGCTTCCATCCATTGCTGGCAGGCTTGCAGCAGCAAGTCCAAAAACTGGACCAGAGTGCCCAGGGCAAGCTCTGGATCCTTGGTGCCAACTGCAGCGGCATCCCCAATGGGAACCACCAACACAGGAAGGCAGAGAGGAAAACGCTTTGCTGTCCCTTGGTGAGGTAGACAAGCAAGCGAAAAAGCTGAGAACCGGCTGTCCAGGGGGGTCCCTTTAAGCATGAGCCTCAGACAGCAGCCACACAAAGCAACTACTGACCTGGTGCCCTGCTGAAAACGGTTTCAGCTGCCCTTAAATGCGACCCAGCGTCCAATCAGTGTGGACACGCTATTTCAAATTAGTTTTTGGATCTAGATGTGTTATTTTGAATTAGCTTATTTCAAATTAACTAATTCAAAATAAGTTAGTTCGAATTAGTGCTGTAGCGTAGACATACCAATAGATTTTTCTCCTCCCCCCACCTACATGCATATCACTATATAGCAAGACATGACTCCATTCCAGTTTGCAGCAAGAAGTCAATAAGTTGACCAACCCAAACAATGAAGAACTCTCCATAATACGTGCCTTAAATACTTTGCACAGGGAAAGGATTAACAAAAGATGAGCTCTAGGGTGAAGCTGTTGAAAAAAATTACATTGCACAACAGTTTGCTTTTGGAGGGACCACAATGTACCAAACACAATGTAATGTCTAGCCCTCAGCTAACTGATAGGAGTCAAATATCGGAATCTCTCTTTAGATCAATGAACCTCATACTGCAGCTTGTAAGCCACAAGTAGCTCTGTAGTGTGGCCTCCTGCAGCTCTTTACAGCACATGATATTATAGTTATTAACCAGTCAGGATGTGTTTACTATATGATGAACCACCTAAGTTGTCAACTCGCACTAAGCGATTAACTTATTTGCTGTGAGAATAATTTATGAATACATAAAAACTAAATATTTGCCCTTAACATTGTTTAAATGAGGCTTGTAGTATAATAAATGAAACAATCAATTCACACAACTGTGGCTTTTTTGGATAAGAGTGATTGTTCATTTGGGTCCTGAACCACTGAGGTCTGCCTATTACTGCTTTAGATAACAACCTAACTGCTCTTTTGGGGGGAAGGTTAGTGAATTTGGGGTTCTTTATTAGAGAGCTAAGCGTTGGTGAAATGTCCTATAATGTTCTGCAAAAACAACAAGGAGTCCCTGTGGCACTAACAGATTTGTTAGGGCATAAACTTTAGTGGGTAGAAACCACTTTGTTAGATGCATGAATGAGCCCATGATGGATCTGACACAGTGTTTTTTTTTACCCAATGAAAGCAGATGCCAAAATCAATCTGCTAGCCTTTAAGGTGCCACAGGACTCCTTGTTGTATTTGCAAACACAGACTGCACAGCGACCCCTCTGAGATTATAATGTCCTTTATGTATCCTTCTGTTTCCCCTCCCCAGAACAGGTGTATGAAAGGCAGAAGCAATGGAAACACCACTAGGAATTACCTGCTGACCTGCCTGCCCTAGAGGAATTATTCTCTAAAGCTCCAACGCTGGCAGGAACATATCCTGTGAAGATTTCCCCTGCAGTGCAGGGACTCACACTCTCTTCAGCCTCCGTCTCTCCCAGGGTGAGGTTTTGCAGCCACATTTCACAGTGAGTATACTTACCAGAACATACTAATGCTGGGGTGAAGACCTCCCTCTCATTTCTGAGATGAGCCAGGAGGTCTGCCCACTAAATGGGAGACTGGTATAAAAAATCAGGCCTTTTCATTTCAAAGTGAATGTAAACAACCAGCTTTAGGGGAAGTCACTTTTCTTTTAAAAACCCCTTTTTAAAAATCTCCTGGCCCCACCATAATAAAATGACTTTCATCCCATCAGTGTTTTGGGGAAAATTATCCAACAGGTGGCAGTAGTCTATTTTCTATTAATTTGCTTTATAGGTCTGTCTGGTACAATACATCACCCTCCTTCCTGGTTCAGGCTGACCAAATTTGATTTCCAATACAGTTATGCACTCCCCCCCCCATACACACTCTCCCCATTTTTAAAAGCCTAAAGGTACGTCGAGACTACAAAGCTTTTCCGGGATACTGGAAAAGCTCTGCTGCATACAAGGAGCATACAAGCTCTGCTGCATCTGCTTTTCCAAAACATTTTTGGAAAAGCAGACGTATTTTTTCAGCATCCCTGTAAACCTCGTTTTACGAGGAAGAAGGGATGTTCCGAAAGAGGCTTTTTTCCCAACAATTGGGCCAGTGTAGATGTTGGAAAAGCCTCTTTTGGAAGAAAAGCAGAAAAAAATATGCAAATTGTGGTTCACAATTTGCGTATCTTTTTCCAACAGATCTTTGTAGTCTAGACATAGCCTAAGAGTAACACAATAAAGAGCTCGTGTTCTCACTATGTCCTGGCAGCACTGAACAGCTAGCAACTCTAGGGAAAGGAAGTCTGGGTTGGTTGATCTCTGGTTCAGATATAAGCAGGTTTTTTTCTGCTTCCTTGTATTCATTTTCTAGGGACTGGCACCTACACCTTGATGTGTGTGTACTGGGGAGATGCCAAAAGCAACTGTTGCTATTTTAGGACTTATGCAAACAGATCAGCAGTGATAACAAATACCCTGTACTCAGCTCTGGCTGGTTCACAGCACAGCACAGCTTAGAGAGAAGTCAAGGGAAAAACCTGCAGCTCAGTTCCACTTCAGTCAGCCGTCGATGGGTACAGCATTTATGTCCTGTGCTTAGAGAGCCTGGGAAATAGAGTGAAAAATGGCACAGGGAATGGGACCCATTGAAAAACCAACCCAGAAGGAGACTGCAAAGGGGAAGGAGAGAGCAAACATCAAAGGTAAAGCTAGCTGCACTCAATAGCCCCTAATCACAGCACTCACTTGTACCAGCCCAGCTTTTGGGGGCTGGGCCTACCCGGGATCCATACAACAGACTGCCGTTAGTGAGATTTTTTTTTTTAAATAAACCATCCTTGAAAACCAGCCATGGGCTTAAAAGGGTTATGGACCGGAACGAGTTTTGCAACCCACCCAAAATAATCGGAGAGGCTTGACCTCTCCCCATCAACCTCGCTCCATTGTGTCTTATACTTAATTGAAGCTGAGCATCACCAATCTGAGACCCCATAGCAGCTGTTCACATTAAGTAGTAAGTCTCCCCCTCTTGTTTGCTCTCTCTCTCTCGCCTCAGTTTCATTTCCTGGTTCTTATGCTTGTGCTGCTTAGGTTGACAACACTGCAAGGCTGTGTGTACACTGGCGTGTTCTTGTGCAAAAACTTGCTGCCTGTCTACACTGGCTGTGTGTTCTTGCGCAAGTAAACTGACATTCTAATGTATGAAATCAGGGCTTCTTGCGCAAGAACTCTGATGCTCCCGCTGAGGAATAAGTCCTTTTGCGCAACTGTTCTTGCGCAAGAGGCCATTGTAGACAGGCAACATGAATTTCTTGAGCAAGAAAGCCCTGTGGTTAAAATGGCCATCAGAGCTTTCTTGCACAAGAGAACGTCTACACTGGCATGGATGCTCTTGTGCAAAAGCACATCTCTTGCACAAAAGCACATGCCAGTGTAGATGCTCTCTTGCACAAATACCTTAACACATGAACTCTTGCGCTAAAGAGCTTTTGCACAAGATCACGTCAGTGAAGACATAGCCCAAAAGAATAGCTCAGATTAGCCTTCTGATTAGGGTTGCCAGGTGTCCGGTTTTGAACTGGACAGTCCAGTATTTGAACTTTCTGTTCAGGAAACAAATTGGGAAAATAGAAATGAGAAAATATAAATGTTGGGTATTTTCTAAATCAGATGTAATGTAGATTGTGATGTCTTGTCAAGTGTGTCCGGTATTTTTGTTGAAACCAGCTGGCAACCCTACTTCTGATAGCTCCTCCACCACACACACACTCTCTCTCTCTCTCTCTCTCTCTCCTTAACTCTCACCGCCACATGTGAGGCCTAAAGCTAGCTGAGCTGTCCTAACCTTTCCCCTTCCCAGACAGCCACACGGTGCTGTTTGAATGGACATTTTCTAGCATCAAGAAGTGTCCATGCAAAGATGCCGGTGTTACCCAGCAAGCTGGTTTGCTGCAGGAGAAGATGGTCCTTGGCTTCACATACCGGCACTGAGCTTAGATGTGTCACTGATGCGCCTGGTGAACAGGGTGCTGATTTGGAGTATCTCTCCCTTACCTGAAGTGGTATTGTGTGGAGATTGCCATTTCTCTCCTGTGCTGATTATGATTTGCAGAATGCCTAGGCCACGGCATACCCCTATGTGTCAATGCCAGGTGCACACATCAGATAAAAGGCTTTATCTATAGCTGCAGGTTTCCTATTAGTAACAAACCCTTCACTTTATATTTCAGGCAGAAGTTTTATTTACTTTCATCACGGATATTTGATTTTAGCAAAAACTCCAGCAGTGGGATTTTTTTAATGTCAATCACAATATACAGTTTTATGTATTTATTCTGTTCCCCCTCTGTTGTTTACGAGGGCTTCTCAGCATCTTAAAAATAGCTTTGTAGGCGCAGAGCTTGAATGCTGTACTGACGAGTGCCATCAAAAGTGCCTGGGTAGTTATATATTGTGACTAGCACCTAGAACCTCCACTGAGAGCAGGTGCACATTGTGCTGGGCACCGCATGAACAGATGGTGCAAGAGAGTTTCTGTCCCTAATAATCTTGCAAGGAGAAACAGGCACTGGAGGGTGAAGGGTCGCACAAGAGGTCAGGGCTAGAGCTGGAGAGAGAAAACAGGCCTTCTCTGTCTACATCTTCAGCTTATCTGCCCCAGGAAAGGGTGCACCAATGGGAGAGAGATTTCTCCCTTCAAACATTCTTTCCCTTTGTTGCTTTTCTCCCCCCCAGGGCTCAAATCAGCCCATCTGTGGTTTAACTTTTGACTTGGTTGTCCAAAGCATCCACAGGGCTGTCCTAAAACCTGCTTTTCTTGTTCCTCTGTAGGCCAGTTTCTGCGTGGCACTGAGCCGTAAGAGGCTTATTGAGAAAACAAGGTCTGTCTTTAAACAACAACGACAACAACAACAACAACTGCCTTTCCATGCTACCAGCTTGTGAGTGGGAGGAAACTACCGAAGCAGGGCTGGAATTTTGGAGTTAAACATTTCTTTGCTGTGTGCGTGAGGAAATACATCACACCCCTCTCTAGTGGCTGGTCCACAACTTAGATAACTTACAACTGCTGTTTGCTAATGGGCTTGCCCAGGGCTGGGCAAAATATGGCCCGGGGGCCGGCCCGCCAAGCCACTGGATCCGGCCCACGGACCAACCTCCCAGGACTCTCAAGCACACGGCTGCTGCAGTTTAGAGCTCTGCAGGGAAGGGGAGGCTTCTGTGATTGCCAGCCCCCCAGCCCAATCCTCAGCACATGTGGGCTGGAAACAGCCGGCCAATAAGAACTGACCTCAGCCAATCGCTCAGCTCCTATTGGCTGGAATCAGCCAGCCGTTCAGAGCTGAGAGATTGGCCTGGGGATGGGGGCTGCACAAGCCGCTTCCTCCTCCTGGAGCTGAGCGCCATGTGGAGGGAGCTGCCTGCAGTTTGAAGTGGTCTGGGGTGCTGCAGGCAGGGAGCCCAGCCTGCCTTGGGGGCGCTGCAGGGCTGCTGGCTTAGGGAAGCGCCTCCCAGCCAGAGCCTGCCCCTCCCACCTCTGCCCCTCCCGCATCCCAATTCCCTCCCCAGGTCACCAGCCAAACCCTCTGTACCCCTCTGCCCCAGGTGACAACTCCCTCCCAGACCCTGGACCCCTCCTATGCCTCTGCCCCAGGCCAGAATCTTCTCCTGCTCCCAAACACCCTCCCACACCCTGCACCACAATCCCTTGATCCAGGTCACAACCCCCTTCTCCGCCCAAACTCCCTCTCGTACCTCATACTGTCTCCTGCACCCCAGACCCTTACTCCGTGTGCCCTTCCATACCCAGCCTCCACCCTAAACCCCACATCCCCTCCACAGAAAAGTGGACCTCTTTCCAAACTCTTGGAGTAGCCCCCCAGCAAAAAATATTGACCACCCCTGGGCTTGCCACTATAGAGATCTGTGCTTAGGCATGGAAGTTCCTAGCCTCACGCTGCAGGGTCAGGCAAATGGGCCAGATACGGGCAAAAAAACTGCCTCATAACATGGTTGCCCATCCTTTGGCCTGTCTCATGGTCTAAAATGAGTGAGCTGCAAAGAGTGGACTGACATGGCTGTCGTAAAATGTAGAATTTTTAACCTGCAAGATCCCTTTGACCTCCAAACACACACGCCAGGAGAGAGGAGTCAGGGAATAAGGAACTGGCACAGTGTAAGCAAGAATAGGTGCTAAGCAGGGTTCCCTGTGAGCTGGGTGCTTATGAGAGATTCTGATGCCACCCAGCTGATTCACAGAGCACCCACAGCAAGGTTTGTGTTTCTACTGGTGGTGCACATTTTACAGGCCTCAGTGCACATAAACAATTTATTCCATACTAAGGATGTTAAATATTGGTTAATTGACTAGTTGAGTAGTCGATGGAATTTCTGCTGGGGCTCTTGGTACATTTCAAAGTAGGAATGCGAAACACCACGTGCAGCCCAGGGCCAGTGAGAAGTCCTGCTGACTCCGGGCTGTACGCAGCGTGCCAGCTTTGAAAGGTGCAAGAGTCCCCAGCGGTGGCTCTTGTGCATTTCAAAGCTTGCAACTCAGCATGGAGCTTGAGGTCAGTGGGGGACTCAGAATCCCCCGCTGACCCCAGGCTCCATGCTGCTCTGTGGATTTGAAATGCCATTGATTCTGCTTTTGATTCAGTCTATGTACAACAAATCGCACCAATTTATTTTTTGCCATAGGTGTACCATGGGGCTGTGAAGTGGGGGAAATTAAACACTAAGACAGTAATTCAGAGACTATCATAGGTTCTGAGCCATCAAGCTGCTGTGCAGGCTAAGTCCAGGTACGGGGTTGGAGAGGTGGAATAACATGTTTGTCCCCATTTTATAGATCGGGAACTAAAGCAAAGAGAGAGACTTAGTAACTTGATCAGGGTCACACAGGGAGTCTGTGGCAGAGGTGGCAATAAAATTCCAAGTCCCGGTGTAGTCTCTAACCTATGCTGTATTATCCTTTTGTTTTTGTTCAGTTTCACAGGCAAGGGAGATTTTCACTGCAGCAGCACAGTTCTTTGCTTTAGAAAACACCTGTTAATAGTATAGACTCTTTACTTAAGTGTGCAAAGAACTATTTCCCATGGTCTTTGGCATTTAAATCCTGCTTTCATACAGCCCGGCTACGTCTACACTGGCATGATTTTCCGGAAATGCTTTTAACAGAAAAGTTTTCCATTAAAAGCATTTTCGGAAAAGCGTGTCTAGATTGGTAGGACGCTTTTCCGCAAAAGCACTTTTTGCAGAAAAGCGTCCGTGGCCAACCTAGATGCGCTTTTCTGCAAAAAAGCCCGATCGCCATTTTCACGATTGGGGATTTTTTGCAGAAAACAAATCTCTGCTGTCTACACTGGCCCTTTTGCGCAAAAGTTTTTCGGAAAAAGACTTTTGCCCGAATGGGAGCAGCATAGTATTTCCACAAAAGCACTGACAATCTTACATGAGATCATCAGTGCTTTTGCGGAAATTCAAGCAGCCAGCGTAGACAGCTGGCAAGTTTTTCCGCAAAAGCAGATGATTTTGCAGAAAAACTTGCCAGTCTAGACACAGCCCCTATGTGCCAGGCTAGATTCAACCTCAGATTGTCCCTTTAATTCTTGAGTTTATACTATAGATAGATCAACATTTAAAAAGTATTGCCACAAACACGCCAATGAATGCCATATTTTCCTCTCTAAGGGCTACTTCCTGGCCACTAATGCCCCTACGCATTTCACCACCCACTGCAATGGGTCCTATGTGGTCTGTATTGTCAGAGTAGCAGCATGGGACTGATTTTCCTCCCTGCTGAGCCTACCAGACCCACCAACTAAGACTGTTCATCTCCTCGCCAGAAAGCAGCCTCCGGAAGCTTCTGCACTGCGTGTGACACATTGATTAATTAGTGTAACTGTGAGACATTCCCTGCAGAGGAAAAGCCCCAAGTGCTAAGTATTGTTGTTGTTTTGAGCCTCACCGCGGTACCAGCCGAGCTCTCTCTGTGCAGAAGCCTCTAACAGCACAAGATGCACACAGGAGTACACAGGGCTTCATTCCCTCCCCAAACATCACACAACCGTAGTGAGCAAAGCAAGTTGGCTCAGTGCTGGCAGAACGGATTCCCTCTAGCAGCACCGAGAAATAAACCACCCATCGTCTATACCTCCAGTTACAGAGCCAACAGGCCCCAAACTCAGAGTATTTATGCTCACCTGCTACCCAGTCTACATCCTACTGGGCTGCTCCTCAGCAACAGTTTGTCCACAGACTACTGCCTACTTGCCGCGGCTCAGAAGCCAGGATCTCTTGGGGTGCTGCTCATAAATAGGAGGCTATGGGAATGAATCTGATTACAGGGTTAAGGCCTTTGGCTTGTCTACATTTTGGTGTTTAATTTGAATTAGGGTAAGAAGTGAATTTAAAGCCCAATAGCTATCCCAAAGAACTCTGCATGTGAATACTTATTCCTGAACAAGACTGTTTTGTTGCTGTTTATTTTTATCCACTTTCAAATGGGTTAAATTATCCCTGAATAACTCCATATGTAGAAGAGACCAGTTAGTCACGCTCTACCTTCATCCCACCCCAGTTCTAATTCACAACCTTTCTTCTACAAATAGATTTAAGAAACTTGGGTCTTTCCTCCAAACAGAAAGACCAAGATGCAGGCAGCAGGGTGACTGGGTGCACACATTTCATGGCCCAGTAGTCATGTAAGCAGTCAAGGAAAAACATCATCCCGCTCTTGACTACCACTGTTACCTACTATATATTTTAGAGAATTTTTTGATCTGTTTGATCAAGAACTCTTCCCAAACAGTAAGAACTAGGACCACCCAATTCAGGATACTGCTTCCTCCTATCGTAACTTAAAGCAAGGTAGGAGTTTGGTTGTGCCAGGAAAATGGGATGTGCCTGGAATGGGATTGGTTCCCATTAAGCCATTCAGAAAAGAGACAGAATCACCAAAGCAAGTACAGTCCTCCAAACTGACATCACGGATGGAATACTGAAAGACACTGGATCAAGCAAATAGAATGAACCTGGCATAGGATTGATTCTCAATACAGCTCACAGAAAAGAGGTAAAAATGGAGAAATGTGGAGAAGCAGTGGGGGTAAATCTCCTAGTTTCTTTGTACAGGATGTACCTACTAAACAGTCCCTGGGCACAGGTATAGTTGTAAGACAGAGTCAGTTAACAGCTATGTTGCGGGTTGCAATTTCAGAATAATTCTTGAATAAACAAGTCTCCTAAACAGCCTTACCTGTCTTCAGAAAAGGGCTTGGGGCTAGTGTTCCTGCTAATGTTTTCGTGTGTGGGATAAATTTTGTTATGTGCACTTAGGCATGTGCATATGTGCACCACCAATATAACCACATGCTGCTGACTGTGGGGGCTGTGGGGGCTCTGTTAATTAGCTGGGTGGCATTGGAATCTCTCCTGAGTAGCCACCCAAATCCTCAGCTTACAGGGAATATGGCTTGGAGCAAAGGGAAGGATTAAACATTCCTTCATCTGGGGCTTGCACTGTTCAGATTAATGGAAGTTTTGCAGTTGGTTTCAATGGGAACTGGACCTTAGACCCCAGGCCTGCTATCAGATCTACCCTGCATATTCCTGGATGCCACAGGGATTGCTGGGCTCTAGCTGTAAAGCTCTGATTGCAGGATTGAGGGGTTCCTTTGCCTGACTGGTTGGTTTGCATTTATTATGGGCCTTCTGTGTTTGATTGTCTGAGGGCTCCATTTTTATTGTTCTGCAGGTTCCCGTGGCTGCTGGCCATGTGCTTTTGGGTATCAAATCCAAATAAATAACAAACAGTTTGAAGTGATAATTCCAGAGGTTTGCAACTTCCCTGGAAGTGTCCAAGTTTCCACTTTCTGCTTCACATTTTTCTCTCGCTTCATGTCTTCATCGTTTCCCAGTCAGCATCACTAAATAATTCACATGGAAGAAATCTCCCAGTGAAACTGGTCCAGCAAACAAGTTAAAAAAACTGGTATGGCAGCTACCTTTCTCACTGCTGTGTCCTCACTGCATACAAGTGTGTTTTTACATCGAGACAGTTCACTCAGTGTAAAATCCTAATAGAAAAACAGGGGCCAGTGGCTGTTAACTGCAAGACTCATTGGGGATACAGGGATAACATTACCTGGATACAGCCACAAGGGTCTTCTCTCCACTAGGATTCTACTCTCATAGGGTATGTCTACACTACCCTCCTAGTTCGAACTAGCGGGGTAATGTAGGCATACCGCACTTGCAAATGAAGTCCGGGATTTGAATTTCCCGGGCTTCATTTGCATAAGCGGGGAGCCGCCATTTTTAAAACCCCGCTGGTTCGAACCCCGTGCAGCGCGGCTACACGGGGCACGAACTAGGTAGTTCGAACTAGGATTCCTACTCCGAACTACCGGTACACCTCCTAGTTCGGAATAGGAACATTTAAATCCCGGGCTTCATTTGCAACTTCGAATGCCTACATTAGCCTCCCTAGTGTGAACTAGGGGGCTAGTGTAGACATACCCATAGAGAGTATCATGAGATTTCGTGGGCACAATCCATTTGGGCATAAGCATTTATGGCTAAAAACCACTTTGTCAGATGCATCGCACAGAAGAATGGCCGTACTGGTTCAGACCAAAGGTCCATCTAGCCCTGTAGCCTGTCAGCCGACAGTGGACAGGTGCCCCACAGGGGCTGGACCAAAGACAATGATCAAGCAATTTGTCTCCTGCCATCCATCTCCAGCCTCTGACAAACAGATGCCAGGGACACCATTTCTATCCCCTGGCTAATAGCCTTTCATGGACCTAATCTCCATGAAATTATCTAGCTTCTCTTTAAACTCTGTTATAGTCCTAGCCTTCACAGCCTCCTCTGGCAAGGAGTTCCACAGGTTGACTATGCGCTGTGTGAAGAAGAACTTTCTTTTATTAGTTTTAAACCTGCTACCCATTAATTTCATTTGGTGTCCTCTAGTTCTTCTATTATGGGAACTAATAAATAACTTTTCTTTATTCACCCTCTCCACACCACTCATGATTTTATATACCACTATCATATCCCCCCTCAGTCTCCTCTTTTCTAAACGGAAAAGTCCAAGTCGCTTTAGCCTCTCTTCATAGGGGACCCATTCCAAACCCCTAATCATTCTAGTTGCCCTTTTCTGAACCCTTTCCAAGGCCAAAATATCTTTTTTGAGGTGAGGAGACCGCATCTGTACACAGTACTCAAGATGTGGGTGTACCATAGTTTTATACTGGGGCAGTAAGATATTCTGGGTCTTATTTTCTATCCCTTTCTTAGTAATTCCTAACATCCTCTTTGCCTTTTTGACTGCCGCTGCACACTATGTGGAAGTTTTCAGAGAACTATCCACGGTAACTCCAAGATCCCTTTCCTGATTTGTCGTAGCCAAATTTGCCCCCATCATACTGTATGTATAATTGGGGTTATTTTTTTCCAACGTGCATTACTTTACACATATCCACATTACATTTCATTTGCCATTTTGTTGCCCAATCACTCAGTTTGGTGAGATCTTTTTTAAGTTCTTCACAGTCCGCTTCTGTCTTGACTATCTTAAACAGTTTAGTATCATCTGCAAACTTTACTATCTCACTGCTTACTCCTTTCTCCAGATCATTTATGAATACATTGAACAGGATTGGTCCCAGGACTGATCTTTGGGGGACACCACTAGTTACCCCTCTCCATTCTGAAAATTTACCATTTATTCCTACCCTTTGTTTCCTGTCTTTTAACCAGATCTCAAACCAAGAAAGGACCTCCCGTCTTATCCCATGATAATGTAATTTACACAAGAGCCTTTGGTGAGGGACCTTGTCAAAGGCTTTGAAAATCTAAGTATACTATATCTGCTGGATCCTCCTTGTCTGCATGTTTGTTAACCCCTTCAAAGAACTCTAACAGATTAGTAAGACATGATTTCCTTTTACAAGAAACATGTTGACTTTTGTCCAACAATTTATGGGTATGTCTACACTACCCCGCTAGTGCGAACTAGCGGGGTAATGTATGCATACCGAACGTGCAAATGAAGCCCGGGATTTGAATTTCCCGGGCTTTATTTGTATAAGCCGGCCGGCGCCATTTTTAAATGCCGGCTTGTTCGAACCCCATGCCGCGCGGCTACACGCGGCACGGGCTAGATAGTTCGGACTAGCAAGCCCCGTTACACGAGGCGTACAGATAGTTCAGAATGGCTTGCTAGTCCGAACTATATAGCCCGTGCCGCGTGTAGCCATGCGGCACGGGGTTCGAACAAGCCGGCATTTAAAAATGGCGCCGGCCGGCTTATGCAAATAAAGCCCGGGAAATTCAAATCCCGGGCTTCATTTGCACGTTCGGTATGCATACATTACCCCGCTAGTTCGCACTAGCGGGGTAGTGTAGACATACCCTTAGTTCTTCTATGTGCCTGACAATTTTATTCTTTACTACTGTTTTGACTAATTTTCCCAGTACTGAAGTTAAACTTACCGGTCTGTAATTGCCAGGATCTCCTCTAGAGCCCTTTTTAAATATTGGTGTCACGTTAGCTATCTTCCAGTCATTAGGTATGGAAGTCAATTTAAAGGATAGGTTATAAACCACAGATAATAGTTCTGCAATTTCCCATTTGAGTTCTTTTAGAACCCTTGCATGAATACCATCCGGTCCCAGTGATTTGTTAACGTTAAGTTTTTCTATTTGTTCCAAAATCTCCTCTAATGACACTTCAATCGAGGACAGCTCCTCAGATTCATCACCCATAAAGGACGGTGCAGATTTGGGAATCTCCCCAACATCCTCAGCCATGAAGACTGAAGCAAAGAAATCATTTAGTTTCTCCGCAATGGCTTTATCGTCCTTGATTGCTCCTTTTGTATCTCGATTGTCTAGGGGACCCACTGTTTTTTTAGCAGGCTTCCTGCTTCTAATGTACTTAAAAACCTTTTGCTATTGCTTTTTGAGTTTTTGGCTAGTTGTTCCTCAAAATCTTTTTTTGCTTTTCTTATTACATTTTTACACTTGATTTGACAGTGTTTATGTTCCTTTCTATTTATCTCACTAGGATTGGACTTCCACTTCCTGAAAGATGCCTTTTTGTCCCTCGTTGCTTCTTTTACATTGTGGTTAAGCCACATTGACTCTTTTTTAGGTCTCTTACTATGTTTTTTAATTTGGGGTATATATTTAAGATGGGCCTCTATTATGGTGTCTTTAAAAAGTTTCCATGCAGCTTGCAGGGATTTGGCTCTAGTCACTGTGCCTTTTAATTTCTGTTTAACTAACCTCCTCATTTTTGTGTAATTACCCTTTTTGAAATTAAATGCCAGGGTGCTGGACTGCTGAGGTGTTCTTCCCACCACAGGAATGTTAAATGTTATTATATTATGGTCACTATTCCCAAGCGGTCCTGTAATAGTTATTTCCTGGACCTGATCCTGCGCTCCACTCAGGACTAAATTGAGAATTGCTTCTCTCCTTGTGGGTTCCTGTACCTGCTGCTCCAAGAAGTAGTCGTTTAAGCCATTGAGTAATTTTATTTCTGCTCCTCTTCCTGAGGTGACATGTACCCAGTCAATATGGGAATAATTAAAATCCCCCATTATTATAGAGTTTTTTATTTTGGTAGCCTCTCTAATCTCCCTTAGCATTTCAATGTCAGTATCGCTGTCCTGGTCAGGTGGTCGGTAATATATCCCTACTGCTAATTTCTTATTATTGGAGCATGGAATTACTATCCATAGTGAGTCTATTGAGCATGTTGATTCATTTAAGATTTTAATTTCATTTGATTCTATGTTATCTTTCACATACAGTGCCACTCCGCCACCCACACAGCCTGCTCTATCTTTCCAATATATTTTATATCCCAGTATGATTGTGTCCCACAGATTTTCCTCATTCCACAAGGTTTCGGTGATGCCTATTATGTCAATCTCCTCCTTTAATATGAGGTACTCTAGTTCACCCATCTTATTAGTCAGATTCCTAGCATTTGCATAGCAGTACTTTAAAAAATGGCCACTGTTTATTTGTCTGCCCTTTCCTGATGCATTGGATTCCTTAGAATGCGGTTGTTTGTCTGCTCTGGCCCATGGTTTGTCCTCTCCCCTCCTCTCTTTCTGACTACAGCCTATAGAATCTCTATCAACAGATTCTCCTCTAAGAGAAGTCTCCATCCGATCCATGTGCTTCTCCGCACCAATCGGTTTTCCCCCATCTGTTAGTTTAAAAACTGCTCTACGGCCTTTTTAACGTTTAATGCCAGTAGTCTGGTTCCACCCTGGTTTAGGTGGAGCCCATCCTTCCTGTATAGGCTCCCTCTCTCCCAAAAGTGTCCCCAGTTCCTAATAAATCTAACCCTCTCCTCCCTACACCATTGTCTCATCCACTCATTGAAACTCTGAAGCTCTGCCTGCCTACCTGGCCCTGCGCGTGGAACTGGAAGCATTTCTGAGAATGCCACCATAGAGCTCCTGGATTTCAGTTTCTTTCCTAGCAACCTAAATTTGGCCTCCAAGACATCTCTCCTACCCTTCCCTATGTCTCTGGTATCTACATGTACCACGACCACCAGCTCCTCCCCAGCACTACACATAAGTCTATCTAGATGCCTTGAGAGATCCAAAACCTTTGCACCAAGCAGGCAAGTGACCATATGGTTCTCCCGGTCATCATAAACCCAACTATCTATGTTGCTAATGATCGAATCACTCACTACTAACACCTGCCTCTTCCTCAGAGGTATCCTCATTGTGAGAGGATACCGCAACATCCTTTGGAAGAAGGGTCCTAACTATGGAATGGTTTCCCTCTGCTCCCATTGAATGCTCTATTCCCCTGAGAATTTCATCCTGCTTAAGAGCACTGGGGCTCTCAGACTGGAGGTGGGACAGTACTACAGTGTCCTAGAAAGTCTCATCAACATAGCTCTCTGCCTCTCTTAGCTCCTCCAGTTCAGCCACCCTGTCCTCCAAAGCTTGAACTTGGTCTCTGAGGGTCAGGAGCTCCTTGCAACGGGTGCATACATATGCCACTTGCCCACTGGGCAGGTAATCATACATGTTACACTCAATGCAATAAACAGGATAGCCCCCACTCTGCTGCTGGGCTTCTGTCTGCATTTTTTCTCATGAATGAGTTCGATTGATAAGGCTTCTAGTTAAAATAGGAAGTTTTTATTAAAACCTTTAACCTAAGCTATAAAGACAGGCAAGAGTACCTTGGCCCCTTCCCAACTCCCTCTCTAAACTCCCTATTTGCTGCTCCTGTTTGCAAGCTCCCTGGTTGCTGACTCTCAGCTTTATAAAGCCCTATAGCCCCGCCCCCTGACTAAGGCTCAGCCAATTAACAGAGGCTTCTAGATTTCAAACCTTTAGAAGCTCACAGCTTCCAGCTGCCGGCTACAGCACACGCTCCTTCAAACAAACCAAACTGACAAACACAAGCTCAGCACACAGCAAGTACCCCCCCCACACACACACACACACAAACACACACTACAGACAGCCACTTACCTCAAGGGTCCCATATTTACTCCTCCTTTACCTGGAGAACTCCCTCTCAAAACTCCCTATTTGCTGCGCCTGTTCACATCCGACAAAGTGGTTTTTACCTATCAAAGCTGGTGCCCAAATAAACTTGTTAGTCTTTAAGGGCATGCCCACACTAGGAAATTATTTTGAAATAACCTATTTCAAAATAATAACTCTCAAAATAATTATTTCAAAATAGCATGTCTCCACTATGGGGAAGCCTCAAAATGAGTGCAAAGCAGGCTCCATTAATGTGAATGTGCTATCTTGACTTAGAGCCCGAGGAAGCACTGGAGAGAAATTACTTTGACTCTGAAGAGTAGTTATTTCGAAATAGCAGTAGCGGAGCAGCTAGACTACCACTATTTTGTGGAAAGCAGGAATACAGATTTTGAAATAACCAGCCCCTTATTTCAAAATAACAGACTTGATGGTGTGACCACTTATTATTTCAAAATAGTGTAGACCAGGGCTATAGTGCCTCAGGACTCCTCATTGTTTTTGCATATACAGACTAACCCAGCTTCCCCTCTGAGTCTTGGTAGATTAGAAAAGCTGAGGTATAGTGTGTGGGGGGGAGGGAGGGAAGGGGGTGGAGTTTGATGACCTGTTGGAAATCTAGCTTTATTATCAGAAGTGTTTCTGCTGCTTGACATGCAGCTCAATTACTTGGGCTTTGTGAATTAGCTGGGTCTGGTTGAGCTCTCGCTGTCAGACCTATAAATAGCTTAGTGTCTTCTCAGGCAGCTGCCTATTGACTTTTTCCTTTTGTATAAATATATATATTGGTCCTATAGGTGTCTGCATACCAACTCCCAATTACTGGGCAGTGAGTTGGCTCTATGAGGTTTTCTAGTACTGTAAAATATAAAGTCTACTCTAGAAATGGAACATGTTCTAACCATTGGCCTTAAATAGCCCTCTGGGTTTTTTTGAAATCTCTATGGTTATTGCCACAGCTTTGGTTCCCTCCTGGCCTTCCGGCTGCCAAGCAGTGACATCAAGAGTTATCAGATCTAGCTACAAGTTGCAACTCAGCCACCTCGTTTCTAGAACAAGCCTTGCACTGCAGACTCATGACCTTGCCCTGTTGAACACAGTGTTCTCTGGAACTAGACCTTATCCCTGCCCCAGTATCATTGACAAAGAAACCAGCTCTACCCAGCTGATCTCTTCTAATTAATTTGTAAAGCTAGGAAATGGCTGTGGCTAGGGGCGCTGCTCCTGCCAGGCTGGTCAATAGCTTTTCTAACCTTCCCTAAGAAATTAAATCTTTGCTGTTCATGTTTCCACGGGGACCCTTTCTCTGATGCTCTGATACCAGTGTTGGTGAACACATGCAATGTGTCAAGTATCAGAGAGGTCACCATGTTAGTCTGGATCTGCGAAAGTGACAAGGAGTCCTGTAGCACCTTATAGACTAACAGATGTATTGAAGCATAAACTTTCATGGGCAAAGACCCACTTCGTCAGATGCATGTAGGAGAAATTTCCAGAGGCAGGTATAAATATGCAGGCAAGAATCAGGCTAGAGATAACAAGGTAAATTCAATCAGGGAGGATGAGGCCCACTTCTAGCAGCTGATCTGGAGGTGTGACCACCAAGAGAGGAGAAACTGCTTGGTTCTAGTCCCAGCTGTGCTGCTGACTCATTGAGCAGGTCATATTGCCTTTCTGTGCCCCAGCTTCCCCATGCAAATAATATTTACCTACTTTACTGGGGGGAGTTGGCAGCTCTAGTTAATTAATTAACGATGTTGGAAATAAGTCTGGACACTCTGGATGCGGTGAAAACAGGCAAGAGGATTTATTACACACAGCTGCTGGTGGAGTGCTACCAGGGGTTAATCTGGTTAACACTGGTTAAGCAAAACATTACAATAAATTATATGCGGGGCGATGGACGGAGGGGAAGCAATTCAATAGGTTCTAGCAGCAAGATGAAATGAGGAAGTAAGCCAATAAACTACGAAGGTTACACAGAATCTCTGCCCATCACCAATTAAATACCTTATCTCTTAATACAGGTAGTTATTCCTAACAAGCTATATAAGCCAACATAAATAAAACAGACAATTCAATTGCAACATAATGGAAGAATCAGGTCCCAAGGGCCTTTCTCGGACAAAACTCTCAAAGAGGTCAATAGTACATACTGATTTCAAGGTATTTTAGCTCATTGCTTTGCAAAATGCACTGTCCTAAGGGTAGGATAATTAAAAAAGGTGTAACCTTTCCATGACGCTGATAAGCATCTAACTGATAACTTCAGTGGGTGCCCACAGCACCCCATCTCCCCATCAACTTGATACACACAAGATTATGCAGATAAAACACTTGGCTGGAGGTTTATCCAATCCCTTTGCTCTATGGGTCTCACCCACGGAGCATCTTAGACACAGATCATCAAAGCCATTTAGGCCCCTCCCTCTGATTTATTGATAGCTTTTTCCTCACAATACCTTTAGGAGGGGCAGACAGATCAGTATCGACATTTGGTGGGGAAACTGAGGCACAGAGACATGAAATATGAGCTGACTCCCAATCCAAACTCCTCCAAATTGTGGGGCTGGTGGGAGGCAAGTTTTGTGGTTAGATCTGTCTTGGAATTGGAAGGTTGATTTGTTTGAATCATTTGAGCCATGTTCTGAATGGGAGTAAATCAGTGCTGGATTTTCAGCTGGAGCGTTGCTTATTTACCCCAGCTAAGGGCATTGCCAAAAGAATGTTGTTCATCAAATTTTGGCCACAAGGGACAGCTCCATTCCAGGCTTTTGGGGAGGCTATTCCAGGATTTGAACCTGGCCTGTCTTGCTCCCAAGGTGACAATCACATCCTTTTGTCGGTAAGTGTCACTCCTTCCCCTATGCAAAATAATATAGAAATGAACAGTGACAGAATCAATAGGTTTCTACAAGAATTTATTTTGAACCCAGTGGAAACTGACTCACTTCCTTTGCCTGTGTTTTTGGAGCTATGCATTAGAATTCTATAGCAAGGCAGCAATTCTCTGTGTTAAAAGTTCTTTTGGCCTGCTAGCAAGTTGTTTTCACACCCAAGGCATTTCCCCTACCCGTAGGATCATGGTGAGTGGCCTAATGGTTATCAAATGGTCTTTTTGCTGGTTGGACACTAAGGCTACGTCTACACTGGCATGTTCTCACGCAAAAACTCTTTTGTGGAAGAGTTCTTCTGGAAAAACTCTTCCAGAAGAGAGTGTCTACACTGCCATGTGCTATTGCGCAAGAGATGTGCTTTTGCTCAAGAGCATCCATGCCAGTATAGATGCTCTCTTGCACAAGAAAGCTCTGATGGCCATTTTAACCATAGGGTTTTCTTGCGCAAGAAATTCATGTTGCCTGTCTACAATGGCCTCTTCTGGAAGAGCTCTTGCGCAAGAGGGCTTATTCCTGAGCAGGAGCATCAGAGTTCTTGCACAAGAAGCCCTGATTTCATACATTAGTACGTCAGTTTACTTGCGCAAGAACACGCAGCCAGTGTAGACAGGCAGCAAGTTTTTGCACAAGAGCAGCCGTTTTTGCACAAGGTCACGTTAGTGTAGACACAGCGTAACAGTATGTCTACACTGCAGAGTTTTTTTGGGAAAACGGCCATTTTTCAAAAAAACTTAACTTACGTCTACACTGCAACTGTGTTCTTACAAAAAAAATCGAAAGAACAGAGAGGGTTTTCCGATATTGGTAAACCTCTTTCTACAAGAAATAAGCCTTTTTCTTTGGAAAAAGGCATGTGTGAATGGGGAAGAGGCAGTTCTTTTGAAAGAAAAGGAAAGAGGAAAAAGCACAGGTGCCTTGGTGGCCACTCTGTCCTTAGTAACCATAGCTGAAATATGAGAGAGTGTCCATTCAGTGTAGCTGCTATCTTTCAAAAAAGCAGATCGCTTTTTCAATGTGCTTTCACTGTGTGGACGCTCTTTTTTGGAAGAAGTTTTTTCAGAAGATCTCTTCCGAAAGAATGCTGCAGTCTAGATGTAGCATCACTCTACAAGTATCTGTCCACTGATTTGCATTTTTTAAATATCATTGTCTTGATTTTTTTTTAAATATTTCCTTGTTTTACAGCTCATATCAATAGCTGTGTCTGATACAAAGAAATCAACATATAAATATCATGTCACCAGCTTTCACTCATTGCTAGTAGTCAAGAAGCTAAAAGCATGACTTATCTCCCAAATTAACTGTGCATGAAATTGGCTAGGGAGAGTGGTTCAGACCATATTTTATCTAAAGGATGTATTAATGGACAATGCAGTCTAACTGAAAGGTAATGCCACTGGCAGGAAAGTTACTTGATGGGTGATGAAAAGGGAAGAAATCTTGAAATGAGATTCATTATTTGAAATGTTTAAATATCCCTTATAGGAATTTAATCAACAGGTTTCTATTGAAATGATTCTGAAAACACAGGGTCAATTCCAGGCTCCTGCAAAAGTAAATAGAAGTTTTGCCATTAGCTTCACTGTGGAACAGCCCAAGAGAGTCAAGCTGGCCTGGCAGCGCCCATGCCCAAGCCTCTGGGCACATCAGGGGAGGGAGGAGTCATGTAGGGCAGGGTGGAGGTGGAGCAGAGAGTACAATCCTCACATCCTCCACTCCCCCTCAGCCTTGCCATCCCCATTTTGAGCTGCGGAAGGGGCCATTGGCATGGGGGGAGGGAGCTCCAGTCACTGAGCTGTCATTCAAAACATGGCCAAGGCCTCTTGCTCACAGTTATTGGGAAGAGCTCAGTTTGCACCCACATCACTCTGAAACCGCTGTTGTTCCAGCTGCTTATATGTATGGATTAAAACGTACCCAGAACACAACTGGTGTGAACCCAGGCTGGTCGATAGTTTTCTCCTCTCCATGCTGGCTGGCAATGCCAATCAACCAGCCCATTGATTTACAAATGGCATTTATGACTTCTGAGGTTTAACTACTGCTTTTTCTTCCCCCTCCATTTGCCGCTTCCCTGCTTTACTCCGTTTAGGGCTAAGCCCTTCCAAGGGAGTCTTGTTAACCATCACTTAGGAGATGCAATCTAATCTGAGGCCTCTGTGCATAAGATGCTCGTTGCAAGGGTCAGGAAGTAAATTTGTTTCAGTCTCGCACGACTGAAAGGAAGCATTAAGGAGTTTTTGTTTTGCCTTGCTCTGAATCAATAGGCTGGGGTGGAGCTGACATGCCCAATTCGAGGGATTGTGGCTATCTTTCCTGATTTGAGAGCAGCTAGGAGACAGGGTGTGGAGGCCAGAGATTTCCTGTAGGAAGATATTTCACTACTGGAGCCTGGTGAAAGCCCCAGGCATGACAATATTGATGGTGTCTTTGAAGAGGTCATGGGGCAATGTGTGTGAAAGATGCACTACTATGACCTCATTCAGCCTCATAAAGAACTTTCTCTCCTGAGAAGTCAGCGACAGGCGGGGTCAGAATAAAAGGAACCCACACAGCAATTTGACTGACTTTTTCAAAGGAGCAAAAGTGAAGCAAAATGCTTTTTAAAAAATCTCGCATTGCTCCTAGCCTGGAACTCTCTGCCTCCCTAGGAGAACTGCTGGGGCTAGGGAGTGCCTTGTTGCCAGGCTTGGAATCTTGTGTGAGGCAAACTTAGGGTAACTACACAGCCAAACAGTTCCGTGGCAGCAAGTTTCAGGGCATGGGTAAATCGGTGAGAGCTCACACTGCAAACGTCAAAGTAGCAGTGGAGACATTGCTGTTTGGGTTGGGGGCCAGATTCCAAGACCCTCCCCTCTCGCCAGGTTTCCATCTGAGTCTGTACAGCTATTTTTATCCCCTGCCAGCCTGTGCCAGTTGGCCCAGGCTTTCAGAATCACTGCTGGGGTCTTGATTTTCTGCATAAACATTGGCTGCTCCTGCATTCAGTTCCCCATAGGCAAATCCCAGAGGAGTAATGTTCCCTCTAATTTTTTCCAGCCATGAACAAAACAAATTTTGTTCTGTGCACCAAAGCATGTGTGGGTGTGCACCACCTGTAGAAACACATGCTGCTGGCTGTGGGTACTTTATCAGCTGGGTGGCATTTGAATCTCTCCTGTGTGGCCACCCAAGCACTCAACTTATAGGGAAAACTGTAAGCATGATGGACTTAGTTGGGAATCCCTTGCAAGGATTAAGGGGTATCCATCAGATCCAGCAGTGATGGATGCTACATCAGTTTGAAGCTTGAGGCTCCAATGAAATGAAACTATCATTAGGATTGCCAGGTGTCTGGTATTGGACCGGACAGCCCAGTGTTTGCAGGATGTGTCCAGTAAAAAAAAAAAGCAGAAAATACCAGACATGTAAAATGTCTGGTATTTTCTGTTTTTCTCAGATGGAAAGCTGCTTGGGACATTTTTTTTTTTTTTTTTTTTTTTTTTTGTGGTTAACAACTTTTGGTTCTTTACTCCCACCCTCACCCCCCAATATGTTTGGTATTTTTGGTGACACTATCTGGCAACCCTAACTATCTGAGCTTGCCCTGGCTGTGAGACAAACTGCTTTTTACCCAGAAGAAATTGCAAAAAGAAAGTGTCCTATGTTTTGCTGAGAATTCTCTCTTTCTGGGATGCCACAACACCCCCACCCATCTCAAAATGCAGCCGGCTGTCACAGTATTGGATTGCTTTCCTGATTCACCAAAGCATTTATCTCCACGCACAGGTGTAGGTCCACCCACTTCAATGGGATGACTCAGACATTTAAAGTTCACAACGTGCTTCAAAGCTCTGCTAAAATGCAGAGGTAGAAGAAGTTATCCCAGGATGTAGTTTGTATGTCAGAAACACTGTTTGACCCCTTTGCTGTACTGGTGTGATGTTAATGTAAGTTTTTTATCAGTATTCTGTCTGATATTTATTTGGGGTATTCTTATCCTCTCTGACTTCAGGTGGACTCGATGAGAAAAGAACGTTCAGAACAAAACCAAATTATACTAGTACCAATATTATATGCCTTTAAGATGCTGGTTAATTGTCTGTACACATACACTGTACATAACATATTCATAATCATTTTCTTCCATAATAGGCACCATATATTCCAGCTATAATAGGACTAAATTTTGATCCCATCATGTGTGCTGGAGAAGGTTAAGATTACAGAGAGTTGCCCCTGCTGCCCACCACCCTCTGGGACCTCCAGCTCTGCCACCTTGAGGCTGAAGTGGAAAACGTCCCGGCGGTCTGTGAAAGTCATAGAATCCATTACTGAATCCCGTGATGAGTATTGGAAGGATGTTCTCAAAGCAGAGATACAATTCATGGCTTCCTCTATCTTCTTCCCAATGTATGCGAGAGGAAATCTGTTTCTGTGCTTTTTTTCCTCTCGTGGCATAAGTCTCTTCAATTTCTGTGGTATTTGGAAACTTCTACATTACCCAGTCTTCTAGCCATTTAAGGTCATATAGTCTAAATATGGGTGCTAATTGTCCGTAGATTAAGCAATTATATGTTCAAATGGAGATTTGTGCAGGCAAATACTATACCGTGTGTGCAGACATCACTAATGCAGGGTTTAAACACACAATTATTATGTGCAAGCATGTATAATCCTTGAGGATCTAATTTGGGCACAAGATTGAATGATTGACTGACTGACTGGAATTAACAAGTCCAATAGTCAAGGGGTCACATGGATGGAAATGCATTTTGGCCACAGAACTTTTCAGACTCTAGGACACAATAATCCATTTCTGCAGTTTGAACTTGGGATGCTTTAAGGCCATGCTGTCCAACACACCTGCCATTTGGCAGGTTGAATGTGGCTAGTTGGCTTGAACCACTATAGTAGCTCCTGCTTCAGGATGGGTTGGACACCATGCTTTAAGGTAATATTGTCCTTCTGATGAGCCGTTCAGGTGGCATGAGCAGAAAAGTGTAAAGGTCAGAGCAAAAGGTACATGAAGAGGGACTGAAGTTGGTATTGTCACTTTTTCCATGATGTGGGTCAGAAAATCTCTAATGAAGATTCATGGCACCCGTCGTCAGACATGACTAATGTAGGAAGATGCACAGATTGGTTAGAAAAAACCCAGGAACTTCTTGGAACTCATGCAAAGTGGTCTTTGGAGAGCACTAGAGAATGCTCAAAGAGCTAAGTGAAATTATCTTCTGCTTCCAAATAAAAAGCAATGGGAGTTTATCTTGGGTGTGCCCCTAAGGTACTGAGGGTAGAGATTAGAGAAACATTGTCTCCTTTTCAGTCATTGAGGACATCTTAGAGAAGCTCCTGTGAGCAAGACTTGAGTAGGTGGTATCTTCACTGAGTGCATTCACTAGTCTGGAGAGGATGCCCACCTTAAACTTTTTAAATTCCTGGCCCATGAAAACATAAAGGATGGGATTCATGCAGCTGTTGGCCGCAGCTAGAGCCGTGACAATGGGAATTCCAATCTCAAATAGCACATAGGAGAAGTGGGCGTGCTGTACTTCCAGGAGGTTCAGTATATGGAAGGGGGTCCAGCACAGGAAGAAGGTCACGATAATGGCGATAATGATTTTGAAGGGCTTTTTGGATTTGGCGAGCCGGTTTCGTTTCAGCTTGAAGACAATGATTGTGTAACAGACTATGATGATAGTGACCGGAATGGCAAACCCTATCAGAAACTTGATGACATTGACTGCAGTGTGTCTCTTTACACCCAGGTCATGATCTTTCTTGGACAAGGAGTAGTTATTAAAACAAACCATTTTTCCTCGGTGAGATACAGTTTGCCGGAAAATAAGAGACGGGCAACTCATTAGAAAACCAGCAGACCAGACGACAATGCAAATCAAACATGCCAGTTTGATGGTCCGATGGTTTTGGGCCCAGACTGGGAAGACCACAGACACGCAACGGTCAATGCTGATTGTTGTCAGCAGCAACACGCTGCTGTATAAGTTTAGGTTGAGCAGGGAGGAGTTTAATTTGCACAGGGCTTCCCCGAAGACCCAGTCATAGTTCATGGCAGTGTATGCAATATTCAGCGGCAGGAAGATGTTGAAAAGAAAGTCAGCAGCAGCCAGGTTGAGAAACCAAAGGGCATTGACGGACCTTTTCATCTTGAAAGCAATAATCACAATGACTAGGCCATTTCCCAGGATTCCCAGAAGGCAGGTGAGGCTGTAGATTACAACTGAGAGAATCCTAGAAATGTCTTTCCCACCATGCGATGGCTCTTCCTGAACACTAACCACGTTCAAATGATTATAATAATAGTCATTATAATCATATTCCAGAGTGGTATTAATGGTCTCCATTATCTGTAAACAAATCACAGTCATTTCACCATGCGATTCTTTTATGGACTATCAAGATGCTTGTTTCTATATATGAGGCCAAATCTATGTCTGAGGCCCACCATGAAGACTTCAGGATTTGTCCCACAGACTTTAGTTTGTCATGTAAATGGATTGCTCCATAATGCCTTAAATGAGCATATCTACAGTTCTCCTTAGAAGCTGCATTCCCACATGGGAGGGCTGTAGCTGGCTGCTTTGTGCATGTATCTCAGGGTAGAATGTGCCCTCTGATGTTACAAGCATGGTTAAAATCATGCAAGGGGGCTATTGTATGAAGTGTTCCCTCTACATTTTTTCCATCCATGTGTGGAAGAAATGCTGTGCTGTGCACCAAGGCATATGTGGAGGTGCACCACCAGTAGTAACACATGCTGCCGGCTGTGGGCACTCTGCTATCAGCTGGGCAGCACTTGAATCTCACCTGGGTGGCTGCCCAAGCACTCGTCTTACAGGGAACACTGATTGTATCTATGTTTCACAGGTGATTTCTCTGGGCACAAACCAGGACTGAACAGTTAAATATATCAAATCCTGGCTCACCAGGAAATGCTCTATGTCATGGAGTTTAATAGTGAGTCTATTGGCCAAAATACCAGCTTCTCCCATTGACACAGCTACTCATGGGCGATGGGTATCGCAGGCCAGGGGAACTCCCCAAAACAGCCTGGCATGGTCCTGCCCACAGACCCCCTCCTATTTCCCACCAGAGCTCTGGGTGTGCCACCCATCTGCTCAGTATTCTGGCTGCCCTATATTCTGGGGTTAGCATACCAGGGGCCAAGCCACTCACCCAGCACTCAGGGTGGGGGGCATCCAAGCAGCTTGTGGGTGGGAGGAGCTGAGGGCTGCTATAGGAAGGCTGCAGATTCTGGTAGAAGTTGGGGGCGGGGCCTTCTACTGAAAGGGTAGGGCCAGAAGCTAGCTTCCCCAAGCTGACAGTTCACATGCCACCCATGCAGCTACTGCCTCTCGGGAAGGTGGAGTACTTATGCCACTGGGATAGCATCTTTACTGAGAGCTACAGTGTCTACAGGGCTATAAGTGCAGACATGCCCTTAGTTTGGATGGACAATGGTAGGGCGGAGTGGAGAATGTATCATTTGGTGCCATGGGACATGAGCTAAAGCTGTTGTATTTCACTGATGTTTGGAATCAGCCCTCACTTTGCACAATAGTTATACCTCCTCCCATCGAGGCCATGTCTGCACCTTAGAACTGGGTGCTCTGTTCAGTGCTTTGAGATCCTCCAATGAGTGCAAAATATTGTTGCCCTGCTCTTTCTCCTCCCCCAGGCTCCCTCTACCATTCATTAAATTGCATATTTCTGAGCCAAATTTGCAGGATTGCGCAGATGTAATGAAGGCTAGAATGTGGCCCTGAGAGCATGTTATCAAATCTCACCTCTTCTCACCAGTGATTTTGCAACTCCACTCTCAGTGTTCCTGTTGCAGGGGCCTCACCCACTCACCGAGTAGCTGGATCAACCTGCAATACAGGATAGAGACTCACAGGGTCTATTTGCCAGACAAACAAATACAACTCTTTCCAAGGACAGCATTCCCTATTCAGATGCATGTGTTTGTTCATGGATACAATATCAAAGCAAGGATCCAACGTGGGCCCTGTGCTATACTGAGCGGTGAATTAGAAGGAAGGACATTGGTGTTTGTGTTGAGTTCAGCCAAAAATTGTGGTGATCCTTAGATTCCAAAGCCAAGAGGGACGGTTATAATTTTGGACCCTCTGCATAACCCTGACCAAAGAACTTCCTCACAATAACTGCTAGAATACATCTTAACAAAAACCAGACACCTGTGATTTCCTCTCACAACAGTTAGTAGTAGAATGGCCACATCAGTGTTATTATTTCTTTGGTCATGAAGCACCTTAGAGACTAACAGAAAATGTAAACAGTACCAGGAGCTGTTGGGAGCACAACCCATTTCTTCGTTTGAGTTGTGCTCATGATACCATCTACATTTTTCATTAGTCTCTAAGGTGCTGCAGGACCATTTGTTGTTTTTAAAGTTTTTTCAGTTACAGACTAACATAGTTACCCCTCTGAGACTTTTAATTCCTTAATGTATCTGACATAAAGTTCCATTTGCTAATATCATAGAATCCATAGACTCTCAGGGTACGTCTAGACTACAGGCTTCTGTCGACAGAAGTTTTGTCGACAGATACTGTCGACAAAACTTCTGTCGACAAAGAGCGTCTAGACTACATTGAGTTCTGTCGACAAAGCAAGCTGCTTTGTCGACATGGTAGTGTAGACGCAAAGGACAGTTTACATTCAATAACACCTTCTGTCGACAGAAACTCTGTCGACAGAAGGTGTTATGCCTCGTAAAATGAGGTTTACCAGCGTCGTTATGTCGACAGAACTCAGCGGTAGTGTAGACGCAGGTATAGTTTTGTCGACAAAAGTCCACTCTGTAGTCTAGACACACCCTTAGATTCATAGGACTGGAAGGGACCTTGAGAGATCATCAAGTCCAGTCCCCTGCCCACATGGAAGGACCAAGAACCCTCTAGATCACGGTTTCCCAACCTGTGGGTCGGGACCCAAATATGGGCCGCCATTACATTTCAAAAGGGTCACCAAGTGACTCCCAGGTGGCTCTGCCTCCCATTTCCCCCCGTTTTTGAATTGCTTTGGGTCACCAAGTCTTCCTGAATTGTCAAAATGGGTCCCCATCTGGAAAAGGTTGGGAACTGCTGCTCTAGATCATTCCTGACAGGTGTCTGTCCAACCTGCTCTTAAATATCTCCAGAGATGGGGATTCCACAAATTCCCCAGGCAACTTATTCCAGTGTTTCACCACCCTGACAGGTAGGAAGTTTTTCCTAATGTCCAACCTAAACCTTCTTTGCTGCAGTTTAAGCCCATTGCTTCTTGTCCTATCCTCAGAGGCTGAGGAGAAGAATTTTTCCTCTGTCCCCCTTGTACCTTTAGGTACTTGGATATGGCTATCCCCTCCAGCTCTTGTTGCTTCCCACCTCTCTAACAAGGATATTCCAAACTTGATAAATCAGTTTATATTTAATCTTGTTTCTGAGAAGCTGAAACAGCCTCTGCTAAGATTTCCCCCAGCAGGCCTGGCTTGTGAAGCCATGGATCTTTCTCTGCTCTATGGATTCTTCATCATCACTCAGCATTAGGAAACCCGCAGAGAACTTCAGTACAAACGTGCAAAGTTATCAGTGAGCTAAAATAAACTTAATGCATCTAATCCAATTGCTGGTACAAATTCACCAAGATCACTCCTTTTAGACTAAGGATGAACTGAATCCAGGGATTTTTCTTTTAATGTTGGAAGTAGGGATGTAAACTGTTGTTTAAAAAGTTAACCAATTAAACACTATGTTTAATCAGTTAACCATGGAGTGGCTCCCTGGGCACAGTGTGGTGGGCCTGGTAGAGCTGAGGCCACTGTGGCACAGGTGGGGCTTCTTGGGCCAGGCCCACTGAGCCACTCTATGCGTGGGAAGCTGCTTCAACAGGCCTGGGTCACTGGTTAACTGGTTACCTCTCTAACTGGAATCAGAACAAGTCAATCTCAAACTCAGCCAAACAGTCCATAATTCACAGGTTCCACAGCCTGAAAGCACCAGTGTATTAATAATCTACGGTGGCCTCCAACATTAGCTGCTGTTTTATTGACCAGGACTTGGCTTCCGGTTAATATCTTAGCAAGCAGAAATAACCAATAGCTATTTTTACTAGCAGAAGTTTCCATAGCTTTCCTCTCCACAGAATCAGATTTATCTCAGAAGGGCAGTTATTGGCAAATGGTCATTTCTTAAGCATCATCCGATAGAGATCATCAGCTACCATAAGAAACCACTGTTGCAATTTTCAGATGTGTGTCATTAATCCTCAGCTTTGGCTGATATATATTGCTAAGATAAGGAGACATTTCCTGCTAAAAGAGCACCACCTCCAAGCCAACACTCAGCATGTCTTTTTAAACATGACAATCAAGCTATTGGTTGCATTATAATTAATTAAGCCCATCAGAAATACACACAATACACAATGAATGTGCCTTAGCTAGTTCTCTGAGGCCCTGCCTGTTTTACATATTTCATTGTGCAAAGTCACAGTGCCATGTGCAGTAACGAAATGCTGGTTTGGATCAGTCATTCAAAGACCCTAATGTAGACGAGGTCAATAACTGACTTGTAAATATTCACTGTGGATTAAACAGGGGCAGAGCCAAAGGCAGTTACTGTACATGAACTTGTGCCTAATGCACTGCCCGCCACACAGGGTTTTGTGTGCTAGCAAAGCAAATATAATGGTCTTAAACAGGCTGTAGTGCAATACAGCAGAACTTGAGACAATTCCGACACTGTTCATGGAGCCAGGCCTCCGGCTTGCTTTCTGAATCCACTGCTCCCCCGTGATGTGTATTGGGCAGCACCAGGCAAGAGAAGGGCACTACGTTTCAAAGACAGCACCATTTGTCGAGGAAGACAGCACTCATGAATGAAAGCTGATAGCAAGACAGAAATACCCAGGCTAGAGGGAACAAAGGAATTGCTTGCTTTGTTCCTCCAGGGCAAAAACACACCAGAAGTTGTAAGCAATAAATCATGGGAGTCAAATGACTGGACTCAAATTGCCCTATGAGGAGAGATTAAAGAGACTGGGACTTTTCAGCTTGGAAAAGATGAGACTAAGTGGAGTGTGATAGGCCTCTATAATATCATGACTGAGGTGGAGAAAGTGAGTAAGGAAAAATTATTTACTAAT
The DNA here is from genome assembly GCF_049634645.1 of Pelodiscus sinensis. Classification (NCBI taxonomy): domain Eukaryota; kingdom Metazoa; phylum Chordata; order Testudines; family Trionychidae; genus Pelodiscus; species Pelodiscus sinensis. The sequence continues at coordinate 36,257,323 of NC_134725.1, forward strand.
TCCCATAACACAAGAACTAAGGGTCACCCAATGAAATGAGTAGGTAGCAGGTTTAAAGCAAACAAAAGGAAGGATTTCATCACACAGTCAGCTTTTGAAACTCCTTGCCAGAGCACGTTGTGAAGGGCAGGACCTTAACAAGATTCAAAAAAGAGATTCATGGAGGACAGGTCCATCAATGACTATTTGCTAGAATGGGCATCCCAGGAGGCATACCTGGGAAGTCGACAAATGCCTTTGCTGTCGACTGTGGAGTGTCCAGACTACCGCGCTGAGCCGACAAACAGCTGATGGGCTCAGCACATCAGCCATTTAAATTTAAATGAAGCGGGGATTATTTAAATCGCTGCTTCATTTTCCTATGCCAGGTAGCCTAATCTACATGCCTCTCGTGACAGAGGCATGTAGTCTAGACATACCCAATGTGTCTGTAGCCTCTGTTTACCAGAAGCTAGAAATGGGTGACAGGGGAGGGATCATGTGATGATTCCCTGTTCTGTTTCCTCCCTATAGGGCACCTGGCACTGGCCACTGTCAGAAGACAGGATACTGAGCTAGATGGACCTTTGGTCTGACTCAGTCTGGCTGTTCTTTTGAGTCTCAGCCCCATGACCGGGCTTTTACACATGGCAGCAGAGTTCTGTTTGAAATGCTTGGCTGATGGATACTGTGGGCCATGGGTGAGCAAGAGGCTGCCAGCGGGCTGGATCTACCTGCCAAGTAATCAGATCCAGCCTGTGGCTGACTCACAGGAACCCTTAAGCACTGCACAGTGGCAGAAGCTTTAAATATGGCTACTCTATTCTGGGTGCAAGGTGGGAGGCTTTGTGCTTTGTCCCGCCTCCCAGCAAAATCTCTCAGCTCCCATTGTCCAGTTTTTGACCAATAGCTGCCGAGATATTTTGCTGGTGGCAGTAGCAGCCAATGAAGCCTCTTCCCTCTTTCCCTCCCTCCCCACTCCTTCACCCTGACCAGAGCAGAGCCACATGGAGCAGCTTGTGATTGCAGCCTTCTTCTTCCTGCAGGGCTGCTGACTGGAAGCTTCCTAGGTAAGCGCCTCTCAGCCAGAGCCGGCCTCTGGCACCCTCACTCTCTCTCCCCCCCCACAAACTACCTGCCTCAGGCCACTACCCACACCCTCTGTACCCCTTTCCCCAATGTCACAATTCCCTCCCGGACCTTGCACCCACTCCTAGAGCCCCTCCCGTTGGCCAGAATTCTCTCTTGCATTCATACTCCTTCCTGGCCTCTTCCCCAGATCACATCCCTTTCCTTCACCCAAACTCACGTGCAGACTCCACAGCCCCTCCTGCACCCCAGTCTCCTACCCCAAGGTCCCTTCTGCATCCAACCTCTGCACCAGACCCCAAGCCCCCTTTGTAGAAATGCGGCCCTTGAGCACTTGCCAAAATCTTGGAGTGGCCTCCCATTCAAAATTATTGCCCACTCCTGCTGTAGTTGATAGCACCTGCACTAGGGATGTAACCCAGTCCTGGAGTGCCTCCCCTTCCATAAAGACCATTTTTAAAGGGACTTAGCTCTGTTTGAAATGACTGACTCAACACAACACCCCTCAGGACGGGCCTTCTCTCTTTCCATGGGGACTTGCTCTCTGCCTTCTGAACACAAGTGTGCTCCACTGGAGTAACAATTTTTGTGTTAAGCTGGGCCAGATCCTGAGCTCCGTAGTGGGCCTTCACTCCGTTTGCCTGCATGAGGGTCGCAGAATGTGGATCGTTATGATGATTCACTCGCCAACAGGGAGTTTGGGATGTTGCAGAATAAAGGGCAGACCAGTCTCTGCTTAGAGAAGCTTATAGTCTATATAGACCTCAGGGACTAGGTTCCTTGCTGGTGTAACACTACTGAAAATGATGGAGCCACCCCAACAGATAATTTTTCCCTTCATTTTCCGGTTCCTTGAGATCCCAGTTCTCTTCATCCATGGCGAACCCAGCTGCATAGTGCTCTAAGTAAAGCAATGGCTGAAAAGTGTTTCTGGCCTGGGGGAACTGCAGGCTGAACGTGTCCAATGCAAATTAAGGCTTGGACACTCTGGGGCCTTCTCCATATAGCAATGGGGATGCAACCACCAGCCAGACCCCATTATAACCTGATAGGAGGGGGGAAAAGAGCCTTCTCCATTGACACACCGTGACCCAGGCTTTATTTTTGCTGCAGTGCTCCCCAGTGTTGTGGGGCTACCTCTGTCCAGCAGGCTGGGGATGAGAAGCCAGGGGCTGGGATGGGGGCGGGGTTCTGTGGGATTTGGTTTACACTGGAAGGGGGCACCTCTCCGACCAAGAACACAATGGGCTGGATGGAACTGAGGCACAGTCCAGGTCTGAACTGGGGTATGATTTGCCCTTTGGTGTAAGTCAGTCGGGACTGTTTAACTTCCCAGGGGTCTTTGCTCAGGGGCACTAGTTAGTTACCGCTCATTATTCTTGCACTGCCCTGGGGATGGCCCTAAGTTTAAAAACACATTCAAGTCCCATTGACATCAAGAGGTAGGCACATCTTTAAGTGCTTTCCTGAACTGGAGTCCTTGTGACAACACTGTCGGGGGCTCATGCTGCTTCATGGCACCTCAGCTGCTGCTCTGTCATCCATCGTGCTCCCGACGCAGCAACACACTGCATGAAGACAATGAAGGGACTGTAATAAATGAGATTTTCAGTTCACGGCTTGTATATTGGCCTGAACAGAGAGGAGTCCTGTCCTGGGTGACGCTTTTATTGTCGTGAGGATGAGAGAGAGTCGATAACCCAGCAGAAGTGACACTGTCAGCAGAACTGGTTGTTACACAGCTGACTATTAATGTGCCAGTTTAATGAGCTGGTCTAACCGTTCCTGTTGTAGACCAGAGATAATCATATTGTTTCCTTTTGAATGGGCAGGATCCTGCTTTGTTTGCATCCTGCTTCATTTGCATGGCAGGTTTTACAGGAGAAGGCTTCAGTCCAAGAGAAGGGAGCTGCCTTCCCTGCTCCAGCTTCCTCCTACAAACCTCCCCCCAATCGATCCAGTCTGCCCAGACACACAAAACACTGCGGCCCAGCACTGCCTGATTGCTATAGTAAGCTGTCACATCCCTGCCTGGTACTGAACAGAGCAGGTGCTCTGTTTTGTTAGAAGAGGGTAGAAAACAATACAAGGGTGGATGGACTGGTTAGGTGTAAGGGGATTGGTACCCAGGCTTCAGCCACCACTCGGCAGGGGATGTGGGCAGATGGATATGACCTTGCCACTGGCACCAGCCATAAAGCTCCTGATTGGAGGAGACATCTGGCCTCTGTGATTGGCTCAAAAAGAGGCACAAGAATGTGACTGTACAATTAGGGAATTTGCTGGCTGTTCGACTAGACCCTGCCATCCTGTCCTCTTTCCAGTCCCTGTCTTGTTCCAGATCCGTGTTTCCACGGATTCTGGCTCTGGCTCTTTTCCCTGGGCCTGACTCCTGTCTCTGATCAGTTCCAGTTCCTGGTTCCTGGCACCTGCTCTGACCACTCGAACTGACCAACTGTGCTCTGACCACTAGGTACAACTGCCTACATCCCTGTCCACACTAGGGAAAAAGTTTGGTGCCTATGGACTTTGCATCATTTCTAGAACTAATCCAAACCCCAACAGAAGGGTGGTTCTGAAGTAGTCACTTGAATTCTCCTCACCAATTCCTCCTGTCCAACTCTCTCTCTCTCTCACACACACACACATTCTCATACACGGGCTATGCATTTGTATTACTGCGATCCATCCAGTCACTGAAAATACCACAGCTTCTCTTGGAGCTAACCACAATAGCAAAAAATGCCCTAAGAAATCCGATAGAAATGTAGCCGTGTTAGTCTGGGGTAGTTGAAGCAAAATGCAGGACAATGTAGCACTTTAAAGACTAACAAGATGGTTTATTAGATGATGAGCTTTCGTGGGCTAAGAAATCCGGTTCATGTGAGATTTCCAGCCTGATTTCATAGACCTCAGAAACAAGGATGGTTTTGGTAAACTTCACACTTTGGTAAACTTCACACAGGTATTTCTGTGTAAAACAAAATACAGGACTATGTAGCACTTTAAAGACTAACAAGATGGTTTATTAGATGATGAGCTTTCATGGGCAAGACCCACTTTGACATCCAAACCTTGAACCTTTCTGAGGTTGACCCATCAGATCAAACTCATCCAGCACCCTCTGTAAGGATAGGGAATTCAGGAGTCACTTGATGATCTGCAGGCTGCTACAACTGCTTCTTGGCTGCACATTGGTTGGAGGAAATCTTTCAATATAAATGAGACAGATGGTGGTTGGGATTAGCTTAATTCTGATTAATTCATATACACTGCTCTGTTTGGTAAGATAGATGTCCCCCACCTGGCAGAGGAGTATGCTTGTGAAACATTTTATGATGCTACCACAACTTTGTTCCCGTAGAGCTCACACGTGTCTTTTTTATTTTAAAATGCTGCTTTTTATTGTTGCTCCCAAAAGCTAGTGTCCATGGTGACATTTAACGTGATATTTCAAAACTCTATTTAATGGGTTATTTATTGGGATTCTCTGTTGATTTTGTTCTTTTTTCACTTTCTTGTTATTGGACTTCAACATTTAGACAATCAAAGAAGAATGAAGAAACAAAATGACTAAAGCCCCAAATTCTTGCTGGGCCAGACAATCAACATCTCCCTGGGAACGGGAGAGATTCCACAGGCTCTGAGTAACATATGGTGAGACAGTGCCAATACAGGGCACCTGAGCCATGCATAGGCCTTTTGGCTAATCTTCTGCACTAGGGTGACTTTTGCCAGGAGTGCATTGGCACAATGTACATTGAACTAGAGAAATGTCAGGTTAGAAAGGATCTGGAGAGGTCAGCAAGTCCTCTGAGGAAAGACCAAGTAACCCTGATGGTGGTTCATCCTGTTCTTAAAAGCCTTCAATGATGGGAAGCCCTGAATCTCACTTGGAAGCTATTCTAGAGTTTAAATATCCTGATAGTTAAAAGCTTTTCCTACTATCTAATCAACATTTCCCTTGCTGGGGATATAGCTCATCACTTCCTGTCCTGCTCTATACCTTCCTGCTACCTTCTTCCAGCCTGCTGCACTCCGCTTGTCTTCCTGTTGCCATGGTGAATGCGGGGGTCCATCCCCAGCTTCTGCCCCACACTAGGCCCCCTCCCAAGTAATCCCCCAGGTCACTCTGAGCCCCATCTATAGGATAGTTGAGGCAGCCAACACAGAACCCTCAAAATGCGGAGCCTGGAGTGGCTGCCCCAAATCATCAGAAGACAGAACAGTTCTGTTAAGCATCTTCCTTCAAGCTCCTCACTGTTGTGGCCTAATGCAGACTCTGTGCATGCTCCAGAATCAGCCTGGGCCCCTCTGTGTATTCCACCCAGGGGGCTTAGTGCCTTCCAACTGGGGCAACTGGTGTGATCATACTGGGATAACGAGGAACCCCACGTTAGACTGCTCCCACAGTGCTCCCACAGTGCTCAGGCTGACATTGTCTGAGATGGGCAGTGCCCTAGAATAGGATAGCTGGCACAATCAGGAGGGAATGGCTGACATAGAAATGGCCTCTTGGTGCACCCCATCAGGCCCAGCGGCTGCCCTGGTTCAGGCCTGGCTGGCATGTGCCTGTGACCTTACTGGTATTTTTGTGCCAATTGCCAGTCTGTTTGCAGGAAGGACCATGCATTCGGAATTAATCTTCTAGTGTGAAATTCCACTGTTGTATATTCCGACTACAAATGTTATTCCATTTTAAACCATACGCCCAGCAACAAATCCTTCCCCAGAAAGGGTTGGATATAAACTAAGGCAGACAGTAGAAACTTGAGCTGAGCAAAGGCAGAAGAGATTAGCCAGAAAACATTTGGTTTCTCCGTCTCTAAATAGCTGTGTTTACAGTGGCAATCACGGAAGAAGCCTTCCCCATCATTTGGAGCAGTACAGTGTGTCTCTGTCCTCAGCGTCAGAGGACGATCACATGCAGCAGAGAGCAGTTCAAAGCCATTTCAGAATTACAATAGGTTGGAGAACGGTGAGCATTGAGCCTTCAACAGCAAAAAAACCACTTCATTATCAGATAGGCCCGGAGAGACCCGTACACACACAGAAACAAATAGGTTAAGGCTGATGAATTCTGCAAGCTTCTGCTACAGTAACAGGTGGTGCTAAAAATTCTAAGTGAAGGTTGGAATGTGTAAATAGATGTTCTCCAGCATCTTAGCTTCTAACTTCTGTCTATCTACGTACACTGGCAGAGACGTTAAGTGTAGCTTAACTTGTTTATTTCACTATGTATATGTGTATCCGTCTGTCAAAAACGGTCCATGGATTTGTCCATTGTGTTCCCAGAGGTTCCTGGTGCATCAATGTCAGACCATCCCCAGAAACTCTGTTCAAGTTGGTCAGCTAGGCAGCCATCTGCAAGCTAAAGCAAGCGATTCTAGGCTGGAGTGCAGCAGGATGCAGATCCGCAATGTCCAGGTGGATGCAAAGGAAATGCACATGCAGGCACAAGTCAGTGCCTGCTCATTGCAAAGCTTCATGCACCTGGGAGGGTCATGGTAGGGTGTGTGCTTACTGGGGATGGACTCCTGGTTTAAGCCAGACCTTTTACACAGCCCTGTCAATGAAACACCCTTCCCCCCCCCCCAAAAAAAAAGATCACAGACAAGCTGATGGGATCCCCACCCACCACGCGATTGGATGGCCTGATGAGCCTTTCGGGGTTGAGCTGCCCTGGATGACCCACATGCCTTTGTGGTGGTGCCGCTGGCAGGGCTCAGCAGTCCAAGGCAGTGTGCTGCAACAGGAACTGGGAGTTATTACACTGAACTTCAGGGACCCACCTTTAAATGGGTATGCAAGGGAGTCCCTAGCATACACTCCCTGCCGTGCACAATGGTCTTTGAGGTTCCATAGAAATCAACACTCTAGAGATCAATCTTCTGGGGTTCGATCTAGTGGGTCTAGTAAGGACCTGCTCAATCAAACACTGATGGCACCCCACTGATGCCAGGACTCTGCAGACATGAGTAAGAGAAGTTGTAAGATAATTTCTCCCATTGACAGTGGAGCTGCTGGAGACATTTGATTTAAGATATATCAACTCCAGCTACATTATTGTTGTAGCTAGAGTTGCGTATGTTAAATTGAATTTCTCCCCCAGTGTAAACCTAGCCTAAGCACAGCTGGAGAAACTACACTGATGTCAATGGGGCATCCCATATTTACACCGGCAAATGTAAGGGCAGCGTCTGTCCATGGAAGAGAAGAGAAAACACTATGCCCTAAGCATGCTTAAGGAAATCAGCTATGGCAAACATAGGGAAAGTCTGGAGGAACTCTGGACTGGCCCATATGGACAAATTCTTCAATGACCAAAATAATGGAGAGCAAAGTAATTCTCTGGACCATCCCCCAAAGCATTTCAAACACAGTTTTGAGCTTTCATGACGGAAATGGAAAACAGCCTTTTTATCCCCGACGATGGAGGAACTCCATTTTTGCCCAGCAGAGATCTGATTTCCCGGCCTTGCACCAGTCCAAGTCTGTGACGAATATGTACTGCCTGGACTGGGCCTGTCCTGCAGAGAAAGGACCTCCACCTCCAAAGCAGCTGAGAACCTTACCTCAGCGCTGAATGACGGATACTGGGCAAGCAATACTAGCAGTTAAGGGGCCGAGCCAAAGGTGCCAAGGGCGTTGGTGGTCTGGATCAGGCCCTAAATGCAGGCTAAATCCTGGTATCTGTACCAAGGCGGAGTTCCTTAATTAGAGAAATCCCTGCTGATTTCAACAGGAGCCTTTAAGTGAGTCCTGGGGAAATGCTCAGTAAGGGGCTCTGGGCTCAGTCCTGCTGTATTTTATGAAGACTAAATTCAGGCATTATAAAGCCCAGAAGTGACCTGTAATGGGGTGTGACTAACCTCCTAATGGCCTTGGTGGGAATTGGCTCGGGTTTGCCAGAGCACCCCCCCTCAGGTGGTGTCTCACCCGTTGTCACTTCTGTCTCCATATCTAGGACCCACGTCGCTCCCAGGATTGCAGAATCCTTTTCGAACGCAGCCCTCTATCTGTGCCCCACTCTTCCCACAGACTGACAGTCCTCAGTCCAGCCACTTGCCTCAGTGACAAACTGCATTCCAGGTTCCAGCCGCTGCTCTCAGTGGAAAATGTGGCAGAGCAGGGACAGGAAGAATCCAGGCCTGAGGCCCAGGCCAATGTCCCGAAGCTGGCAGCCACATACAGCTTCTCCTCCTGCTCCATTGTCTACTTTCCCTTGGCCACTGCCCTGCAGCCCAGCACCTTCTTTGGCCCCTGGTCTCAGGACTTCAGCAGGCTAGAACTCCCTCAAATTCTGCTAACCCTGCCTAGCACTTCTCTGTCCATGGTGATTCAGCCCTCTTGGCAGCCAGGTCTCCTCCCTTGAACTCCAGAGAGTGACTGCCCTTGCTCTGCTCAGCAGCACCTTCTTATATGGGCCAGACTGGCCCTGATTGGCTCCACCAATAAGCCTTCCCCTAACTGGATGGCACTACAAGGCTTTTCTTTATTGGCTGCCTCCCACGCAGCCTCCCCCATGGTTGCTTTAATCCCTTACATGACAGTAAAAGGCAACTGCCCCATCACAGAACCCTTGTGATCCATCTAGTCCGATTTCCTGTAGAGCTCAGGCCAAGGGGCTTCCTTGACATGCCTGGAATCATCCAATTCCTGCATGAACTGGCCATAATTCTGGGCCTCATCAATTCCACTGGCACATTTGGGTTCTGGCACATTTACTGGGGGCAGCTTCAGAATCCTGCTTCTGTTTTAAACTTACCTCCGTGTACCCGACACTGCCCAGACAGCAGCCGACCCGAGCTTCCCTCGTGGACATGTTAAGCATTTCTTCTACTTCGATGTTTTCCCTTTTTGCAGAATGGAGTGCCCCAGCACTAATCCCACCGCTCCTCTCCCTAATCCTCTACATCCGACATCTGCAACTTCCACCTCCAGATTGGAAAATCATGCTGAAGCTGAAGCCAGATTTTGCATGTTCACAAATTTTGCTGGCAGAAATGAAATTGGCTGAGGGACCAGTCCAGTTCCATGAGTAATGGAAGTTGCAGACAGATGTTTGGGGAACATTTGGTTAGTGGTGTCCTGCCAACCTCCTGTGTTTCTGTTGGCATTAATAAAAGCCAGCAGAGACATGGCTGGGACAGAGATGGGTCTGAAAATAGTTTTCCTCTCAGCCTGGGGGCTGGAAGTGGCTTCTTCTCTCACACCCACTGGCTCAGATTTTGCTGTCCTTGATGTTTCAATTATATCATTTATACATTAAAAGAACAGACTCGGAGTTTCCAGCAATCATCTCATCTGCTATAATGATTCCTTTTATTTGCATCCCTGGCAATGCCGTTGATTTAAAACAGGAGTTTTGTTTATATTAGCAATGGAAAACCCTCTGGCTGGGATAATTGTTCAGGGTGATAGAAGCACCAAAAGATCAGATGCTGCCCTATTAAGTGAAATACTGTTGTGATCTATCTACCATTAAAGTTACGTGCACTGACAAAATTGTGTTATGGACCTTTGCTAAGAATACTGGAATGGAAGTTCACAAGGGTTAAATGAACATCAGCCAAATGACTCTTCTTGGGCCTATAGAATGGATGGCCTTGATTTGGGAAAATATCCCTATTCAGCAAAGCACTTAAGCACATGCTTAATTTGAATGGGAGGCAAATGCATGCTCAAAATGAAACCTATGGGCAATGAAAGGGGTTTATCCAGGAGCGCCCCCTAAAGCCAGGACTCCTCATTCTGGAGGGTCTTCTATTCTAGCACCCCCTATTGTCTGCCAATCTGGTTCAGCATCGCCCTGTAACTTCTGGGACCAAGTCCTGCAGCCAGGGCCCCAGCAGTGTAACACAAGTCTAACTCAAAGGCCAAACACAAATGGTTCTTCTGCCCCTCTTGGATTACACCTCAGCCCATCTTCTGGGCTCAGCTTATGGGCTACCCACAATGTTCCTCCAACCTTTACATCCATGTGCAGATTTTATCCAACTATGAGAGGAATAAATTTTATGTGCACTGAGGCACATGTGGATGTGCACCACCAGTAAAAACACAAACCTCACTGAAGGTGCTCTGCAAATCAGCATTGGAATCTCTCCTGAGCAGCCGCACAAGAGCACAGCTTACAGGGAACACTGGCCACCATCCCCTGCTCCTCCATGCTTGCTTCATGCACTGGGCAGCAGAGAAGGCGCAGGCCAGGCGGCTCCCACCTGTGTGGCACTACTTCTTGACGCTCTGGAGGGTGCTTGGAAAAGGTGTACCAAAGGGAGGTTGGAGCAAAGGGTAGGGTGGGAAGAGATGGGGGCTGGTCCCCCCCTCCTTTCCCTGCCATGTGTCACTGCTGTCTTCACCCATAAGCCCAGGCCTTGAGAAGTTCTCCCTTGAGCCTTTCTCTGACCAGTGCTTCCCAGGACTTTCTGCCTGGAGACCCATTTTTCCTAGTAGGCTTCTACTGCCTACTCCTACAGGGCTCCCGCCCTGAACCCCAACCTGCTTGTGGTAGGTCCTCTCCACACAGTCTTCTCTCAGCCCTTTCATGAGGCCCCCTTGAATCCCTAACTTCATTAGTTCCACCCCCTCAGGCCAGGCAGCAGCTCATTTTGGCACAGGCAGGGACTGGGCCTGATTGGACAGGATAGAGTGGCCCAAGGCTTCCTGGACCTGTAAAGGGGCAGGCTGCCTTCTTACACTGGACTTAAGTGTTTCCCTGGTCGCAGCCCTGAGCAGGCAGCTCTCAATGCCAAGCCTCATGAGGTCTCTCGTTTTTCCTAAGAGGTCCAGAAAATCCTTCAGAGGAGGAAGCGTTTTCTGAATTCTTGCCACACTTCTGTTCCCGTTCGGGTAAAATCCGGACGTGCAGAGATACACGTGGAATAGGTGAGGGTGGAGTGGAAGGAGAATGTTGGAAGGAAGTTGGGGGGGAAGGGACATTCTTATTTTATTCCACTTCAGTTTATATCCTTACCAGTAAATTGATACAGTCATATTGTTCTGGGATTAAATCCTCAGCGTGTTACTCTTACTCGGAGTGGGTCCCCCAGGCCTAGCCTGAACATTGGTGAGACATCTGTGAGAATTTACCTGAGTCCGGTCTAGATAAAATCCACCCGTGTGCAGAGATGCTGCTGGATCTCTTCAGAGATGCTGTCCATTCCCTCAGGGGTACTTGGCAGTGATCCCTGTCGGGAGACAGGACACTGGGGCTAGATGGACCTTTGATCAGATCCAGTGTAGCCCCTGAGTTTTCCCCACCCCACTGTGGCACCCCCATAGGCAGCTTCCTCATCACAATAGTTCTGGGGTGACTGACAGAGGGCTTTAGCTGGAAAAAAACATTAGGGCTGAGCCTGGCACAGCTCTTTCATGCTGAACTCCCAGGAGGGAAGCCATGAATCCAAGACCAACCACTCAGGTAACTTCACCTGCATCCTCCCCACAGGGCCTGCTCACTACTTTTTGCAGGACTGGGTCACCTCCACCACTTCCCCGGGGGCTCTTTCTGTTCTGCAATTGCCTTTCTGCTTCTAAGAGCCCCACCTGGAAAGAGGAAGTGAGCAAAGCCTGCCTGCAAGCAGGAAGCTGTGTGAGAGTGAACACAGGGGACATATTGATTAGCTAGAGAGTCTGTAGGATTCTAATGCCACTTTGTGGGTTGGGCCTGCAGTGCAAATGGAGTGAGAGGCAAACCCTCAAAAAGTGATTGAAGTTCTGTCAGGGTAAGAAGCTTGGAGGTTTTGCTGACTCAGGGAACCTCTTGAGGCCACAGTGATGGAAATTCAGTGCAGCTGCAGCTCTTCTCCATAATCCACAAGTGCCGGGGGGCAGATGTGAAATAAGAGCAGTGCTAGGACCTCCAGTTTGGCCCATGATAGAAGGAAAGGCTTGGCCCCAAAGGCAGATGAAGATTGGTATTTAAACTTCACCCACCCCCTCCCCTACACACAGTTCTAGGATCTTTAGACTTGGGGCAAGTTTATTCTGGGACCGTCTCTGAGGAAAAAATAACCTGGGATAAGCCCATCCTGATCTGCAATAACCTTCAGAAGGTTTGTTCTGGGGGCAGGCTCCATTTTACAGGAGCTTGTCCCTCCACCTCTTCACCTCCCCAGCTCAATGATGAAACCCAAAAGAGGAGTCTGGAGAACAGCATGTCAGAGCAGGGGGTTACAGTGTTGTTCTGTGGCACTTTCTTCTGCAGTCCTTTCACGCAACCAGGGACCAGCCACCTGGCAGCCTGTTTATCTCCCCCAATACACTGTACACGCCACTGTTTGTTTTCTATAATCATTCCTTTCCAGAACAGAGATAAGGCCGGGCCATGTCTGCACATGGCTGATTTGTGTACTCACCCGCATAGCTTTATGGGGGGAATGTTTGGAATCCTAGCAGTGGCGCAAGGAAATCAAGCTCAGCTATCAAAGGAGACTGTTTGTGGCGGGGGCCCGTCGTTGTAGAGATGCCTCTGTTACAAGGGCCAGAACGCCACACAAATTCTGTGTCCTAAAATTACTGCTGTCCAAAAAGCAGAGCTGTGGTGCTGAGATGAGAGACCATGTTTATACTCTGAAGGAATGAGCACCACAACAACTTAAATGCTGTGCATATAGAGTTTGTTTGTGTCCCTTCTTTTGGGATCTTTGCCCTGCATTGCCTACCACATGTAGGCCTTCACCTGGGCAGAAGAACCAGTGGAATCTAAATGGGTGTGGGTCAAACACACACCAACCTGAATCTTTGCCCAGAACTTGACATGAACCTTCTCTGAGGCACCGAAAAGTGTGAATAATTCTTTCTCCTGTTTGTTTTCTCTCTGTGCGGCTCTCCCAGGCCTTCCCAACCTCATGTCACACAACCACAAGAGAATCCAAATGTGACATCACCAACTAACTGTGCCACTGTGTTGTGCTGGAAGTGGAGCACGTGTCTGTTTTCTCACTGATTGGTGGACTAGAGATGGGTCCTTCAGTGTGCTGGGCATAGGGTATTCATAGCTGAATATACACTCAGCTGCATGGGGTGAGAGAGAGATCACAGAGACTGGGCCGGAGCTGGAGCTGGGAAGAATGGCCTAGCGCTCCACATTCTGGACTCTCCTGTTGACTCCTTTGTGGGGTTATGTGATTTCCCTCTGCACCTCGGAGCCCAGGGCTGAGGTGGTTTCCCTAATGCACAGGGATGCTGTGCAGGGCTAAGTTACTGCTGTGATGCAGGAATAGAAGTGTCCTCTTTAGGGTCCCAAGCAGGGCTGAAACTAACTTGCATGTCTTACAGGTACCGTTGTATTGCAGCTCCCCCCCCCCCCCACTCCCACAGGGCTCAGGATGGGAGGTTGGGGAGATTCTGATACAGCAGTGCCTGGACAAAATGTAAGTGTGGGGTGGAGTGCAGGGGGCTCAAGGCCAGGGGATGGGAGTGTAGAAGTTAGGACCAGGGGTTGGAAAGTGGGGGGTAGGGCTCAAAGAAGGTGGCTGAGGGAGCCCAGGGTTTGGGTATGTGGAGGGTTGCAGGAGTCAGGGCAGAGGGCTGGAGGTGTGTGTGTACAAGGCAGTACAGGGGATGCTCGGGGCTAGCCTGGGCCAGTCCTAGACCAGTGGGATGACAGTGGACTGGCCTGGGGCAGTCCCAGTCATTGCCAGTTTTCCTGGCAGGTGGATGGGTCCCTGCTTTGGCACTGCCTGCTGTCCAGCCAGCATGGTGAGAAAGGAGCTGCACAGGCTGGGAGGTGAACACCCCAGCAGGAGCTTGGCTGGGAGCGGGTACACCTCCTACGGAACACCCCCAGCTTGCCCCTTCCCCCTGCCCACCTGCCTGCAACCCTGCGGTGCGAGTCCCGACAGCCAGCGGGAGCACAGCTGTAGTGCATTGCGCCTCTACCACGTGCAGTGAAGCACCCCCGCAGCCCCAGGACCAAAGTGTGAGGGTGGGGTTGACATTTCCAGGTAGCTATAACTAGGGGAAAGGAGGGTTCAATGAAAACTAGGATGTTCCCTTGAAACCTGTGTTGGGGAGTTCAGAGGGAGCAGTAGCAAAACGGCCAATGTTTCACTAACAAAATCCACTCGTGCCTCCTGCGCAAGAGCAGAGGGTTGTCCCATAGGCCCAGCCTGCACCAGCCACCTCCCTTCCAAACACTCCGTCCTGATTCACCTTCCCATAAGAACCAGAACCAGTTATTGATTAAACCGGGGGCTGGGAGTGTCTCAAACTCATGGCCCATAGGCCATCTACAGCCTGAGCAATTCCACAATCCAGCCTACAAAGTCTTTCCCAAAAGGTATTGAATCTGGTCCATGCGGGTGCTGTCATACGACTTCATGTGGCCCAGGGAGGAGGGTGTTTGTGGGCTGCTCCAGCTGCTGGGAGCAGCACATGGAGAAGACACACCCCTCCCCCGGGCTGCAGAGTCCTGCTAGCAGAAACATGGAGCAAGCGACCAGAAACTGCTCTAGCCCCCCTGTGCTGCTGATAGTGGCAGTGGTAGCCCTGGGTTTTTTTTAACTGCCCAGGGGCAGCAGACGGAGTTGTGGGACAGGCAGTGGGGAGGGGGGATGGGGGGGAGCATGTTGGGTGGGGACATGCGGAGATCCCCATCCCACTGGAGCCACTGCCAGAGGCTGGTACCCTACATAAGTGAAGGGACCCACATTTCCGCACACACCCCACTCCTTCCTAGAACTCTTTCCCCCCACCTTCCTCCAACCTCCCTTCCAGAGCCTGACCCCTCATCAGTCCTGCACCTGAACTCCCTACCAGAGCCTGCACCCCCTTCTGCACCCCAATACTCTGCCCCAGCCCACTGCCTGCACCCCTCCTGAACCCCAACCACTCCCTCCAACCCCCAAACTTCCACACCCCGTCCTGCACCTAAGCTCCCTCCCAGAGCCCACATCCTCTCCCCTATCCAAACCCCCTCTTAGACCCTTAGGCAGGTGAGTGGCGGGAGGGGGGGGGGAGTGAAGATTCTTCAGTGACATTATTGGCCCACTAGGAGGATTTGAGGACTGGCACTGGTCATAAAGTAAATTGAGTTTGAGATGCCCTGAATTAAGCTCTGCAGCTCTGGCTTCAGCCAGGCTCAGCGCCCCACACGGCTTGTTTCATATTCCATGCCAGTGCTGCATGCAATGCCATGGTTCTCTGGGGCCTCCCTGCAGAACACGTAGGAGATTGAAAGCAAAGGATTGAAAGACAGGGAATGTTTCCTACCGGCCTCTGTCACATGAGCCGGTCTGGGGCATGTACAGTATTTAGGGGAGGCTTTTTAAAAAAGCCACTCTTTAACTGGGGCCACTTGGGCACATGGACATCAGCGTTCTGTGTTTCAGTCCCTCATCCTGAGTGCAGTTATTACCAATAGCAAGTATGAAAATGAGACCTGAGCAATTTGGATGCTTCACAAGGATTATTAGGCCCAATGCTCTGGTGAATGATTCAAAGCTTGAAACAGAAATTCTCCCATTTTAGAAACTGACTTTGATCTTTAAGATCATTAGAGAAGCTCAGAAGCAGTTTTCAAAGACCTGTAAGATCAGGGAATGAAAAATTAAGGAGCGTAGGGTTGTGAATGAAAATGCCCCTAGGACCACACCTTTCACAGGAGTGGGCAGTCTTTACATCACCTCTTAACCACATCTTTCACTGAGCTATGAGTGCTTCGCACTCCCCAGAGAGGTGAGAGGAGAGGCAAATGCAATCAGACAGTCTGGATCATCCAGTTCCCTGGGGCAGACCTCTCTCTCCATAATTTCCTAAATGACTCAACAGTGCTTGTGCTGCAGCATCTGGCTTGTATACTGAGGCTGCGACTGCTTCTGGAACAACTTTGGATGCATTTCAAAGCCTGTGGGATTGCCATGGTTTGAGGAACCTGAACTCTATGAGGGGTTGCAGGTTATTTAAACTCTGGTTCTTTGAGGCTGGCTGAGCCTATGGAGTTTAAATGGGGTTTAATCTCCTCACCACGATCAAATCCAAGGCTCCGACCCATCAGCTGGATTTGCACACACAGACTTGATCACTGGATTAGGGGCTAATCACATTAGTTAGCTCTCAGTCTGGGGGTTGTGGCCCACAGAAGGCTGCAAACAAGTGTCAGGGAACACAACCACTTCTAAGTAATGCAAACCAGATAGATAAAGGGCAGGACATCATGGGGCCACGGAGCAGAAGAGGGGGCAGGTGTCAAGAGGGGCCAGGCTGATGAAAGAGCTGAGAGCGATGGGAAGGAATCTGGCTCCAGGGTATTGCAGTTCATGGAGAGTTTAGGGCAGTGATGGGCAACCTACGGCCCTTCAGGGTTCTTCATGTGGCCCACAGGACGTGTTTATCGTTGCCCACGCTCAGGGTTACCAGATTCTGCTGGCTCCCAGCTGTGTAATTCTTATACTACCAGTATTACAAAAGTGACACACACCTCTAAAGCAAGGACACATGAAGTGAGGTGTGTGCTGATTGCACACAACCAGGTAGGCGGGTATCTTAGGCGGAGGAAGATATTGCCTTCCCAACCCGCCAGCCTGGCCCCACCAAGATTCTGCCCCCAGCTTGCCTGCTGCCGCTGTTCTGGGGGCAGAGTTTTGCTGTCCCTAACATCCGCCCTCCCTGTGCTCCAGGGCCAGAGAGCTGGGGCTGCACGCTGCCTGCCCTCCCTGTGGTGCTGGAGGGCAGGGCTTGGCTCTCATGGGGGTGAGGGCCTGTGCAGAAGGGGCAGGGCTAGGGACATGCATATAACATTGACTCCGAGAGCCAGGCGCGCCTTCTGCATCCAACGTAAGTGCTGCTACGGTTCCATGGGCACACCCTGCAAATTCTAGGCATGTAAGTGCAGATAGCAGAACTACCCTGTCCTAGGAGTTTGTCTTGGTTACGACAACTTTGCGGCCCCCTGAGATGAGGGAGGGCCACTCATACGGCCTGCTCACTTGCCCAAGTTACCCCTCGTTGCTTTAGGCTCCCTGATCTCTCAGTGTCACTCTGAGGACATTATGCTGGTTTGTCTCCCCACCCCTTGCTTGTCGCCTAGCAACAGGGAACAACGCGTAGGGAAAGACAGAAGAGGATGGAGCACTTTGGGCCAGCCAAATAACTGCACTTTGAACCCGCCCTTTCATCAAAGCACCTCAGCTCGCTTTACAAATGGGGGGGAAGGGGAGTGTCACCAGCCCCTTCTACAGATGAGGAAGCAGAGATGCCGAGATCCACCCTGTTAGAAAAAAAAACTCCCTCCCCCCCCCCCAGTAAAAAGTTTGGTCAGGCCGCTCTTGCTATAGTGGGCTGCAGTACTCCTTGGGAGAAACTGGCCGCACCCTTCCTGCATACCATTGCCTTTAGAAAAAGGGAAGGTGTGAAAAGGGGAAAACAGCCTCAGACTCTCCCACCCGTCACCTTGGCTTGAGAACTGTGGGGCTCATCTGGTCGCAGGAAACCTGCTCAGTTTCGGCCCAATCCCTGGGACACAGACCCCCCCACTTGGTGACCGTTGGGCCGAATATGGTAATATGCAAGCACGGGAAAGCGATGTGTAGATTTGGGGATAAATACCCATCGCACAGTTCACTCGAGGAGGTCTTCGCAACACAGGTATCACCGTGCGTGTGCCTTCTCGTATACTTCAAAGCGCTGCCGGCCTGATCAACCGACCAGCCACTTCCCCCAACTCTCGGGCATAACCTTTGCAACCTTTGAAATGTTTACAAATCTTTGAAATGTTCCGTGTGCTGTGTAAGTTGGTATGTATGATTTTATTTTCTTTGTTGTATAAGCTTAGTGTTGTAGTTGTTTTTGGTAGTACATAGAGTTTGTACTTATCACTCTTATTAATTAGTGTAGCTGGATATTTTTAGAATAGAGACTATTCTCCTCACCATTCCCATCCTTATAACTCTGACACGTTTAACTAGAAATCATAGAATATAATAAATACTGTAAATTCATTATTAACACGGTCTATTAAAAATCTCAGAATAAATACTATAAATTCATCACTGTTATAAATAAATATTTTTTATCTGATAAAACGGTCCACCTGGTTCTGTCCTTCCCCCCTTAGATATGCATTATCGGACCTGTGGTTCTCGCAACACACCCAACCTCACATAGCAAGTCAATGTCAGGACCCAGGAGAAAGCCCTGGGCTTCTGCCTCCCAGGCTCCCCTCCAACCACCACTCTCCGAATGCCTCCCCCAGAAGGGGCCTACTCCTCTAACGGGCACCGGGGAACTTGCCCAAGTCCAAGGGGCGTGCTGGCTGGCTGAGCAGAAGCGGTACCTGCAGGTGCTCCTCTGCCCCCTGGCGGCCACCGCTGCCTGGCAGAAGAAGGATACCCCCTGCATGGCTCCCTCTTTCCCATTTAAGCTGTAGAAGTGTGAGACTAACACTTCTTTTGAGGCTGTGGTTCTCTTTCCCAGGCCTCTGCGCAGCCCTCTCAGCATTGCTGAGCCACTCGCCAGTCTCGCTTCCTGCGCCTGTTTCTTCCCCTCTTCTCCAGGGCTCCAGGGACCCAGAGGGGACTCCAACTAAAGGCAGCTCCATGTCTTCTCTCCTGGTCTGGCTGCTGGGCTGGCCCACACAACAGCTGGAAAGAGACCCACCCTTTCTTGGCCCCCTTGCCGGCTGAACCCAACCAGTAATTAGATTGCTCTGCTGGCAACACAGTCAGTTCTGAGCTAGCAATTGGGCCTTGGTGAGCATCAACACTAAATCCAGTGGTGAAAGTAACTTGAAAGTATTGTCTTATAGCAACCTGGGTCCCTGCCAGCTCTTTAAATAGCCCCCTGCTGGCTTTTGCCACAGCTCAGCCAGCTTTTGCAGTAGCTGTGCTCTAGGGTGCAACCGCTTACTTTCCCCTCTGACTAAATTCCATTGCACCCCCCAGAGTAGCTGATTCCCGAGAGAGGTGGGAGAGCAGGACTCACTCTGTTTGCCTAGGTAGAGCGGATCCTGACGCTGCACCCGGCTCCGATGTGGGATGCTTTAAATCTCCATATGTCTCTGCCCTGGAACACTTGCTAGCAAAGGGAAAACCAGTCCGCCCCAGCCTCCCTTCCAATGCAGCCTCAGCCAACAGCCGCTGCGTGCTTCCCGATCCTACACACGCTCCCAGCTGCCAGCTGAAGAGATGTTGGGTTTGGTTGTTGTTTTTAACTACTCTGGCTGCACACCAGTCGGCGAGCTGTGCTTCCCACTGCCAGGTGCACAGATGGAGTATACAGTCCCCTCTCAGTGGAGCTTGCACGCTGCAAGGAAAAAGCCCTGCTGTTCAACCTCAAACACAGGTCAGATCACAGGCACATTCAACCTCTGCCCTATCATAGAATCATAGGACTGGAAGGGACCTCGAGAGGTCATCGAGTCCAGCCCCCCACCCTCAAGGCAGGACCAAGCTCCGTCTACACCATCCCTGACAGATGTCTATCTAACCTGTTCTTAAATATCTCCAGAGAGGGAGATTCCACCACCTCCCTTGGCAATTTATTCCAATATTTGACCACCCTGACAGTTAGGAATTTTTTCTTAATGTCCAATCTAAACCTCCCCTGCTGCACTTTAAGCCCATTACTCCTTGTCCTGTCCTCAGTAACCAAGAGGAACAAATTTTCTCCTTCCTCCTTGTGACACCCTTTTAGATATTTGAAAACCGCTATCATGTCCCCCCTTAATCTTCTTTTTTCCAAACTAAACAAGCCCAGTTCATGAAGCCTGGCTTCATAGGTCATGTTCTCTAAACCTTTAATCATTCTTGTCGCTCTTCTCTGTACCCTTTCCAATTTCTTCACATCTTTCTTGAAATGTGGCACCCAGAATTGGACACAGTACTCCAGCTGAGGCCTAACTAGTGCAGAGTAGAGTGGCAGAATGACTTCACGAGTTTTGCTTACAACACACCTGTTGATACAACCTAGAATCATATTTGCTTTTTTTGCAACAGCATCACACTGTTGACTCATATTCAACTTGTGGTCCACTATGACCCCTAGATCCCTTTCCGCCATGCTCCTTCCTAGACAGTCGCTTCCCATCTTGTATGTATGGAACTGATTGTTCCTTCCTAAGTGGAGCACTTTGCATTTCTCTTTATTAAACCTCATCCTGTTTACCTCTGACCATTTCTCTAACTTGCTAAGGTCATTTTGAATTATGTCCCTATCCTCCAAAGAAGTTGCAACCCCACCCAGTTTGGTATCATCTGCAAACTTAATAAGCGTACTCTCTATCCCAATATCTACATCATTGATGAAGATATTGAACAGTACGGGTCCCAAAACAGACCCTTGCGGAACTCCACTTGTTATCCCTTTCCAGCAGGATTTAGCACCGTTAACAACAACTCTCTGACTATGCTTATCCAGCCAATTATGCACCCACCTTATCGTGGCCCTATCTAAGTTATATTTGCCTAGTTTATCAATAAGAATATCATGCGAGACCGTATCAAATGCCTTACTAAAGTCTAGGTATATGACATCCACCGCTTCTCTCTTATCCACAAGGCTCGTTATCCTATCAAAGAAAGCTTTCAGATTAGTTTGGCATGTCTTGTTCTTCACAAACCCATGCTGGCTATTCCCTATCACTTTATTACCTTCCAAGTGTTTGCATATGATTTCCTTAATTACCTGCTCCATTATCTTCCCTGTGACAGACGTTAAACTGACCGGTCTGTAGTTTCCTGGGTTGTTTTTATTCCCCTTTTTATAGATGGGCACAATATATGCCCTTTTCCAGTCTTCTGGAATCTCCCCTGTCTTCCATGATTTTTCAAAAATCATAGCTAAAGGCTCAGATACCTCCTCTATCAGCTCCTTGAGTATCCTGGGATGCATTTCATCAGGACCTGGTGACTTGCTGACATCTAACTTTCCTAAGTGATTTTTAATTTGTTCTTTGTGTATCCTATCTTCTAAACTTACCCTCTCTCTGCTTGTATTCACTACGTTAGGCACACCTCCAGACTTCTCGGTGAAGACCGAAACAAAGAAGTCATTGAGCATCTCTGCCATTTCCAAGTTTCCTGTTACTGCTTCTCCCTCCTCACTAAGCAGTGGACATACCCTGTCCTTGGTCTTCCTCTTGCTTTTAATGTATTTATAAAAGGTCTTCTTGTTTCCCTTTATACCTGTAGCTAGTTTGATCTCATTTTGTGCCTTTGCCTTTCTAATCTTGCCCCTGCATTCCCGTGTTGCTTGCCTATATTCATCCTTTGTTATTTGTCCTAGTTTCCATTTTTTATATGACTCCTTTTTTATTTTGAGATCATGCAAGATCTCCTTGTTAAGCCAAGTTGGTCTTTTGCCATATTTTCTATCTTTCTATGCTGTGATGCTGCGGGGTACCCCCTGGATACCACACATACCACCTCTGCCCTGGAGACAGACTCCAGCGCTCAACAAGAGAAACTAGTGTTTAAACTCCCAGGTGACTTCGGTGTGGCAGAAGGATGAGTAATGCAGGCACCTGTGGGAGCTCTGGCAGTTCACCTGTGCCAGTGCTCACCACACACACACACACAAAACATGGCTGGCGGATTTGGCTGCTGGTGCCATATCTGACCAATGACAGTGATGGCTTGTCCATCACCAAGCTGTGGCAATCTTTGCCAAAGGGAATTCTGGGATCTCTGGTGTGGAATCGATTCATCCTGGAATATCCCAGCACCCCTTGTGTTGTCTCTGTGCATTGTGACCATTCAGGCCCCTGCCACAGAAAACCTATGGACATACTCTAAGGAAGGAGGAGGCCAAAACACGAGAATGAGACCGCTTCTCCCAGCCCTTCTTGCATTGTGATTGGTGGCCCAGTTAGCAGGTTTAGGGTCTCCTCTCCTTGCCATACTGTGCTGATGGAGATACAACCCAGATGGACACCCTAGATTCTGGGAACAGCATCTATTGAAACCACAGCTGTGTGGTGAACCAACAGGTGGGAGCTGGACTCAAGGAGGGCAAAAGAAATATGCCTCAAAAGATGTTTTAGACAGATCGTAACTGATAAGGGGCATTTCGGAAATGGTAGCTGGCAACCAAACCAACTGACACCACTCAATGGACAGTGGAGAGTGGGTGTCTGGATGTGATCACATAAGGAAGTCTATGAGACTGCTAAGCTTTCCAGGTAGTGCACTTTCTTCCTGAAGGCAGCCATTTTGTTCTCAGAGTGATTGTAGGCTGTTATACTCTGTGCTTTCTCTGTGGATGGTGGGAAGGTGGTTTCAATTAGGCTGAAAATAGCATGATCATGGTTACTTTATTACATGGTCTTTGCCTTTCAGGCAGAGCCCAGCACTGTACCAACAGAGAAATGAAAAATAAATTTTGCACAGAATTGGGCCAGAACCAAGCCTTTGGATCAGATTATCCCTTGGACTTTGGACTCTGGACTTCAGTCTGGCTCCTCACTTTACTCTCAGGACTCTCTAGACAGGGGCTGAAGAGTTCAAATCCTTTAAAAAGCCGGCGTGCAGGTTCCGTCACAGAAATGGGTCAAGTTTGCAGAGCTGGTTGTAGGCCTAGTGCAAACCCCACAATGAGAGGGATACCACACTTCACAGGTGTGTCAGTCTAAAAAGGTGGAGGAAGAATGTTTGCCCCCTGCTTTCCATCCACAAATCTCCAGAGGCTTTCTAACGCTTGGGAAATATCATGATCTAAATCTCACAGCTAGAGAAACAGAAGCACCAGGCATAAGTGATCTGCCTGACACACACAGTGAACAGCCCAGCACACTAACCTCAGCACCATACTTCCTGGAGGGCTTTCGGTTCTCTCATCCTAATGTGCATAAGCAGCTGCTCTTTCTGTGTTCTCGTATTTACTCTGTACTTTGCAACGTTTTCCAAGCCTAGGATTCCCACTTGCCTTATGAATGGCAGCCCTTTCAAACACCTGTCATCTGCCTAGTGTAGCCTTGCAGACATGATTGGTAGAATCACATTTGGGGGAGTTGACAGCCTGCGGAGGGATGTGGGAGGTTCCGCGTAAGGTGAGGGGGGGTTCCAAAGGGTGGGTCCTAGGCTGAAAGAGGCAGGGCTAGGGCAGACAGCCTTCGATGTCGCACGGTGCACACCCAGCCCTTAGAATCACATGGAGTGCACCGTGTGCTGCTCTGTCAGCAATCAAAGGGCTCAGAGCTCCTGATGCCGATGCTGCTGGCTCCTTTGAATTGCTGAGCCCTGGGGCAACTGCCTCCTTTACTTCCTTCCCCTCCTGGTTGGGTGGCCTGATCACACTGCATGTTCAAAGAGCACATTTCTGGTGGGACATATCCTGAGCAAAGAACCCTACATTTGGCCTATCAACTTCATGCTAAGCATTCGGCTCAATAAAAGTAACTATTGAATAGAGGCATAATTCTCTCATCTTGCTTCCATGTCCTTCATATTCATTTGGCAGATTAAATTTTAAAATAAAGGAAAATTATTGGGAGTTTTGGGGTGGCAGGGGAAGAAGCAATTTCTGCTTCTGTTTCTGACCTTCCATAGGCTGAAAGGGTGAGACACTAGAGTTGTTCCTGATAGGCTCTCCTGACATTCTGCAGCCAATACAACTCTCTTTTCCCTCTTGTACTTCCAACGTGCTGCTTTCAGACCCGCTCTCAGTACCAAAAAAAAAAAGTGTGTCCCCACCCTGCTTTCAAACACCAGTACTATTTGTTGCAATTAGGATGTAGCAATGCACATGGGGCAAAGTCACTCCTGCTCTGGCCACTCAGCTACCCTCACTAATGCACCTAACATCAGCCTCAAACCCTGCACCACACAGTCAACTCATAGATAGCAATTGGTGAGAGCTTGTGTGGGGTGTGTAGAAAGCAAGCAGGCTTCAGTGCTTAGAAAACACAGAGTCACAGGAGTCATCTCAGGTGGAGACCAGCTCTCTGCATGGTGACAGAGCTAACGGAGTCCAATTGAGACAGAAATAAACTCCTACTGATCGCTCCTATTAGAGGTTAATGGGTTTTGTCCCTGAACGTCATAAAGACCTCAACATCGCTGTACTGACTACAGCTGCTGGCCCAATCAGTCCAGTATTATTTCACATCCAGTAGCCACTGCCTGATGCTTGGGAGTATGGCCACATGGCCTAATGGACAGTGATTTAGAGTGAGAAGAAACTAATTGCTCCTGCTCATAGCCATCTAGGGGGTTCACCATCTCTTGAAACACTACTGGCCCCATTCGCCAGCTCAGGTCTCTGTCTGGGGCTGCCTTTTACCTACTCCTCTGGCTGCTCTGCAGCAGGGTTTTAGCTCTGGACTTGTTTTATTGTCAGCTGCTTTGTCCACTTATAGTGCTCTGTGACTGATAACACCAGCACATGTATCATAAGAACATAGGAACAGTCATACTTCCCCCTACCCCAGCATCCTGTCTTATGACAGTGGCCCATGCCAGGTGCCCCAGAGGGAATGAACAGAACAGGGAACCATTAAGTGATCCAATTCCTGATGCTCATTTTGAGCTTCCGACAAAACAGAGGCTAGGGACACCCTCCCTGTCAATTCTGGCTAATAGGAAGTGTTATTTACTCCTATTACTCCATGAATGTATCTAGTTCTTTTTTGAACCCAGTTATAGTCTTGGCCTTCACAATATCCTCTGGCAAGGAGTTCCACTGGTGAACTGAACATTGTCTGAAGAAGTCCTTCCTTTGGTTTGTTTTAAACCTGCTACCTATTAATTTCATGTGATGACCCATAGTTCTTGCATTATGAGAAGGAATAAATAACACTTCCTTAGTTACTTTCTCCAAAAAGTAAATAAGGCTGCAGTAAATATCAGATGCAATCAAATAGTTCAGTGAGACTAAACCCATTCGACCAAATAACCAAAACTGAACTCTGCTGCCTGAGAGTGTTGAGAAAATCAGGTTAACCCTTTGGGACCTGGGATGGAGTGATTACCTCCCAGGTGTGAAGGGCAATTTGAGCTTGGGAGGCCAACTAGACAGCCTGGGTCTGGCTGGAGAGTGGCCCAGGCAGAATTAGAAGTAAAGCTTCACTGAGGGAGAGCAAGGCCTGGCTCCAGGAAGAGCTGGGTGAGCTCATTTGGGGAGAGACTAGGGGAAGTGTCCTGTCTCTGGTATCTTGAACCAGCTGGAGCCTGCCAGAAACCTAGAGCCTGCCAGCCTTCAACTCTGCCTGGAGCGTGGCTTGGCACCTTCCCTTAGCCCCTAGCTCTGCCCAGAGTGCACGGTGTGGCTCTACAACTGTGATTTAAAGGGCCCAGAGACTGGGCCGCCCTGCTGCTTCGGCTGTTGTGGCAGCTGGAGCCCTGGGCTTCTTTGAACCACCAAGCCCTAGAGCAATTGCCCTCGTTGTCTCCCTTGCCACTAGCGGGCCTGGATTCACTTGTGCTGCACTTGGATAAAGGACTCTGTGACCCCAAAAGGGACAGGATGCTGCGAAGTGGTCTGGTTGGAGGAGCCAGGCGCTGCTCCATCTGGAACGGGCTAAAAGAGGTAGGGGAAACTGAGGCAAGTGGCACTGCAATACACCAAGCACTCAGGAGGAGGCCCCCAGACCTGATTCAGCGAGGTACTTATGCACGTGCCTGAAGCTCAGTTGTCCCTCTGAAGTCAATGAGCTGAGGCCACTCACATGTTTTGAGAGCTTGATCCTGTTCCTGCTAACGTCATGGCAAAACTCCCATTGAGTCTGAACCTGGGCCTGAAATCAGGGACATGCTTTAGTGTCTTGAGAACCAGGGCCATCCTGCTTCTGTTAGTTCTGCAGCACCATCGGCATCGCTAGGAAACAAAGAGACACTGCGAGGGCCATTCTGAGCAGGCCACATGGAGAAGTTGCCACAAAAGCCCTTGATCCTGCTCTGAAACCCTCAGTCCAACAGGTCAGGGGAGGCAGCCCATTGTTAGCAGCGGATCCAACTCAGAACTCTTACAATTCAGCCATTGCTTGTTCCTTTCCCATTTCAAAGCCCTTTAAGCCAGGGGTGGGGAACCTAAGGCCCTGGGGCCAGATGCAGCCCCCCAGCTTGCCTAAATCCAGCCCATGAAGCTCAGGGATCCCCCCAGCATTGGGAAGCCCATGATGATGCTTCAGTCTCCCCTTCCCTCCCTCCCCACTGTCTCCCCCGCAGGACTGGAGCACACAAACCCAACTATCCTTGGTCTCCCTAGGCTCTGGTGTGTGAGAGGAATGTGGGGAGCACCTTTCCCCCTTCTCAGCTGGGGGCCACGTCAATGAGGTGTTTGGTTTGGTCTTTTGCATCTCGCTTGTGTGGTCCCTGACTGATTTTTCTGTGGGTCAGCAGCCCCCAACCTAAAACAGGTTCCCCACCCCTGCTTTAAGTTCAGACGAACTCCCCAGCTACGTCCAGACTGGCATGATTTTCCGCAAATGCTTTTAATGGAAAAGTTTTTCCGTTAAAAGCATTTGCGGAAAAGAGCGCCTATATTGGCACAGATGCTTTTGCACAAAAGCACTTTTTGCGGAAAAGCGTCCGTGCCAATCTAGACGCGGTTTTGCACAAGAAAGCCCCAATTGCCATTTTCGCCATCGGGGCTTTTTTGTGCAAAACAATACCACGTTGTCTACACTGGCCCTTTTGTGCAAAAGCATTTGCACAAGAGGGCTTTTGACTGAATGGGAGCAACATAGCATTTCTGCAAGAACACTGACAATCTTACATGAGATCGTCAGTGTTCTTGCGCAAATTCAAGCGGCCAGTGTAGACAGCGGGCAAGTTTTTCCGCAAAAGCAGATGCTTTTGCAGAAAAACTTGCCAGTCTAGATGCAGCCCCCAGGTCTGACTGATGTCTCAGGCTGCACCCCCCACAGACAGCCCTCTCGATACAGAGCTGGCATCACCGAGGTGGTTCTGTAGTAGCTACTCACTGAGACCCCGTCCAGCTGTTGTGCATGGCGCACTGAAGAGATTCTTTTGCAAGGCTGCCTTTGGCGGGATTGCGCTAGAGCACTGCAGGCACTTGTTTGTGGCCCACAACGCTCCAGCGAAACCCAAGTGCTGAATAAATCCGTGACATTTATGACAGCATTTGGAGGAAATGAAGTCAGGACCCAGAATCAGAAGATGGGCCCCACAGTTCAGGAGGAAGTGCCAGATTTTCCACCATCCCATATCCTGCCTCATCATTTACTCAGTGCAAAGAGAGTGTAAAAGGCTGAGTGGTCAGGGGCCAGCTCTCCAAACTGGATGTGCTAGCGCAGACCCTGCATGCCACCTGGAAGCAGGAACAAGCCAGAGCCAGCCTGGGGTCGGGGCTAATTCAATGTAGATGCCAAAGTAAGTCATTGTTTCATGCAAGGGAGGGCACAATTGTATTTTCATGGCCCTTTCTTTCCCTGTCTACCTGCAAGTCCCCACTTCCACCCCCATGCCTCAGCCCCTGTGCAGGCCTGCTAGCTCTTCCAGGGAGGCTAGCAAGCAATGGCACCAGCACAGAGACTGCTTCCATTTTGCTGCCCACATCCAATTGCTCAGCTGACCATCTGAACCCATTCTGTTCCTTGAAGAAACTGTGCACAGCCAGTCAGACGGGCAGGAGATTGGTGAGGGATGGCTGGAAGGAATTCAGTCGTGCCCAGGCATCACTGCCTGATTGCAGGAAAGAGAGGTGGGAAAAAGAACTGGCCTTTTTATCCTGAGTGGGTTTTTGCCTGCTTGGGGATGATTCCTGCAGCTGTCACTCAGTTTAGCTCCCAGGGGCTCATTCATCAAGGTGGAAAATTCCCATGACAGCTGGGCCCTCCAGGAACAATCTAGAGCTATGCACAGCTCACAGCTGCATGCAGCCCCTTCAACTGCTCTGGGCGGCCTCATGTTGCCAAACCACGACAAGAAAAGCTCCACTGTTCTCTTTCCTCCCCACCCTCCTGCAGTTGGTACCAACAGTACTGGAGGGTGGTACATCAATGCCTGCCCTCTGTCTCCCTGGGCAAATAGTGTCACTGAAGGGCCAGCCTGTCTCTGACTCAGGAGGGCATAAGTAGCCTCTTCCCTCGCCAATCATTCAACATAAAGATGGGGGGACAGTTGCCCCCCAGCTGTCCAGGCAATGCAGCGGTGGCTCCTTCTGTGCTCCACTAAAAGATAGTTCCCATCACAGGTGCAGGGAGAGGAGTGAGGGATATAGCAGCCCCTCCTCTCCCCACAAACTCACCTGCAGATCTGGCCAGTGAGGAACAGTGCAATTCTCAAAGCTATAGGTGAAATTTGGAGTCCCTTTGGGGTCAAAATAGCTGCTGGCTGTTATCTAGCCAGGGCTTATCCAGCTCCAATGCAGTGCAAAGAACTGGGTGTTTACAAGTCTCCCTGTGGAGCCATGCCAGCCCTCTTCCCCAGCAGGGCAAATGACTGGGCTTTCAATAGAAAGCACAGGGAGCTAAGAGAGAACTGAGATCCCAAGACCAGAGTTCAGAGCAATGATGGACGAATCTCACCAGCTGTAGTGATCCAGTTCAGCTGAGCACCCTGCAGCTGAAACAAAGCACAGTCTGAGCTACTTTTGCCAGCACATGAGCAGAAGAGCTCATGAATTTAGGCTCTCACCCGAGGCTATGTCTAGACTGCAGGCTTCTTTCAAAAGAGGCTCTTTCGAAAGCATCTAGACTGCACGCGGATCTTTCAAAAGAGAAATCCACTTTTTCGAAAGAGAGCACCCAGCGAGTCTGGATGCTCTCTTTCAAAGACGGCCTCTTTACATTGAAGAATGCCTTCTTTCGAAAGAGGAACTTTCGAAAGAAGGCGTTCTTCCTCATGAAATGAGGTTTACCGCCATCGAAAGAAAAGCCGCGTTCTTTCGAAATAATTTCGAAAGAACGCGGCTTGAGTCTGGACGCAGGGGAAGTTTTTTCGGGAAAAGGCTACTTTTCCCGAAAAAACCCCTGAGTCTGGACACGGCCCAAGAGACTGACAAGTTTCAAAAGAACTCACAAGACCACTTGCAAAAATGAAAATAAACCTTGTGGGATGCTCTCAAAGCTCTGGAGATTTTGAGGGCTTGACTCTTGATCTACAGTATGTTCCAATCTGGCTTTGCTTTAACATAATCTGACATCCCATCCCCAGTAAAAATGCAATAGTGCTATCAAAAAGAATAACTATTTCACGCTAGCTTCTCTGGGAAGATTTCATTCTAAAGAATAAATCTTCTATGCCCTGCTTTAGAAATTCCACAAGAAACTTCAAGGTGAGCAAACTAGCTGTTTCCTGCACAAGCAGAAAGATTATAAGCATTCTCACAATCACCCTGGGAAAAACACCCCTCTGACATTCCTAAACAATCACTGCAGTGCCAACTCCTGCCTAATGCTGGTTAAATTTCCCAGCCATCCCTTTGGAGCTTCAAAACTTTCACAACTGCATTCCACCCAGAAGATACTGCTGGTTCTCTGCCCTATTCCTATGTTAACAGTAGCCTTCCAAAATATCTCATGACCAAAGACAGTCAAGTTCCCAGATTTTACAGCCAGTGCTATAAAACAGCTTCTACACAAAATGCATTTCCCAGGATTTAACAGTTGTATTTTGTTATCTCCTAGATCTCTTTTACTATTCAAGTGAGCCAATGATAGAAGGAATCCAGTGAATAATCAGAAAGGAATCTAGATTATAATCTATACATTTACCTTGCTGGAGTGTGAGCAATGTGGTAGCCTCAGAGTTCTGAATCCACATACAAAGTTGTGTCCGGATTATATTTCTTTGGCATATCTTAACACTGAAGGTTACAGTTTGCCTGATGTTTTTTATAATTTCTGTACACGCAGCCGATAGATTCTTAGCAAAGTCAGTGCTTCTCCTTTCTAAAAAAAATGCCAGGCAAAGAAAAAAAAGGGGATGTGAAGTAGCTCTTGTAAGGCGTACCACTACCCTCTCTCTGTCAGAACCACTCAATACTGCAAAGGAAGGAGTCTTATTTAGCAATAGGATGTGGTGGTCTCTATTTAAAAAAAATATATCAAGATTTAAACTAGGTGCTGTGGTGTATCCTGTTGTGAGATTGTGGACATCGCTCTCAACAAGACTAGATGAAAACATCTTGTAAGATCTGCATTCTGGGGTCCGTTCCAGAATGCAGGGGGAATGTACCAAACAGAGCAGTTATGGAACGGTCCACCAGCCTTCCAGGCCTGGCTTCTGTCCGTCAGAAGTTTAGGGTAGTCCTTAGCATGGGATTGCATCCCTGTCCTCCATGAACTTATCTAGTTCTTTTATGAACCTAGCATCTTTTTCAGCCATCACCACATCCCACAGCAGTGTGTTCCCCAGATTAGTTGTGTGTTATATGAAAAATAACTTTTTTTTTATTAAACCTGTTGCTTATTCATTTCATTGGATGACCCCCAGGGTTTTGTATGTGGGAAAGGACAGCCAGCACTTCCTTAGTCACTTTCTTCACCCCACTCATGATTTTACAGACCTTCAACAAATCACTCCTTAGTCAACTCTTTTCTATGCCAAGCAACCCCAGTCTGTGTTGTCTCTCCTCATATGGAAGCTATGCCATGCCCTTGTACATCATTATTGCCTTTCTCATGCCTCATGGAACGAGGTGTACAGCTAGTTCGGATTAGGAAGCCTAATCCGAACTAGCTAGTCCGTGCCGCGTGTAGCCGCATGGCACGGGGTCCGACCTAGCCGGCATTTAAAAATGGTGCCGGCCGGCTTTATG
Source organism: Pelodiscus sinensis (assembly GCF_049634645.1). Taxonomy (NCBI): domain Eukaryota; kingdom Metazoa; phylum Chordata; order Testudines; family Trionychidae; genus Pelodiscus; species Pelodiscus sinensis. Next base: position 36,288,055 of record NC_134725.1, read on the forward strand.
CAAATGAAGCCCGGGAAATTCAAATCCCGGGCTTCATTTGCAACTCCGTATGACTACATTACCCCCCCCAGTTTGAACAAGGGGGTAGTGTAGACATACCCTGAGTGAACAGGGCCGAGGTTTACAAACACAGATAAATCTTGAAAGAAGGACATTTGCTATGCCAGTCTGAGGCCACACACAGCTCTGCTCCCCAGGTCCCTTTAATGTAAGCCATATGTAGACCTGCAGGGATTACATTTCTATTCCTCTAGCCCAGCTATGAACCTTGCCAGCAAAACACCAGGTGTTCTTTATCAGATATCCTTCATCAGCTGCCGCCCTATGTTTCCTAGCTGAGAATGGAGTATGGGATAAATAACTTGACCTTGGTTCTCGGCTCCGTGGGAATGCTAAGAGTGGCATTGAGCCAGTGCACGTACACTCGGTAAACAGATAAGGTATAAGATCACTGGGAGTCCCACCCCTGGTGAATTTTGCCTGGGACCCCAACCTTGAGGGTGCTCGGATTTCCCTCAGCTGGAACCATGTCCACTGTGGCCCTGGTGCTAAGTGACAGAAATGGAACTTCCTGCAGACTGAAAGGAAGAAAGCATTTCTAAGTGCCTGTTACTCTTTTATGCATTGCTCTGCCTGTGCTTATTGATGTGTCACTTTGCAGTGGCTGTGTAACCATTTGGCAGTATTAATCCTGTAATAGTAATGATGTAGAGAAATTAATAAAAGCAACTATCCCAAATTGACTCTGTGTTGAAGCGAATCCATAATCCTGTTTGTCCATGATCCTGTGGGCTGACAATCCCTTGTGGGTTCTTCTCCCTGACACACCAACAAGGGTGAGCACATGACAAAGAAAAGCCTCCCCACTAACCCTCTCCTCTCGATACACCCAGGCCCCAATACCTTGCTTGGATTCCCAAAGCTGTGATCTACTGTGTTTGGTAATGTAAGAGCCTGGTTTAAGTGATATCAAAGTGTCTCACTTTTCCCACAAGCCAGCTCTGTGCTGTGCTTGAAGGGGAAGGTGTATTTACTCCAGTTGAATGGATAAGTGGTTACGTACTGACTCAGCAATGCAGCCAACATAGTACCTGCTGGAAATGCACAGGGGCGGGGGCTTTGAATTGCAGAACATGAGCTCCAGGAGTTGCAGGTCACTAATGGTGACCTGTTGGTGAGAGGTGGACCATGTGACTCAGGAGCTGACACACTGTCTAAGCACCAGCAAAGCTCATTCTTGCTGAGGTGGAAGTTCAGCCTGGTGACGCAAAGCTTTGGGTCTCCCCAGCAGCCTGTTACACAAGTATGGAAAGTTCCCTTCTCATCCAGTCCCAGAGTGACACAAGAGCACTCACTCTCTTTGCCCCTCCCAACCACAGCCCACATTACTTCCTTCTTTGGGGGAGAAAATGACACCCTCCTCACAATTGCAGAGGCTGAGCAACAGCCTGCCCCATGTTGGGAGTAACTGGCATTCCCAGGGCCCTCTAGGGCCTCACCAAGGGCTTGGGGAACAGACCACAGTGACCCTCGAGTGAAAAACATGGGGAGGATTATCCACCCATGACAGCTTGGCCTGTATGTGAAGGCAAAGGATCCCTTTGAGAGCAAAGGGAAAAGTGAGACACTTCGATATCACTTAAACCAGGCTCTTTCCTTACCAAACACAGTTGGTCACAGCTCTGTGTCTCCATATTCCAAATGAGGCTTATGCTTAGCAAGCCGAGATGCCCCTCTGCCAAATGTGGGGCATCAACATCGGCCCCCCACCCTGGCAGTGGTTGGCAGTGGAGTAGGTTGGTTAGCGACAAGGAATGCAGAGGGCATTGCAAGCCAGGGCAGGCAGACTCTGTCTGCTGCCTGGCTGCCTCTGGTGACCTCCGCGCCCCAGTCATTCAATCTTCTCTGTCCAGCTGGTTTTTATTTCACTGCTTTTTATTATGTGGGGGAGGGACGGGGTAAGGAAGAGGATTATGGGGGGGGGGGGAATATTCCCTCTTCTGATGTGATCTGGAAAATGTACTTTAGGGCCATAAAAAGGAAGCGGAGTTGAGCTCTGCCCAGCTGCATCCGCTCATTGGTGAATCTGAAGCAGGGCACAGAATAAAATGACCTCCCACCAAGGCAAAGGCAGCAGCTGTTCTCCAGCCAGTGTAATGACACCCCCAGCTGAGTCACCTTTGTTGGGATCTCCAGAGGTAAGGCTGTCTCAGGACCAGAGCCCTGGGCTTGGGCTTAAGACACCTGAGTCCTATTCCTGGCTTGGCCATTGGCCTTTTGGGCAAGCCATTTCTCCTCTCTGTGCCACATTTCCCCACCTGTGGAATGGAGAGAATGGTGCTGGCCTCTTTCGAGAAGCTCATCAAGAGTGACAGGTGAAACAGGCTAGATTATTAGTATCATTAAAGTGCCTGAGTTTAAGGACCAACAACAGACTCATAAACCTCATTACATCATCCAGTCACTAGCCTGAGATGTGAACAAGCAAGCATCAGAAGTGGCCTGTTCCAAGGTGTTTTTGTTCAGTGGAAGCATTTGTACCTGGCTACCCACGCCATGATTACAGTGAAGTTACTTGGGGGCTGGGTCAAAGAGGAAGTGGGGTGCAAAGCCACATTGGGCTAAGCCTGGGGCTCCTAGTTTAGGTTGTCAAGCCAAGGTAGGTCCCAAGTTTGGGTTGGAGGGTGGCAAATTCTGACAAACAGCTGTTTGTGATCGGATGCTACAGGGAGCACTGGACTGAGTTTAATCCTTTTTCCTTGTATGATCTTCAGGTGCATTTTATGGGTAATGTCCAAAAGGGAGCTGATGTTCTCACCACCATAGCATGATCCAATCACACGCTCCCCTGAGCTTTGCACAGTTTTTCCTGCTCTTGCAGGACTTCTCTAATGATTGTTCTGAGCTGGACCCAAAATCACAGCAGTGGTTTTGGCTTCAGGAACTTTAGGTCAAGGATCCAGACAGTCAGGGGATCTGATAGGCTGCTCCATCACTTGCTCATCTTTAATCCAAAGCAGAACAAAGACCCCAAGCTACATCAGCAAAACACCAATGGCATTTACCATGCACCCTTAAATAGTGCATAATCCTTGGTGAACACATTGTTCATGCTCCTCGAGACTGTGATCACCCTCTATTTCCTGTGTTGCAGAGCTACAGATTCTGTAGCCCTAGCTTCTCAGAATTACAGACCAAATCTCTAGGTGATAATTTCAGATTTACACATAAGCTTGTCTAATTTACTCCATATAAGGGAAAAAAGTACCTTGTTCCTAACCAGAGGATGTTTTCTAAAAACAAGACGAGGAAGTGGTTGGGAGATAAAATTACATTTAAATCCTCCTGCAGACCTCACTCAAATGCATTGACCGTAATAGCATATAATGTCCCAATTTCTAGAAGGCCTTTCTTACTCAGTCATGGCAGTCCCCAGTTGTATTTCTCATCACTAGAAACATAAAGCATAGTGGAGCATATGAACAAACAGTCCCTTCTCTGTAACACCTAGGTCGAGAAGGTTCTGCCCATAGCAGGGATATAGTCAAATCAGGACACATCTGTCATTAGTTCTGCCACTTTGTGATTCTTCAATGACAAAATAATACACATTTCACGTAAAGCCACTGGGAGACATGCTGGCCACGTGGAAGTCAGTGGCAAGAGTTTCATTGACTTCAGTGGGGTCAGGATTTCCTCCTTGGGGGTGAGGGAACATTGTGTTGTTGAAGTCTGGAAGAGGGGGGCTATCGGCGTCAGGGAAGGCAAAATCAGATGCCCAGACAATAGTAAGGATCAGCTTGAATGCATGAAGGACCTACAGGAAAGTGTTTTCTTTCACTGTATCAAAAAACTATCCTCTCTACCTCCCCCCTCCCTCCCCTCCAGTGTCTGGAGATTTTTAAAAACACAAAGACAGAAAGAAGGAAGAACTTGAAGTGATAATAAATAAACACAACTATGACATCATTGGTATCACAGAGAGTTGATGGGATAATACACATAACTGGAATATTGGTATAGAAGGATACAGCTTACTCAGGAAGGATAGGCAAGGAAAAAAGGGAGGAGATATTGCTTTATATATTAAAAATGTATACACTTGGGCTGTGTCCAGACTCAGGGGGGGTTTCGAAAAAAGTAGCCTTTTTTCGAAAAAACGTCACCTGCGTCTAGACTGCAGCCGCGTTCTTTCGAAATTAAATCGAAAGAATGCGGCTTTTCTTTCGACGGCGGTAAACCTCATTTCACGAGGAAGAACACCTTTTTTCGAAAGTGCTCTTTCGAAAAAATGCGTTCTTGAATGCCAACAGGGCTTTTTAGAAAGAGAACATCCAGACTCACTCGCTGTTTTCTTTCGAAAAAGCGGCTTGCTTTTTCGAAAGTACTGCTTGCAGTCTAGACGCTCTTTTTCGAAAGAGGCTTTTTCGAAAGATACTTTCGAAAAAGCCTCTTTTGAAAGAGGCTTGCAGTCTAGACATAGCCTTGGACTGAGGTGGAGATGGACGTAGAAGACAGAGTTGTTGAGAGTCTTTGGGTTAGGCTAAAGGGGTAAAAAACAAGGGTGATGTCATGCTTGGGGTCTACTACAGGCCACCTATGCAGGCGGAAGAGGTGAATGAGACTTTTTTTAAACAACTAACAAAATCATCCAAAGTGCAGGATTTGGTGGTGAAGAGGGATTTCAGCTCTCCAGACATCTGTTGGGGAACTCACACAGCAGGGCACAGATTATCCAATAAATTCTTGGACTGCATTGGAGACAACTTTTTATTTCAGAAGGTTGAAAAATCTACTAGGGGGGAAGTTGTTCTAGATTAGATTTTAACAAATAGGGAGGAACTGGTTGAGAATTTGAAAGTGGAAGGCAGCTTGGGTGAAAGTGATCATGAAATCATAGGCTACGTCTACACTGGCATGATTTTCCGGAAATGCTTAAAACGGAATACTATTCCGTTTTCAGTTTTTCCGGAAAAGCGCGTCTACATTGGCCCCGGAGTTATTGTCATAACGAAGCGCTTTTCCGGAAAAGCAGAAGCCCGGAGCCATTTTGAAGAGGGCAAAGGCCACCAGCCCTTTCCGGGGGCGGGGCCAGAGCGCCGTTCAGACACGTGCTTAAAGGGGTCTCGCTGGGCAGCCGTTGGTCTCCTGCTCCCGTGCCTTGGGGCCTCTGCCAGGGACTGACACCCTTCGCAGGTCTGTGGGTGCCCTTTGACTTTTGGGGACACCACCCTTTGGCCCCCAACAGCTTTTCCCTGCGGTTTTTTTTTCTGCCCTGCTCTGTCTACTATGGAGCCACGGGTGGCCATGTGCCTGGTCGGGCCCCTCTTGGGGCTGTTCCGCTGGCTGCAGCTCGTGCTGCAGGCCGGTGCCCTGCTGTTCATGGACCAGGAGGCAGAGATTGCCTTGGACGCCCTCACCAGGGGGGCCCTGGCAACCCTGTCTCATCAGCACCCCACCGTATACCGGCCACTCTGGAGTTTGGACATCAGCACCGACTGGTGGGACCGTGTGGTCCTCGGACTATGGGACGACCACCAGTGGGTCCGGAATTTTCGGATGCGAAAGCGGACCTTCTTGACCCTGTGCACCTGGCTCACCCCCGCGCTGCAGAGAACCGCCACCCGGCTGCGGGCACCCATCCCCGTCAACAAGAGGGTTGCCATCGCGCTGTGGAAGCTGGCCACACCGGACAGCTACCGCTCGGTGGCACACCAGTTCGGGGTGGGAAGATCCACCGTTGGAGTGATCGTCATCCAGGTAAGTCCCAGGGGGAGTGGGATGGGGGGAGGGTGCTCCACTCCAGGCCCAGGGACACCCAAGACTCCAGGCTGGGTCGCCCAGGGGTTTCGGCCGTCCCTCCCTTGCACAGGCCCACTGGTGGGGGGGAGCATGGGGGGCCCTGGTGTGTGTGTGTGTGTGTGTGTGTGTGTGTGTGTGTGTGGACAGAGGGAATCAAGGGGGGGGACCCAAGGGAGCGCACACTCACCCCTGGCTGTATGTAATGTGTTCCCTTGTGTTTCTCTGCACCCTTCTGCAGGTCGTCCATGCCATCAATGACGTCCTGCTGCCGAGAATCATCCGCCTGCGCGACGTCGATGAGACCATGGCCGGCTTCGCTGCCCTCGGGTTCCCCAACTGCGGGGGAGCCCTGGACGCCACCCACATCGCCATCCGGGCCCCGGAGCATCGAGCAGCCCACTTTATGAACAGAAAGGGTACTGCTCCATCGTCCTGCAGGCCCTCGTGGATCACCGGGGCCGCTTCCTGGACATCTACGGCGGCTGGTCCGGCCGGGCACACGACGCCCGCATCCTCCGGAACTCTGGACTGTTTCAGAGGTTGGAGGCAGGCACCTACTTCCCCCGGCGGGACTTGACTGTTGGGGATGTACCGATGCCCATCTGCATCATCGGGGATGCGGCCTACCCCCTGATGCCCTGGCTCATGCGGCCCTACACAGGGCAGCCGGACCAGAACCGGGCCCGGTTCAACCACCGCCTCAACCGGGCCCGAAACCCAGTGGAGCTGGCATTTGGACGCTTAAAAGGCCGCTTCCGTTGTTTGCTCACCCGTCTCGACATGGGTGAGCAGAATGCAACGGAGGTGCTGGCCGCGTGCTGCGTGCTCCACAATATTGTGGAGCGCAGTGGGGAGGCCTTCCTCCCTGCATGGGTGGCAGCTGAGGCACAGACCTTGGACCAGCCCGCTACAGCTGCCATCCGCCAGGCGCGCCAGGAGGCGGTGCACATTAGAGAGGCCCTGGTGGACATGTTTGCCCAAGCCCCCTAGCAGGGTCGCTTGGGTCACCCCAGAGTACTCCGTCCCAGCTCCTACCCTTCCCCACCTCCTCCCCTTACCTCCCCCCCCCCCCAATAGTATAGTAAAGCGTCGGGTCACAGCACATCGCGGCCGTCATCGAGTCTGTTCGTCGGGTGCGTCGGGCGTAGTTACGGTTTTTCTTTTAAGTTAGGCTAGGGTTTAGGCCACCATCGCCGTCCTGAAGAACAGCCAACAGGATTTGGGACTTGTGCAGAAGGCTTACATCAGTGACATCTTCGATGGATCTTCTGGCTCTTCCTCTCCTGAGGCCCGGAAGGCCCAAAGGACTGACATGGCCAGCAACACCGTCATCGTCCGTCGAGGGATCTCCTGGCTGTTCCTCTCCTGAGGCCCGGAAGGACCAAAGGATCGAGGTGGCCAGCAACACCACAATCGTCCTCCCTGTGCCTAGAGTTTGTTTAATTATCTCTGTTGTGTGCATCTTGTAACCGTTCTTGCTAGTTTGTTATCTATGTTAATAATATTTTGTGGTTTACATGTTACCGAAAAGTGTCATCATTTATTTCTGCGCCACAAACTACTGACCAGTTACGAAGGCCCCCCCCCCCCCCCCAGTGAATAGAGTACAGATTTCGTTCTCCACAGTTTGCCACCATGTTACATTTAAGTGGCTACTTGGCATCTCACATCATTTCGTACACTACTTCTTAGAGTTACACAATACCCAACACAGGAATGAACAGCAAAGTAGAGATCTGTTTATTTACAAGGGGGGGGAGACCTTCAACTGGGACAGGAGGGGGGGGGAGACCTTCAACTGGGACGGGGGGAGGCAGTTACTGGGATGGGCGGCCCCTGCGAACGCTCCTCCGGGGGCCAGCCTGCCCACGCTGGGCAGACCGCGTCGGGGCAGGCTGCACGCGGAGGTGGCCAGGAGCATGGGCACGGCCAGGAGCAGGGGCACGGCCAGGAACAGGGTCAGGAGCAGGAACAGGGTCAGGAGCAGGAACAGGGTCAGGAGCTGGGATGGGAGGGGGCATGACCTGTGCTACGGGAGGGATGGCGGGGGCCTGGGCTCCGCCCATGCCATAGTGAATGGCATGCACAATATGTGCCGTGAGAGTGTCCATGGTGGTGCGCATCCCTCTGCATTCGGCCAGGAAGGCAGCCCAGGCGTCCTGCCGCCACTGCAGGTCCCCCTGCACCCGCTCCTCGATGGAGGCCTGGATTGCCTCCACAGCATTGACGTGGCGCCGAAGCAGCTGGTCCCTCTGCCGGAGCCTGTGCCTCCGGGGTTGGCCTGCTGGGGGTGGCGCTGCTGCCGCAGTGGAGGGTCTGGTGCTGGGTCCCGCTGCAAGGAAGAGAAGAAAGGATGGGTCAGTCAGGCAGGCCGTCCACTGTCCCCACACCGCATGCCCTCCACCCCTGAGCCCAGGTGACCCCACAGTTGTGTGGCTTGGGCCCACTCGGTTCCCCTCCTGCCTGCCCCTGGAGTAGGGTCCTCCCTCCAGGGTATTGTAAGCACTGCTCTGTATCCTGGCCCCATGCAGGGCGGGAGGGTGCTTGTGCAGCGTTCACCTGTGGAACTCCCTGCCGGTGGAGACTGTGAAAAGCTTTTGGGTTAATCACTGCTGTTTGACAGGGAGCGAGATGCATCCCCACGCAGTGCCTGGGAGCACATCTGGCAGAGGCGGTCTGGGCTCTCAGATCCCCCTCGTGTGGGATATCTCCTGGACAGAACCAGAAGGGTGACTGGGTGGGGGGATGTCCCATCCTTGCAGCACAACTCAGGGGCCCTTCTCCCTCCCACGATCCCTCCCGCAAGCCCGGTAGCCCAGGAACATGTGTGGCCCCAGTTGGGACTTCCCTTGGGGAACCAGCAAAGGCACCGGGAGCAGGCGAGGGGCTCGGTGGGGGTCCAGGGTCACAGGACTGTGATGCTGCGGTGTACCCAATAGCAGCTGGCTGTGCCTCACAGCCAGGCATGGGACAGTGTGCCGTTCTCTGGTCTGCACCCTTGCCGGAGCTGCGGGCTCTGGGCTGAGTCCCTGGGGCCCTGGCCAGTTCTGGCCGGCATCCACCCTTCCCCCTGGTCCCGCCGAATGTGTGTGAGCAGCAGGGTCCCAGGCGTGGCCTGCAGCTGCCAGCCGTGGTCATGTGCCGCTCGGTCACCAGGTTGCACGTGGTTGCATCTGCTGCTTGCTGTCCTCATGCTATGCAGCGTGCAGCTCACGTGGCCTGAGTGACATGCTCTCCCCCTCCCCCCTCCGGGCACCTGGCTCCCCACCTTCCGCCCTCCTCCCCCACCCTTGGGAGTGCAAACTGCACAGACTCACCAGTGGGTTCCTCCCCGTCCTCGGAGGAGTTGCTGGAGGGGGCCTGCTGGGTGGCAACGCTGGCCTCCTCGCCAGATGCACTGCCGCTCTCTTCTCCCTCCTCCGGCTCGGTGGGACGGTTGATGGGTGGCCGCTGGCAGGTGTCCACGGGGACCGGTGGGGCTTGAGGGGCGGGCTCTCCCAGAAAGGAGTGGAGCTCCTCAAAATATGGGCAGGCGTCGCGTCCTGCCCCCCTGCCCTCAGTGGCCCTGACATACCCCAGCCGCAGCTCCTTGACTTTTGAGCGGACCTGCTCACAGTTGCGGCTGGGGTGTCCCTGCTGGGCCAGGTTCTGTGCAAGCCGGGTGTACAGATCGGCGTTCCGGCGCCGGGAATGGAGGTCGTGGAGACCCTCCTCCTCCTTCCATAACTCGATGAGGGTCTCCAACTCCCTGGGGGTCCGGGATGGGGCCCGCCTTTTGCGGCCCCTGGGGGCCTCCTCCGCTGGGGGTCCAGGGGGCTCTCCGGCAGGAGCTGCCATGGTGCGGTCAGCCTGAACTGTTGGGCAGCACAGCAGCGGCAGAGCTGACCCAGGCAGGCTCCTGGCACGTGCGCCCAGCAGCCTGAGAGCCCTTTAACAGCTCGGGCTTACCAGGAAGTCCGCGGCTCCTACGGGGTCTCCCAGCGTCCAAACCGCTTTTTTCCGTTTTTTCTGCTTTTCCGGAAAAGCTGTCTACACTGGCCCTTTTCCGGAAAAGCTTTTCCGGAATAAGGACTTATGCCCGAGCGGGAGCAGCGTACGGTTTCCGGAATAGTGGCTGAATTTGTACAGTAGAGCATCGTTGCTTTTCTGGAAATTCAAGGGCCAGTGTAGACAGCTCGCAGCTTATTCCGGAAAAGCGGCTGATTTTCCGGAATAAGTGGCCCAGTGTAGACGCACCCATAGAGTTCACAATTCTAAGGAAGGGTAGAAGGGAGAACAGCAAAATTGAGACAATGGATTTCAGGAAGGTAGACTTTAGTAAACTCAGAGAGCTGGTAGGTAAGGTCCCATGGGAAGCAAGACTAAGAAGAATAACAACTGAAGTGAGTAGGCAGTTTTTTAAAGGGCCCCAAAGCAAACTTTTCCACTGCATAGGAAAGATAAAAAGTATGGCAGGAGACCATGTTGGATCAACTGGGAGATCTTACATGATCTAAAGATAAAAAGGAGTCATATAAAAAGTGGAAATTTGGACAAATTACAAAGGATGAATATAAACAAGCAATACAGGTATGCAGAGGCAAGATTAGAAAGGCAAAGGCATAAAACAAGCTCAGTCTAGCTGCAGACATAAAGGGAAACAAGAAAACATTCTATAAATATATTAGAAGCAAGAGAAAGACCAAGGCCCACTGCTCAGCGACAAAGGAGAAACAGTAACAGGAAACTTGGAAATGGCAGAGATGACTTCTTTGTTTCAGTCTTCACCAAGGAGTCTGATGATGAAGGAATGCCTAACATAGTGAATGCTAGTGGGAAGAGGGTAGGTTTAGAAGATAAAATAAAAAAAGAACAAGTTAAAAATCACTTAGAAAGTTAGATGTCTGCAAGTCACCAGGGCCTGATGAAATGCATCCTAGAATACTCAAGGAGCTGATAGAGGAGGTATCTGAGCCTTTAGCTATTGTCTTTGGAAAATCATGGAAGACAGGAGAGATTCCAGAAGACTAGAAAAGGGGAAATCTAGTGTCCATCTATAGAAAGGGAAATAAGAACAACCCAGGAAACTACAGAGCAGTCAGTTTAACTTCTGTGCCAGGAAAGATAATGGAGAAGTAATTAAGAAATAAATCTGCAAACAACTGGAAGACAATAAGGTGATAGATAACAGCCAGCATGGATTTGTAAAGAACAAATCATGTCAAACCAGTCTGATAGCTTTCTTTGATAGGATAACAAGTCTTGTAGATAAGGGAGAAGTGGTGGATGTGGTATACCTAGACTTTAGTAAGGCATCAGATATGGTTTTGCATTATATTCTTATCAATAAACTGTGCAAATATAACTTAGATGGGGCTACTATAAGGTGGGTGCATAACTGGCTGGATAACCGTACTCAGAGAGTAGTTATTAATGGTTCACAATCCTGTTGGATAGGCATAACAAGTGAGGTTCCACAGGGATCTGTGCTGGGACCGGTTCTGTTTAATATCTTTATCCAAATATTTAGATATTGGCATAGAGAGTATGCTTATTATATTTCCAGATGATATGAAGCTGAGAGGGGTAACAACTGCTTTGGAGGATAGAGTCATAATTCTAAATGGAGAAGTGGTCTGAGGTAATAGGATGAAATTTAATAAGGACAAATGCAAAGTACTTCACTTAGGAAGGAACAATCAGTTTCACACATACAAAATGGGAAGCGACTGTCTAGGAAGGAGTACTGCAGAAAGAGATCTAGGGGTCATAGTGGACGCTGTTGCAAAAAAAAGCAAACACGCTTTTGGAATGCATTAACGGGGTGTTATGTGCAAGACAGGAGAAGTCATTCTTCTGATCTACTCTGTAGTGATTAGGCCTCAGTTGGAGTATCATGCCCAGTTCTGGACACCACATTTCAAGAAAGCTGTGGAGAAATTGGAGAGGGTCCAGAGAAGAACAACAGGAATGATGAAAGGTCTAGAGAACATGGCCTATGAGGGAAGACTGAAGGAATTGGGCTTGTTTAGTTTGGAAAAGAAAAGACTGGGAGGGGACATGATAGTGGTTTTCAGGTATCTAAAAGGGTGTCACAGGACAAGAGAGAAAAATTGGCCTCTGAGGATAGGACAAGAAGCAGGTATGATCTAGATGGCACTGGGTCCTGCCATGAGGGCAAGGGACTGCACTCAATGACCTCTTGAGGTCCCTTCCAATTCTAGTGTTCTATGATTCTATGAATGAAACAAAGACAAATGGAGAGGAAAAGAAAAAGTTGAAACAGACTAGAGAGCAGGAGAACTTGCAATGTTATCCAAATGTAAAGCCTCAAAGCACCACTAGGGTGGCAGGTCAGTATCTATATAATTATTTTAAGAATAGACAAACCGAGACACAGAACAGTTAAGTGACATGCCCAAGGCCACACAATGAGTCTGTGGCAGCATTGTGAAAGAACCCAGGAGTCCTAGTTCTCAGGCCCCTCCTCTGACACTCCATAATTAGGGAGGAATAAGAATCTCATCACTGTAAATAGCCATAATTGAACTGGCTTTGTTAATGTGACTCTGATTTTTTTTTTAATCCTGTTTTCTACTGAAGGCAGTATATGAGGAATATATTACAGGAACCATTCACTGACCATTCACAACCATTTGCTGAGATATTCCTCAGTCCTTTCTTCTTCAAGAGGGGAGAACACATCTGACCCTATTCAAACAAATTTAATCTCTCGCAATGCAGGGAAGGCATAGAGTTTGTTCTACACCTCTCCCATAATAAAATTGAGGAATCCTGTATCACCCTAGAGACTAATGGATTTATTAGGTCATAATATTTTGTGGGTTAAAACTCTTTTCCCACAAAAGGTTCTGCCCTAACAAATCTGTTAGTCTCTAAGGGTACGTCAAGACTACAGAGAAGCTGCCACAGTCAATCTTCTAGGGTTCGAATGAGCAGGTCTAGTACAGACACAATAATTAGAAATGAGGGGGCACTCGGGTCGGTGCCGGTTGTCCTGCATCCATGAGGAGTAAGGGGAGTCGAAGTCAGGCTGCTCCCTTCAACTCCCTGCAGTTTGGACGACACCAAAAGTTGAGTTAAGGTACTTTGATTTCAGCTATGCAATTAAAGTAACCGAAGTTGCATATCTTAATTTGACCTTTATTCCCTAGTGTAGACATACCCTAAAGTGCCACGGGACTCCTCATTGTTTTTACAGATGGTGACTAACACACGGCTCCCCCTCTGAGACTTGTCCATTTAAATTAGCATTCAACTCACAGCTCTTCCTCCCAGCCATTCTGGTATAGGCCATGCACTGCAACATCCTCAAAGTCCATTAGAGTTCTCCTTAAATCATCCAACCCCAATTCCATTGCATGTTTGGACTGTTCCAGCAGATAACATGGGGAAGAGCTTAAAAGTGCAATTAAAACAACCAGAGGAATAATGCTGCTTTGAAACAATTTACAAGTGAGGGCCGCAAGTGCAAACCAAAGCCATGCTGAAAATGGAAAAGATAATTACTTTCTTGGCAGCTCTCAAGATTTGTACCTCATCTAAAGGTCATCCATGACCATTTTTCCTAGTCCTCAACTTCACCTTCTTACCTGCTTCTGAACTCTTATCCTGATGCATGATTTACTTCCTGACCTAGGGGTTGAGCAGCCTCTGCCCTGAAGTCTGGGGGTTAATAGCTCTTGTGTCTGTTACCTGAAATAATGACACCAGCTAAACTAAATTTCTGTACAACGTTCATCCCCTTAGTACAGGGGTCTCCAACCTTTTTAAGCACGAGATCCCTTTTTGAATTTAAGTGCAATCCAAGATCTATCTGAAACCCAAATACCCTGGCCCCGCCCCTTTTCTGAGGCCCCGCCCCTGCTCACTCCATCCTCCCTCCCTCCCCCACCTTTCCTTCCTTTCACCAGGCTGGGGCAGCAGGTTGGGGTGCAGTCTCTGGTCTTGGATTAAGGGATTTGGAGTGAGAAGTGCTCTGAGCTGAGCTTAACGCATGCAGTTGGGATGCCAGAAGGGGTTCTAGGTGCAGGCTCTGTGGGGGTGTTTGGATGCAGGGGTGCTTGGGGCTAGGGCAGGAGTGCAGGAGGCGGTCCATGACTGGGGTAGGGTTTCGGGATGTGGGCTCTGACTGGGCCCTGCTTACCTCAGGTGGCTCCTGGGTGGGGGTGCAGTGGGGATAAGGCAGGCTCACCCCTGCCTGGCCCTGCACCACTCCCCAAAGCATCCAGCAAATTCCATCCCAAGTCCTGTTGTGCCCCCTACTCTGGAGATAGGATACAGGGTGGGTGAGGGGGCACCTTGACATCAGCACCCCTCCTCTCCTTCTCCTGCCCTGCACAGGAAGCAGGAGGCTCCAGGGGATAGGGGGAGCCAACTCCAAGGCAAAGGGCAGGAGATGAGCAGCGGTAGGGGGAGGGGCAGCTGAAGTGCCAGCACTTGATAGCCTCTTGGCCAAACCAGTCAAGATCACCTATCAGAGGCTCCAAGATCTACCAGTGAATCCTGATCTACTGGTTGGAGACCACTGACCTAGTATCTGAGCACCTAACTGAAGGGGCTATATTTATTCTGAAAGCCTAAATCTTTGCTCTGTGTTTCACTAAGACATTTATGTCTTAGTCAGAGTCATATCAGGAGGGAGGTAGTTCTCTGAGGCCAGGTCAATCAGACGCTATCCTGAGCTTTTATTCTCTTCTAATTTTATTTTCTATTTCAAATAAAGCAATGATACTGCTGTGCCCTATGAAGCACCCTTAAGGCACAGAGATGGGTTGGCAGTCAGCTGTAGAAACCAGGAACTTTATCAGTCGTGTTTGCACTGAATGGGTGATCTCCCAAACCACCAACACCTTCCCCACAGTGTTCTGGAAAAACAGGCAGAGGATTCCCTGTGGTTGGAGAAGTAGATCTCTCTGATTATTTCATTGATCTGGCCAGAGGAACGACTCCCAGATATTACACTAGCTTTCCACTCTGGCACCATGCATGGCAGAGCAGCTCCTTGAGGTGCCGTTGTGGGGGCAGCACTCCAAGATGGCAGGTTGACTGAGAGGTGCTAACAGCTGCTAAGAAGGCTGCTGGCTGATAAAACCTCTCTTCCTTCCCTTGGGCATTTTGGAGTGAGGGAGTCCATCCGAGCAAATCTGCCAGGATTCGTCTCTGTTTCTGAGAAACACAGATCAAAATATGTCAGTAAAAGGGAATAGCATGAGTGAAACGTTCTCCGACTGTAGCCGGTGCCTAGATCTGCATTAGTGACAGAAGTCTTGCCAGCAGCTCTGGGACATGTGAAATTTGCCACCAGCAAGGAAACATAAATGCCTGGGCAGCCTTGGCTTCCTTCTGGGAGTAAATCGGGGTGGCAGCTGTGTAAAAACTCAGTATGCACAGTGCGAAGGAATCAGGAGGGCCACTACTCATGTTTATGATCAGAGGTTGGGGAATTTTCCCTCCTCTGAGCTGGCAGTGCAATACGACACAGAGCATCGGAGAGGTAACTTCAAGGGTAAGAAGCAAGTAACCAAGAGAGAGTGCACTTAACCACGTGCAACCTTGGTGCCGCTCCAGCAGGCAATAGAAACACACTTCAGTTGCCATGCATCAGAACATGGAGCTCTCTCTCCCTTTCCATAGTACAGTGTGTGCCCTGAAGCATTCTGCCTGTGGATTTAGCTCATATGGGTGAAAGGGATGTTTCCCCTAGGGCCGGAGTGGGCAATAAGTGGTGCGGACAAGAATACAGCTTCCTGCAGCTCCCATTGGGCGGGAATGGTGATTCAGAGTGAATGGAAGTTGTGAGCAGCCGTACCTGCAGACATGATGATAAATAAAGCATGTGGTGGCTCACCAGGGACTAACCCTGGCAAACCACATCCGGCCCATAGACTACTTATTGCCCACTTCTGCCCTCAGGGGATAAAAGATTCCCTACTGAGAAGTGGTCTGATGTCATGCTTCTGTTCTGCAGGCTTCAAATGAACATAAGAAAATATTTCAGTGCACAATCAACCTGTGGGACTCCTTGCCAGAGGATGTTGTGAAGGCCAAGACTATAACAGAGTTCTAAAAAGAGTAGATAAGTCCATGGAGGACAGGTCCATCAATGGCTATTAGCCAGGATGGGCAGAGATGGTGTCTCTAGCCTCTGTTTCTCAGACGCTGGGAATGGGTGACAGGAGAGGGATCACGTGATGATTACTTGTTCTGTTCATTCCCTGTGCTATCAGAAAATGGGATACTGGCCTAGATGGACCTTTGGTTTGACCCAGTCTGGCTGTTCTTACACTCAGTGGCTCATGGGGAGAGGACAGGGGGCGTGGGAATGCAGTGGAGATGAGTTGCCTGTACTCTGTTCACGGACATTCTTTCAATTCCTGGAACTGTGGCACCTACAAGGGCATCACCATGTTCTATAGAGCACCATTTGGAAGCAGTGCAGAGAGCAGTGTGAGTGGGTCTGTGTGTTGGAGGCAATGCGATCGCCACATGTTCCTGGGTTCTGCGTGTCTGTGCACAGTCTGTTTACACTGGAGGTTCCCTTCCTGTGATGTCTCACCTTGTGAGTGCCTTGGGCCGCATCAGCGCCAAGAAACCCCAGTCTGCAGTGGGAAGTGGCGATGGAGAACAGACCCCACTCAGTTTTGTTTCCTGTCGCACCTTGTAAACTGCATTAGGATCAGCGAGCAAAACACGATGAGAAGGGAGAGGAGTCTGGCGTGGAAACCGGGTTGCCGAAGGGCATGGCTAGCAGGAGCAAATAATTCTGACAATGAACAAAGAGAGGAAGCCAGACACCAATACTCTTGTCAATCAAAACAACCACTGCCAACAACTGATGAGACTCAAGAGATGCTGGTAAATGCCCAGAGAAAGTCAGTGGCATCATGCTGCCTACACTATCTTTTTAAGAGCTATGTGTGAAATTCATTCCTGTTCAGAGGGTCTCCTTACCTGAGGCCCTGAATAACGCACATGGCCTTCTGTTTCCCTTCTGCAAAGAGTGAATTTCACACTGTAGGAGACATTGGTCTAGTGTTCAAGTAGCAATTAGCAAGGGCTGCACAGATTCCTGCCTGTGCTTGCTGAACACAGCAAGGTTTGACATCTTACACCATAGCCATAGATAACAAGAGCCAGACAATGCTTGAAAAGAGGAATCATGTCCATCCTGTTGCACAATTGCCTCTTATGAAACCGCCCTAAGTTAAATCATGAGAAAAGTTGCTGACATGGCTGGCAATTTGGGGGTTTGCTCTGGAGAAAGGAGAACAGAGTTACGGCAAGATTGCGCTCAGAGGTTGTAGAAATGCTGAAGTGCAGACAATGCATTTACCCACCCCATAGTCTCGTGACATTTAAATGTACAACGTAAGGGGAATAGTCTGGGCATGAGATCCAAACAGCTGAACCCCAGAGGGCATTTCAAACTGCATCCCACACAAAGCTGGAGAACAGGGAATGAGTCCTAGATACATTCTTGGCAGAGAAGTGGATCCCATTGGACCTGGCAACCTGTAGATTCAGCGGCCCAGTCCACAAGTACTCCAGAGAGGCTGTCGTGTCCCCCATCAATGGCACCAGTAGGTGCGGAATGACCTGCTGTGGGAGGTCAGGCACGTATACTGTCTTCCTGTGGCCAGCATCCTCCTGTTCCATCCAACTGCCGTGGCACTCAAGACTTGCGGCCGAGATTTAAATTACTGCCCTTCCCTTGCAGGAGGACTGCATAACTGTCCTCTCCCAGCCACTCCCATCCACACAGCTCTTCTTCTAATGGTCCAGAACCCCAGCCCCATGACACTGCCTCCCGGAGGTGTCTGGCAGGTAGCAGACTGTATTCGGGGAGAAGAGGAGGAGGAGTTGCACTGTATGTAAGAGAGCAGTATGATTGCTCAGAGCTCCAGTGTTTAGAGGGAGAAAAGCCTGTTGAGAGTCTATGGATTAAGTTTAGAGGTAGAAGCAACAGGGGTGATGTTGTGGTTGGTGGCTGCTATAGACCGCCGGATCAGGTGGATGAGATAGATGAGGCTTTCTTCAGACAACTGAGGGAAGCTTCCAGATCGCAGGCCCTGGTTTTCCTGGGGGACTTCAATCACCCTGACATCTGTTGGGAGACCAATACAGCAGTATACAGACAATCCAGGAAGTTGGGGATAACTTCTTGGTACAAGTGCTGAAGAAATCAACCAGGGGCTATGCGCAGCTTAACTTGATGCTCACAAACAGGGAGGAACTTGTAGGGGAAGTAGATGTGGGTGGCAACCTGGGAAGCAGTGATCATGAGATGGTAGATTTCAGGATCCTGGCCAAAGGAAGAAAGGAGAGCAGCAAAATACACACCCTGGACTTCAGAAAAGCAGACTTTGACTCCCTCAGAGTACTGATGGACAGGAGGATTCCCTGTGTTGCTAACATGAAGGGGAAAGGAGTCCAGGAGAGCTGCCAGTATATTAAAGAAGCCTTATTAAAGGCACAGGAAGAAACCATCCCAATGCACGCTAAGAAAAGCAAATATGGTAGGCAACCAGATTGGCTTACCGGGGAAATCCTTGGTGAGCTTAAACACAAAAAGGAAGCTTACAAGAAGTGGAAACTTGGACAGAAGACTAGGGAGGAATATAAATATATTGCTTAAGCATGCAGGGGAGTTATCAGGAAGGCAAAAGTACAATTGGAATTGCAGCTAGCAAGGAATGTGAAGGGTAACAAGAAAGGTTTCTACAGGCATAAGAAGGTGATCAGAGAGGGTGTGGGGCCCTTACTGGATAAGGGAGGTAACCTAGTGACAGATGATGTGGGAAAAGCTGAAGTACTCAATGCTTTCTTTGCCTCTGTCTTCACAGACAAGGTCAGCTCCCAGACTACTGCACTAGGCAACGCAGTATGGGATTGAGGTGGACAGCCCTTAGTGGGAGAAGAACAGGTTAAGAACTGTTTAAAAAAGCTAAACATACACAAATCCATGGATCTGGATTTAATGCATCCGAGGGTACTGAGAGAGTTGCCAAATGTAATTGCAGAGCCTTTGGCCATTATCTTTGAAAACTCGTGGAGATCAGGAGAGATCCCGGATGATTGGAAAAAGGCAAGTGTAGTGCCCGTCTTTAAAAAAGGGAAGAAGGACAATCCAGGGAACTACAGACCAGTCAGCCTTACCTCAGTTCCCGGAAAAATCACGGAGGGGATCCTCAAGGAATCCATTTTGAAGCACTTGGAAGAGGGGAAAGTGATCAGGATAGTCAACATGAATTCACAAAGGGCAAGTCACGCTTCACCAATCTGATCAGCTTCTCTGATGAGGTAACTGGCTCTGTGGATATGGGAAAGTCAGTGGATGTGCTATTCCTTGACTTTTGCAAAACTTTTGATACGGTCTCCCACAATATTCTTGCCAGCAAGTTAAGGAAGTATGGATTGGACAAATGGACTGTAAGATGGATAGAAAGCTGGCTAGACTGTCAGGCCCAACGGGTAGTGATTAACAGCTCTGTGTCAGGTTTGAGGTCAGTTTCTAGTGGAGCACCCCAAGGATCAGTTCTAGGGTGTGTTTTGTTCAACATCTTTATTAATGACCTGGATGAGAGGATGGATTGCACCCTCAGCAAGTTTGCAGATGGCACTAAGCGAGGGGGAGAGGTAGATACACTGGAGGGCAGGGATCGGGTCCAGAGTGACCTGGACAGATCAGAGGGTTGGGCAACAAGAAATCTGATGAGGTTCAACAAAGACAAAGTGCAGAGTTCTGCACTTGGGATGGAAGAATCCCAAGCATTGTTACAGGCTGGAGACTGAATGGCTAAGTAGCAGTTCTGCAGAAAAGGACCTGGGGATTACAGTGGATGAGAAGCTGGATATGAGTCAATAGTATGCCCTTGTAGCCAAGAAGGCGAATGGAATATTAGGGTGCATTAGGAGGAGCATTGCCAGCAAGTCTTGAGACGTGATTATTCCCCTTTATTTGGCTCTGGTGAGGCCACATCTGGAGTATTGTGTCCAGTTCTGTGCCCCCCCACTACAGAAAGGATGTGGATGCATTGGAGAGGGTCCAGCTGAGGGTGACCAAAATGATCAGGGGGCTGGAGCATATGACCTATGAGGAGAGGCTGAGGGATTTGGGTCTGTTTAGTCTGCAGAAGAGAAGAGTGAGGGGGGATTTGATAGCAGCCTTCAACTTCCTGAAGGGAGGTTCCAAAGAGGATGGAGAGAGGCTGTTCTCAGTAGTGACAGATGGCAGAACAAGGAGCAATGGTCTCAAGTTGTGGTGGGAGAGGTCCAGGTTGGATATTAGGAAAAACTATTTCACTAGGAGGGTGGTGAAGCACTGGGATGGGTTCCCTAGGGAGGGGGTGGAATCTCCATCCCTAGAGGTGTTTAAGTCTCAGCTTGACAAAGCCCTGGCCGGGTTGATTGAGTTGGGATTGGTCCTGCCTTGGGGGGTGGGGGAAGGCTGGACTTGATGATCTCCTGAGGTCTCTTCCAGCCCTAGGATTCTAGGATTCTAGGAGCTAGAGACAGATTCATTAGGGCCCTGGCCTCCATGTACTCTGAACTCAGCAGCAATAGCGTAGAGACAGAAGAGCAGATAGCCATACAGCTCAGAGCTGCTGGCTAGGTGTGGGCTGTCTCATAGATAAAGGATGCAGGACCCTTAAGAAGACAAAAGTCCATCTTCTTGGAGGAAGTGTGCATCTAGGACAAGAGGGCATGGCTGTCTGTGGGGTCCCTGACATTGGCTGATGACGCAGGTGATCTGCTTTATTAGCAAATCTGGGTGTTGCTCGGCTAATTCTCAGGGATCACTCAGACTAGTGGGGAAGCTGAATTATTGGCAATGACTAGACGATGAAGGAGTGTCCCTCTCAAGACGGGCCTGTATGTGAGACATTCATAGGAAGTGTATTTGTGGAATCACAAATCATGTTGCTTTGATGATTCTTTGATTCCTAGGAAGCAACTGCAATCCACAAGTGCAAAGGCTGTACAGGAGGCCCCTGACATGCAACACAATCCGTTCCTGGGGAAGCATCACAAGTTGGGGGTGTTATAACTTGAGTCCTCATTTATGATAGGTGCCGTGCACATCATAAATGTGGGCCAAGGATGTAAGTCAGGGCTTTCTGGCGCCTTCTGCACTTACAAAAATGGTTGTAAATGTGGGGGGGTTGCAATTCAAGTGGTCTCATGTCGAGGGGCCTCCTGTAAATAAATCAATGAGAATCACTGCTGTGCGCCGAATGGGAGCTGTGATATGTTCCCAGACCTGAAGAAGAGCTCTGGGGAAGCTGGAAATCTTGTCTCTCCTACCAGCTTAAGTTGGTCCAATACGAGATATCACCTTCCATGCTTTGTCTCTAGAATATAGCTGTTTGTTTCACAGAACTCCAGACCCATCTGCTCTCTTTTATGCAGGCTCTCATAGTGCATCCAGCCCAAGGGATCTGAGTGTGTACCCCATCGCCAACCAGGATGATGAATGCAGCATCGCAAAACAGCTACCTGCCCCACCACTGTTCCCTGTAAGTTGAGCACTTGGGCAATCACCCAGGAGAGATTCAAATACAACCCAGCTAATTAGCAGAGTGCCCACAGCAGGCAGCATGTGTATCTACTGGTGGTGCACCTCCATACATGCCTCAGTGCACATAACTCATAGACAGAAAATATTAGAGGGAACACTGTGTCCTATGGTGCAATTCTGTGGCCTGGGGACTTTGGCAGGGGATATGTTTCAGTCCAGAGGCAGGGGGATCCACTGACTAATTGAAATGTATTTAGCATCTGATGCCTAAACATGTTAGCCACAGTTGCATTTCCACTATCATTCACACTCAGGTAACAGCAAATACCATTAACAGCTACAAACCTCTGCACTCCTTTAAAACAATGTTATGACACCACTAGTCTCCATGGTTTTGCTGTAGCGGTGAGTCCTACAGATTGGCTAGACATAGAAATTGTGTAAATGGATGAAACTTTCAGTTTCACTGTGTGGTTCCTTGCTCACACAATATAGGGGAGACTATAACATAGCCTGTGACTAGGTTTTCTTATTGAGAGTGCCTTACTCAAGATACCTCTTACTCTTCTCTTTAGGGTAAATCTTTACCATGTATCTATATAACAATGTACCTTTCACAAGACCCCCCCCGATAAGTGTCTCCAATCTGGGTTTTTAAAAAATATTTCCTTTATTGCTCTTGAACCTGAACCCCAAACTCCCCCAGCAGATATGCCATCTTGTTATAAATGCCTTTATAATACCGTCCATCCCATCTGTAACACATGCAAGTCTCTTATTTGCTACTCTAGCTTCTGCATGCTGGCCAGACATGCTGGCCAGGTGCTCCCTTCATGGCACCTGCTCACTCAGACCTTTTCAGCATGGGAGGGAGGCAGAGGAGAGAGGAATTTAGATCATTCCTCCTCATTATGCAGCTCTCTAAATTAAATTGCAGCTGCCCAATCCCCCAATTTGATTAGGTCCCTGTGGAGCTTCCGACCTAAATAGCTGTGTCCCTGTCAGCAAGTTACAGCACTGATTGCAGGGGTAGGCATCACGGGCACTGGACTGCCAGCATTGATTTATTCTGAATTTTTTTAAGGGTGATATAAAGAGCTCTTTAGGGATTTCTTGCCTAAAAAACCCTTGCTCAGCTAGGAAGACTTGGGGTTTGCTGAGAAATTCATAGGGATGTAGAGGGTGGAAAGGGTTAGCTCATCTTAGCACACCCCATCCTTGTCCCTTTGGTCCAACTTCAAAATCTTTCCTTGGGGAACAGTACCTTCTGAGTGGCTCTGTCCTCCTTGTATCTGCTCCTCTCTCCTTGGACTGCTCGGGATGTTGTTAAAGACAGGATGAAGTAATGCAGAATTCACCCACTGCAACAACAAGCTGTTCCACGGACTCAGCTCTCCTTATGGGCTACAACAATGCTCTGGCTTGGTTAGGTCTGTCGAAGGAGGAAAACCCACTCAGCACTAGGCACACAGCTGTTTGCAGCTTCTCTCATGCCTGCTGATGTTGCTCCTTCTCCATCATTCTACGGCCCTTGAACAGAGAGAGGCACACAAGCATGGAGATGCACACACACAAGCATGCACATACTGCCTTTCCGATCCGCTGTTCAGGCAAGAGAGAAAAAGCCACACCAAAAGCTTAGGCTAGGGGATTTGGCCAGCTTTTCCTCATAACACAACATGTGGAAGAGGGTGTAACATAGTGATCTAGCAAACTTGGCAGTGGTCCTGCCGGTGACCTAGTCCTAAACAGGAATCAGCTGGGCCTCCTGTATTGTCTCCAAACATTCAACACACACTAAATCGTGTTTGTTGGTGGTTTATAGGGTCCAAAGGCCTCCCTCCCCCGCCTTTCTTAGTGATGTGGCTACAGTGAGGATTGAGAGGAATGTGCACAACTTCCCTAATCTGGATAGAATTAGCCAAATAATCTCTGATCTCACGGCGTGAGGCCGCCACCTCTCTTTGGTATTCTCCCAACTGTCTCATCTGCCTCCACAGCCCTGAGTCACTTCTTCTCTTGAAATCTGGCTTTAGAAAGCTTCCTCCCAACTGCCTTTCTCAGATGGCTTATCTGCTCCTCATTATGTAGCATGTGGACTCTGGTGGCACAGTGTCCCCCAGGAGAATGTCTGCTCTGCAGCTGGACGTCAGTCTCTGGGCTCAGGGCCACAGACTGGTGTGAGCCGGCTTGTGCTGGTGCACTGATAATAGCTGTGCAGTCGTGACTCTGGTATGTGATTCAGGCTGGTGCCCAGGCTGTCAAGCCAGCTTTTTCTCTGCCCCTTGTCCCCCTCGGTTGAGAGCCCAAGCTCCAACTCAAGACAAAACGTCTGCATGGCTGCATCCTCCCAGCTGCAGTATAGACATACCCACCCTAGAAGGCTTTATTCTGCAAGGGAGAGCTGACTGGTGAAGGGGAAGGGGGGCACTGGCTAAATGATTCCAACCCCACACCCAGCCCGGGGCAACCCCCTCTACCCTAGGACCTGACTCTTCCCTGCTTTGCCCTGTCCCTGCCTCTGCTTCACCCCCACCCTGTTTCTTCCCCCTCCCTCAGGCTGATGCAACCCAGGGGAATAGCGGGGCTGGGGCCGGCAGCAGGGGGCCATCCCCACCCACCACTCACTGGCAGTGGCAAGGGGAAGCCGAGCTACCGCCCCAGCTTGCTGCGCTCCTCTGGCTGCATCGCTCTGCTTCCCGCAGGTGAGTGTAGGGTGGTCCTGCCCCCTCCCCAGGCAACATGGCTCCACTTGCCCCACCTCTGCCGGTTCATGCGGTAGGAACCAGACCTCTGCTGTGGGAACCAGCCCTCCCTCTCCTCCCCTGCTGATCCCCCTGCTGGCTGCTAGATGGCCTCTCCTGCCCATGGCATTTGGGGCACATGACCCCTGATGCCCCCCTCCATGTGCCACCTGCACTACACAAGCATTACACAAGCACATGGCACTTGTGATGGTCTAGCTTGTCTGTGTTCAATGAGCTACTTTGTATTTGGGATGTTAAAATATGTTTAATCAAGTAAAGGAGTAACCACTGAAAATGTCAGTGGTTACACAGTTACACAGGCAGCTCCCTGGGAAACACGACGCATGGAAGCCAGCCCCATGGGAGCCAGTGTGCACTGGGAGCCAGCTCCTCACACAGATTGGGAGCCTGCATGTGATTGTGAAGATTAATTAACCAGTGGGCCCAGACTCATCAATTAACCGTGCACATGGTTACACGTTCACATCCCTACTTTGTATTACATTCCGGTGTTATTGTATTCCGCAGTAATGGAAAGAACCTGCAGGTTGGATTCTGGTGAGACACTGGCTTCAGTCGTTGGCACAAGGCTTGCGGCCTATTGACTTCAAGCAGACAAAGAGCCCAACTGAAATCCCAAACATTGGGGTGCTGAAACAAGAGCATTTAAGGGGTATTTCTGACTACAGGAACAATCACCCACAAAAATATAATGGTGTCCAGTTGATGTACATAACAAGCCCATGAGCTAAGCACAAGAGAACCGTAGTAACAAACTGACACATCTAATAATAAGTCGAGATCATAAATAGACTAATCTCTAGAAGAGAGTCACTCCAACATTAGTACAGTGAGGAATAAGGAAAAGGGGAAAATCCCCATACTGAATCTGCAACATACATAGACGTACCAACATAACATCATATAAAAGGTTGCATCCCAGCAGAGGGCTGGTAGGAGAAGAAGATGCAGCAGGGGAGGTACCTGAATGGTGGCTACTGGTGAAGAGGAAGAAGGTGATAATGGTGAGGAAGATGATGGCTAATGTTCCAGGTTGCTCTGCCAGGGAGGGTATAAGCGTAGGGATCTGCCTTCTTGAGTGGGAGTGGTTGTGACAGTGTGTGACGGGGCATTCCTGCCCCGCACGATGCCTCCCGCTGAGCAGGCACTGCTCGGCACCGAAGGGGGAGCAGTCCGGAGGTGCGCGGCATGCTCCGGGACCGCGCCGAGGAGGGCCGAGCCGGCCGGCGCACGGGAGGCAGGCGGAGAGCATCGGAGCGAGCGTGGGGGCAGCGCAGAAAGGTTCCTCCCTCCCCCGAATGTCCGGCGCGCTGGGGAGCGGCGGAGGGACGTCGGCCCTGCCCCCTCCCGACAGGTGACGTGTAAGGGTGGCGGGACGTTTTAAAACGCCGCCGCCATAGTCTGAGGGAGGGTAGGAAGAGGGAGGCTCAGAAAGGAGCTCCCCGCAGATGGCCAAGCCGAGAGAGCCATTGAAGGGCTGGGGATTGCAGCGCACCACTCCTCTGGCTGGAGGTGAGCCCGTCGGCAGTCTGGCCGCGAAAGGGAAGATGAGCCGACCCGCGACAGGACATCGGGGCGGGGAAAGGAAGCAGCCCAGGGCAGAACCCTCACGGGTTGGTGGGCTGACGAGTTACGGCAGGAAGCCCCATCAGCCAGGGCGGGTCCGAACCGACCCATACCCTTAGGGCCCTGGGCTGGGGCCTGTGAGCGAGGGCGGGTCCGGGCCCCTCTTTTCCCCCACCCCGCTGCCGTGACGGGGGGATATCCTGGTGGTGGTTTGTTACCTTGTGGCAATAGAACTGTCTCTGCGTCAGAGCGGGTGTCTGTATAGCCGCCACAAGAGGCGCCTAACTGACATTATTCCCCCTTTTCTGCATCCCCCCCCCCCCGAAGGGTAGAAGGGGAGAGATGAATTAGGGGTCCCGTCACGAGGGACGGGCTCAGAGTCGTACCTTCGGGCAACTCTGAAGACACTCGGGGGCCAGAACAGCCCGCGATTACGAACTTAAAGGACACGGGCGTAGGGTGGTGACTTTGGGGCAGGCAATCCCGATGATGATGGGGCTGTAAGCCTGAGGGGGAGCCCGAAACCCGACACTGTGCTAAATGAATTAATAAACTATTGGTAAATACAAAGGAGTTCCAATAGTGTGAGTGTTGCAGCTGGGTTCCCAACCATAAAGTAATTTAAATATACTGGATAAGAACCCAACACCCTCCAAATGATAACTGGGGATTTGGTGTAATTAATACACACTCTACAGATCAGGCTACACAATCTAAACAGTGATGAAGGGAACAGACAACTAGAAGAGAGGCTGGGGGAGGAAGGGCACTAGTAGCAGGGATAGGAGGGCTAACTGGCTGATTTGCACATCAAGGCCATGTGACAAACTGCATTGGTCATACATGTTGGGCTGCATCTCCTGCATTCTGTCCACATGGGCAACCTTCACTCTCCTGTGCAAGGCATAGATTTATAGATTCCAAGGTCAGAAGGAATTGTTGTGATGGGCTAGCCTGGCCTGCCAGATAATGCAGGCCAGAGAATTTCCCTCAAAAAAATCCCTAGAGCAAATGTTTTGGCAGAAAGGGTCCATCTTAATTTAACAATTCCAAGAGATGGCAAATCCACCATGGCTCTTGGCAAATGGTTCCAATGGCTAATCACCCTCATTGTTAAAAATATACACCGTATTTCCTGTCTGCATTTCTCCAGCTGCCCCTTCCAGCTACTGAAGTGGAATGAACCATTCTCACTTAGACTGAAGAGCCCATTACCAAATATTTGTTCCCCTTCTAGTTACTTTGGGATCAAGTCACCTCTTCACTCTCTATTAAGCAAAATAGATCAAAGTCCTTAAGTTTCTCACTATAAAGGGGGTTTTCTAATCCTTGTATCATTTTTGTGTCTCTTCTCTGACCCCTCTCCAGTTTATCAAAGTCCTCTTTGAATTACAGGGCATTTCCACTATAAGTCGCCCCGTTCCACGTTAAAGTCATTGACGTTTGTAGGAACTGATGCGTTATAAGTCCTCCCATTCCCACTATAATTCGTGTGAAACACTCCCCCCAATTTGCTTAAATGAAAGTCAGCCATGAGAAAAAAATTCCCCGCTTTAAATTGTTTTGCTATAAGTCCAATTTTTTTTTGAATGTATCTTGGACTTATAGCGAGGACAGCCTGTATAGGCACCAGAACTAGACATGTTATTCCAGCTCTATTAATATGGTTTGTATTGTATTAAACCAAAATATAATACGCGATTGTGGAATTAAATTCTGGGGAGGGGGAGGGGTGTTCAGAGTCCACATTTACAAGAAACAAAAGACAGGACTATGTAGCACTTTAAAGACTAACAAGATGGTTTATTAGGTGATGAGCTTTTGTGAGCCAGACCCACTTCCTCAGATCAATATGTGGAAGAAAATCGGCACAACCATATATACCAAAGTGATACAATCAAAAAAAAGTCAACGCATGTGAAATTGACAAATCAAATTTTAGAACAGAGTGGGGGGGGGAGGTAAATTTCTGTGAGGTAGTGACATAGGGGTGATAATAGGGGAAGTTTCTGTGAGGTAATGACATTAGGGGTGATAATTGGGGAAGCTATCTTTGTAATGGGTGAGATAATTAGAGTCTTTGTTTAAACCCATACATACAGTGTCAAATTTAAGCATGAATGACAATTCTGAAGCTTCTCGTTGAAGTCTGGAGTTAACGTCTCTTTGAAGCAATATGCATGTTTTAAGGTCATTGAGGGAATGATCAGTCTGGCTAAAATGGCAGGCAACAGCTTTCTCTCTGTGAGAGAGTCTTATATCGGTTTTGTGGGCATTGATTCTTTGGCGAAGTATCTGACACATTTGTCCAATGTACATAGCAGACGGACACTTTCGGCACATGATCACATAAATTATATTTCTGGATGAACAGGAATATGTGTTCTTGATCTTGTAACTGGCATGGTTAGGTCCAATAATGGTGTCAGCAGAGTAAATATGTGGACAAAGCTGGCAGCGGGGTTTGTTGTGAGGGAAAGTTCCAGGGTTGGTATTAGTGTGATATGTCCTGTGGTTGTAGGTAAGAATCATCCTGAGGTTAAGTAATTGTCTATAGGAGACTATCGGTCTGTCTCTCAGAGCCTCTCAGAGTGTAGTATCCTGTTCCAGTAAACCATCTTGTTAGTCTTTAAAGTGCTACATAGTTCTGTCTTTTGGGGTATGTCTACACTACCCCGCTAGTTCGAACTAGCGGGGTAATGTAGGCATACCGCACTTGCAAATGAAGCCCGGGATTTGAATTTCCCGGGCTTCATTTGCATAAACAGGGCACCGCCATTTTTAAATCCCTGCTGGTTCCACGAGGAGTAACGGTAGTTTGGACTAGGAAGCCTAGTCCGAACTACCTAGTTCATGTCGCGTGTAGCCGCGCGGCACGGGGTTCGAACGAGCAGGGATTTTAAAATGGCGGCGCCCAGTTTATGCAAATGAAGCCCAGGAAATTCAAATCCCGGGCTTCATTTGCAAGTGCGGTATGCCTACATTACCCTCCTAGTTCGAACTAGAAGGGTAGTGTAGACATACCCTTGTTTCAGCTACACCAGACTAACACGGCTGCATCTCTATCACTATTCCACATTTACAAGGTCTTTTTATATCACTCTGGAAGTGCAAAAATATCTGAAAGATATATAGTGAAGACCACTTTCACTGCAAGTGTGATGCAAAAGCACCTTAGTGTATAAAAGAATCTGGTCCTGTGTCACATTAATACATGTGCACAAGGGGGCAGAGTTAAGTTTACCGTGCAGCCTTAATTTTTCCATTTCCAGACAGCTGAGAGCTGGTGGGCCAGCTTGAGCAGTCTCTGAACAGAACTTTTCTGATGGGATCTATATTCTTGCTGCTGGAACTAAATCAGCTTGAAAATCCATAGAGTAACTGTTCTTTTCTTTTCCCAGAGCATTTGCTCAAATCTTACTGGATTCTAATCCTGGTATACTTCTGGCCATACATTCTCAATAAGACCCGCTTGACAATAAAACATGATTATAGAGGTGGGCTCAGGCATTAATGGTGAAATATACACAGTGCGGGGAATTTCCAATATTGCAATCATGGCGCCAGGGCACTGTGCAAGGGTGGCAAGAGTGACAGAGGCCAGTGCTAAGGAGCCATAAACAAAGACAGCAGCTGGTGAAGCAGAACAAGAAAGGTCACAAAAAGCAGAAGGAAGTTGAGAAAGGAGCATATAAAGTATTTGTCTCCAGCAGAGCATCTGTTTACCCCTCCCACTGTCTAGGTCTGCACACAAACTTGGAGGGGACTGTAAGTCTAAGAAGCATCCTAAACGAAAAGCAGTGTCCCTTGATTGCACACCTCAGAGAACAAACAGGAAACAAATCAGCTCAGACATAACAGACATGCTCTGGAATAAGAAGCTGCACAGAGCTAGGAACAAGAGGAAGATATTCAGGATTTATGTAAGGGCAGGGGTGAAAGTAACTTAAAAAGTGCTTACAGATACTGTCGACAAACCTCTGTCAAAAAAGAGCATCTAGATTACATTATGAGGATCGAAAAATCGATCCGCTTTTTCGAAAAAGAGCGTCCAGACTGCCGGATGCTCTGTCGAAAAAAGAGGGCAGTGGGAAGTGCTTCTGGCAGGGCATGGGGGCAGCCTTTATTTCCAGGTGCTGCTGCTTGCCCTTTGCAGAGACACGTGCTTAAAGGGATCCCCCTGGACAGCTGTTGCTCTGCTCCTGCTTCTGGCTTCTCTACCTCCTAGGCTGTGTCTAGACTACATGGCTCCATCGACGGAGCCATGTAGATGAGGGTTGTAGGCAAAAGGAAATGAAGGGGCGATTTAAATAATCGCCGCCTCATTTAAATTTACATGGCTGCGGCGCTGAGCCGACAAACAGCTGATCAGCTGTTTGTCGGCTCAGCGCGCTAGTCTGGACGCTCCCCTGCCGACATCAAAACCCTTTGTCGGCAGCCCCGTTATTCCTCGTGGGATGAGGTTTACCGGGGCTGCCGACAAAGGGCTTTGATGTTGGCAGGGGAGCGTCCAGACTAGCGCGCTGAGCAGACAAACAGCTGATCAGCTGTTTGTCGGCTCAGCGCGGCAGCCATGTAAATTTAAATGAAGCAGCGATTATTTAAATCGCCGCTTCATTTCCCTTTGCCAAACAAACAAATCTACATGGCTCCATTGATGGAGCCATGTAGTGTAGAGGTACCCCTAGAGAGAAAGCAAAATTGCTGCAGTTCTTGCTCTGGTTGCCCTGCTTCCTTGGACACCACAGCAGTTTATTTGCAGGTTTTTTTTTCTGCTTTTCACCTTTTATTTGGCCATGGAGCCTGAGCTGCCCCTGGGCAGGTGATGGCCCCGCACTGCCATACTGCAGCTTCTGCTGCATCTGAATGACTCTGTCATGAATCTCCTGCCCCATATGAACCCGGACCACACCTAGGAGACCCTCCTTCAGGATGCTGGAGCTCTGCCCTTGCCCCCAAACTTTTTGAGGACAGGCAGATTTGGAAGCATGAGACGAGTTCGGACTGGTGGGACCGGCTCGTCATGCAGCTCTGGGACGATGACCACTGGCTCCACCACTTCTGGATGTGGAAGGCCACATTCCTGGAGCTGTGTGCCTAACTCACCCCTGCTCTGGAACACCAGGACACCCACCTGCGGCCCGCCATCCCCCTGCAGAGGAGGGTTGCAATCGCCCTGTGGAAGCTGGCCACCCCCGACAGCTACTGCTCCATGAGACACCAGTTTGGCATGGGGAGGTCTATTGTCAGGGCTGCCTTGATGGAGGTAAGTCACTGTCGGGGGATAGGCCCTGCTGAGTGGGGGTGTTGAGAAAGGGGGACTGCCAGGCAAGGGCAAGAGGGAGTGGGGGATGGAGAGGCACTTGGAGGCCTCTCCTCGGCCACCCCTGCACTGATGTGGGGCTGAGGGGAGTTCTCCTCCCAAGCGCTTAGGTAACCTCTCTAACTCCCTGGTTTCTGTCTATTTGTCTCTTGCCGCAGGTGGTGAGGACCATCAATGTGGAGCTGCTGAAGAGGCTTGTCCATCTCGGGGACCTGGACAACATCCTTGCTGGGTTTGTTGCCCTTGGATTCCCAAACTGAGGAGGAGCCCTCGATAGGACACACATCGCAGTCCGCGCACTGCCCCATTGAGCAGCCCAGTTTATAAACCGGAAGGGCTACTTTTCCGTGGTGCTGCAGGCCCTGGTCGACCACCAGGGACACTTTATGGACATTTGTGTTGGGTGGTCGGGGCTGGCACATGATGCCCACATATTCCAGAACTCCTGCCTGTACCGCAGGTTGCAGGCAGGAACTTTTTCCCCCAGCAGCACCTTGCACTTGGGGACGTGCAGATGCCAGTGTGCATAGTGCCGACGTGGTCTACCTCCTGATGGCATGGCTTATGAAGCCCTACATTGGCCACCTGGATGCAAGCGAGGAGCTTTTCAACATGCATCCTAGCCAGGCTTGCATCTGGGTGGAATGTGTCTTCGGCTGGCTGAAAGAGAGGTTCTGTTGCCTCCTCACATGGCTGGAGATGGGCGAATGCAACATCCTGGTGGTGGTGGCCACATGTTACACCCTCCGTAACCTGGTGGAGAGGAAAGGGGAGGCCTTCCTGCCAGGGTGGGGGACAGATCCTGATGGTGAGGAGAGGCAATTTCAGCGCACCAGGCTCACCAGTCTGGTGTCCAAATCCAAGAGGCCCTGAGGGAGAGATTCTCAGAAGGAGCTACTGACTCTCCCCAGAGCCTTCCCCATGGGGGGGGTTGGCCTGGCCCACCCCTACCTTTCCCTCCACAACCCTCACTCTCGTCCCATTAAGAACATATTTATCACCTACTTTTCTTTGTACACAGAAATTTGCTTTATTAGAAACACTAGCAGTAAAGAAAATGTGTGAACTGTTTAAAAAAAATTCTCTTTTAACTGTTCACCTGTTTATCCACAAAGGATAATCTGTCTGTCAAAAATAAAGATTTTGTAACATAACTGAAATGTCCTTTCACTGAGGTTGTAGGGGACTGAAAACCTGGAGTGGGGAGAGGGCTTATGTAGGCCGCTGCTTCCCTGATCGCAGGGTCCTGCCACCTTCCTGTGTCCTGGCTTTGCTACGGCCTTGGGATTGGGTGGAGCAAGACCTAGTCCTAGCCTGGGCAGGAGGAGGGGGCAGCTGTTGGGCCTGTGAGGGCTCGGGAGCAGGCAGAGCTGGGGAAGAAGTGGGATTGGGGGGCTGGGGGAGCTGGAGGAGCCGGGGCCTTGTATGCAGGAGGAGTGGTGCCCGTGACAGAGGTAGGCAAGGCGAAGATCTCACGCATTGTGGAATAGATGTCAGTGCACTGCTGGACCAGCTTGTCCAGCATCCTGGTGCGCCACTCAGCTCTGCCTCTGACCTCTGCTGGAGGGTCCTGTTGAGGTCCTACAGGGCCACTATGTGCTCCCTCAGCAGGTTTGTGTAGATGCGCCAGTACCTACAGGTGCCATGGGTCCGGGATGGTGGTGGAATTGATGTGCATCTCAAACTTTCTAAGATAACATAGACCCAAGGAACAGGGGAAGAAGAACATAAAAGAAGTGAATTACACTGGGCAAAAATGCAAACAAACTTAATCTCTTCATAGGAATGGCCACTCTGAGTCCATCTAGCCCAGTATCCTGTCTTCTGACAATAGCCAATGCCAGATGCCCCTAGAAGGAATGAACTAGGGCGATCAATTGACCTGCCTTAATGCCTGCGATTAACCCAAGACAGGATTAACATGTTAATTTTTTAACATGTTAATCGCAGGAGATAAAGCAGCACTGCCCTTTTGAACTGCTGCTCTGGCACTTCAAAGGGGCAGCGCAAGCGGAGCCGGAGGTTAGCTGGAGTCCCCAGCTGACCCCAGGCTCCTAATGCGCTGCTACTTTAAAGTGCTAAATTGGCAAGCACTACTGGCCACCACAGTGCTTCCAAGGGGCAGTGCTGCATTGAGCCCGGGGTCAGCTGGGGACTCCAGCTGATCCTGGGCTCCATGCAGCGCTGCCCCATTGAAATGCTGCCACAGAGTTTCAAAAGGGAGGTGCACGCAATTAATCATGATTACATTTTTTAATTGCTTGACAGCCCTAGAATGAACATAACAGGTAACCATCATGTGATCAATTCCCTGTTGCTCTTTCCCAGTTTCTGACAGACAGAGGCTAGGGACGCTACTCTTGCTCATCTTGGCTAATAGCCATTGATGGACCTAACTGCGATGAATTTTTTAAAGTTTTTTTTTTATCCTTTTATAGTCATGACCTTAACAGCATTCTCTGGCAAAGATATCCATGGGTTGACAGTGCACTGTGTGAAGAAATACTTACCTTTGGTTTGTTTTAAATCTTCTGCCTATTATTGTCATTTGGTGACCCCTGCCTTTTGTGTTATATGGAGTAAATAGCACTTCCTTATTTATTTTTTCCACATTGATCATGACTTTATAGACCTCTATCCTACCCTCCCTTTGTTGTCTCTTTTCCAAGATTTAAAGTCTTAGTCTTAATAATATCTCCTCATATAGCAGCTGTTCCATACCCCAATAATTTGTGTTGCCCTTTTCTGAATCTTTTCCAATTCCACTATATTTTTTTTAGCGATGGGATGACCAAAACCACACATAGTATTCAAGATCTGAGTGCACCATATATGTATATAGTAGGATTTTAATTATTCTCCATCCCTTTCCTAATGATTCCAGCATTCTGTTAGCTCTTTTTGACTGCTGTTGCACACGGAGTGAATGTTTCCAGAGAACTATCCACAATGATTCCAAGATCTCTTTCTTGAGAGATAACAGCTGATTTAGACTTCATCTTTTTATATGTATAGTTAGGATAATGCTTTCCAGTGTGCATTACTTTGCATTTATCAACAGTGAATTTCATCTGCCATTTTGTTGCCCAGCGACCCAGTTTTATGAGATCCCTAAATAACTCTTTGCAGTCAGTGTGCTTCAAATCATATGCAGCTACCATGGACTCTCTCTTGGATCAGACATTGACTCTTGGTGCCAAATGGGCTGAATTTTACTAAGTTCTGTTCCTATCAGCAAGAAGAGACATCTGGCAAGCTGCTAGCAGAGCTGGAGGAGAGCCAGAGGGATACAACATAAAGGGTGGAAGACAAACAGGTTGCTCAGGCTAATAGTACGTTTGCTGTATTTTGCGGGAGGTGATAGAACTGTTTTGGCTCTGGAAAGACCTGAACAGTCCTGAGATATGGAAGTTCCACTCAATATCAGAACAGTAATTGTCACAAGGAATTTCAAGATCTAAAAAGAGTAATTGCTCTGCACATGACAAGGCCACTTTTGGATGGGAGAGGACTGACAGAATTGAGGTGAGGGGGACGGTTTGGCTCCATGCTCCCAGAAGGAACAGGACCTCAGATGGAAGGGGCAGGCCTGGGCTGTAGCTAGCCCTTAGCACCTCCTGCAGCACACCGCACCATGCTTCCCCCAACCCGGGCAGTCCTCAGAGACTCCTGGAGTGCACTGTGCAGCCTGGGACACCAGCCAGAATTACTGCTTCAGTGGTGGCCGTGTGCGGATCCCGGGTCGTTTTGAATCATTGGGCCCCAAGCAACTGCCACCTTTGCCCTCTCTCCTCTTGCCCCTCCCCACCCCAATCAGCGGCCCTGCTTTTAGATGTTCTTTCTCTATGCTCCAGCTACTGACAAATCTCTGAAATGTGGGAGAAGGAAATGTAAGCCAGTATAATTCCGTACTCAAAAGAAAGCAAAAGCCCCGCGTTCAGCCAAGTCCCCTGTCGTGGTATAAGTTTCTCGGCTGTCTGGGTTAACGAAAGCTGACTGAGGCCTAGATTTCACAGAGAAGTTGTTGTCTACACTGACATCATTGCAGAGGTCAGTAAACTGGAGTGCCAGGCATCTGCACTCCTCTAGATGCTATGGATATGGGCTATGGCCTGCACCGCTGGTCACAGGACTTTCTGTGAGGGCAAGAATCCAGGCCTAGGCCTGAAAAAACAGATACAGTGGTATAAAAACATAAGACCGGCCATAGTGGGTCTACCTAGCCCAGTGTCCTGTCTGCCGACACTGGCCAATACCAGATGCCCAAGAGGGAGAGACCACAACAGGTAACCCTAATGTGATCCCTCCCCTGCTACCCACCTCCAGAGAAACAGAGGCTAGGGACACCATTCCTACCATCCTAATAGCCACTGATGGACCTAACCTCCATGACTATATCTAACTCTTTTTTGAACCCTGTTAAAGTCCTAGCCTTCACCACATCCTCTGGCAAGGAGTTCCACAGGCTGACTGTGCACTGAGTGAAGAAAACCTTCCTTTTGTTTGTTTTAAACTTGCTGCCTATTGGTATCATGGAAAGCCAAGTAGAGAGAACTTATTCTAAATTTAAAGCAGGAAATCTGCATTAAGAGATAGAGCCCCTTGAAGGTCTTAGTAACTCTTGTGTTTAGCAATGTAGTGAAAACTAAAGGACACTGACATGAGAGAAACTTCTGCATCCAGAATGTTTAACTGGAGACAGGGCCACTTTTCAATAATAATATCCACGGGAGTAACTCTCCCCAGGCTGACTTGGTCTGGGATCTCCAGAGAGCCAGGCCTGGTACATACGTGTATGAAAGACCTTCTTAAACCATACAAGGTATTACAGGAAGTGGTGCTAGTGAGGTTCTGTGGGCTGAGTCAATACTGGTTTGATGCTGCTGCTCTTTATTAAGAGTTGCTATGGTGATGGCACTTGGAAACAGGGTAGGCCACTCATTAAACGATGATGATGGAAACTCAGTGGATGGTGTCAGGGTCACTAATGGGCTAAATGCACCAGCAGGCCCTGAGTTTGAAGCAACTGACACACCGGATGCCATTGGGTGAAGCCATGAAATCTTTTAATTCAGTTCACCCGAATGTTCTACAGATTCTGTTGTCTAATTAACCAAATTGTTTTGCTCGTTAGCTGCCAGCAGGACTGGAGGGTGAGAGCTATTCACTGAGGAACAACTTTAGTCAACCAATTGAGCCACTTTTCCTCTTAGCACCAAGCTGAGATTTTTACAGACACATTTGTTGCTAATAAATTATCAAAGTGTGGTATGCAAATGATAGTCTGTAGATTGCAAGCTCTGTGGGCAAGGAGCCAACTTTCTCGTATGCATTTTTAAAACCCCTAGCCCAGTAGAGCCCCAGTTCCTGAATGGAACCACTGGGAACTACTGCACTATGAATAAATATTAATGTTTTAGCTTACGTAGTTCTTTCGTTCACTGGGATGACTGCTCCGGATGTTTGCAACTGATGCTGCATGATTGGCTACCTAAGGCTAATGTTTCTTCTCCTCAGCTAGCTCTGCATCCCAAACTCACAGGCTGTGTCTACACTGGCATCCCTTCTGGAAAAGGGATGCTAATGTAGCATGTTGGAATAGGCAAATCCGTGGGGGATTTAAATATTCCCCGCGGCATTTGCATTAACATGGCTGCCGCTTTTTTCCGGCTTGGGGAAAAGCCGGAGAAAAGCGCCTGTCTAGACGTTATTCTCCGGAAAATAAAGCCTTTTCCGGGGGATTTCTTATTCCTACTTTCAATGGGGACATAACTGCAGACAGCAGCGCAGAGGTCACAGCTACTCTACAACAGTGGGATAAAGATCAAACGTTAGCCAGGGCAAAGCAGAGTCAGCACATGCCAACCTGCTTCTCCTGAGAGATTGCCCTGGATAATTGCTGTTTAAAATGGCCTTCCCTTCTGTTTCACCATTCTGGGCTACTTTTCCATGCCTCACCACTGTGGCTTAGGGATGTAAAATCCACTTTCATTGGTTAACTGGTTAAATGTTATGTTTAACTGGTTAGCTGATTAAATGGGGGATGAACAGAGGGAATCCAGCCCAGTGGAATGCCGTCCCCCCCGTCTCCCCCAGAAAAGGGCTGTTTCAGCTGGCCAGTCACAGCAGCCCACACCTGCAGAGGGCACCCGACTTGGGCTTGCCATGGGTAGGAAGCTGCTCCTGTCCCTACTGGTTAACCACTTAACTATTCACATGGAACTATTCCTTCAATGGAACCCTTCACATTTCTCATTGCTAAATATGAGGCCTTATTTTCATTATATTAAGGCCACCCCCGTGTGTAACAGGGATTTAAAGTGGATGTAAAATCCATTCATACCCATTCCAAGATCCTTTACCCTGCAAGAACAGTGCAAAAGGGCCATCATATATGTGACAGGTTGTCTGCCCCTCATTGGCCCTTTCAGGGTTAAACCCAGCCCTGGGAGAGAACTAGGGTTGGCCATGTGTCCAGTTTTCACTCGGACAATCTGATTTTTGCCACCTGTCTGGTAAAAAAAAGATAATGTAAAATTTCCAGTATTTTCTGTTTCTCTTGGACAGAAGGCTGGTAAGGACATTCTTCCCCTGTCACGTCTGGCAGGGGCTGTGAGAGTGGGAGAGCGGAGAGCATTTAAAGGCGCAGTGGCCTTTTTTTTTCCTCAACCAATTTTTTCCACTTGTTCAGTATTTTTTTAAGGTATCTGGCAACCCTAGAGAGCTGGGGCTGTAGAGCCTGCAGCTGAGGAAGATATTAGCCAATTAGGGCCTTGCCAGGGCTGTACAAATAAGGACTCCTGGAGGGAAGGAGAACACACACGCTCTTGCTCTAGCTTGAGAGCAGGAGGGTCCTGGCTCTCAGGGAAGCTGGAGGCTTCCTGAGACAGAGCAGGGCTGAGGAAGGGCAGGCAGAGCTGCGGAGCCCTGGGCTGACCTCACTCCCAGGCTGCAGGGCCTGAGGCAAGGCCTGAGCATACTAGGACTACAGGGACACAGCCATTAATAGGAAAAGACAGCAGGTCCACAACCCCTTGTCAAAGAGCAGTGGCCGTTTCAGACAGCAGTTTGACCCTGAGGCAGGGACTAGATGACATGCAGTGGGGTGACTGAGGCAAGGTGGGTACAGGGGTATTGGGGATTCGCTGAAAGAGGGAGAATCCCAGAGTATGGGGGCACTGCAGCTGGGCAGCACCCTGCAGGGAGGATGCCATGGTCTGGGGGCACATGGGTCCTAACACAGAGGTGGAAGGAAAAAATGTAACAGCAGACGAGACACCAGCAGAAAGGGGGTGCTCCAGGGTTAAAAAGCTAATTCCCAGAGTGTCCAGCAGGAGATGCCCATAGGGGCGAGTGCCTGCCCCCATGACAACATACATGAGACTCCGCCCCCCAAACCTTCAGCAGCTCAAAAAAAAGCAAAGGCCCACCCAGAATTCCATAGCTGTGAATGGGACTGCTGCAGCGGGAAGGGAGAATGTGTCAACAAAGTTCCGGGGCGCTTCCTACTGGCCTGTGGCCAACTCAGCGTTAGTTTTGAACAGCTTCCCATAAGAACAGCCTGAACTATTCAGCTCAAATGTGTCTCATAATTAATAGCCCCAGGGCTCATGCTTTGAGCTGCCTACATTTTTACAAATTCCATCTGACCTGCATCCAATTGCCATCCGTGTACAAGCTTGGAGGTTAAAAGTAGGTAGTGTTATAATACGCACTAACGCTGGCCAGCTCAGCCACTGTCCTAATTAGTTAGCACCTGGTGGTTCCTCTCCGATGCATCATATTTCCAAAGCCTGGATGTGGCTTTTCCCAGAGTTGAACTAATTTCTCCATGCTGTATTCAGTGCAAGGACTGAGGTGCTTTCACCTATCAACGTGGTGAGATGAATGGCCCACAACTTTACATTTGTCTTCATTGTTTCCTGGCCAGGCTGCTCCTGCAGTGTTTGAGCAGTACTAACAGCTGATCTGTTTTTCATTTCAACGAGAATTTTAAACTTTCCTGAGATTAAAACTATTATAAAAGAGAGAGAGAAAGAGAGAGAGAGAAGCCAATCAAAACCACTTCTCTAGCTTCAGGATATGATTCAAAGTGAAACCCAACTTTTAATACAAGGTACCTCTTTTTTCTATGGCATCTTTCATAAACTGTGCATCTGCATGCATCTGACAAAGTGGGTTCCAGGACACAAATATTTCTGCCCCAATACATGTGTTAGTCTTTAAGGTGCTACAGGACTGCTCGTTGTTTTCACAGATACAGAGTAATATGGCTAGCTCTCTGAGACTGAAACAATGGAACCCAAAGTGCTTTCGGGTGAGCGAATAACACAACAGCTCAGAAAACCAAATCGTGTGAGGTACAGAAAGATGTGTTCACCACAGAGCACAGACTAAAGGCAATTGTCCTTGATGCACACATGTGCTCTACCCATTGGTTCAGCCACATGGGAATGTGCTACGTTACAGTAGCTACAACTGTTGCGTGGGTTGCACCCTCACCCAGCAAACATGCAGTAAGATGTTCAATAGATGATGCTGTGGATAACGACTGATGAAAGTTTGAACAGGTTAAGAGAATGGACCAACCCGGCAGCCCCCAGCTGCTCTACCCCAGGGGTAGGCAAGAAAATCCTGGTCTGCTGGGGGGGGCACTAGTTGCACCCCCCTCCCCCAGCAGACCAGGGGGACAGGAGCAAAGCCACGGAGCACGCTGCAGCGGGACAGCCCAAGCGCGCCTGGGCTGTCCCACTGCGGGCGTGCTCTGTGGCTTTGCTCCTGTCCCCCTGGTCTGCTGGGGGGGTCCAGCAAAGCCGCTGGACCCTCCCAGCAGACCAGGGACACCAGAGCTAAGCCACCGCCTGGGCAGCTTTGCTCATTTGCCCAGGAGCAATTGCTCGGGTGTCCCTGGTCTGCTGGGGGGGTCCAGTGGCTTTGCTGGACCCCCCCAGCAGACCAGGGGGACAGGAGCAAAGCCGCCCAGGCGGCGGGAGTCCCGCTGCCTGGGTGGCTTTGCTCCGGGGCAAACGAGCAAAGCCGCCCAGGTGGCGGCTTTGTTCGGATGTCCCTGGTCTGCTAGGGGGGTCCAGCAGCTTTGATGGACCCCCCCAGCAGACCAGGGGGACAGGAGCAAAGCCGCCCAGGCGGCGGGAGTCCCGCTGCCTGAGCAGCTTTGCTCTGGGGCAAACGAGCAAAGCCGCCCAGGCAGCGGGACTCCTGCCGCCTGGGCAGCTTTGCTCAGGTGTCCCTGGTCTGCTGGGGGGAGGGTCCAGCGGCTTTGCTGGACCCCCCCAGCAGACAAGGGGGACAGGAGCAAAGCCACCCAGGCGGCGGGAGTCCCGCTGCCTGAGCAGCTTTACTCCGGGGCAAACGAGCAAAGCCGCCCAGGCAGCGGGACTCCCGCCGCCTGGACGGCTTTGCTCGGGTGTCCCTGGTCTGCTGGGGGGGTCCAGTGGCTTTTCTGGACCCCCCCAGCAGACCAGGGGGACAGGAGCAAAGCCGCCCAGGCAGTGGGAGTCCCGCTGCCTGGGCGGCTTTGCTCCGGGGCAAACGAGCAAAGCCACCCAGGCAGCGGGACTCCCGCCGCCTGGTCGGCTTTGCTCGGGTGTCCCTGGTCTGCTGGTGGGGTCAAGCGGCTTTGCTGGACCCCCCCCCCCCCCCCCATCAGACCAGGGAGACCGGGAGAAGCCTTTTCTCGCCCCGGAGGACACGGGTGGCGACCCGCCGCCCATGAGCTCCGGGGCAAGAAAAGCCCCATTCGTAAGTGCGGATCCGACATAAGTCGGATCCGCGTAAGTCAGGGACTGCCTGTATATATATTTTTGTTAGTCTCTAACAAAAGGTGTTACAGGACTACTCGGTATATTAGGATATGTCTACACTACCACCCTAGTTCGAACTAGGGTGGTTAATGTAGTCAATCGAAGTTGCAAATGAAGCCCGGGATTTAAATATCCCGGGCTTAATTTGCATCTTGCCGGGCGCTGCCATTTTTAAATCCCCGGTAGTGCGGACTCCATGCTCGTGGCTACACACGGCACGGAGTAGGTAGTTCAAATTAGGCTTTCTAATTCGAACTACCTACTCTGTGCCGCGTGTAGCCGTGGGCACAGAGTCCGAACTACCGGGGATTTAAAAATGGCGGCGCCCGGCAACATGCAAATGAAGCCCGGGATATTTAAATCCCGGGCTTCATTTGCAAGTTCGTATGACTACATTAACCACCCTAGTTCGAACTAGGGTGGTAGTGTAGACATACCCTTAGTAATTATGGGTAATCCACTAAATTTGGGTGCCTCACAGGGAGCAACACCAGGGCTCTCAGGACCCAGCCGGGGCAGCAAACAGCTGGTGCCCTCCTAGTCCAGAGCGGAGATCCTGTCCCTCCTCAAGCTGTGAAGGGAAGAGGAGACCCTACTGGGTCTCCACTCCCGGCACAGAAATGCTGATATCTATGGCCAAGGCCCTGGTGGAGCGGGGACACCCACCCCGCACCTTAGAATAAATCTGGTATAAGGTGAAGGAGCTCCACCATGGCTACACCAGGGCCAGGGAGCGCCCGTTCCTGCCCCTACTACCAGGAGCTCCACTAGATCCTGGGGGTTGGGGAAGTCCTTTCCACATCCGGGGTGGTGGACTCAGGGCTCAAGACGCCCATCATTGCCCACCCAGGCTCGCGGAGGAGGAGGAGGACGACGACGAGGGATGTGGGGGAAGAGGAGAAGGACACAGCCAGTAAGGTTACCCTTTCTCTTGAGCCAGTACCCCAGCACCTGGACATGTCACAGGCAGCCTCTAACAGCAGAGAGGGATCATCAGGTGAGTGCTCTCAGTTTTATACACACATGGGGCCGGGGAGGCGAGTGCAGAGAGGGTGGGGTGCGATCATCGCTCGGCCTGCTCGGCCTGGACATCGTGCTGCAGTCGGTGCAAGTGGAAACATGTGCAGTGCCAGTCTGCACCACGCGTCATCAGGAGCAGCCCTGGGCTTAGAGAAGGCCACACAGGCTCAGGGGAGGCCATACACATGTCTGACCCCTGGGGGGGGACACCCTCCCACCACTGGCCCCTGCTGGAAGCATGCTGGGTGCAAGGGCGCAGGCACGTCCCCATACTGACCGAGGAGTGTTGCACACAGCACACGGGCATGCCTGCCCACGCAAGGTCGCACCCACTCCCGCAGGCAGTGCTGCCAGGCACAGGTGCGTGTGCAGGCCCCATAGAGGCCAGGCTGCTCCAAGCCCCTCTCCCACCCGTGGGATCCCACTGCGGACGGACACTTCCCTTTCCTGCTTGTCCTAGGGGAGCTGGGGAGGCAGGGAGCAGGTCACACATGGCCTTGCTCCCGGGACATCACTGTCCTCTGGCCTGAGGACTGTTGGTGGCTGCTCCCAGAGGATGGCACGGCCTCAGGGACAGTGTCTGCAGGGATGACTGACCGCCTCTCCCGCTTGGCCTCCACAGCCAGACCAGCTGCTGCTGAGGGGCGATCCACACCCTCTGAGGCAGCCGCCCAACCCCGGGGGAGCGGCAAGTACAAGAGGGTACGTCTATGCTACAACGTTAATTCGAACTAACTTAGTTCGAATTAGTTAATTCGAACTAAGCTAATTTGAACTAACAGATCCAGACTAAAAAACTAGTTCGAATTAGCGTTTTGCTAATTCGAACTAGCATGTCCACACAGAGTGGACCCTGAACTGGGCTTAAGGATGGCCGGAAGCAGTGCCGGCAGGGCATCAGAGGAGGACTTAGAGCGTGGAGATGCTGCCTCAGGCTAGCCCAGGGTTGCACTTAAAGGGACCCGACCCCCACCCCGGACAGACAGTTCTCAGGGGTGTCCCGCTTGCTAAGCAGTCCTGGCTTGGATTGCCCGGAGTACCCACACTGGGCACATCACACCACTCGGCCATCAGACCAGCTGCACGTGCCGCAGGCTGCCATCTGGGGAGAGGGGCAATTGGGGGGCTGCAGGACAGCTTCCACCCCCAGAAGCCCGCAGAGCCAGCCCAGTCCTCCCCATCGGGGGCTCGTGCCCCATTCCTCCCTCACCTCCTTCCACTTACCCTTCCCTAGCCCCCCTTCCTGATGTACAAAATAAAGGACACGTGTGTTCAAAAATAGAAACTCTGTTTATTTAACAAAACTCGGGGAAACTGGGAAAAGGAGGTGGGAGAGGGGAAGAGAGAGAGTGGGAGAGGGG
Organism: Pelodiscus sinensis; assembly: GCF_049634645.1. Lineage (NCBI taxonomy): Eukaryota > Metazoa > Chordata > Testudines > Trionychidae > Pelodiscus > Pelodiscus sinensis. Next base: position 36,331,236 of record NC_134725.1, read on the forward strand.
AGGGGGAAAACTGGGAGGAGGGAGCTGAAAGGGGGAAGCAAGGGAAAGGAGGGGGTGGGGAAACTGAAGGATCAGGGGTGGGGGTCTCGCCGGGCCAACCGCCTCCCAGCACGGCAAGGGAGGGGGCCTCGGCGTCCCCGGGGGGATGGGGTGGAGGGTGCGGAGGTTGAAGTGGGGGGTGTGGACATTGAGGAAGAGGGTGTGGGGGTTGAGGAGGAAGAGGTGGGAGGGGGGCAGGAGTGGGAGGAGGGACAGCAGTTGGGGGGGCAGCAGGCGCAGGACCAGCACGGGGCACCATGCTCTGCAGCAGGGCCTGCAGGTTTGAGTTCAGCCCTCGGACCTCAGCCAGCTGCTCCTGGCGGAGCTGGAGGTCTGCCCGCATCCAGGCCTCCACTGTGCGGTGCAGGGCTCGCAGGGCCCCCAGGTGCTGGTCCCGGTACTCCTGCTCCGTGGTGGGGGTCCGGAGCAGGCCGCGGGTGCGGGAGCATGTCCCGGGCGGGGTGGTGCGCCCTGCACGAGCAGCTGGTGCAGCTGTAGAGAAAGAAGAGAAGTGGTCAGTTCTCCCTGGGGACGCAGAGGATGATGCCCAGCACTCCCACCCCCCCCCCCCACGACGTGAGGGTGGCCATGTCCTGCACCGTCACAGCCGCTGTGCTTGTACAGAGGCCATGGTCAGGATGTCTGGCTCTCCCCGGGACTGGGAGCTGCCCCAAGACCGCACCCATGTCCCTGTGCCGTGTATAGTGTGGCCGGGGCGGTGGGGGGAAAGGGGAGATGTCCCCTGCCTCCGTGTAGAGGGGACATGTGAAGGGAAAGCATCCTGCTGGGTCCTGCCCCGGGGTCGGGAGCATGTCAGGTCTCTTCACACAAGCATGTGCCTATTGGGCCATGGTCCCTGGGTGTCACGCAGCTGGAGCCACCTGCCCAAGGGTGGCATGGCACGTGCTCGTACGTGCACAGGTGTCTGCGTGATCCGTGGAAGGCATGGCCCACGCGCGCGGTCTCTGGTCTCCCTCCCGCCTCCCCCCCCAAACTACTTAATTCAAACTACTTACCCGGTACGGTCTCCCTGGACGACCCTGCTGGAACTGCTGGCAGTGGCCCTTCTGGTGCGCCCAGGTCAGGGCCCTCTGGTCCCGGCTCGATGTCCCCCGGGCTGGCACGGACCGCCCTGCCCCCCAATAGTTGGTGGAGGGCAGCAAAGTAGGGGCAGGTGGCAGCCCCTGCAGCGGCGCCGCCCCTTGTGGCCCTGGCGTACGCCTGGCGCAGCTGTTTCACCTTAATGCGCACCTGCTCCTGGGTGCGCCTGTGTCCCCTGCTGGCCATGGCGGCTGCTATGCGCCCATAGACGGCCGCATTCCTCCTCCTAGTGCGGAGATCATGGACGTTGGGGGCCTGCCCCCAAACCTCAATGAGGTCCATGACCTCTGCACTAGTCCAGGAGGCCGCGCGCCGTCTACGGCCCCTGGCTGGCCCCTGGGTGCTGGGGGACTGGGCAGGGGACGTCTCGCTGCCACTGGCTGCCTGGCTCATCATGCAACCACTGGCTCAGGGGCAGAGACTGCTGGCAGGGCTGGCTGACTCTAGTGCTGTCTGGCCACAGTCTACCCCTTTAAGGGCCCGGGGCTGGGGGAGAGGTGAAGAGTTTTCCTGGTTGTGCCCAGAGAGGCCACCAGGGGGAACCTGGGGAGGGCTAGCCTCCCACTAGTTCGAACTAAAGGGCTACACAGCCCTTAGTTCGAACTAGTAAGTTCGAACTAGGCTTAATCCTTGTAAAATGAGGTTTACTTAGTTCGAACTAACGGAGCGCTAGTGTAGCGCCTATGAAAGTTTGTTCGAACTAACGTCCGTTAGTTCGAACTAACTCTGTAGTGTAGACATACCCTGAGGGTGCACGAGGACTTCCTGAGGCAGCATGTGGGCGTCCTGCACAACATGCAGCAGACTCTGGCGCAGACGGTCCAGGAGGACACTGAATGGCAGAGACGCATGTGGGACCAGCTTGTGCGGCAGGGTGACAACATGTGTGACGTCATGTGTCAAATGATGGCACACTCGGCTGCTGTCCCAGCTCCTGCCTCCCACCCTCCTGCCCCTCCTGCTCTCTCCCCAAACGATGCCCATTCCCCCGCCCCTGCTATGCCCATGCTCCCTCTCCCATCTATGCCCCCCTCCCCCTGCAATACCTGATGCTGCTCCCGCCCCCTCTCCTGTCTACCCCCCCTATTTTCTTAGGCCCCACCCAACCCCAAGTTCACTGAGGTCGCTGGACCTGACATGGCACTTCCAGCTGCCCACATACCACTCCTAGCCCTGAGCCCCCCTCCTCCTTCCCCCTTACAGGTTCTCAGCTCCCCTTCTCCCCAGTTGATTTTATTTTTAAAAAAATTGTTCAAATCAAAACAGGTGTGTTTATTGAGAGCTCAGGGAAGGAGGGAAGTGGAGGGTTGTGATGAGAAAGGGAAAACGGAGCAAGGCTCCCCTAGGGGGGAGACCCTGGGGAGAGTTACTGGGGTCCTTGAGAGAAACTCTCCCTCAGGGCCTCCCGGATGCTCAACCCCAACTGATGGGCATGGCAGATGGCCACTGACCACGGCTGCTCAAAGGCCCTCCCTTTGCAGTTGACCTCTGTCCCCACCCTGTTAGGAAGGCCTCTCCCTTTCTCTCCACAATGTTGTGGTGGACACAACACACCAACACCACCTTGGGAATGTTGTGCTCCCCCATGTCCATGTGGGTCAGGAAGCATCCGAACCACGCCTTCAGGCACCAGAAGGAGCACTCCACCTGGATATGGGCACAGGTGAGGTGGGCATTGAATTGTTCCCTGCTGGGGTCCAGGTGGCTGGTGTATAGCTTCATAAGCCACGGCTTGAGTGGTAGGCCACATCCTCCACAAAGTAAAGTGGCATCTGCACATCTCCAACCCCAAAGTCACACCAGGGGAAGAATGTGCCAGTGTCCAGCTCCCATAGATGCCCAGTGGCTAATTTAAATGCCAAGCATGGGAGGCGGGAGAAACACCCTGCATTGTTTGTTGAGCGCAACAGCTCGTTTGGGGGCCACAGGTGTGGGCCATTTGGGTGGTATCAGTTCCTATTCCTTTTCCCCGGTCAAGGAGCCCAATGGAATCCATGGTCCAGGCGGGGAAGTAGCCCCCTGATGCAATGTGTGCACAATGGGTTGCTGCCATCTCCCTGGGGGTGGGGCTCAGGAAGGAATGGGGAACAGAGAGAGTCTGACCCAACCTGTCCTGCCTCTAGACTCTCGCCTGCTGGGTTGCCTTGGCTCTAGCAAGGGGATGCCAGCAGTTCAAAGCCTGGCCAGGCAGACAAGTTGCTATCAGTGTCAGGCCCCAAACCTTAGAGGTGCTGCAACCAGTGGCCCCTGTAAGCTGAGCACTTGGGCAGCCACCTGGGAGAGAGTCAGATGCAGCCCCCCGGTTAGCAGAGCATCCACAGTGCACACAGCTGGCAGCATGTCTTTCTATTGGTGGGTGCACATCCACACATGATGGGTGCACAAAACAAAATGTATTCCACACATGGATGAAAAAAATGAGAGGGAACATTGGATGCAATACTACATGCCAAGTAGCAATGCTGCGCACTCAGATTTGGCTGGGCTGCCATCAGGACAGAGGGGCAGCCAGGCCAAACTTGAGCTAGGAGCCCTGTGCAGCTCAGAAAGCTCATTTTCAGATTTTGAATAGCTGCACAATTCACAGTGAATCATGTGAGTGGAGGTTATGTTGTGGGTGGGGCTTGTAAGACTGTCTCTATCCTTCTCCACTCCCAATCTAGTCCCTCTACACCAGAAGTCTCCAACCTTTGTAAGCATGAGATCACTTTTTGCATTTAAGTGCAATCCAGGATCTATCTCAACCCAAATACCCTTGCCCCACCTCCTTTGTGCCCCTTCTCCGAGGTCACACCCCTGCTCACTCCATCCTCCCTCCCTCCCCCATCCTCCCTCCCTTTCACCAGGCTGGGGCAGCAGTTTGGAGTGCAGGCTCTGGTCTTGGATTAAGGGATTTGGAGTGAGAGGGGCTTTGAGCTGAACTTGGGGCAGGCAGTCGGGGTGCCAGAGGGGGTTCTAGGTACAGGTTCTGGGAGGGTGTTTGGAAGCAGTGGTGCTCGGGGCTAGGGCAGGTGCTTGGGGTACAGGAAGGAGTGCATGCCTGGGGTAGGGTTTCAGGACATGGGCTACAACTGGGCCCTGCTTTCCTCAGGTGGCTCCTGGGTGGTGCTGCAGGGGGGCTAAGATAGGCTCATCCCTGCCCTGGCCCTGCACCACTCCCAAAAGCAGCCAGCAAACTCCCTCCCTCATCCTGTTGTGCCCCCACCCCTGGCTCTGCTCTGTGGAGATAGGATACAGGGTAAGAGAGGGGGCACCTTGACATCAGTGCTCCTCTTCTCCCTCCCCTGCCCTGCACAGAAAGAAGGAGGCTCCTGGGAGTGAAAGGAGGCAGCTCTAAGGCAAAGGGCAGGAGATGAGCAGCTTTAGCGGGAGGGGCAGCTGAAGTGCTGGCAGCTGAAAGTCTCTTGGCCAAACCAGTCAGGATCACCTGTCAGAGTCTCCTGGTAGCTCCCGATCTACTCATTGGTAACCCCTGACCTACACAGTAACAGATTTTCCTGAAACACCAGCACACAGCTACACATTGGCCCCTGCTTTGTAATGTGCCTTAAGGTTTGTGGGTGAATATCATGCAAAAGCAACACTGAAGAATCAAAGAGTCCAGATGTGCCTGAAGTATTTTAGTTCCCCAGTGGCAAAAGAAGGAAGCTGAAGAGAGACAGAAGGAAAACAACGCCTCCAGGAAGGCAAAGATTCCGAACCCAGGTTCTGAGGGCTGGATAAAGTAGTCAGGCTGTCGGGAAATTTTACCATATGTTTGTTTTGCTGACTGTGGCTTGCATTGGATTTCTGCTGATACAGACTTACTCCTGCAGAGAAATCCTGGCAGACAAATGGGTTATTCTGAGTGGTAAGGAGGGAAGCTTTTTGTAAAAACTTTTCCAGACCCCAAATGAGATGAAAAATCAAAATCTCCAAACTCTTCATAAATGAAAATAAATAAATAAATAGATTCGGGTTACTCGAAAGTCTTTTTTTATTTTGATAAGATCAACTATTTCAATGTTTTACCCAAAATGTTAGCTGACATTTATAAATCAAAAGGTCACGCTGAGTTAGACATTGTCATAACATTTTATTTCAACCCGTCAACTTTTTTTCCAACTGTTTTTTCAGACTGAGGAACCCATCAAAATGGATTCTTTCCTGAGAAAAAAAATTCAGTTTCAACAAATCAGCATTTTCCAAATTAAACTCTTCCCCAACTCCCCACACCAAAAACAACAACAAAACCCATTCATGGAAGAATTCCCGACAAGCTCTAATTAATTCTACTGAGTTAGTTCTATCAATCCTAGATTCTACACAAAACTGCCTTTTTTTGTGCTGTGGGGGGATGAACACCAGCCAAAGTGAATGCATTCATCAGAGATGCTAAGTTCTTAGCTTGGTTTTTATTTCCTTGTTTTATCCGAATACCCAATTCTCAGTGTATTCCCTGCAGCTGCAGTGTAACAGCAGAAGGATTATCTATCAGACTCCCTTTGATACAGGGGGCACCTCCTTAACTTGACATACACAGATTGGCACAGCCAAGCAAGTATTTCCCCTTGTGGAAGGATCATCGATCATTTGATTTCCCCAAAGAAACCTGCATTGTGTCTGAGCCGTGTCTCGCTGCCTCAGTCTGACATTTAAAGGCCAGGTGCTACCATCACATTGAGTTAGAACAGCAGGGTGCATCACCCTCGGCAATGTGGAAAGACGTGTCTGTTGTGAGCTTTCACAGGAGTTTCTTGACAATCTTTGCACTCACTGCGGGAAGCGGGGAGCGAGATATCGTCGGGAGCCTCCGAGTTGCTGCATAGTGGTCAATGGACCCAATTGCCAGCTAAGGGGAGGCATCTGAATTTGGGAGGTGATCTCAGGAAAACTGACCCACTGTTATTGACCCCAGTTGAGCTAGTCACATAGAACCACAGAACCACAGGGCTAGAAGAGAACATGAGGGCCAGGCAGTATCACCCACTGTCAAGGTGCAGGATATATAGTGTCTGCAATGCTTACAAGTGGTGCTGTATCAGGGCCGGAATCCAGCACCTTGCAGGATAGACCCACCAACAACAAGGGTCCCTATCTTGGTTGCTTCACAGGTGGGCCTGATTGGTACCCAGTGGAAGCACGTCTCTGCCCTTTGGCAGCCTTCCTATGGCTGTGTGAAATGGGAAGCCATCTTGTTGCAGCTCCTACAGCTCTATGCTGCAAGGTGCTGAATGCTCTGGTCCAGCATCTAAGGGCTCACTTAACTCGCAGCACATAAGCAATCCTTGGTTTGCTGGGCTGAATTGGGGCCAGAGTGTGCTGCACCTAATGGTTGAGTGAACACACACACACACACACACACACACACGCACGCCATTGGCACTGGTGTCAGAGTCCTCCATCTCGGCCAGGGAATGAATGGATTTGGGGGGGGGGGCGCACTCTCTGATCCCAAGTGGGATCCCTACAGGACAGTACTGGGCCCCACTGGAGCAAGGCAGGGAGAGTGACTGCAGCTGCCTGCTCCGTACCTATCCCAGGAATACACTATAAGCAGGCACTGGGGCTGTTTACCCTGCCAGCAAGGCCGCAGCCATTTTCCGTAAGGCATCGTTAGAAAAGCCTCCATGTGTTTGGAATATGCTCCTTTTCTGGTTTACCCAGTCACAAGCACAATCTATTTTTCTGGCTACATGTAACGCAAACCTGTCGGTTCCTCCAGCTGCAATTCATCTAATGCAATTATCACACCGCCTCCAGTGACTGGAATCGCCTTTAATGATGCTGACGATGTTTCTCTGAGACTCCACATGTCCTTGGTCTGTTGGGTGGGAATTAAAGCAACATTCTCACCAGGCTGTGATTCCTGATTCACTTCATCCCTTCTAACCTCAGCTGTTCTCACTGTCCCATTATTTCCCTCTCTTTCCTCCTCCATCTCCTGGCAGGAACACATTCTCAGTTGGCTGGGACCAACGGTATTTTTTCTGGGATGAAAAATGGCCTGTGTCATTGCTAAGCAGACGTCACACTCTTACTGTGGAAGAAATGCGGGAGCTTTTCCATTGTTGAGGGAACTTTCAGCATTATTCACTAACGCCCTCTCCTCATCGACATACAGAGAAAAGAAGGGGCATATCAGGATAAATCCACAACCAACCCAAGCCTCCACCCTAAGCCAGAACCATGCCCAGGGCCCAAAGCTTTCTGCAGATATGGACATGTTCAACACACTTTTATGTAGATTCCCATGAATCTCTGTAACCACAAGTTCTGGATGGCAAATGGCAGTAATGCCACAAAAATAAACATCTTTTTGTATCCTCCAGGTGGCTCTGAGAACCGGCAGAGGGGGCATGCTCCAGACCACGCTGAGGGCTGGCTGCTCCCTGTGCCACCACTTCTGCCAGGAACACAGAACCACCCTCCCCATGGCCTTATCCAGGAGCCCAGCAATTCTGTCCGCCTAGTATTTGCACAGCCAATGCTGTGTGAAGTACCAGAAACCTCAGGAAGAAGCCAGTACTTGGGGATGTTCAGCTCAGTGATATGCTGCCCACATTATAACAAGGGGCTCCCACCAAAAATTCCCCACTTCCCAATGATTGGGCCCAAGATCTAGAGGTGCAACAGCTGACAGAGAGATGGGGTGGAAGGATGGGGGAAGGGAAACCTATTTGTCTTCCCATTGCAAACAAAATCATGCTTGTAACCATGAAGTCAAAACCACCCGGCAAAGTGCTGTGTGCAGTGGTTTATACTTTGTTTTGGAAAGCCCATACCAGGGATGTTGCTAGGGCAGCAGCTCGGCCAGGCTACGTGGGTCACATTAGAGGTAGGGTGCATGATGACTTTGCGAGGCGGGGGAACGGGGGGGATGTATCTTGGGTCCTTTTCTGATAGCAGCTTAGAGTTGGTGTAATCTGGTCCATTCCAAAAGCAAAGGGGTGTCAGGACATTGCAGAAGCATCGGCCCTGGCAGAGTTGGTTTAGCCCAGGGGGTGGCACTCTATGGTGCTATTACCTACCAGCCCTGTGCTCTTGGGAGCCAGGGAGTGACATTCATGGAAAACCACACCCCCCTTCCCCTAGGCCTTTGCTAGAATCAGACAAAGCCATGAAAAGGCCTGGGAAGACACACCTAAAATAATTAAAGAAACACCCCAGCCTCGTCTGCATTGAAGATAGAACTCCTTAGCATACAGAATAGAGACCAGCTCTTCCAAGGCAGGAACCACAGTGAACTATGGGATACCAAAAGCAAAGAAGCACTGCCTGATGGGAAATCTCTGCTCCAGATGCTAATGAACCCAGGCCTGCTCACACCCAAATTAGTCATTATCAGACCAATTCTAGTAACGATCCTATTGACATCCAAAATACTGAAACTGCCCAGCTGCATTGTGAGCTCCTTCAAGAAACATCACCCATAACCAGGTGTGATCAGTCTCTATTGTCTCTCCTCTTTCTCTTTGAACTATTATCCTATCCCTATAAAAACTCCTATCCTTGCCCCAAGAAAAACTGTTCTGATACCTGGATTTAAACTGCATCAGTTCCATTGAGACTTCTTCATCTCCTGTCTGATCATGCTGGGGGCTCTGCTCTGCTTGTCTCCTGCCATCTGGCCCCCTGGCTACCATCATCATCTGGGAACCCCGATCAGTGCAAGCTCCATGCGGTGTGAGGTCTCTCTCTCTCACCCATCAACTACCTCTCTAAGCATAGCCTCCTGACTCTGCCCTATGTAAACTGTTATATGGTTAGCTAGCCTTAACATTTGTAATCAGTTCCAATTTAGATTTAATATTGTAACTGTTTTGTGTGTTTGGCTCCCTATATATATAATAAATAACGTTCATTGTTAAGCTGGTTGCTTCTCTCTCTTTCCTTCTCTTTCACTTACTCTTCCTCAAGGGGTGTTTTTTTGGCTTCCCCATCGCCCTGCAACGATGCTTCTTGTACTCAAGCTAAAGATCCCTGTAGTGCCCAAAGTCCTGCTGGGTTTGCTCATCGTGTGGTTTACCAGTGAATGACTGTGGTGTGAAAGTGGGGATAGGGAAGTGCTGAACCTGGGGGCTTATGAGGATGGCAGCTTAAAGTGCTGTTTAATCCAGCCCACGGAGTCCAAAGGCACATGAGGGTGCAGTGTGGCATTGCTGTGAAACCCAGCCAGCTGAGTCCAGGGACATATGAGTGGTCAGCTTGGGAGTGCTGAGTACCCAGTCCTCTCAGGTGTGCTCTGTTAGTGGGTGTGAGTGTCTGTGTGTTGCTAAGGTGGGAAGAACCCCATCCTGAGGAACCTAGTTCCTGCAGGAGAGCTCCAGTGGGAGGGGGAATTGGCAGCAGAGAGAGTTCAGCTCCGTATGAGAGCACAAGGAAGCACAAGCAGCACACGGACAGAATTGTTACCTCCCCCCAGCCCCATGAGAGTAACCCTAATCAATGAGCATACCCCAGAGTATTGGGCAAATCTGGTAACAACCCATGAGCTACATATGGCTCATGACGGAACCAAACAAGGCTCTTTTGGCAGCTGCAGGAGTTCCCGCCAGGGCGCGCGCCGATGTGGGTGCGCACAAAGAATTGTAATCCCACCCACCCCCTCACACAGCAGCTGCTGGGGTTGGTGCAGCAGGACAGAGACTGCGGTGCAGCCAAAGGAGCACCCAGTTTCACCCAGCTGCCCACCATCCCGCCCCACCCCGGGAGTGGCCAGGCAGCCACCATGCAGTCCTGGCCCCAGCCTCAGCCCTTCCTCCAAACACTCAAGGGCTGGGCCATGAGCCCCTTCCCCCCAGGACGTGCTGGGGGGACTGCAAACTGTGGCCAGGCATCTCCCACCCATCCCATGACATGCCAGGGGGCTGCAAATTGCACTCTGCCCCCCACCCCGCACCTAGGACAACCTGGGGGGGCTGTGAATCACAGCCCAGCAGCCTCTCCACCTCCAAGAGATGCTGGGGGTGCAGCTCCTCCAAATGCAGGAGACGCAGGAGGGGTTGACTGGGAACCACAGCCCAGCATCCCCCCACTCTAGGGCACACCAGGGGAGGGCCAAAACCCACTGCCCCCCAGAGGAGATACTGGAGGGGCCAGAAACCACCATCCACCCTCCTCTCCCAGAGAAGATGCCAGGGAGGTCCAGAAACTGTGCCCTCCCCGGAGCAGCAGCATCTTCACCACCGCGGACAGCCCTGGTAAGCCCCCCCACAAATCTCCCAGCCTCCTGCTCTGAGACCCCATCCTTAACCTTCCATACCCTGCTCTGATTCCCACACCCCCTCTGCACTATGCCCCACCACATACCCAACCTCCTATCCTGCACCCCCCCACCTCCTGCTGTCAGCCTCCCAAAGTTACCAACCCCCTGCTCTCACTCCTGCACCTCTACTTCCTCTATGAGCCCCCCAACCACTGCCATGACTCCTGCACCCTCAAACCTGTCCTAACCCCCAAATCCTGTCCTGATTCCTGCAGCCCCATACCCTGCCCTGAGTCTTCCACCCCCTTTCCCAACTCCGGTGCCCCTGCCCCTGCCCTGAGCTCCTACACACCCAACTGCCTGCCCTGACTCCTGCATTCTTATACAGCTCTTTGCTGACCACTTGCTCTGAATTTTGATGTTGTTTGGCTCTTTGGTTTGAAAAGGTTGCCGACACCTGGTTTAGCCACATCCAAAGAGACAAGAAAATGTCGTAAAGTTCCTTTTGATCCTGGAGCAGAATTTTAACTTAGGCTTCATTGACCCCTCTCCCAAGGACACCTCAGGGGAACAGAATGATAGTAACTGTTAGTCTTACTGGCACATTGATTGGTCTCAGACAGGGGCCTTGCACACATGAAAGGATTTTAGCATAAATCAATGCTTTGCCTATACTCTGAGCCACCCCCGCACCAGTACACTCAAGAAAGTGCCTTATTGACAACCAACCAAGCAGATAAAACTGTGGCATTAAAGTGGCATTTGCAAACTATTATCCAGAGCATTCAGAATGTGCATTACCAATAATTTTTTCCAACCCACTGTCTAACTGGAGTGTAAGCTGTTTGCGGGCAGGAAGCCGCTCTCACTACACTCATGGACAGCACCTTGGCTAGGTTCTCTATGAAAAAAAAAAAACCTTAATCCTCCAAGTTCCCAGTCCTGTAAACACCCCCAGCTCCTCTATTTGAGCATCTTTGCAGCTTCTTGGTTTAGCTGCTTTAGTTTATTCATCCTTCTCTCCCTGCTACCTCCAAGAAGGCTGTTTTCCTCCTTGTCTCCTGCCTCTGGTTCCTTGGCCAATGCCTGACCAGGAAACAGCAGGCAACAGTCATTTTCTGCAAAAGAATCCCGCCCCCTTGCCCCCACCACCTCCTCCCTGGCTCTCTATTGGCATGAGAAAGGAACAGGCTGTTTGTGTTTCCCATTCTCCATGCTGGTGAACTCCCTGGCTCTCCGACAGGCTGGAATGGCTCTCGGAACATGCAGAATGCTGAACTAATGGCCACTTCACGTCAGTTAATGTTAATGCTAGATTAGTATTGAAAACACTGAGATAATCTGATAACTAAAGGCTTACTGCACCCTGTGGTGGGCTCTGTGCTGTGCGGTGGTGAATTGCAGCCATTTATTCATGCAGACAAACTCTGCAGCGGCCTGCTTGGCAGAGGGTCTCCATCTGCGGGTGTCAAATGTGCAGCAAGCAGTGGGGTGGGTATGTGCTGTACAGATTGCACCGAGCTCTGTGGGTTTTTTTTGCAAAAACCTATTCCGGAAAAAGAATTGGAAGAGAATATGCAAATGAAAGCACAAGATTTACAAATGAAGGCTACATTTGCATTTCCTCTTCTGCAAAAAACAAGCAGTAGCCTGAATGTGGTGGTTCTTCGAGTCTGAGATGGCTCACCTCTGGCTATAGGCTGACTCCCCAGTGCTGCGTTCACTCGGGCTGGTTACACACTCACTTTGCAGTGAGGACACCAGCTAAATTACTAGAATACTGATCATCCTCCTGGGCCTTCCCACAATTCACTCTGTATGCCCCACAGGGTTGACAAGTTCGTTCATAAATCACTGGAACAGGATCCTACAGCAGCTCAACTCACCCCTGCACAGGGAACCACGGGATATGCCACCAGAAGTCCTAGTAACACACATGGGTGATGTCAGCCCCAGGGATGGAGCTACTTGCACTCAGAGGAGGCTCACCAGGATGCCATCCATCCTGGCCAGCTCTGCAATGAAGACACACCAAATAGGGTGCAACCTGTATCGTTACAGTAGACAAGAAGCTGGACAGGAGTCAATGATGCACCCCTATTGCCAAGAAGGCTAACAGTACATTGAGCTTTGCCAGCAGATCAAGGGCAGTGATGATTCCCCTCTATTCGGCACTGGTGAGGCCATATCCAGAATACTGTGCCCAGTTTTGGGTCCGCCACTAGAGAGAGGATGAAGACAAATTGGAGAAAGTCCAGCAGAGGGCAATGAAAATGATGAGGGAGCTGGGTCACATGACTTTATGAGAAGACTCTGAGGGATTTGGGCTTATTGAGTCTACAGAAGAGAAGAGTGAGGGGGATTTGATAGCAGCCTTCAACTTCCTGAAGGGAGGTTCCAAAGAGGATGGAGAGAGGCTGTTCACAATAGTGATGGATGGCAGAACAAGGAGCAATGGTCTCAAGTTGCAGCGGGGGAGGTCTAGATTGGATATTAGGAAAAACTATTTCCCTAGGAGGGTGGGGAAGCACTGGAATGGGTTCCCTGGGGAGGTGGTGGAATCTCCATCCCTAGAGTTTTTTAAGGCCCCGCTAGACAAAGCCCTGGCTGGGATGATTTAGTTGAGGTTAGTCCTGCTTTGGGCAGGTGGTTGGACTCAATGACCTCTGAGGTCTCTTCCAACTCTCATTGTCTATGATTCTTAGGCCAGCTCTAATAGGTAAATGGCATGTTTTATAGCCATTGCTATGAAACAGCTCCCTGTGCTAAGCCATCAATTAAAGTCTAACCTATGCTATGCAAATGCCTTCTGTGGTTGCTTCAGAAGTTTTCCAGAATTTCATACAAGACTGCAGTTGGATTTTGGGGTGTAAATTTCAGGGCAATTCTCATTCCATCCAGCCCATTTTATCCATTCATACTTGTGATCACGTTACCTAATAAATACTGATTCTGTTCCCCCTCTTATGCAAATAAAAGGTCTGAGATGAGACAAACTGTGCCCAAATCAGACTCCCAGATGCCAGGCACTTGTTTTGGCTTCCACGGGTGCTGCAAATTCTGAATCTCAGTTAATTAGCGGGTTTAGAGACCTGAAGAAATCTCACAATGGGGTGGGTGTGGGGAGCAGGAATCTAATTAAAAAGAAATATTTAAATGCTGCTGTGCTGTGGCCAAGTGTGATTTGTGGTTCACATCCTGTCCCTTGCTTGCAGAACTGGGGACAATGGATAGCGTAAAGGACGCTTCATTGGGATTCAGACATGCTTTATTCAGCATTTGAATGACTTTTGCTTCTGCACTCTTTAATGAAGCTCCTTTGCAATGCAATCTATGCTAAGTCAGCTGCATTTGGAGGCTTGCAAACTATGCTGGGACATGGACAGCAAAACAGGATGGGCTCCAAGGAGACATGTCAGATTTATTGATTGCAAGGAAGAGTCTAGTCCCTTTCTAAGGCCCTGGTTTCTCCTGGTATATTCAGGCCAGGGGTCAAATGTCAGCGGGCCAACCAGGCCCAAAGAGATGGCCTGTGCGATGGTTAAGGGATATAAAGTCTTCTACCGCTAGGTCAGTGGTTGAAGACCTCAACAGTGACTGTAAATCCTTGCCACCTGACAGCTCTGTGCAGGATGTTGATAGGTCTGGGTCTGTTTCCCGGGGAGTAGGTGGCCCTCGAGCTGGCAGCCCAAGCCTGAGGACTGAATGAATGTCTCCCCTCCTCCAGCTCAAGGTGGGGGTGGGAGGGAAGCAGCTTGTCTGCATGTGAGAAAGGGATTTAATATGCCTTGAACCACATCAGTCCAGAGATTTCTGCTATTGGCCAATTCGGTTTGGGCCACAAGGTGCAGCTCTGCTTGTGGAATATGACGGCTGCTGCTTCCTGTCCCAGCCAATCAGAGGCAAAGGTCAGGCGGTGCGCTGCTCCGGCGAGGAGCCTGTTGGCTGGGGTGCTTGGCTGCAGGATGCATCAGCGCACTCTCAGCCTGCCTCCCCAGGCTTTCCTGCAGGCTGCTGCACTAAGCAGCGAGGCAGGTGAAAGGGATCAGCTGGGGGTGTACCTTCCCCCCTGTCTGGGGCTCCCTGAGCCCTAAGCTCCTCCAGGGTACCATCTAGGGATGGATGAAGCCTTACTCCCCCCCCCCCCCCCCCCCCCCGGGGTTCAGTATCAGGACACTTTTGGCTGTTCCCCAGTTCCATCAGGGAGCGAGGGGAAAGTGCACAGTTTGCTGCAATCCTCCCTCTGGCTGGGGAGCACAGGGGGCAGGTGAGCTGTGCACTTTCCCCTTCCTCCCTAACAGTGATGGGAAGGCGGAGAGCAAGCAGCCTCCTGGTACAAATCTTAATGGGGGGCTTCAGTCCCCTCTGCCTTCCCTGTACACCCAGCCCCCTGCCCTGATCCCCCCACATTCTTCAACCCTGACTCCTGCACCCCTAACTCTCTGCTGGGTCCCTCCTCACATCCACCAACCCTAACTGCATTATCCCCCACACCCTGCCTTCATAGAATCATAGAATAATAGGACTGGAAGGGACCTCGAGAGGTCATCGAGTCCAGCCCCCCGCCCTCAAGGCAGGATCAAGCTCCGTCTACACCATCCCTGACAGATGTCTATCTAACCTGTTCTTAAATATCTCCAGAGAGGGAGATTCCACCACCTCCCTTGGCAATTTATTCCAATATTTGACCACCCTGACAGTTAGGAATTTTTTCCTAATGTCCAATCTAAACCTCCCCTGCTGCACTTTAAGCCCATTACTCCTTGTCCTGTCCTCAGAAACCAAGAGGAACAAATTTTCGCCTTCCTCCTTGTGACACCCTTTTAGATATTTGAAAACCGCTATCATGTCCCCCCTTAATCTTCTTTTTTCCAAACTAAACAAGCCCAGTTCATGAAGCCTGGCTTCATAGGTCATGTTCTCTAAACCTTTAATCATTCTTGTCGCTCTTCTCTGTACCCTTTCCAATTTCTCCACATCTTTCTTGAAATGTGGCGCCCAGAACTGGACACAGTACTCCAGCTGAGGCCTAACTAGTGCAGAATAGAGCGGCAGAATGACTTCACGAGTTTTGCTTACAACACACCTGTTGATACAACCTAGAATCATATTTGCTTTTTTGGCAACAGCATCACACTTGGCAACAGCATCACACTGAGCCCCCCACACTCAACCCCACCCTTAAATTTCTTACAGATCCTGCCTTATCACAACACACAAAGACAGCCTCCTGCCCTGAGCCCCCCTCCGGTAGGGCTGTGACAGTACCTATCAGGAATGTAAGTTACTTCACTCCTGCAGCCAACACCAAGGAATGCAGAGGGAGAGTCAAAGGTGACACTAGGGCAGGGAAAATATTTTCCTGGGCCTAAGTTTTCAAGTGATTTTGGGCACGCAGCCTGTGATCTCTTAAAGGGGCCTGACTCTCAGAAGGTACTGAACACTCACCTTCTCAAAAGAAAGTGACTCAGTTAGACACCAGAATGAGGTGCCCCAGAACACAAGCCCTGCCCTGCACTTTTGTATTATTTCACTCAGAGATTGGTTCCAGTTCAGTTTCAATTTGGGCAAAGCAATGGGGGTGGGAGGGATTTTTTTCTCCTCCAGCCCATCTACAGACACTTTCTTCACAGACTTATTAGAGAAACATCTATGACTTCTCGGGCCACACCATAAGAGACCCCACCTCACACAGTTCAGATTTCAGTGAAAGGGAGATGAGAAATCAGCTCTCAAGATTCTGAAGGCAACTGGCTTGGGAGTTTTTCATTAATATTGAGCAATCTGTTTCTAAATAAGCAGCCAACACTGTTTAACAGGCTGCTTCATCTCAGCAAGCAACAGAAACGGAGAGAAAGTCGGTATCCTCTTGGATCAAATAAAGATCAAATGCTGGCAAGAGTTGTGTATTTTAATAAGTTACCAGTTTTCATCGAATCAGCAGGGTTTTCTGTGGCTTTTATTTAAGAGATTCATTGTACGTTGTTAATACACAGACTTGGCCTTTTGCCATGGTAAATGTCTGAGGGGAAAGCCACAGACGGAAATTGAAGGATAAATTTCCATCAGGACACATACCGCTGTTGCCTTCTGGAATTTATAGTATTTTCTTAACAATACTGATGTCTGCATGGTATATTGGGCTGAGCGTTTGCAAGGTGTGTGGATCATGCTGGAGTTTCATTGTCACACGGACTCAGACATTCTCTCTCTCACTCATACCAGCTGGTCCAATGAAAGATCTTACCACACCCAGCTTGTCTCTTTAACATCCTGGGACCAACAGGGTGACAACTACCCTGCAGACATTATGGTCCTGCAGCTATTGTGCAATGTGCATCATGCTAGAGTTAGTCTGCTTCAGGCAGCAGGAGGGTAGAAGTGTGCACACACACACACATACACACACTACATTGTAAACTTCATGTGCTGACTGTAAGGTAGCCATACAGCAGGTGTGAAAAATCATGGGGGAGGTGGGGCGAGGCAGAGAGCTAACAGGTGCCTACGTAAGGCAAAGCCCCAAATATCAGAATTGTCCTATGGAACCAGGACATCTGGTCACCTGAAGTGACTGTTTGTAATCCAGAACCCGGGTTGAAAGACTTCATTGGCTTGTTCCCTTCAAGAACCAGCCCTCAGCAAGGACATTTCTGTTGGGAAGATTTTGGCCCCTCCCACCATATGATCAGGATTCTGGGTGATCCTCAAACACAAATGCCGCTGTTTGTTGATGTAGCCGGTGGTGGATTGTTTTTAATGCACATGGGCTGGTGTGAATGGAGAATGGAGCTTCATGCTGACAGAAAACAGAACAGGATCATAGCGGGTGCAATGAAGAACCCTGTTAGATTATCCAATCTAACCCTTTGCTGTGATGCATCCTGTGCTGAACGTGTTCTGCACTTAGTCTGAGCGCAACACCTAGGAGTAAATTGGGGGCCCTCCAGCCCAAAGCAAAAGTGCCAATAAAGCCATGCCGTGTCCTGACCAGGAAAAGCATTTTAAAGCTTACAGCAGAAAAATCCTTGAAAGCTTCTTCCCAATTTATGGCTGCAGTAAACAAAAAAGGCAACCAGGAAAGTGGGGTGTCTCAGGAGAGGGTTAGAAGAATACAAATGAGCAGCTGTGAGGGGCAGATTCTCCTAGACTCACCCCCCTCCTCCTGGCCTGCTCTCTGGCACCATCTTCTAAGCTCCCTGTGGGGCTGACAGGCTCATTCTAGAAGGGAGCTCTCAAAGAAACACCAATTTCAATGCTTCAGCCCCACCAGTGTGGACAGAACTCATATCCCACGGCTGACCACAAAGCGTTGCATCGATACAGCATCCCCCCTGCTAGAGAGACAGTCCCAGCACCTGCGCGCTGCACTTCCTGCTGTTCCCAGGGTGCCGCTGAGGAAGAGGGATGGGGCAGAGATTAGCCATTCCCGGGTCCCATCTCAGACCAGCTGGCCAACCTACAGCCATTGGGAACAGTTTACCAGGCACAGGCAACATTCCTGACGGGAAATTGTTTGAAGTAAATACCGAATTGTTTGAGCTCCCCCAGACCAGCCAGGAGACACCGTGAGCACTAGACAGTGTGTGGAGTGACATTGCAGTCAGCGATCCCTGGATGACTGGGCTGTAGAGAAAAGAGATGTGCCTGGGGAATCCTGGGCGCCAGGATGAGGCCCGGTTTTCCCACCACCAGGAGGAACTGCCAGGGAAGATTTAAAAACCCATCTCTCTTGGTAGCCAAGGGTTGACTAATAGGAGCATGATAAATGTCTGGCGGGGGTGAAGTGAAGGAATTGGGCTGTGCAGCTGTCTCCCAGGGACGTGACGAGAAGCACATTGCTTAGTTATTTGAAACCTCAAGGCTGAAAGCAGCTACCGTTACTCTGAAGGGTGCCATCCCAGGGTCACTGATACATGGGATGACAGGTAGTTCGATTTAGGGCTTTAATTCACAATACCGGGTCCCTGCCGCGTGTAGACGTGGGCAGTTAGTCCGGACTTGTAAATTTCAAAAAATGGCGACCGGCCGTGAAGATGCAAATCAAGCGTGGGATATTTAAATCCCGGGCATGATTTGCAACTTCGAATGCCTACATTAGCCTCCCTAGTTCGAACTAGGGGGCTAGTGTAGACGTTCCCTCAGAGAGAGAGTTAAATAGGTGAAGCTCTGCAATTCCTCTGTCCAAAGAGGAATGGTGGACCAGATTGATCTGTCCAGGCTGGGAGAGGTTGGGGGAGGGCATCCTTGGGGAAAGGGTGTCCTAGCTGCAAAAAGAAAAAAGTTGGGAAAGAAGAGGAGGCAGTGGGCTTGTTGTGCCAGGATAAATCAAGGCCTGAATTTAATCCAATATAGTTCTATGCAACCACAATGCCCAGAGTGGACTTTCTTATTCTGGTTTAGTGTTATGTCCCTGGAGAGTTTCAGCCAGACCAAAAGAAGCCACTGTCATATTGTGACGTAGCAGAGACTGTATTGCTGTGTTGCTTTGTGTGCTGTGTGGCTACGTCTACACTGGCCCCTTTTCCGTAAGGGGCATGTAAATTTCGCCTATCGTCGTAGGGAAATCCGCGGGGGATTTAAATATCCCCCGCGGCATTTAAATAAAAATGGCCGCCGCTTTTTTCCGGCTTTTAAAAAAGCCGGAAAAGAGCGTCTAGACTGGCCCCGATCCTCCGGAAAAAGCGCCCTTTTCCGGAGGCTCTTATTCTTACTTTGAAGTAAGAATAAGAGCCTCCGGAAAAGGGCGCTTTTTCCGGAGGATCGGGGCCAGTCTAGACGCTCTTTTCCGGCTTTTTTAAAAGCCGGAAAAAAGCGGCGGCCATTTTTATTTAAATGCCGCGGGGGATATTTAAATCCCCCGCGGATTTCCCTACGACGATAGGCGAAATTTACATGCCCCTTACGGAAAAGGGGCCAGTGTAGACGTAGCCTGTGTGTTTCCCACTGTCCTGGGCACGGCTACACTGTCTGGAGGAAGGGGGATGACTCACTGCAGAAGTGTATTTGGCCTCTCACACCTGGGGGCCAGGCATAGGAGATAACAACTCTTGCCCAAGAAGGGGAACAAAGGGTAAGTGGGGCTGACACTAAGGTGGGGGACTTGGGCCTGCAGGATGAGTTAGTCTCGGCAGGGTTAGAATGAGAGAAGGGTCTTAGAGCAGGAAAGGGGGGGAGAATTCATTTATATATTTTATTTATTTATTTAAATATTTTTACCCCACCTTTCTATTTAAAATATTCAAAGCGACAATTACAGAGGCAGGGTATATATATAAGAACAACAAAAGGTGGTTACTTAACAAGCATAGGACCAGTGTTAATGAGAGTAGTTCAGTGTGGCTCACTCACAGCCGCTGATGAGGAGGTATAAATACCAAGAGAGAGCAAATAACCAATTTAAATCATTATTCAGTCCTAATTTGCAATTGAATTGCAGCTCTGATGTTTCCCTTCCTGTTCTGGTTTTGAAGTTCTTGTGTAGAAGGATGACTACCTTTAAATCCATTGCTGAGTGTGGAGGGAGATTAAAGTGTTCCCCTACAGGTCTGTGCACGTTATCTTTCGTGATGCCTGATTTGTGTCCATTTATTCTTTGTCACAGAGACTGTCCAGTTTGGCCAATATACTTGGCAGAGGGGCATTGCTGGCACTTGATGGCATAGATCTCATTGTTGGATGTGCAGGTGGGCTTTTGTGGTTAGGTCCTGTGATGGTCTCGCTTGTATAGATGTGTGAACAGAGTTGACACCGGGGTTTGTTGCAGGGATAGGTTCCTGGAAGAGTATTTCTGTGGCATGTTGTATGGCTGCCAGAGCATATATGCTTCAAGTTGGTGACTGGAAGACTGACAATGACTATAAATTCACACAGATTAGTCTCATCCACCTACTGGTGAATTAACATTGGCTAATGTTTGTACCATGGAGTTCTCTGTCAGTGCTAGGTATTCTTCATGTTATTCAAAAACAGCCAGAGATTCAACTCAAAAAGACTCCTGGAGTGGTCATGAAAAGAATGTTCTGAAAGCAAGAAAAACATGGCCTGAAAACAGCCCACTCTGTTCTCACAGAAGACGAGATGGTGTCCTCTTCTGTGGTGTTAACAATAGGTACATAAACCTTCCCCGCAGTCGAGTTTTTAAGCTATGTAATTAATTCAGGTTGCAGCTGATTTTGCGTCTGTTTTACCCTGGCAGAGAATACTGCCACTGAGCAGGAGAAATGCAGGCATAAATAGCAGGTGAACACTTCTTTGATTTATAAAGCTACAGCATTGCCGTTTGACTGTACAGCACCTTCTACTGCCAGAGCATCCCAAAGGTGTTGCAAAGCAAAGAGTTAGATATGAGGGATGCTGTAAGAAATGAAGCAACAGTCAAATAGACAGCAGGAGCAGTGCTTGTCTTTGGCGGTTCAGCCCTCCTTTGTGGAGAGCTATGATTCTGGCTAGCTAACTAGCGCCACTTGCTTTTCCTGAAGTAAAGCGCTATGGGGAGGTGCTCTTCCAAAGTGAATGCTCTCAACCACCACTTCTTTCCCCCACTGGCAGGAACAGGCTTATGTGCATTCTGAGCAACACCGGGGTGCCTTATGCTGCTGGGCTGCCTGTCTTTCTGCTTCTCCTGGGGTCACTAGTCCAGCCCACATGCAGACGTACATTGGGAAGGCTCATGGGTGTCTTCTAGCTATGGGAATGGGTAGCCAGTTTTAACCAATACCCAGGAGCAGCCTCTCACCTGTGGCCTGCCACAAGTGGAGGGCTGCCCCAACCTGTGGGAAACTGGGATAAGGTGCCAGATGCCCCACGGGCTGAGGTCTATGCCAGCAAGGCAGGAGCAATCTCCTTTGGAATCACACTTAATTGGTTAACTGGTCAAACCTAAGATTTACTAGTTAACTGATTACGCGGGATTTTATATTTCCCATGGCTGGGTGCTGAGCTGTTGATCATTCATCATTTTGTGAAATTGCTGCCTCCGCGTACCTTGGCTGTCTGTCACTCCTTCTCTGATGCTCCTGTGGGCTTTTAACATTCATTTCTCAACCTGGGTCACAATCTTGGACACAGTCAATAACGCTTCATTTCGGGGGCGATTAGTTATAGAAGCATCGCTCAGCTTTTAGCTTTGCTATTGCTGAATTGTCCTGCCCTTCGGTGCTTCCCACTCATCTGGTTGTCTCAGCTCTTTGGCATTTTGCTATTGACATTGCGATACTACACACACAATAATAAACCTTGGCTCCTCTTTAGCCCAGCTCGTACACTGGGTTTTGCATAGGCAGGTTCCCAAATCTGTGTGGAGCTCATTGCAGAATCAGGGCTTTCGTCATTAGGGTCCAGATGCTTAAGGGTGTTTGGAGCCCACCTCCTGGAACCAATGGGAGTTAGGTGCCTTTGCAGATCTGGGCTTTGCACCTACCCGAGCCCCTTTATGTACTGCCGTTAGTGTACTTCTCATTCTCACAGCAGCCCTGCGACATAGGGCAGCACAACAATCCCCTTTGCACAGATAAGGCACAGAGTCCCAGAGGAATGAAGGGACTGGCCAAGGGCACTCAGACAGTGTGCAACAGATCTGAGGACTGATCCCAGCCCCCAGCCTGACCCATAAGGTCCTTCTGCTTCCAACCCTCGTTGGTAGCTTTTCTGTGTGGTTTTATGAGATGCAATCCCATCCCAAACACATCCCATTGTCCTGGTGCAACCCACCCTGACCTCACTTTAAGTTCTGATAAGAGGAAGCTGCATTCCGAATTGGGTGGTTCCAGCTCTGACCATTTAGGCAGGATTCTTGAACAGACAGACAGACAGACACACAGACACACAAATTCTCTCAAATGTATAGTCAATATTCCTGTAACATACAGGAGCCCTAATCGTGGACTGGCACCCCACTGTGCTAGGCACCATACAAACGCAAAACCAAAAGACAGTCCTTGCCCTATGCAGCTCCCAATCCAAGTGCCAGACAAGAGACAACAGCTGGGTTCAGACAGGAAAACATAACGAGACAGTAATGCCTATTGGTTGTCATCCTGTCCCATTCTACTAATGCTTGTGGTTACCAAACAGGCTCATTTATTGATCCACACATTTGGCGAATGATTCCCAAACCAAACGCAAGCAAACATGCCATGACTGTTTAGTTCACTAAGTACTGTGTGGTACTAACATGCTAATATGGACAAATGCTAATATGGACACGGATATACACAGGCACCACTTTTCAAAACTAAGCATGCTCAATGGTAAATAGGTGCAATTAAAACAACTGCTCTGACCTAGACCCTCAGCCCTCAATCAGTGCACTTCCACCAACGTCAATGGCACTAAGCTCTTTTGCCCCATCTGAGGATCAGGCCCATTACTTCTTTCTCACCCAATAACTCTGTTTTGCCAAAGCGACGAGGAGTCCTGTGGCACCTTATAGACTAACTGAAGTGTAGGAGCATAAGCTTTCGTGGGCAAAGACCCACTTCGTCAGATGCTTCTGTTTTGCCAGAAGCTCTGAGCCCAGGTGCCCAGATAGAAGCTACCCAAAGCTAGCTGGATAGCCATAGCAAGGGAGAAGATTGTGTGTCAGAGATACGAAAACATTCTTTTGTCTCCCTGAGCAGATCAGAGAAAGGTCAAGCTGTGCTGATTGCTGTAGAAATAAAACTCTTTTTATTCCTCTTCTAAAGGACATCACTTCCCTGGAAGGCTTTATTTATATGCCCAGAGCCCTTTCCTCCCGCACATTCAGGCCTCACTGACACACCTCTTAGCGCTGGAAAATTCTGGTATCATTTCAAGGAGGAAACAATTGTCATCTCCAGGTGATGGGAACTTTCCATAGGAGCAGCCGTTAGCATGGGCACCAGGGACACCTATTTCAAGACAATTTATATTCTCCATCATGTTTTTAATCTCTGGAAATTTAATGGCAACACTATGAGCTATATTGAGGACACAGCTGATCAATTCCTAATAAATCAAAAACTCCTGGTGATGCTTCAGAATAAACGATTCCCATTCAGGAAATGAGAAAACCTGGCTTGTAAATTTTAATGCACTTCCTGCTAGAAGTAGATGCAGGTGCTGTGCTAAAGGTAAGGCTGAGCACAAGGCATACGTTAAAGTTTAAGAGTGTTATAGTTTATAATTCTTAGTTAATGGCTCACATCTTCCACCACTAGTTTGGTACTTTCCCCTCCTTGCATTTGATGATGCATCTGTTCAGCCGTTATTACAGAGTAATCAGGGCTTAATCCAAAACACTGAGATCAATGAAAAGTTGGAAGGTCTACGACTTTGCTTGCACCCCTTTAAATAGGCTCAAGACCTAATCAGTACTTAGCTGGGAGATTTTCAGTAGAAAATCTGTGTACTGAAGGAAATGGTAAAACTTAAAAACAACAAAGTTTTGCAGCACCTTAGAAACTAACACAATATAGAAGGTATCATGAGTTTTCATGGGGACAACCCACTTCTTCAGATGACTGGAGTTTTTAAAGGTGAAGTTTTTAAATAAATAGTGGATGGGGGTGGAAAGAAGGAAAAAGAAGGGGGGGGAAGGAAAAAAAGGAAAAGAATAGTCAATTACAGTGTCAATGCTACATAAAGCTGATAGAGAAGGTACTAACTGTTCTTAAGTACCCATTGTTTGGTTTTTTATGTCATGACCAAGTGGAATGTAGCGGGCTATCCAGCCAATGTCTTTATTCATACCTAAAAAACAAGAAATAGTCTAATTACTAGTAACACTTTAAAAACTAACAAAACATATAGGCTGTGTCTACACCGTACCCCTTTTCCGGAAAAGGGATGCAGATTAGACAATTTGGAATAGCAAAATCCGCGGGGGATTTAAATATCCCCCACGGTATTTGTATTAACATGGCTGCCGCTTTTTTCCGGCTTGGGGATAAGCTGGAGAAAAGCGGCAGTCTAGACGTGATTCTCCGGAAAATAAACCCTTTTCTCGAGGATCTTTTATTCCTACCTTCAAGTAGGAATAAAAGATCCTCCGGAAAAGGGTTTATTTTCCAGAGAATCACGTCTAGACCGCCGCTTTTCTCCGGCTTATCCCCAAGCCGGAAAAAAGCGGCAGCCATGTTAATGCAAATACCGTGGGGGATATTTAAATCCCCCGCGGATTTTGCTATTCCAAAGTGTCTAATCTGCATCCCTTTTCCGGAAAAGGGGTGCAGTGTAGACACAGCCATAGATGGTATCATGAGCTTTCGTGGACAAAACCCACTTCTTCAGTCATCTTCATGTTTTGTTAGTCTTTAAAGTGCTACTAGACTATATGTTGTTTTTTAAGTTTTTTAAGAGTTGTTTTTGAGTTGTAGACTAACTCGGCTACCCCTCTGAAGCTTTTATTCATACCTGTTATAGGAATCAAACTAGTAAATGAAGTTAAGTTCTAAGGCTTCCCTGTGAAGTTGGCTTGTGAAATTAGCCTGAAACAATATAGTGACTTTGAGATCCATTAATGAGTGCTTGGGCAAGTTAAAATGTTCCCCAACAGGTTTCTGTGTGTTGCTTTTTTTGGATATCTGATTTGTGTCCATTAATTCTCTCTTGTGGAGACTGTCCATTTTGGCCAATATACATGGCAGAGGGCATTGCTGGCATTTGATGGCTCAGTTCACATTAGTGGATGTATAGTTATATGAGCCTCTGACGTGGTGGTGTATGTGATTAGTTCCTGCAATGAAATCACTTGTGAATACATGTGGACAGAGTTGGCACTGGGGCTGACTGCAGAGGTGGGTTCTTGGATGAGTATGAGGAAGGTGTGTTGTGTGGTTACTGGAAAGAATTTGTTTGAGGTTCAGGGGCTGTCTATAGGCAAGGACTGGGCTGTCCCCCAAGGCCTGTGAGAGTGTGGGGTCATTTTCCAGGATAGGATGTAGATTGTTGATAATGCGCTGGAGGAGTTTAAGTTGAGGGCTGTAGCTGATGATAAGTGGTGGGTGTTCTGTTTTTTTTTTTTTTTTCAGGCCTGCAGAAAAGCAGTTCATGTCTGGGTACTGTTCTGGCTCTGTCAATCTGTTTTGTCACTTCTCCGGGTGGGTATTTCAGTTTTAGGAATGCCCTGTATAGATCCTAGAATCATAGAATCGTAGAGCTGAAAGAGACCTTAGGGGGTCATCAAGTCCAGCTCCAGGCAGGACCAGTCCCAACTAAATCAACCCAGCCAGGGCTTTCTCAAGCTGGGACTTAAAAACCTCTAGGGATGGAGATTCCACCACCTCCCTAGGTAACCCATTCCAGTGCTTCACCACCCTCCTAGTGAAATAGTTTTTCCTAATATCCAATCTAGACCTCCCTCACTATAACTGGAGACCATTGCTCCTTGTTCTGCCATCTGTCACTACTGAGAACAGCCTCTCTCCATCCTCTTTGGAACCTCCCTTCAGGGAGTTGAAGGCTGCTATCAAATCCCCCCTCACTCTTCTCTTCTGCAAACTAAACAAACCCAAATCCCTCAGCCTCTCCTCATAGGTCATGTGCTCCAGCCCCCTAATCACATTGGTTGCCCTCTGCTAGACCCTCTCCAATGCATCCACATCCTTTTTGTAGTGGGGGGCCCAGAACTGCACACAATACTTCCAGATGTGACCTCACCAGAGCCAAATAAAGGAGAATAATCACTTCTCTAGATCTGCTTGCAATGCTCCTCATAATGCAACCTAATATGCCATTAGCCTTCTTGGCTACCAGGGCGCACTGTTGACTCATATCCAGCTTCTAATCCACTGTAATCCCAAAGTCCTTTTCTGCAGAACTGCTACTTAGCCTGTAGGTGTTTTTCTTTCTCCATGGTATTGGAGCAAATCCAGTTGTATTTTAGGGATTGGCTGTAGACAATGGGTTGGGAAATGTGTTTAGGATGGAAGCTAGAGGCAAAAAGGTAAGTGTAGCAGTTGGTACGTTTCTGGTATTAGGAGGTGGAAATGTGTTCATCATGTAATTGTACTGTAGTGCCAAGGAAGTGATTCTCTCATGTGGACTGGTCTAGACTGAGGGTCAGTGATTCAGGAGGTGTCACCATGAGATTAGTTTCAGAAGGGGAGTCAAGTGTTAGTCTGTCTCAGCAAAAACAACGAGGAGTGCTGTGGCACCTTTAAAACCAACAAATTTATTATGGCATAAACTTTTGTGGGTGGGAACCCAAGTTTATACCCAAATAAATTTGTGTCTTTAAGATGCCCCATAATTCCTCCTTGTTTTATTATGAGATTAGTGACTCATTGAGGAGGCAGAGGGCATTCTGGTGCTGCCTGTTAGGAAAGATGTAAACTGAAATTTCCCTTGTCACTTAGATTAACAGAGCCATTTTAAAAAAAGGTGTGATGGGGTCTTTAACGACTAAGTGCCCTACACAATTCCTCTCTGAGGCTACATCTACATTGCATACCTCTTCTGCAAAAGCCTATGCACGTGAAGCGCTGATTAGCATATTACCACTCTTCATTTGCATAATTAATTAGGGGCCATTTTTGCGCAAGAGGCTTTTGTGCATAAAGGCACCGTTGACATCTTTTTGCGCAAAACCCCCTTTTGCAGGAGAGCCGTTCTTCCTCATTTTTTTCAGGAAGAACGGCTCTTGCACAAGAGGGTTTTTTTGCACAAAAAGGAGCTAGACAGCACCTTTTTGCACAAAAGCCTCTTGTGCACAAATGGCCCCTAATTAATTATGCAAATGAAGCCCAGAAATATAATCCACGTTTCATTTACATAGGCTTTTGCGCAAGAGGGATGAAATGTAGACATAGCTTGGGTGGTCATATCTAGTAGATACAATTGAATACAGGGTTCTTCTTCCCTTTCTGACTTACAACAATGTGTACCTTTGCTATATGCTGTTAAATGACTGCTGTGTTCTACCCTAGAAGTAGCTGCATTGCAGTGGTGAATTATTTCTATATAAAATTTACACAGTGCTTTGGAGTCCTTTGAAATGCTACATAAATGTGAGGGACAGTTATTGCCTATAAGCCTCTGAAAACCACTGCATTCAGAAATAGCCCAAGTTTTTCAAACCATTTTAGCCTATCACAATTAGAAATATTTTAAGAATGATTTTAATGAAAAATGTCGTCCGACAGGAGATGAACTATTGAGGATGAGAATAACACATACATCTGAATTTACCATGGTTCTAAGAATGCTTTCTAGACATCAGAATGCAACCACCTCCAGGACGGAACACAGCAGCTGTCTCAATCACTCGTAGGAGCACTACATTGGAGTTTGTCTGAATAATCACAGTTTTTAAGGCAGCAGGATGCTTGTTTAAAAATAAACATGTCAGAGAGACCACCCAACATATAGTTTACTGCACCTCAATTGATTTTTGTAAAATCACATACAATCGAAGGTAAAATGTCAAGACAAGGCAAGAAAGACAAATTCTCACTGCGGTTCAGGTGCTGAGAATGTAGCTTGTTTATAAAATGCTTCAGCACCAGTGTCATTGCCATTCTCATGTCATGGCTCACAGCACAGCTGCCTAACATAGACAGTGCTCTCTCCAGATGGCCAATGCACACTGAGGGAAGTGTATGTTCCGTAGTGACTGTAAGAAGAAATAGGATCTGAGTGTTGCAATGAATATTACAGCAAGGTGGGAAATGTTTTGACTGAATGGATTATTTCCATACAAAAATGCCTGTTCAGCAAAACTGAAGCTGCTAGTGGGAACTAGTCAGCTTTTAATCAATTTCCTAACTAAAAAAAAAAAAGTTTTGTTTTGTTTTTTTTAATTGTCAAAATGTCTTCTTTGACATTTTCTAAACAAAGAGTTTTGAGATGATTTTTTTGTTGGAAAATCTGATTTAATTTACACTAAAACAAAAGTGGGAGGGAATGGATAAAATTGACATCTTAATAAAACATTTCAAAAATTACCAAAATGAAAGATTTGGACTGGCCAGAGAATAATTTATTTTTTATTCATTCCTTTTTGCTGTTGTTGGTTGGCTCAACTATTTTTAATAAGTGTATGATTTTTTTGGCCTGGTTTGAAATGAGACATTTCTTTTAATATTCTCCCTGGACAGCAAGATCAGAGCAAAAGTTTCCTGTCCAGAGCAAATGAACATGCTAATGAGATGGCATGGATATGAGTGTGAACAAACTAAACAGGTAATGAAATAATATGGGCGAGGTTATGCTAATTAGGTGGTGTGATGTTAGTGTGTGCCTTTGGAAATTCCTGTGAGCATGCTCTGTGAGAGCTACATGCATCAACCTACACGGAGCAAGACAGACACTCCCACATTTGAACATTGGCATGTTTTCCAATCCGAAGTGCTCTGCAGACATTGCATAGTGTCAGAAGTTACACTTAACCAAAGCTCTCATCCCCTCCCAGTCAACTGACTGGCAATGAAACCTTGCAGGACTATATGACTGAGCCTACAGCAGGAGGCAGGTTTGGCTTTAACTCAAGCCATAGGCATTTGCAAAGCTAGGGGAATTAACAAAAAGGATCTGGCTACGAATGACCTGGCAAGAGCAAGAACAAAATGCATCCCAGCGGCTTCCTTTCAAATTGGGAAAAGTAGAAACAAAAGAACCTGAAACACCATCAAAGTAGAAATAAAAGGTTTTCCATGCAGTAGGGACCTGATCCAGCTTTCATTGCCCTCAACTGGACTCTAAGGGTACGTCTAGACTACATGCCTCTGTCGCCAGAGACATGTAGATTAGGCTACCAGGCATAGGAAAATGAAGCGGCGATTTAAATAATCCCCGCTTCATTTAAATTTACATGGCTGCTGCGCTGAGCCGATCAGCTGTTTGTCGGCTCAGCGCGATAGTCTGGACGCGCGGGTGTTGACATCAAAGGCATTTGTCGACCACCCAGGTATGCCTCCTGGGATGAGGTTTACCTGGGTGGTTGACAAATGCCTTTGATATCGACACCCGTGCGTCCAGACTACCGCGCTGAGCCGACAAACAGCTGATCAGCTCAGTGCGGCAGCCATGTAAATTTAAATGAAGCGGGGATTATTTAAATCGCCGCTTCATTTTCCTATGCCTGGGTTCCTAATCTACAAGCCTCTGGCAACAGAGGCATGTAGTCTAGACGTACCATAAGATAGGCTGGTCTACTAATGGGGTGGGGGAGGGGGAAGGTAGCAGCTGTCCCTTGGCCTGGAGATTTAAAAGGGTCTGGGGCTCCTACCACCATTGCTACAATAGCAATGGCAGCAGCTGAAGCCTTTAAATCACTGCCAGAGCCCCCGGCAGTGCGCACCAGGCAGTGCTGAAGGGCTGACTCAGGGGGTATGTCTATACTGTATAGTTCTTCCAGAAAAACAGACATTTTTCAGGAAAAACTACACTTTCGTCCACATTGCAAATTACATTCTTTTGACAGAAAGTTGAAAGAACAGAGGGGTTTTTTCCAACAGTGTAAATCTCTTCCTATGAGGAAGAAGACTTTTGGCAAAAGCTCTTTCGGAGAAAGGCGTGTGTGGACAGGGAAGAGGGTTTCTTTTCAAAAGAAGAGGCACAGGTGCCCTGGTGGCCACTCCATCCATAGTAATCATAGCTGAGATGCGAGATAGGGTCCAATCAATGTGGACGCTTTTTCAATGCACTTTGGCAGTGTGGACGCTCACTTCCGGAAAAGCATCTTCCAAAAGAAGTCTGCAGTCTAGACGTAACCAAGGAGGCTAGCCCTAAGCTCCACCTCTTTTGTCCAAGGCCCCGCCCTTTCCAGGGGGCCAGAGTCTCAGCCCTTCCACCTTTCCAAGGGCCTGGCATAGATTGTTGGCCACCCTGAAGTGAGGGAAATCATTTGCTTCGCTGTCAGTCTGGAGAAAGGTTTTTTGTGTCCCAGGGTGCTCATGAGTCACAATGTAGATTAAAGTTCAATTCATAAAGAATTACTCATGAGTAACAGATGTTGAAAGCTTGCTGCAGATGTGAGAACTAAATACTATAAGCAGATCAATAGAAAGTATTATGGAGGGTTGTAACCTCAGATAAAGGCCACTTATTGACAGTTTGTTACCTATTAAAAGATCAATTAATTCTTTGTTAACCCTCTGTGTATCCTTTATAAATGGACCCTTATTAGAAAGTGTGTCCCATATTTTGTCTTTTGTTTGTGCTTTTCAGAAATGATTGCATGCATCTCTCAACAAAATCTCTCTTGCGCTGTGTTTGCTTTTGTCAGTCCCTGCATGGCTGCTGTGTGTTTCTGGAGCGTGTGGCTTTGATGAGCACCAGTGAAACAATCTGTCATTCTCCTCTTAGCAAAGTGTTGTCCTCCCTGCAGAATGTGAAATAAGCTTGGCTTTCAATTTCTGTAGCAGTGGTATCAGGAGAAAATTCACCCCGTGCAGAGGCCCACATAATATCCATTTACTCTCAAAAAGTGCTTGTCTCTACTTAAAGGGAGATCAACACTGTGGAGATTGATCTACCAGGGTTTGATTTAGTGGGTCTACTCAGAACCCACTAAATCAAACGCTGATGTTACCCCCCATCAACTTGGCAGAGTTGCGAGGAGTAATGGAAGTGGCCTTGAGTTTCTCCCGTCGACCTCCCTCAGTGGGAATGCCAGGAAAATTTGACTTAAGGTACATCGACTCCAGGTACATTATTCTCATAGCCGGAGTTGTGTATCTTAGGTCGACTTTATCCCCTAGTATATAGACCTGGCCTTATAGCCCACCAAACCAGAAGAATGAGTCAGTATTCCCATCTTTTCCTTCTACCACCCTACATCGGCCTGTAAGTGTGTCTAGTCACAACGGATGCAACTGCTCCAATATTATTTAACAGTGTTCCAATTGCAACCCACACAGGACTCAGCTGCATTCTCCACCAACAAGGCAACACCTGTCAACTGTCTGTCTTCAAACCTTTGTCCTTCTCTTTCATCCTTGCTAGGTGTTTTCACCCCCTGCGGGCAGTTGAACAGAGCATCTCTTCTGTGCATGCTTTATTCTTAGTAAGAATGCCTCGAAATTAACATGGCCAGAAGCTCCCCTATGAGCCAACAGTCCTCCCTCAAATCCCTTGCCAGTCATCCTAATTGTTTTGAAATACGGAAGTTCAGCAAATCCAAGTTTACTAGATAAATATCTGCACTTTAAGGACTCTGGCCCCTGAGATCACAAAAGGCAGTTACTCTCTATGTATGAGCTACAAAGGACTGAATTACCCACTTGCCTGTGTGACTCAGAGAGCTTCTTATAAGTAATTCAGGTATCCAACTGTTCACCCTCATAAACCAAATGTTCGCAGTATTTCATAGGGAAACAAATTGCCTTTGTCTGAACAGTAGCTACATTCTGAACACCTGCAGCTTGGCCCCGTTTTGCATGTGTTGCTTTCTTATCCTCTTTGACACCATTTTTTCAGCCAGGGAGCTGCAAATTCACATTAATTCACAGACACTCTTACTGGTGCCACAGGTGTATCTTCAGACATGAGTGTCCAAAATACAACCCCAATATGGGCGCAGATAGGCAACAACGCCTGCAAACCACACAATATCGAATGAGAACAAGTAGTTCTGCAGCACCTAGAGATTAAGAAAAATCACAGAATCATAGGGTTGGAAGAGACCTCAGGAGGTCATTAAGTCCAACCCCCTGCACAAAAACTTTATAAAACCAGTCTCCCCTGCCTTTGACTACCGCATTTTCACATCCAAAGCTAAGACTGGGACAATTCCAGCTCACTTAATTAGCCTCATTAGCACCTGTACTACAACTGGCAGGTACTTCCCCCCACCCTGTTATAAATATCTTGGTTCTGTTATTTCCACTCCAGCTCATCATCTTAAGAAGTGGGTTTTACCCATGAAAGCTTGTGATACTATATATATATATATATTGTTAGTCTCTAACGTGCCCCAAAACTACTCATTGTTTTTTAAGTTACAGATTAATACAGTGACCCCTCTGAGACTGTCAAATGAGAAAGGGATATTTGTAAATTTAATTAGGAGCGGTCGTTCAAAGAGTTATTTCAGGGTATGTCTACACTGCAGAGTGATTCTAGAAAAACAGCTGTTTTTCTGGAAAAACTACACTTTCATTCACACTGCATTTACGTTCTTTTGACAGAAAGTCAAAAGATTGCAGGGGGTTTTTCTGTCAGTGTTAAATCCCTTTCAACGAGGAAGAAGCCTTTTTCTGAAAGAGCTCTTTCAGAAAAGGGTATGTATGGACAGGAAAGAGGGTTGTCGTTTTTTTTTTTTTTTTTTTCAAAAGAAGAGGTCCCTAGGAAAAAGCACAGGTGCCCTGGTGGCCACTCTGTCCATAGTAATCACAACTTAAATGCAAGACAGAGTCCAATCAATGGGGATGCTATCTTTCAAAAAAGTAGATGGCTTTTTCGATGCGCTTTGGCAGTGTGGACACTTTCTATCAAAAGAGGTTTTTGCAGAAGATCTTCTGGAAAAACTTCTTCCAAAAGAAGCCTGCAGTATAGACATAGAGTCAGAATAGCAACCCAGTCCTGCAGACAATGAACCCTGTGGGCTTTGACTAGAGCTAGTGAAAATGAAAGTAATCATTTTTGTGGATAATTTTGATTTCTTTTTCCTTTAAAAAAGACCCGCAACTTTTTCCCCCCAAACCCAAGTTCTTCCAAAAACATTTCAGGTTTTTGTCAAACCACTGAAACAAAAAATAATATAATAAATAAGATTACTTCTCATACACACTCTGAAAAAAGGGTTTGTCAAATATTTTCAGCAAAAATTGTTTGTTTGTTTTCAAACCAAATTGCCTTCCCCCTTTTTTTTTAATCCAAACATTTTCACGGAAACATTTTTTGTTTTTTTTCCCACAAAAAAAAATAACAAACAAACAGCGAATAACTACCACAGAAAGTTAAGACCATGATGGGTACTTTCTACAAAAGTTTGCATATGTGTAAAAAAGTAATTTGTCACTGAAAAATTGTTTTGATAAAAAATAAAATCACATGCAGCAGTGGGGGAACCTGCTTCCTGCTTAGAGGCACTTACAAGCCCAAAACAGACAAAGACGAGACAAGACATGGTATGACTAGCTATAGAATGGCCTGGTAGCGAATCAAGGAAGAATTTCCAGAAGCATGGGACATTATTTGAATGCCTTTCCTAATAATTAACTTCCATTTTGCCTGCAGTAGCTGAAATCCATGACACTGCTTTTCTCCATCTCCATTGACTAATGAGAAGAATCAAGTCCTCTTCTCTCAGAATAATCCATTTACATAGCAAACAATTAACCTGCCCTCACACTTGGTTTTCAATAGAGCACAAGCAAAGCCCTCTTAACCTTCCATCTGATTCTGTCCAGGCCTTCTGAATACTCTATTCCATTGATGATGCTTCTGGCAAGCGTTTAGGTTTCAAGGGACAGACTGCTGCCTCCATATATGGCTTCATATTGTTGGCCGACCATGTGGAAAAACAAAAAAACAAAATGAGAATAAACAGCACAACAGCTTTCAGCTCCTTTCTAATGAGTCATAGGCTCATTTCTAATGCCACAATCAATTAATGTGAATTCCCAACAGGGTCCCCTCCATGTGTTTTGTTGTGCAAGATTAATGGTGAATATAAAATTACTTTTCCACCTTGGGACATCCCTATGATTCTGTAGAAAACCCATCTAACAATTGCCCATAAATATTCAGAGATTTGATGTATCACTAAGTCTTTTGTTACAGGAATTTATTATCATAAACATTTTTCCTCAGGCGGTTTTCATGGCTGGCAGCACTCAGAGTACATTTTACAATTGTACAGCATGACACTCGTCTTTGGTCTTCTCATCTGTGATGTTATTTGACAGCCTACCATATCAGAGGATAGGTAAGTACAAAATCCTCATACCTTTCTGAACCTTTCATTCAAGGCCTTTTCTAAAGGCTGGGAGATGTGAAAATGTTGAAAGGCCCATTTTACAGAGAGAGAAACTGAAGTCAGAAAAGTTAAGGCCCAGATTTTTAAAAATAAACTGAAATTTTGTGAGTCTCTTGAGGCAAGAGTTCTGGATAAAAGATTGTAGCTGTATGACTATGTGCGTGTTTGTGCCTGGACAGAGAGACAATAGAACATATGAAAAATGCCATCTAATGGTACAGGTTGAATCTCTCTAGTCCCTGGTCCAGCAACATCTGTGGTCCAGCATGATTGGGAACAGGTTCCATATGAGGAGAGATTAAAGAGACTGGGACTTTTCAGCTTGGAAAAGAGGAGACTAAGGGAGGATATGATAGAGGTCTATAAAATCATGAGTGGTGTGGAGTAAGTGAATAAGGAAAAGTTATTGACTTGTCCCCATACTATAAGAACTAGGGGCCACCAAATGAAACTAATAGGCAGCAGGTTTAAACAAATAAAAGGACGTTCTTCTTCACACAGCGTGTAGTCAATCTGTGGAACTCCTTGCCTGAGGAGGCTGTGAAGGCCAGAACTATAACAGGGTTTAGAAGAGAACTAGATAAATTAATGGAGGTTAAGTCCATCAATGGCTATTCGCCAGGATGGGTAAGGAATGATGTCCCTAGCCTCTGTTTGTCAGAGGGTGGAGATGGATGGCAGGAGAGATATCGCTTGATCATTGCCTGTTCGATTCACTCCCTCTGGGGCACCTGGCATTGGCCACTGTCGGCAGACAGGATAACAGGCTGGATGGATCTTTGGCCTGACCCAGTATGGCCATTCTTATGTTCATATGTTCTTATCTAGATGTCCATTTATCATGGGTGTGGCCAAGTTTCCGGTAGTCCCGTACAGTTAGTTTACAGCCACCAGTCCTGGCTCTCAGTGTTCAGTGCTGTTATTTAGCTTTAATTTACCCCTACATGTCTTCTAACTGCCCAGCAAGCAGTGGAAGTGCTGGTAATGCTGCTAGGTAACATTGCCCTCCCATGGTTTGGCAAATTCTCTGGTTCGGCACCGGTCAGGTTAGATAGGTTCCACGTATATAGAGGAACAGGAGATTGAATCTACATATTTAGGAGCAATCCAGTTGCTGATACACTGCAAACTGGCTTCCTCGCTGATGAGCTTTGGACACCTCCATGTTTGGGTGCCCAAGTGTAGATATCCAGGGCCAACTTTTCAGAGGTACTAAATACATGAAGTGCTCAGCTTTCATTGGAGTTGTAAATGCTCCATATCTAAAATTAGCTTCTATCTATAGTAGGTGCCTAAAACTGGAGATATTTTGAAAATTTGGGCCCACGTAACTTCTGCAATGCCTCTTGGTCGTTCAGTGCCAGAATGTCAGCCGATGGTCAGGGCAGTGCGTGTGGTCTGTGTATGTTATACACCCGAGTCTACAACTGCTAAGACAGGGTCCCTTCACAGCAGGCAGCCTATTGAAGGCTGACAGGTGCCCCAAGAGTTTGCAGGGAAAGCTTATTACACCCGAGACTTTAACTGCTAGGACACACGGGCCCCTTAGCAGCGGGCAGCCTAGGGAAGGCTGACAGGTGCCCCACAGATCTGTCCCCTGGAGGCGACACAATCCAAACGCCCAGCTCTGCCTGCATCTACCCGTTTGACCGGCTGGAGTTCTTTTAAATTGTGCTTGGTTCTCTTACAGCAACTGGAAGAGTCAGGTTAAAAACGTAAACAGTTACAAATTTATTAAAGAGGTTTCTAAAGCATGGGGTTACTGTGGCTATTGTTCTATTTCTTAACTGCTAGCAAATACAGATCTTAAAATTGTTGCAAAGGAAAAATAAAACAATATAAAACAAAAATAATGGTACCAAATGACAGCTTAATCTTTAAAGATCTCTATTCTATGCATGCACTAAAACAAAAGGACACATACGGGTATGATTTTTATCCCCTTCTGTGTCTCTCGATTCCAGCGTGTCAGGCCAGGAATGGTCACTCAATTCCCTGGGAAAGACGAATACGAGACTGGGCGTCCTCATGTGGACCTCGTGAGGCAATCACCTAACCCGACCAGCAAGTAGATGGTATATTGATGCTCAGAGTGAGTGTGCTGCTGGACCCATCTTTATACCCATAGGGGCATGTATTCTCTTTCTTATCTAAGATGACAGATTGTGCTGGTTCATCTTTGTGACGCCAGTTCTTACAAGGGAATTTTGATGTAATTTACACTTGCAAGAGAGAGAGAACTAAATTGGGAGTGCTGGACATTCTTTGCTCAGCGGGAGATTCCTCCCTGGGACAGTTGTGTGTGATCGTATCAACATAGGTGCCAGTCAAGGGCGGTTTCTCGCAACCTCTTGGCTAACGACTAGCTTGGTCACTCTCTCGTATCTGTGTTTACAGTTATCCAGGGTCACAGCAGCCAGCATATCCTGGCCTCTGTCAAGGCATCAAAGATGATGCTGATCTTATTGCTCTTTATGCCCTGTGCGCTCCAGGCACCTAAGAGGGGCAAGCAAGATGGATGTTGTAGGGGAGGGTTCTGTCTGGCTACACAGAACCAGGCCCAGAAGTCCTGTTTCCTGGGTGCCTGCTCTGTTCATTCAATTGACAAAATCCCATTGCACAAGACTCTGGCTACTCTGCCATGCTACCCATGACAGAATCAAGCCTCCCCTGAAAGAAACAATCTGCAAAAATAAACCCAATCCTCTATTAACTTTCAAAACACCATATATAATATTTCTGACTGGGGAGCTGACTGTGACCTTGATTGCTAAGGTGCCTCAAACATTTTCATCCTAATGACAGAATAATAGGGGAATTCAAAATCGACAATTATAATATGAAAGCCCAAGCTAGAATCAGGTATTTTGACATTAATCAGATCTATAAGGCAGCAGATCAGATGAATAATTGGCCTGGTATAAGATAATTCTTTGAAAGGCAGACAGCTCTATTCAAAAATCATTTCTCTAAGGTGCAGATTAGATTTCTAGTCTCTTATAGCTATTTTTGCCTCTAATTCAGAACCAACATAGCACTGCTGTCTTCTCAGAATTTATCCAGGGCAGGGATCAGACTGACAAAAAACTGATGCAAGTTGGGGTAGTTTAAGGAACAATTTTCTTCCTTGCCTGGGAAGATCCTGCCGTTCGCGTGGCTAAGTCCAGAGCCATTATTTTAGCACCGCTTGGATGTGTGTGAATGATGATACTGATCTCCCTTTAATGGTTTGTGTTGTCTACAAAATTGCTGAAGCTTAATATGTGCTTATCCTTTACACTGCACTTCAGAGGTCACCAAGGAATCAATAGGTTATACTGCTTTTGTAGACAATTTTCCATGTACTAGAACTGAAGCCTGCTTATTCTCTTTCCCTCGTTTATATCTATATAAACATGCATACAGAGATACGCAGAGATGACTGAAAACCGCATTGATATGCTCTCGCTCTCACTCTCTTGCTCTCTCTCTCTCTGGTTTTCAAGCCATGCAATAATCCTGTTTTAATACGTTCAGATAACAGGAGGTGATGCTGACCATTTACTTTTCCTTTACCCAGCAATCAGCAATTACACTTTTTGGGGAGGGAGGAGGAAGGGAGCTGGAATAATACATTCAACTGCTGATTAGGTTCCAATCAAATGGGGGATCAAAATAAAACAATGGAGCTGGTTTTGACCTGTTTTCTCTAGTCCTACAGATGAAACCTCTCACCACCCTTCCTCATAAAAAATGACTAGTCCTGTAGCACCTTAGAGACTAACAAATACATACATATTTGGCTCCACTCATCTGAAGAAGTGGGTTGTGCCCACGAAAGCTCGTGATACTATATATATTTTTTTGTTAGTCTCTAAGGTGCTATCGGACTAGTCATTTTTTTTAAGTAACAGGTTAATATGGGGACCCTTCTGACATCCTTTCTCTCATTTGTTTTGAACTGCAGATGAGACCCGAGGAATAAGGTCCTGGTCCGAGGCCTGTTGAGGCCAATGGGAGCGCCTCTGTTGCCTTCTACGTGCATTGGACCAATCACCTGATACCACTGAGTGTCACAGTTTTCTTCCTTTTCACAGCCAGGGCCAGAGCTTGCCAAGAGCTACTGACATCACTGGGGTGGAGGGGAGGAATCAGTGAGGTGGAGAAAGGGCATCTTTCATCCCTAGGGGTGTTTGCATGGAAACACTGTGGCCCAGGAATCCACATGCCCCTCCCCCTTCCCCTTCCAAAGTGGCAATTCATGTGTCAGTCCCCTGGCAACCATTGCTCATTATTATTGACCATGGAACCATGAGGCCCTGGCTCTGATTTTGCTCAGTCCTCAATAAAGTGAAGCTCCCTGTGATGTTAGGTGCCCCCAAGAAAGAACGATGTGATCAAAGGGCTTGGCCTTCACTGATGAGCTGCTCCTGGCCGTGGCAGCCAACTCCTTCCTGTTGTTTTATTTTTAATCCATTGTCAGCCTGAAGCTACTGGTAGCTCTGCTGAGAAAGCGAGCACCACCTGTCCTGAACAGCCATGCGCTTCTGGGGTATCTCACAAGTGAAACCACAGCCATGCTAAGCCTACCTACTGCAGGTGTAGCCACCAGCCAAGACAATAGGTACAATGCAGGCCCCCAGACATGAGCCACTAACATTCACGCTGCCTCTTAGGTGCTGGAACAAGAAGTGCAGGGTGGGGAAGTGCTGTAGCACCCCTGGGCATGAAGAGGTTTCCATCAGACACAGGATTTACAGGTGAGTTCAGTGGCTCTTAGCACCCCCACTATAAAATTTATTCCAGCACCGCTGCAACAGCAGTGTGTGCTTCTATCGCTCCTTTCCTCCAAAGATTTGAGAGGGAATGCATGGGGCACTCAGAGAGCTGAGGTACTGCCAGGGTTCCTAGTATTGTGCTTCCACCACATTGGCCAAGATTTTGTTCCTCTGGGGAGCAAGTTTCTGCTCCGAGCAGCAATGGATGCTTTAATGAAGCCACAAGCTCACCCAGCGATGGTGGGATCAGCAGTTTACTGCACTTGCTCCAAGATTCCACACTCCCTTTCTTTTTTTGGAATACAGGGCAGAACTAATTTGGGTAGTTCAGCTTACAAGACCCAGCAATTACAGGTCCCCTGCATGACTGCAGCTCTGATGTCTTGATGCTACTCACTAATAGATGATGCTGATGATGAGAAATGAGATTGGAACTTGTCTGCAAACTTAATGAGCATTGCCTGACCTATGAAGTGCCCTTCTGGGTAGAACCTTGTGCCGGCAGAGTGGCCTTTCTGCTTCTTCTCTCCTCCTCAGCCTACGAGACATTTAAAATGAGACCAGTAATAGAAGGCAATTGCTCAGAAATTAATTGCAGAGAAAAAAATGATTTTTTTTTATTCCATCAGGAAGAAATTATTTTATTACCAGAGTTTGTCAGGTTCAAACTCCCTGGTGGTCACTTTCACAAAAGCTGTCAAGTAGCTCTGGGAATTGGATATTTAGCAGGGTGTTTAAGGGGCATAAGCCATGACAGATGGATTTAATTTTTGTGATAGGGCCACGAAAACTAATGAGCTCTAAGTTTTCAGTGCATCAGTTGAGCCCAAATTAAGCCTGCCTGTAGCAGATCCTCTGA
Source organism: Pelodiscus sinensis (assembly GCF_049634645.1). Taxonomy (NCBI): domain Eukaryota; kingdom Metazoa; phylum Chordata; order Testudines; family Trionychidae; genus Pelodiscus; species Pelodiscus sinensis. Next base: position 36,371,063 of record NC_134725.1, read on the forward strand.
ATTGTACAGTGTGCGCCATTTACATGCCAAGATGCTATTCCTTCCCTGTAGTGGTCGAGATCTTCAGATTTCAGTGGAAACTGAGAGGGCTTGATATCTGGCAGCAGGTTTGCGATTCCTCTGTGAATCCAGAGCAACATGTTTAGTGCTGAGGGATCCTTGAGAAGACATGGTCTGATAAACAGCCACCAGTCTGCTGGTTCTCTGAACCTTCCAGCTCTCTGGAATGGTCTGTCTCAATGACAGTTTGATATTTAAGTGCATTTTGTTTCTGACTAGACAATGGTTACACTGCCCCCAAAGACCTCAAAGCCCTTTACTATGAAGAGTGATTATAGAGAGGGACATGAGGCACAGGGAGGGGCTGCGTCTTGCCTGCAGTTAATGGCAGCACAGGAAATAAAACTTGGATTTGACTTAGAGGGCCACTGAAGCTTGTCCCATGCCCTCCGCAATAGCTTCATCCTCTGGTGTTTAGGAGCTTTTGGGCCCACTCAAGCCTAGCAGCCCAAAAGTGCCTGAACAGGAAAACAGGTATGAGAATGTGTAATCATGTGGGCCCTGTTATCCTATCCAATATAGTCATCACATTAGGCAGAACTCAGGTTCATTTCTCTCACCTTTACTTGGATGGACCTGAACAGAAATACACCGTAAAGCTTAGCCCGCACCTTCTCCCCCAGCTCAGGTTCCTCTCCTTGCTCTGCTGAGCCCACTCTCTAGATCTTCTCTCACTAGACAGTTGTTCCTCCCTCTTTTAGTTTCATGTGAATCAGCAGAACCCATTTACCCTTCCAGGAGATCAACCTGTGCTTCCGCGGGTGTTTCACACTTTAACTTGTTTTACTCCATTGTCCATGTCAGGAGGGAGAACAAGGAAACTCAAGGCTCACAGCTGTAAGTGGTGAGCAACTACCACAACATTCCAGGTGCTGACTGCTAATTGTTACCTAGGGAACTGCAGTAGGGTGTTTATCTGCTCATGGGCTCCACTCGCAGCAGAGAGAGCTGGCAGCAGGGAAACTACAGAGAGGAGCTAGCAACGGCAGACAAACACTCAAAAACAACCTCTTTGAAGGTATGTGGAGAGCAATTCATAAAGCCAGGCAGTTAGGGGCTTGTTGCAGGGGCATGAGAGAGGGGCAGAGAGAGTGACATATTAGGGCAGGAAAATGGCTAGATGAGGTTACTAACAACAGGAAGCTGCAGAGGGAGGGTTTCCCAATGGTTAGAGCACTTGGGAGACTCCTATTCAAATCCTTGTTCTGCCTCAAATCTTGGAGCAAGTCGCTTGGCTTCCAAGCCTGCTCCTCCCCCACACTTTATACTATCGCAGTGCCCTTCTGCCTGGGCTATTGTGAGATGTTCGGATCCCCCAGTGATGGGGCCATACCAGCATCACCGCCAGAGTTCAGATACTCTCATGTGCAGTCATCCGTTTGTGGAGCTGGTCAGTTTTGGATTAAAATGGAAATACCCAAAGCCCTGTAGGTATCTTGTGGTGGGGAGGGGAGAAGGCTGCATGCCCTGGGGTTGTCTTTCACCACCCCGGGTCATGCATGGATCTGGGCAGCCAATTAATACCGAGTGGGATGACTGTATTTGAACAAATGCAGGGCTCAAGCAATGTTTCCTCTAGTTTTTTTTCATCCATGTGCAGAATTCATTTTGTTCTGTGCACCACAGCATGTACAAATGTGCACCACTGGTAGAAACACATTATGCCAACTGTGGGCGTTCTACTAATCAGCCTTTGGGTGACCCCTGAACCTCTCCTGAGTGGCCCTCAAGACCTCAACTTACAGGGAACATGGCCCAAGCCTCAGAGTTGCTGAGGGGCTGCTACAGCCTTTGACATATCTGGGCTTTGGGGATTGCCAAGCTTCTCCTGATGTCTAGGTAGGAGCAAGAGGACATCTGAATTGGTGATGGACCCACATTTCATTCCCCCTAGACATAATACCCCACTCTCAGTTAGTGCCTTCCCCAGACTTTCCCTTGATTGTCTGAAGAGAGGCCCAACCAGCAAGTCAAATTACAAAGGATGAATATAAGCAAACAACACAGATATGCAAGGGCAAGATTAGAAAGGCAAAGGCACAAAATAAGATCAATCTATCTAGAGACATAAAGGGCAACAAGAAGATGTTCTACAAATGTATTAAGAGCAAGAGGAAGACCAAGGACAGGGCAGGCCCATTGCTCAGAGAGGAGGGAGAAACAATAAGAGGAAACTTGAAAAAGGCAGAGGTGCTTAATGACTTCTTCGTTTTAGTTTTCGTCAACGGGATGCCCAGCATAGCGAATGCTAGTGGAAATGGGGTAGGTTTAGAAGTTAAAATAAAAAAAGAACAAGTTAAAAATCACTTAAGAAAGTTAGATGTCTGCAAGTCACCATGGCCTGATGAAATGCACCTTAGAATACTTAAGGAACTGATGGAGGAAGTAGCTGAGCCTTTAGCTATTATCTTCTAAAAGTCATGGAAGATGGGAGAGATTCCAGAAGACTGGAAAAGGGCAACTATAGTGCCCATCTATAAAAAGGGAAATAACAATTCAAGAAAATGCAGACCAGTCAGTTTAACTTCTGTGCCAGGCAAGATACTAAAGCAAGTAATTAAGGAAATCATCTGCAAACATCTGGAGAACAAGGTGATAGGGAACAGCCAGCATGGATTTGTAAAGAACAAATCATGTCAAACCAATCTGATAGCTTTCTTTGACAGGATATCAAGCCTTGTGGATAAGAGAGAAGTGGTGGACCTGGTATACCTAGACTTTAGTAAGGAATTTGACACCGTCTCGCATGACGTCCTTATCAATAAACTAAGCAAATACAACTTAGATGGGGCTACTATAAAGTGGGTGCATAACTTGCTGGATAACCATTCTGAGAGAGTAGTTATTAATAGTTCTCAATCACACTGGAAGGGCATAACAAGTAGGGTTCTGCAGGGGTCCATTTTGGGACTGGCTCTGTTCATTATCTTCATCAATGATTTAGATATTGGCGTAGAGAGTTTGCTTATTAAGTTTGCAGAAGATACGAAGCTAGAAAGGATTGCAACTGCTTTGGAGGATAGGGTCATAATTCAAAATGATCTGGACAAGCTGGAGAAATGGTCTGAGATAAATAAAATGGAGTTTAATAAGGACAAATGCAAAGTGCTCCACTTAGGAAGGAACAATCCTTTTCACATATGCAGAATGAGAAGCGACTGTCTAGGAAGGAGTACAGCAGATTGGTATCTAGGGCTTATAGTGGACCACAAGCTAAATATGAGTCAGCAGTGTGATGCTGCTGCAGTTCTAGCATTCTATGATAAAGGGAAGTTTGGGAAATGCGCTAACCACTCTGCTCCAAGAAACAAATGGCAAAACCTTTCCTGCTGAGCTCTTTTCTGCTGGGGCGCAAAATCAGTCATAAGGTCCTAGCCTGTGTTCCCTCTAACATTTTCTATTCTTGGGCGGATTGAAGTTTCTTATGTGCAACACTGGTATTGAGGTAGTGTGGGCATGTGCACCACCAATACAAACAACACACATATATATATATATATAACACAACTCAAAGACTAGAAGCCCCATGTGATGGGGATCTGCCCTACACTGGCCCTTTAAGGGTAAAAAACTCAGCCCTGGGAGAGCAAAGGCCACAGCTGAGGCAGATACTGCCAATTAGGGCCCAGCTGGCGGCTGTATAAATAAGGAAGGGAGACTGTCAGGGGGGTCCATCAGGTAGGGGGGCCTCAACCGCCCTGTCGGTCACCCAGAGGGACCCACTGGGGTTTACTCTCCCCCTTTCCACGAGGGGTAACAGCTTTTCAGTGGATGCCCAAAGAGCATGGATGGATTGTGGGTAAATACGGCCCCCTCAATGAGGACAATATGGCCTCCTGGCCAGGGTCCCCAGTCCACCCTCTTTAGTAAGGGAAATAAGGCCTCTCAGCCAGAGTCTAGAGTTTGCCCTTATTGGTCAGGGGAAATTATGGCCCCATGGCCAGGATTTACCATCACACAGGACCCTGCCTGAATGCTGGAGTCGTGTGCCCTCCCAAAGACAAGGGAGGAAGGAGCGTAGGGGGACCCAAGCCCTCCCACTCCACCAGCTCCCGACCCAGCACCCTAAGGGTAGGGAAATACTCCGCTACCAAGTTGGTGGGGACAGGGGCCACAACACACCAACTTCATGGGCGTAGTTTCCCTGCCCTGGGCCACTTCCTACCCATGTCCCGCCGTTTGCTCCTCAGTGTTTCCAGCTGGCCTTCGCATTTCGTCGCAGCGGCCTGGTGCGTGTTGTGGGCATGTTCAGCCCATTGGAGAGGTGATGTGATCCACGGCTACCTCTGCACCAGCCAGGGGGTCCTCCCAGTCAGCAGCGTCCCTGGTGACTGCGGCGGTGTGGCCCAAGCAGCCCTCGGTGGTGGAGGATTCCTGGTGGACCATCCCAAGTGCCAGGGCGACAGCATCTCTCACAGCTTTAGAGGTTCCTCTGGCTGCAACACAGCTGGGTAAGGTGGCCCCATCCACCATGGCCACAGTGATTTCAGAACTGGCGAAGGTTTGCCTGGTGATGGGTCAGCCAGGGAGGGCCAACCCTCCTACACTGAAGCTGGGTGGAACAGAATTGGAGCTAGTGTTCATGCTCTGCCCCTTCCGACTGCCTCTCTCTGCTGTGCCGGCTCGGGGCTTATTATAGCCCCAGCCTGCTGGGAGCATGCGCGGCAGGGTCGCAGCGGCGGAGCCCTCTCACAGTGCGGGGCGTGGGCACCCTGGCACAGAGACACTTGTTTTAGCTAGGGAGCAGGGGGGACCTGGCTACTGAGGAAGCTTGGAGGCTTCCTAAGACAGAGCAGGGCTGAGGAAAGGCAGGCAGAGCTGGGGAGCTCTAGCCTGGCCTCGCTCCCGGCCTGCAGGGCCTGAAGCAAGGCCTGAGAGTACCAGGGCTGCAGGGCGGCAGCCAGGATAGGAAAAGGCATCAGATCCACCCCTCCCCCCCCCCTTGCCAAGGCTGAATGGCCATTTCAGATGGCAGTTTGCCCCTCTGGCTGGGGCTAGATGATGACTGGCCATGGGTCCCCAAGGCAAGGTGGGTGTTGGGGAATGGGGTGTTCCCTGGGAGGTGAGGACCCCAGGGTGCAGTTTCAACCAGTCAGCTAGCTCCATTTAGCTGCTTGGTCAGTGAAAGGATGCCCCACCTCCACCGATCAGCTGAGCTCCCTGATTGCAAGGGGAGCTTTGAACTTCCGAGTGGAGCTCAGGAAACAACAGTGTGTCCGCACAGCCACACAGCTTACAGAGAACCTCGGTCCTGGCTTTGCACTGGATCATGGGCTCTCCCCCTTTCTGACACCAAGGGCTACTCCTGAAAAAACTGTCACATGCTAGTGACAACAATCATCAAGTACAATGGGGCCCAAGTTTATGCCAGTGCCCACGTACTGCAGGGTGGTGCACGAACCCCACTGTGACTCATAACCTGAGGCCACCGGCCCCACCAAACTTCAAACATGAGTACAGGAAACCCCTGCAACTGGGCACTGACTCCTTGTCTGACTCCAGTGCCCTCAGGGGCAGAGAGATGCTTGTGCCAGCAGGGTTGGTGCATCTGAGACTTGCACTATCTATTTACGGGCTGTCTTCTCCACCCTCTGACTTGGCGATTTCCCAAGCATGTGGGAAACTGCCGATTGCATGGCTAGCAGGGCCGCTGACACATCTCAGCTGCTCCCTGCTGCTAGCTGTCTACAGCCCAGAAATGAAGAATTTAGGGTTTGTTACGATTAACAGCAGCAGCCTATGGCCCTGTGTGGGGGAGGAACTGCTGAGCTCAGCCAACTCGCAGCACCAGGGGCGTCCCCCCTCATAAAAATTTCCACCCCCGTCCTAGCTGGCAATTGCAGCAGAGTGGCACAGGCTCCAGCTTCAGAAGCAGAGGAATTCAAGGGCAGCAATTCATGCTCTGCACAACTGGAGTCTGCTCCCCCATCTCAACCTCATCACTAGCAAGAAGAGTAAACCACATTCGCTCTTTGGAGACCCCACCCAATTTTTTATTTTTATTCCCATATTTTGGGAACTTCTCTCAGTGCCTTTTCTCCCCAGGACAGGCCTGGGGTGGAAATGGCCCCACCTCTCAGCCTCTGACCTTTGCCTTGTTCTCGCCTTGCCTTTTCAAAGGATTTCCTGGCCCGCTCTTTCCCCCCACAGGGCAAGTGACTGTACAGACCTCAGTAAGTCTCTTTGCAGTGCAGCACGTCCACTGACAGATTTTACTTTGCAGAAGAGAGGAGGTTGCCTCTTGCGGATGAGATGATCTGCTAATTAATGTAAACATCTTGTTGCTCATTTTCTATGAAGCAGTTGCAAAGCAAGGCCTCTTCTCTTCAGAGCTGGCTCCTGGTAGCTGGGAATTGCTCTTTCATGAATTTTCACCGAAGGGTTCCCAACAGCAGAGGCCCACACTGAGCTACAGATTATGAGTGCCAGCACAAATGTGGGAGTTAAAGCCAGCACTTTTACATACACAGAGGATTTCTTCGGCTCCAAGGCCAGATGTACCATCCAAATGGCAGTGCATCTGTCTGCTGGCTGGCTGCTGAGAGCAAAGGTGGGATATGAGTTTCCCAGGCACTTGGCTGTGCCCCTGTAGCAACTGTATACCACCACACAGGCAGCACTGCTACCATGTTCTTCCTTGCTGAGCAGAATATAAAGAACACACTGCACCCCATCAGGCTGCTAGTTCAGATCCAGCGTAGGGCAGGCATGACTGTAAGTTTTCATCCATGGGTGGTTTTTGTTGACCAGTATGAAATGAGTTTGGTCCAATTCTCAATGGACCAGACTCCATGTTCCAAACATGCATGCACACATTCTGAATTGTCACTCCTGGGCATTACTGACTGGCTCAGCAGAGAGGCCAAAGGTCTGGATGGGCCATGAAGAGGGAGTGCTTTGCTTTGGAGATTCCCATAGTAGGTCCAACTGGATGAGTGATAGGAGCAGTAGTGTGTAGCTGGAGGGATATTTGCTGCCCTGCCCTGCTCAGTGACAGAGGACCTCATGCACCAATGCTGTAGAGCAGCAGTTCTCAAACTTTCTTTCTCAGCTGAAGAAAATAATTGATGCTGTAACTCAGCAGCAGCTGAGGATGGGAGCATTGGGCTGTAGGCAGGGGAATCTGGCTTTGGGGTGGGGAGGGCTTACCTTGGGTGGCTCCTAGTCAGCAATGCCTTAAGTCAGCTTCCTGCCACCACAGGCCATTCTGCCCCCAGAAGCAGCTAGCAGAAGGTTCAATCCAATGGGAGTGTGGAGCTGGTGCTTGGGGGGGAGGCAGGGCTTGAGCCCTCCACCTCTGGGTCCAGAGGTAGGCACCTTATCCCCTGAACCACTAGAGGAGCCCCCCTACCTCCCTACATTCTGAGCCCCCCTTATCCTTCCTTTGTTCCAAGGGTGCCAGCTCTGTGCATTGAGAGCCAGGGTTGGTTGTCCTCTGGAGGGGGCGGGGCTCTTCTCCCATCCCTCCTAGGAGCCAGGCCGTCTGCACAGTCTGCAGTCAGGACAGGCAGGCAGCTGTCTTAGCTCCCCACTGGTCACCTGATCCCCCTGCAGCAACGAGACCCAGTGCCCGACATTCCATAACCCATAGTCCTCTACAGAAGTGGTTTTCAAACTTCACAAGCCTCCAGCACCTTTCAGCAGTAGAAATAACTCATGTCTTTGTGTTCAGGAATATGCTGTGATTGCAAAGAATATGTGCCAACCAGTGTTCCCTGCAAGCTGAGTGCTTGGGCAGCCACCCAAGAGAGATTCAGGTACTGCCCAGCTGATTAGCAGAGTACCCACAGCTGGCAGCCTATGTTTCTACTGATGGTGCACAGTCACACAAGCCTCAGTGCACAGAACAAAAATTATTCCATTCATGGATGGAAAAAACTAGAGGGAATACTGATACCAATGGTATCCATTAAAGCAGGAAAGCAGGTTCATTGGACACTTATTTCAAGGTATCATTCTCATTGCAAACAATGACCCAGTGCCACAGGGCCTTCCAGTAAATGTGTAAATACAGCATCTAGCACAAAGAGGCCAGGGAACTGCTCTGATTTTTTTTTTCATGGTATTGAAAGCATGGGTTACCCCCTAGTTCTCATAGCCTGTTGACTCTCCTAAAAGGCTTCAGTTCATGCCTGGAAAGGGTTACTAAATCTGGCATGTTACTGGCTCCAGGCACTGTCTGCACACTTTAGATGAGGTATTTGGAAGCCACATAGTCAGTGTACAGGCAGTCCCCGAGTTACGTGGATCCGACTTACTAGTGACAGACAGGCAATCTCTGCATAGTCTGGGGACTTGTACTGCGCGCACGCGAAACCTATGTGTTCATTCATATCGTTAGACTGACCCAAGGTTTCTGAAGCTCTGTGTGGTTAAAATGTATCTTGGAAAAAACTCCCTGCAGAAAAGAGAGAGAATCTAATTTGAGACATTAAGTGTAAATTATCCAGGCATAGGTGCAGCTTTGCTCACTCATGCCTCTAGCTCTCAAGTAGAGGGGTGTTTCTGTTCTCTGGACAGCTCAGAGTCCCAGAAAGTTGAAGGCTCAGACGATATGAAACTCAGTTCCTTTCTCCAGAGCAGCTCAAAGCACATCTCTCCATACTTGCCATCAGCTTCAAGGTCTTTTGTTCAAACCCAAACAACAAGCCCTGTCTGTAAGAACAAATATTTATACCATTAGTGCATGCAAGGGCAGATCAAGTTGGCATGGACAGACCAGAGTCCATGCTACTACCACAACACAGGCTATGGTGTCAGTGAGTTATGGTGCAGAACTTTCTTCCAGCCGCCAAGTGTTTTAGCAGCTTCATCTATAAATCTGTCCATGCAGCCATCAAGGCAAGAGAAACAGAAAGCTAACAACTAGCCTCACAGCAGCCTGAATAATTCAACATGCACTGCAACCTTTAGAACCAGACTCAGGAATTTATTATATGGTACTCACAGTTTATTCCCACAGACAATTTCCTTGCCTGCAGAATGGGCATTTCTTATGGGCATTCAAAATGCTGATGGGCCTAATTTAGAAACTAACTAGCTCCCTATTCTGGAGGAGAGATGGGACTATCCAGCAGCCATCAGAAAGGTCCATTAAGTGAAACCTTCCTAGGTAATGCATGGGGTATTGTTTCAAGCAAGTAGGCCACGTTTCTTTCCCCAACTCAGCCACTACCAGAGGAGAGGCCTTGAGCCAGTCCCTGCTTCTTTGTGCCTCAGTTTCCTCACCTGTAATATGGTCTGTCACCTTCCAAAGGCATAGGGAGGCGCCAGGGATTAATATTTGCAGTGGCGCTGTGAGATAACTTGTCTTTTCAGAAGGAAAGTGACTCCTTCCACACAACATGTGAAGGGAAAAAATAGAACAGCCCCCTCCAGACCTGGCCTCTTGTGCTGAGTCCTGTGCATGCCTGTGACATCTTTATTCCCTGAAACATGTTCAGTCCAAGTATCCTGCCCTTGTGACTAAACACTTAGCTCATGAGAGGAGCTGCTACTAGGCACAGCTTCTTTAGTTGTCCGCACTCCCTTCTCCCACCACGGCTCAGCTATGGGCCACCCCCAGAGTCAAGGGGCTGGCTCAGTCACACGTGTGCTCTGTCAGAGAGAGCTGTGCACTTGCACATAGTTAACCACCGCCGTGCTTATAGCTGGTGCTCCGGAAGATGCAGTGCTGCCCACAGGGTTTCTAGAACCTGTGACCATTATTTTGTGCTGGAAATAGCCCCCTGCACTCCTCTCTGGGCAGCTTTCCCTGGTCCCAAGGAGGCTACAAACCCAGGAGCGGTAAGGGGAGTCACAAAGGCAAAGGGCCAAACCCAGCCTGGTTACATTTCCAAGGCGGCATCTGGGGGCAAAGGGACAGAGACTAAACAGCGTTTCTGTTTGCAGTATTGTGACTCTGGAGGAAGGCGATGTGGAGCCGTGTGCGTCTCAGGCCCCAAAGGCTGGCTCTGCCTCTTCTTTTCCCATCCCCCAAACACCACTTTGAGAGGCCTCACCTCCCAGTAGCCCTTCCTTCAGCTGAGTTGGTCAGGGGATTCCTGCTGCAGTGCTGCATGTCAATTCCATGTGCTGGTCGCTGGGCAGGTGCCTCTCTGTTCAGCTGCTAGGAAGTCTATGCCCAAGCTGTTCCCCTGTGGCAACTGCAGGAGATTAGTTGCGGCTGCTAGACTCCCTGTTGCACCCACATGGGGCTCCCATTCTGAAAACGGTGAAAGCAGTCTGCCCCGAGGGGCAGTGCCGAGATACAAGTCTGCTTCAGACACAAGCTAGTTATCTGAAAATGTCAGCCACCCCCTGCCTTCCCCAACACAGAGAAAACAATTAATTAATTTTGTTGATGGAAGCCAGATCCAGAATTTCCCTTGGAAAGAGAACAAATCAAAGCCCAAAAGGGAGGAATCTGTGCTTGAGAACTGTATGCAAATGTCCCGTGTCACATTATACAGAATTAATGCTTCTGCTTGTCTGTGCAGATGAAAAGGTTTTAGTTTAAAGAATCAATTAACTTCCTTTGCAGACAGTCTAATCTAACCCTAGGGGAACTTTAGAGGGCGCTTATTCCCTTGCCTTTATTGATGGTAACAGTAAATCTCAGACTCATTATGGTATTGATCCTTACAATATGGTTTTTCTATAACTCAAATGATATTTTTAAAATGATGGTGTCTGGTTGAAAAGCAGATGAACTTAAAAAAGTTAATTACCTGTCTTACTATCAACACCTTAGCTCATTAAAAAGGAAATTATTTTTAGCTATTATATTTACTTTGCACTGTCCCTTTGCCTTCTTTTGGATTTCTACTCACTTTGAACATTAAAACTTAACAGGTCAGTTTCACTTTTGTGCTAGTCTTTGCCACTGGAGGATCTTCCTCTTCTTATCCATACACAGATTTGGGTCTAATCTCTCTTCCCGTAATGGAATTCCCTTAAATTCAGCACATTTTATTACTAGTTGGCAAATTATTATTTTCCACCCAAAAAGTTCCAACAAATTAACTTTTTGGGGGGCATTTGTCTTCATTTTCTTTTAGATTTTTGTCAAAATAAATCACAAACTATTCAGGGTGTTTAGTTGGTTAGTTGGTTGGAACTTCGGGGTTGGTTTTTGTTTGTTTTTTACAAAAATATGAAGATTATAAACAAAAATAGACCAATTCAATAGAAATTCTCTTTTGGTTGTAAAGCCCAGTTTCCTTCAAAAAGATGCTATAGTGGGAAACATAGGGAATGTACTCCTAGGGTAAGTCTAGACTACAGGCTTTTGTCGACACAAGTTTTGTCGACAAATACTGTCGACAAAGCTTCTGTTGACAAAGAGCATCAAAGAGCCGCTTTGTCGACATGACAGTGTAGACTCAAAGGACAGTGTAGATGCAAGAACTCTGTCAACAAATGGCATTATTCCTCGTAGAATGAAGTTTACTGCCGTCGACAAAACTGCCGAGTTCTGTCGACGTTATGTTGACAGAACTCAGTGGCAGTGTAGACACAGGTATAGTTTTGTCAACAAAAGTCCACTTTTGTCGACAAAACCCTGTAGTCTAGACACACTCCTAGTGTATACAAACATAAGTAAAAATAAAGCTAGACCCTTTAGTTTTAAGTTTTCTTTGGATTTTCAAAAGTAATTGTTTACTGTCTTATATCTCACAATGGCCATACAGTCTCTCCTCCATTTACATAATTGACAAAGATAAAAAATTAATGGGGGGGAGGGTTAGGAAACTTCAATCTAGTGGGCTCTTGAGTACATGAGACAGGATTTGCAAAAATTAATGTCATCGGGGACCATGATGTCACATTTTTCTTGGAAAACTGTAGGAATATGTATTTTGGTTTCTTGTGCAGAAATGGAAGTTGCTATTGTGATTTCACAGGTGGGAATTGGGGCAAGATTTGACTCATAGTCACTTGCCTCCAGAGACTTAAAAATGTACAGAGAACTTAAAAATGCCCAAGGATCAGAAAGGAAACACAATACTGAGCTATGTCTCCAGGCCAAATGTAAAGAAGAAGGCAGGTGCAAAAAGCATCTTCTTGATCTGCAAATACTTTGGAAGAAATAAATATTTTATTCTGATTTATGGAACGCACCTTTCTGTTTGAGCTGCAGCTATTCTAATGGGTCAGACAACCATGGCTAATTAATCTCCCAGAATAAGCTTTAATAAATCTAATATGCATTTGCTCTCAATGAATGCATGCCCTGGTGATTCACAGCCCTTCATGACATGTTATTTTCTAGGCCACTACTTGTAGGAAAGGGACATGAACTAGTGGCAGAGAGGATGAAACAGGCTGCCCTACCACATGGTTCTGCTGCTATTCCATATGCCGCAATGTCTCCTCCAGCATACGCAGCTGAGGTCCAAGGCATCAGCACTGAACCCAAACAAACATGTCCTACCAGGAAAAAAAAATGAGTAGTCCTGTAGCATCTTAGGGTACGTCTACACTGTGTACTTATTTCAAAATAAGCTATGTCAGAAGAAATGCTCCAAAATAGCTTATTTCGAAATAGTACATCTACATTACAGGGAAGCCTCAAAATTAGTCTGAGGCAGGCTCTCCTAATGTGGACGTGCTACCTCAGTTTAGAGCCCCAGGAATCACTGGGGAGTAATTAGTTTGAATGGCGTTCACACTACAGTGGAGTGTTCACAGTACAGCTATTTTGAAATAGCTATTATGGAACAGGCATTATTCCACATGGAATGAGGTTTACAGAAGTCGGAATAAGCTGTCTATTATTTTGAATTGATTTTGCTCGCATTATTATTTTGAAATAATGCCAGTTATTTCAAAATAACTGTGTTGTGTAGATGCACCCTTAGAAGCTAACAAGTGTGTGTGTGTGTGTGTGTGTGTGTGTGTGTGTGTAATCATGAGCTTTTGTGGGCAAAAGGGAAGACTGAAATAATTGATTTGTTTAGTTTAGAAAAGAGAAGACTCAGAGGGGACATGATAGCACCTTTCAAGTACTTCATAGAATCATAGAATAATAGGACTGGAAGGGACCTCAAGAGGTCATCGAGTCCAGCCCCCCGCCCTCAAGGCAGGACCAAGCTCCATCTACACCATCCCTGACAGATGTCTATCTAACCTGTTCTTAAATATCTCCAGAGAGGGAGATTCCACCACCTCCCTTGGCAATTTATTCCAATATTTGACCACCCTGACAGTTAGGAATTTTTTCCTAATGTCCAATCTAAACCTCCCCTGCTGCACTTTAAGCCCATTACTCCTTGTCCTGTCCTCAGAAACCAAGAGGAACAAATTTTCTCCTTCCTCCTTGTGACACCCTTTTAGATATTTGAAAACTGCTATCATGTCCCCCCTTAATCTTCTTTTTTCCAAACTAAACAAGCCCAGTTCATGAAGCCTGGCTTCATAGGTCATGTTCTCTAGACCTTTAATCATTCTTGTCACTCTTCTCTGTACCCTTTCCAATTTCTCCACATCTTTCTTGAAATATGGCGCCCAGAACTGGACACAGTACTCCAGCTGAGGCCTAACTAGTGCAGAGTAGAGCGGCAGAATGACTTCACGAGTTTTGCTTACAACACACCTGTTAATACAACCTAGAATCATATTTGCTTTTTTTACAACAGCATCACACTGTTGACTCATATTCAACTTGTGGTCCACTATGACCCCTAGATCCCTTTCCGCCATGCTCCTTCCTAGACAGTCGCTTCCCATCTTGTATGTATGGAACTGATTGTTCCTTCCTAAGTGGAGCACTTTGCATTTCTCTTTATTAAACCTCATCCTGTTTACCTCTGACCATTTCTCTAACTTGCTAAGGTCATTTTGAATTATGTCCCTATCCTCCAAAGAAGTCGCAACCCCACCCAGTTTGGTATCATCTGCAAACTTAATAAGCGTACTCTCTATCCCAATATCTACATCATTGATGAAGATATTGAACAGTACGGGTCCCAAAACAGACCCTTGAGGAACTCCACTTGTTATCCCTTTCCAGCAGGATTTAGAACCGTTAACAACAACTCTCTGACTACGGTTATCCAGCCAATTATGCACCCACCTTATCGTGGCCCTATCTAAGTTATATTTGCCTAGTTTATCAATAAGAATATCATGCGAGACCGTATCAAATGCCTTACTAAAGTCTAGGTATATGACATCCACCGCTTCTCCCTTATCCACAAGGCTCGTTATCCTATCAAAGAAAGCTATCAGATTAGTTTGGCATGACTTGTTCTTCACAAACCCATGCTGGCTATTCCCTATCACTTTATTACCTTCCAAGTGTTTGCATATGATTTCCTTAATTACCTGCTCCATTATCTTCCCTGGGACAGACGTTAAACTGACCGGTCTATAGTTTCCTGGGTTGTTCTTATTTCCCTTTTTATAGATGGGCACAATATTTGCCCTTTTCCAGTCTTCTGGAATCTCCCCTGTCTGCCATGATTTTTCAAAGATCATAGCTAAAGTCTCAGATACCTCCTCTATCAGCTCCTTGAGTATTCTGGGATGCATTTCATCAGGACCTGGTGACTTGCTGACATCTAACTTTCCTAAGTGATTTTTAACTTGTTCTTTGTGTATCCTATCTTCTAAACTTACCCTCTCTCTGCTTGTATTCACTACGTTAGGCACACCTCCAGACTTCTCGGTGAAGACCGAAACAAAGAAGTCATTGAGCATCTCCGCCATTTCCAAGTTTCCTGTTACTGCTTCTCCCTCCTCACTAAGCAGTGGGCCTACCCTGTCCTTGGTCTTCCTCTTGCTTTTAATGTATTTATAAAAGGTCTTCTTGTTTCCCTTTATGCCTGTAGCTAGTTTGATCTCATTTTGTGCCTTTGCCTTTCTAATCTTGCCCCTGCATTCCCGTGTTGCTTGCCTATATTCATCCTTTGTTAGTTGTCCTAGTTTCCATTTTTTATATGACTCCTTTTTTATTTTGAGATCGTGTAAGATCTCCTTGTTAAGCCAAGCTGGTCTTTTGCCATATTTTCTATCTTTCCTACACAGCGGAATTGTTTGCTTTTGGGCCCTTAACAACGTCCCTTTGAAATACTTCCAACTCTCCTCAGTTGTTTTTCCCTTCAGTCTTGCTTCCCATGGGACCTTACCTACAAGTTCTCTGAGCTTATCAAAATCTGCCTTCCTGAAATCCATTACCTCAGTTGTGCTGGTCTCCCTTCTACCTTTCCTTAAGATCATGAACTCTATTATTTCGTGATCACTGTCCCCTATACTGTCTTCCACTTTCAAGTTCTCAACTAGTTCCTCCCTATTTGTTAAAACCAAATCCAGAACAGCTTCTCCTCTGGTAGCTTTTTCAACCTTCTGAAACAGAAAGTTGTCTCCAATGCAGTCCAGAAACTTATTGGATAGCCTGTGCCCCGCTGTGTTAGTTTCCCAACATATGTCTGGATAGTTGAAGTCCCCCATCACCACCAAATCTTGGGCTTTGGATAGTTTTGTTAATTGTTTAAAAAAGGCCTCATCCACCTCTTCCACCTGGCTAGGTGGCCTGTAGTAGACTCCTAGCATGATATCACCCTCGTTTTTTACCCCTTTTAGCTTAACCCAGAGACTCTCTACACAGCTATCTCCTACGTTCATCTCCACTTCAGTCCAAGTGTGTACATTTTTAATATACAATATACATTTTTAATATACTTAAAAGGGCGTTACAAAGAGAAGGGAGAAATATTGTTCTCCATAACCTCTGATGATAGGACAAGAAGCAATGGGCTTAAATTGCAGCAAGGGAGGTTTAGGTTGGACATTAGGAAAACTTCCTACCTGTCAGGGTGGTTAAACACTGGAATAAATTGCCTAGGAAGGTTGCAAAATCTCCATCACTGGAGATATTTATAAGCAGGTTAGACAGGCATATGTCAGATGCTTGATCCTGCCATGAGGGCAGAGGACTGGACTAGATGGCCTTTGAAGATCCCTTCCAGTCCCATAATTCCTTGCCCTAAAGCAATGGGTGAAGTTGCAAGTGCCAGTCCATCATGCTGTCCACCCAGAAGTAACGGCACTCCAAGTGGTTGAGAAGTGATCCCCCCAGATGCAGCAAACCCCCATCCATCTGCTGAAACATAGACTCATAGACTCATAGACTTTAAGGTCAGAAGGGACCATTATGATCATCTAGTCTGACCCCCTGCACAGTGCAGGCCACAGAATCTCACCCACCCCTCTTAGAATAATCCTCTCACCTATGTCTCAGATATTGAAGCCTTCCAATACTTTGAAGGCCCCAACATGCAGAGAGTCCTTCAGCTGTGCTCTGTGCCCAATGCTACAGAGGAAGGCGAAAAACCTCCAGGGCCTCTGCCAATCTACCCTGGAGGAAAATTCCTTCCTGACCCCAAATATGGCGATCAGCTAAACCCTGAGCATGTGGGCAAGACTCACCAGCCAGACACCCAGAAAGTTCCCTATAGCAACTCCTATCATCCCTCCATTGACCTATTTCCAACTGGTAATGAATGGTCAATTAGTTACCAAGATCATGTTATTTCATCCAACCATCCCCTTATCATAGAATCAGAACTGGAAGAGACCTCAGAAGGTCGTCAAGTCCAGCCCTCCGCTCTAGGCAGGACCAATCCCATCTAAATCAACCCGGCCAGGGCTTTGTCAAGCCGAGACTTAAATACCTCTAGGGATGGAGACTCCACTACTTCCCTAGGTAACCCATTCCAATGCTTCACTACCCTCCTAGTAAAATAGTTTTTCCTAATATCCAATCTGGACCTCTCCCACCACAACTTGAGACCATTGCTCCTTGTTCTGCCATCTGTCACTACTGAGAACAGCCTCTCTCCATCCTCTTTGGAACCTCCCTTCAGGAAGTTGAAGGCTGCTATCAAGTCCCCCCTCACTCTTCGCTTCTGCAGACTAAACAGACCCAAGTCCCTCAGCCTCTCCTCGTAGGTCATATGCTCCAGACTCCTAATCATTTTGGTTGCCCTCCGCTGGACCCTCTCCAATGCGTCCGCATCCTTTTTGTAGTGGGGGGCCCAGAACTGGACACAGTACTCCAGATATGGCTTCACCAAAGCCGAATAAAGGGGAATAATGACATCTCTGGATCTGCTGGCAATGCTCCTCTTAATGCATCCTAATATGCCATTAGCCTTCTTGGCTGCAAGGGCACACTGTTGACTCATATCTAGCTTCTCATCCACTGTAACTCCCAGGTCCTTTTCTGAAGAACTACTACTTAACTGGTTGGTCCCCAGCCTGTAACTATGCTTGGGATTCTTCCGTCCCAAGTGCAGGACTCTACACTTGTCTTTGTTGAATCTCATGAGATTTCTAGTGGCCCAATCCTCCAATTTGTCTAAGTCACTCTGGACCTTCCCTGACAACGCTTTCCCTGACAACGCTTTCTCCTTCCCTGACAACGCTTTCTGCCACAGCCCACACAGGACAAATTTCACCAGATCCTGGATCTGAAAATAAGACACTGTGGATGGGCCTGTGCTGTATGACAGGCCCTACACCTTGTGCACACATTCACGTCAGTGTGCATAGAGTGCAAAAAGTTGCCTTTCAGATTTCAGGTTCGACTCCAGGTTGGAGAGAAGGTGTGAGTCATTTTTATGAGCCAAGCTGCTCAGTTTGTCCATGACAGAAAGAGTGCATTGGAAATTGCCAAGGACAGAGTAATCTATAAAGACAATAAACCTGAGCATGCTAATAGGAAGTAGGAGCTTTCGTGCTCTGAAGTAATGGACCAAATCAATCGCCAGTTTAGCTGCAACGGAGCCTGTTTTGAATGCTGCCAAAATTGCCCTTTTTGAAAATGCAAAACCTGGGAGGATTGTGCTGCAATGTTGGGCTTTGGGAAAGCTGAGGACAAAAGTCAGAGTCAGTGTAAGCAACAGGGTTTAGTCAATGTCACATTTGCAAATAATGAATAATGTATTTTTAATTATGAAAAAAATATTTTCAGGGTTTGCCCACAGATGCACAATTCACCCAAGTGTTCCGCAGGTGTCAGCCTCTGCCACAAGTGACTGAGATTCAAAAATACTGTTGACAAACTGAGCTTTGGATTTGAAACTGCCAAGCTAAGGGTTCCCGCTGCTCAGAAGCATTAAAGGAGAGAATCTGATTTACCTACCAGGAATGTAATAAAAACCAACTGGAGATGGAGACCAACCCTTCAGGCATTGTTCTTCTTGAGCAGTCACTGTATCAGTACAATGACTTCAGCCAGTTCTTCCGTGTTGTACAGCGAGCCCAGAGATCTGTCATGGGTAAAGCAGAAGCACACACAAAATCAACAGCTTTAGAGTTTACAGTACTGCCCTGGGACTCAGCTCCCTCCTCTGCCTCTGATACGCTGGGTGACCTTCAGCCATTCCCTTAACTTCTGTGGCTCAGTTCCCCGTTAGTAAAATGTGGATAATAGCATTGTTCTTCTCACACTCATTGTCTGTCTCCACTTTGTGACTTGTAAGCTTTCCAAAGCATTCTGTGTCTGTGCAGGTCCTGGATCAATGGGATCCCATTCCCAAGACCAATGTAATGTGAAAATTGAATAAGAAGAGTCATTGAATCTGGTGAGAGGCAGGAGAGTTTGTAAGGGTTTAAGAATATGAGAACAGCTGTACTGATCAGACCAATGGTCCTCTAACCTAGTGTCTTCTCTCTGACAGAGGCCAGTGCCAAAATTTCAGGAGGGGTGCAGAATAGGGCACCAGTCTTCTCCTCCTGGCTTCTGGTTCTCAGAGCTTTGGGTTGCCTTTTGCATGGGGCTGCATCCCTGGCCGTCCCGCCTAATACCCATTGATGGACCGAGTCTTTTTGAGCTTATCTAGCTCTTTTTGAACCCAGTGACCCTACTGATCATTATAACGTCCCATGGCAATGAGTTTCACAAGTTAGTTGTATAAATGGTGAAAAGTAACAACATGAGAATGGATACACTATGTCAGACCAAAGGTCCATCTAGCCCAGTATCCTGACTTCTGACAGTAGCCAAAGACAGGTGCCCCAGAGGGAGTGAACAGAACAGGGAATCATCAAGTCATCCCTCTCCTGCCACTCATGACAAACAGAAGCTAGGGACACCATCCCTGCCCATCCTAGCTAATAGCAATTGATGAACCTAACCTCTATGAAGTTATCTAGTTCTTTTTTTTAACCCTATTAAAGTCACAGTCTTCAAAACATCCTGTGGCAAGGAGTTACACAGGTTGACTGTGTGCTGCATGAAGAAAAAGTACTTCCTCTTGTTCATGCTAAGCCTGCTGCCCATTAATCTCAAGTTATGCCTGGTTTTGTTTTGTGTGGAAGGGTAAATAACACATCTTCAGTCACTTCCTCTACACTGTTTATGTTTTTATAGACTTCTAACATATCCTCCCTCAGTTTCTAATTTTGATCCAAATGTTTTGCATGAGGGCAGCTCCAAGATCTCCCACCCAGCCCTGAGTAACTTCCCTGGAGAGACAGTCTGAACATGTCTTGTTTATTCAGTGCTGCTGCGGAATAAATTACAGGGCAGATTCAGAAATATGCATATAGCATTTTAATGTGTATTGTGAACAATAACAGGCCCTCCCAGAGGGACTAGGCAGTGACTCTTGCTCAGCCTGCTTCTGTGGATGTGAGGCCTCTACAACCATGCTGTCCAGCCAATTCTGAAGCAGTAGCCACTACAGTGGCTATTGCTATAGCAAACTAGCCACTAGTGGCTAGTGTATTGGACACCACAGCTCTTCAGCATACGACAATGGAGCTGGGTTCCACTTCACATTTCCATCATGTGGATGACGTCGCCTGATTTTCAAGAGTGACCAGTGAGCTGAGGGCACTCAGCCTGTGATGCCTTAAAGGGGTGTGATTTTCAGAGGCATGTGCTCCAGACAACTGCCCCGAGGCCTGGTGATTCAAAAGGGCCCAGGGCTCTCCTGGCAGCTGCTGACACTACCATGGCGGCAGCCAGAGCCCCAGGCCCTTTACATCTCATGATGTGGTCCAGGTGGCACTGAAGGCTACTAGTATGAGCAGAGGAGTAGAGGTCGGGACTCAGAAAGCTGCAATCCCAGCTCCAGTACAGACTCGCTATTTACCTTGGGTAAGTCTGGTGGGAACAATTACTGACCTTGCAGGGCTGTTCTCAGACTGAATCATACACCCATCAGAGGACCTCACCACATGTAAGTCACACCCCAGGCCTGCTCAGTGAAGCCAATGGGAGGTTTTCCAATCAATTCCATGGGCAATGGGGCGAGCCCACAAAGGGCTTGTCACCTACAAGCACCATCCACCCATTCCCATGGCCCACATGCAGTGGAGCTCAAGACATGAGGGTCCTAAACTGGCAAGAGGAAAGACACCAGGTAAAATAATAAACTCTTGGACTTGCTCAACGAGGCGGGTACATATCTCTGTGGCCCCATTCGGCCAGGCTCTCGGGGTTGTGTTTCTTTGTGAGCTTGTTTCTAAGTGTTTATGGGGAGAGTTAGGGCTAATAACAGAACCATTTGGAAGTCTAGTGGGAGTTAGAGCAATGATGAGATATGGTCACTAATTAGTTGATTTATCATCATGCCTGGGAGCCAGCCCTGAATCAGGTCCCCAGAGTGAGGCACTAAACAACCACAGAACCAAAAGATGGTCCCTGGGCCAAAAATGACTTCAGTGCTATCCCTGAAAAATTTCAGCTGCAATAAAACTGACAATTCAGAAACACACACACACACACACACACACACACACAGAGCTATTGAATTCTGGCCCTCCTATGTGAACTGGCCCTAAGCAATTGGAAACCCCACCCCATCTCCCCCCATCCCCCCCCCCACACACACAGAGCTATTGAATTCTGGCCCTCCTATGTGAACTGGCCCTAAGCAATTGGAAACCCCACCCCATCTCCCCCCATCCCCCCCCCCCCCCCCCCCCCACACACACACACACACAGAGCTATTGAATTCTGGCCCTCCTATGTGAACTGGCCCTAAGCAATTGGAAACCCCACCCCATCCCCAATGGACTAATGGAGGATGATCTTTGCTCTAGTGGTCACTGCCAGAGCAAGTGTGCAAGGCTTGAAAATCATCAGAATCCTTCCCTGACTAGAGTAATACAGGATGGACAGTTTCCCCGTGGGGCTATCGTAGTTCCCAAGATACACTGTCCAATAAAGCTAGGGAAAATGTACTGTTGGAGATTGTCCAACCCAGACCTCCAAGAAACGTAACCTCTGGCACCCCCATTAGTTTCCTGTGAATAATGCAGATCCTTGATGCGAACAGCTGGGTTAAATATTTATCGAGAGTTGAGTTTGTGCCATGATGCATCTGTGACTCACAGCAAAAGGGAACATCCTATGAATCATTTATATATTAGCAACTTGTTAAAATACACAGAGTTCTTGGACGCTCTAAATCTGAAATGGTCTATTCTCACTCTCCCCTGGGTGTTCCAAGAGCTGAGTCCAGAGTTAGCGCCGGGAGGGGAAGCTATTAATGCCGTTAACTTCATGTGCAGCCATGTTTAGCTTGTGAGGTGCCATCAGGAACTTTGCAATTCATCATGACTGCCCCAACACTCCCATAGAAACCCTGCATTGTGATCAGTTGGCCGTAAAGAGAGGATGAGGCTAATCCATGGGGGTCAGAGCTATCTGGAGATGTCTCTCCCACAACATTTCAGCTCTCAGCTCAGAAGACCACCAGGCAGAAATTCACAAACATAGAATTGTAGTTCTAGAAGGGACTTTCTGAGGTCTCCTAGTCCATTTCCTGCACTCATGGCAAGACCAAACGCGATCCCTGAGAGGTGTTTGTCAAACCTGCTCTTCAGAACCTCTAACAATGGAGATTCCATCATACCATGATAAAAACTTAACTCTACTTTTTAAAACCATGAGTCAGGTTGGGATTGAGTTTGGCTTTGGGCCTAGGTGATAATGAACTATGCCAGCATGGTGGAGAGTCAAGCCAGGAAGAAAGGAACATGAGCAACTGGGTTTAATGTCCTCTCCCAGCCCAAAATAAAGCTAGAAAGGGAAGAACTTTCTACGGCTCTATGTCTAAACCCACCTGATTTCCTAGTTTACACCCTGCTGCTGATTTACAGATACCCCTTCCAAGAAATAGTAGGTTGCAAACAAGACTTCCTAGTGCTTCTTCCAGAACACTCCTGTCTTCCCAATGAGAAAAACAGCCTGTGCTCCTAAGCCGTGAGGCAGAATCCTAGGTGGCCTTTTGCTGTACACCCCCAGATATGATTGAGGGGGACTGCTGGAATAGGGATGTGACTCCTCCTTCACTTGGCATCACGGAAATCTCCTCCATCCCATCTCATGCAAGAAGGCTGGTCTTATAAAGCACAAGACTGTAAATCAGGAGACCTAGTTTCTACTGCTGGCTCTGCCCCTGATCCTGTGTGTACCTCCTTTTCCCTACTTTTCAATGGGGATAGTATTTCCTTGCTTTTCAGAAAGGGTTTTGAGCCCTAATTTACTACTGATTGGAAAGTGACCTGGGATTCTGGGATGGTAGGGGCTAGAGAGTTGCAAGGTATTTGTCTTATCCTCACTCCCACCCCAAAATATCTCTAGGAAGGTGAAAGAACTCACCTTTGACATTAACAGAAGCAAACAAAACCTACCACTAATTTTATCTCCAAGGCATTCTATTTTTATTATTACTCTCAGAAAATTTTGATCTTGCCCAGCCCATGATATATAAATGTTAGACATACTCAACTGTATGATTTATGATTTGCTATCAAGAGACAATAGAAAAGTAATTCAGTGTCGTCACTTTTTATTCCTTTTAAAAAGCCTGCTGCTATTAATGTTTACCTGATATGAGACTTGCAATCAAAACAGGGTCACCTGGGTAGGAAAATCACAATCTTCATTTGACAAAAATGAATTAAACACCCCTAGCAGGACTGAAATGCCATAGAAAGGATAGCTCTGACATTGACACTAGGAGATCACTTTCTGTTGCATGTAAGAGAGTTTCAGGGTATTTTCTATAGAACCTTATTATATTTCTCCAGAGCCCCATTAGTTTCCTCTCTAAATAAATCCCACAAGACTGTTTCATATGGACTGCAAATGTTTTGTCCCATTCTAATCAGGAAGATTGATTCCTAAGTTTACTTTTGAAGCTTCCTGGTTGAATAACTGTCATAGAGAACAGTTCTTCATAGAGAAAACAGATTCTCCAATTCAGGAAATTGCATTTATTTGTCCTCTCCCTGCTTTCAGGAAAGAGACCCGGGCCAAACCTCCCAAAAAACCCTAAACCAAAGCAAATAAAAAAAAACAACCTTTAACACAAGAAAGGTTATTAGAAATTTGCATAACTAATTCAAGGATCTTAGCTCATAATACTTTGAGGCTCACAAACTACTTCTGAACTACAGCTTCCATACTCAGTCCCTTTCTCCTGCACTAGAGGGGAGAGTGTTATTCTGTGTCCTATACCATAGGCTGTCCTATTTGTAATTTTCCAAGAATGGAAAGAAGGACAAAAGGTACCAGTGAAAGAAGGAAAACAAGAGAAAAATGCATTCCCTGTCCAGTCCTGTTCAGAGCTCATTCTCTCGCACACTCATAGCACACAAACCAGAGAATAGGAAAGAAATTTAAATCTTCTCTAAGGGAAACAGAAAGGCTATGTCTAGACTAGCATGACAGACTAGCATGGGCTACAATGGCAGAGAGAAAGGAGGGTCAGGGCAAAACTGGGAGGCAAGGTCAAATCAGGATCTTAGATGTCTATATACAACTGCGAGAAGTATGGGAAATAAGCAGGAAGAACTGGAAGTGCTAATAAATAAGTACAATTATGACATTGTTGGCATCTCAGAAACTTGGTGGGATAATACACGACTGGAATGTTTGTATGGAAGGGTACATCTTGCTCAGGAAGGATAGACAGGAAAAAAAGGGAGGATGTGTTGCCTTATACATTAAAAATGAACACACTTAGAGTGAGGTGGAAGTGGGCATAGGAGACGGAAATGTTGAGAGTCTCTGGGGGTATGTCTACACTACCACCCTAGTTCGAACTAGGGTGGTTAATGTAGGCAACTGAAGTTGCAAATGAAGCCCAGGATTTGAATTTCCCGGGCTTCATTTGCATATTGCCGGGCGCCGCCATTTTTAAATGTCCGCTAGTTCGGACTCCGTGCCCGCGGCTACACGTGGCACGGACTAGGTAGTTCGGATTAGGCTTCCTATTCCGAACTACCAGTACACCTCGTTCCACGTTGCCTACATTAACCACCCTACTTCGAACTAGGGTGGTAGTGTAGAAATACCGTGGGTTAGGCTAAAAGGGATTAAAAACAAAGGTGATGTCATGCTAGGAGTCTACTACAGGTCACCTACTCAGATGGAAGAAGTGGATGAGGCTTTTTTTAAACAACTAACAAAATTATCCAAAGCCCAAGATTTGGTGGTGATGGGGGACTTCAACTATCCAGATATATGTTGGGAAAATAACACTGCGGGGCACAGACTATCCAATAAGTTCTTGGACTGCATTGGAGACAACTTTATATTTCAGAAGGTTGAAAAAGCTACCGGGGGGGAGCTGTTCTAGATTTGATCCTAACAAATAGGGAGGAACTGGTTGAGAATTTGAAAGTGGAAGGCAGGTTGGGTGAAAGTGATCATGAAATCATAGAGTTCACAATTCTAAGGAAGGGTAGAAGGGAGAACAGCAAAATAGAGACAATGGATTTCAGGAAGGCGGATTTTGGTAAGCTCAGAGAGCTGATAGGTAAGGTCCCATGGGAATCGAGACTGAAAGGAAAAACAACTGAGGAGAGTTGGCAGTTTTTCAAAGGGACATTGTTAAGGGCCCAAAAGCAAGCTATTCCGATGTGTCAGAAAGATAGAAATATGGCAAAAGACCGCCTTGGCTTAACCACAAGATCTTGAATGATCTAAAGATAAAAAGGAGTCATATAAAAAATGGAAAGTAAGACAAAATACAAAGGATGAATATAGGCAAACAGCACAGGAATTCAGGGGCAAGATTAGAAAGGCAAAGACACAGAATGAGCTCAAACTAGCTATGGGAATAAAGGGAAACAAGAAGACGTTTTATAAATACATTAGAAGCAAGAGGAAGACCAAGGAGAGAGTAGGTCCACTGGTCAGTGAAGAGGGAGAAACAGTAACAGGAAACGGCAGAGATGCTCAATGACTTCTTTGTTTCAGTCTTTACCGAGAAGTCTGTATAGTGAATGCTAGTGGAAAGGGGGTAATTTTAGAATGTAAAATAAAAAAAAGAACAAGTTAAAAATCATCTAGAAAAGTTAGATGCCTACAAGTCACTAGAGCCTGATGAAATGCATCCTAGAATACTCAAGGAGCTGATAAAGGAGGTATCTGAGCCTCTAGCTATCATCTTTGGAAAATAATGGGAGACAGGAGAGATTCCAGAGGACTGGAAAAGGGCAAATCTAGTGCCCATCTATAAAAAGGGAAATAAGAACAACCCAGGAAACTACAGACCAGTTAGTTTAACTTCTGTGCCAGGGAAGATAATGGAGCAAGTAATTAAGGAAATCCTCTGTAAACACTTGGAAAGTGGCAGGGTCTGTTTTGGGATCGGATCTGTTCAATATCTTCATCAACGATTTAGATATTGGTATAGAAAGTACGCTTATTAAGTTTGCAGATGATACGAAGCTGGGAGGGATTGCGACTAATCTGAAGGATAGGGTCATAATTCAAAATGACCTGGACAAATTGGAGAAATGGTCTGAGATAAATAGGATGAAGTTTAATAAAGACAAATGCAAAGTGCTCCGCTTAGGAGGAACAATCAGTTTCACACATACAGAATGGGAAGCGACGGTCTGGGAAGGAGTACGGCAGAAAGGGATCTAGGGGTTATAGTGAACCACAAGTTAAATATGAGTCAGCAGTGTGATGCTGTTGCAAAGAAAGCAAACATGATTCTGGGATGTATTAACAGGTGTGTTGTGAGCAAGACACGAGAAGTCATTCTTCCACTCTACTCTGCACTGGTTAGGCCTCAATTGGAGTGTTGTGTCCAGTTCTGGGCACCACATTTCAAGAAAGATGTGGAAAAATTGGAGAGGGTCCAAAGAAGAGCAACGAGAATGATTAAAGGTCTAGAGAACATGACCTATGAAGAAAGGCTGAAAGAACTGGGTTTGTTTAGTTTAGAAAAGAGAAGATTGAGGAGGGACATGACAGCAGTTTTCGGGTATCTAAAAGGGTGTCATAAGCAGGAGGGAGAAAACTTGTTCATCTTGCCCTCTGAGGATAGAACAAGAAGCAATGGGCTTAAACTGCAGCAAGGGAGGTTTAGGTTGGACATTAGGAAAAAGTTC
The DNA here is from genome assembly GCF_049634645.1 of Pelodiscus sinensis. Lineage (NCBI taxonomy): Eukaryota > Metazoa > Chordata > Testudines > Trionychidae > Pelodiscus > Pelodiscus sinensis. The sequence goes on from NC_134725.1 coordinate 36,397,475, forward strand.
CTAACTGTCAGGGTGATCAAACACTGGAATAAATTGCCCAGAGAGGTTGTGGAATCTCCCATCTCTGGAGATATTTAAGAGTAGGTTAGATAAATGTCTATCAGGGATGGTCTAGACAGTATTTGGTCCTGCCATGAGGGCAGGGGACTGGACTCGATGACCTCTCGAGGTCCCTTCCAGTCCTAGTATTCTATGATTCTATGATTTTCCGCAAATTCTTATAACGGAAAAGATTTTCCGTTAAAAGCATTTGCGGAAAAGAGCATCTAGATTGGCACGGATGCTTTTCCACAAAAGCACTTTTTCTGGAAAAGCGTCCGTGCCAATTTAGATGCTGTTTTGCGCAAGAAAGCCCCGATCGCCATTTTCACGATCTGGGCTTTTTTGTGTAAAAAAATACCACGTTGTCTACACTGGCCCTCTTGCGCAAAAGGATTTGCGCAAGAGGGCTTTTGCCCGAACAGGAGCAGCATAGTATTTCAGCAAGAACACTGACAATCTTACATGAGATCGTCAGTGTTCTTGCACAAATTCAAGCGGCCAGTGTAGACAGCTAGCAAGTTTTTCCGCAATTGCGGAAAAACTTGCCAGTCTAGACTCAGCCAAACAAAAAAGAAATCTCAATAATCTCAAAGTGTCAAGCTGTCCCATTATAATAAGAACTGCCCTGAATCTTCACCCAGGACTCGAGTCAGACCCAATCTCACACCCCTTTAACAAGTACAAAGATCGTAGCCTTTTCCCCTGGAATTTTTCATTTTTGCACATCCTTCTCTTTCAGGTCACAGATAGGATAGAAGGGAGCAAAATAAGAGGAGAAAGGCTATTGGTGTGAGGTGTTTCCAGTCAGAAATATAAAGAGAACAAAGAGGGCACCTCACAAGAAAGATGATCCCTATGTGGGTCCCGACTCAATTTTGCAAACTTGGGACTTTAGAGTTTGGTTTGGAGATATCACCAAACAAAACGGAACCTCAGCATGATCCCATTTCCTGCAGCATTCCAAGAGCAATAAATGATGCACTAGGCAGGCTGAAACCCATGTAACATGCTGAGGTGGTGCAGTCTCTCTCTCTTGCATCTAGATGTGGGGTGGGCAATAATTTGTTATGGGGGGGCTACTCCCAAGATTTTAGGAAGAGGTTGAGGGCCGCACTCTTCAGTGGTATTAATGGAGGAGATGCGGAGTCTGAGATGGAGGTTGGGTGCAGAAGGGAGCTTGGGGTAAGGGACTGGGGTGCTGGAGGGAGACTGGAGTCTGGGAGGGAGTTGAGATGTGACCTAGGGCAGAGAACTGGGGTGCAGGGTTTGGGATGTGACCTAGGGTCAGAGGGGATTGTGATCTCAGGTAGGAGACTGGATGCCAGATCTAAGAGGGGGTATGTGTGCATGTGGAATAGTGGTGCAGGAGTGTGGGGCAGAGGGCTGGGGAAGGGAGGGGCTGAGGTGCCAGAGGCAGGTTCTCGCCAGAAGACTTACCTGCCTGCCTGCCTGCCTATCTGCAGAGCTAAAGGCTTGCAGAGCTTAAAATGTTTCTGCCTGCACAGCCATGTGCTTGAGTGAGTGAGCAGGAGGGTTGGGCTTTGTGGCTGCCCCATTGGTCAGACAGGCAGCTCCCATTGGTCAGTGTCTGTCCAGAAACCGGCCAATGAGAATATTCTGTGGTGGGAGCCACATCTGAATCTTATCCCCTCCCCTTCAGGCTCAAAGAAAAAGTGCCCCACAGCTACTTTTCTGAGCGGTGTGTGGGGCTGTGTGGCAGACAGGGAAACCTTCCTGGGACTCCCCACTGCCACCATGGGCCGCATCAGGCCCACGGGTGGTATTTTGCCTAGGCCTGATCTAGATTGCTCCTGAAACCAAGCCAGGACATGGCACATCAACATCACCACCACGCCATGTCCAACATGTAGCACCTTCATCCAGGACACAGGGCTACTCCTTGCCATACACAGTCTCCTGTGTATCAGTGATGGAAGTGCCTGGGAGGGCGGGAAGAGGGTTGGAGGAACATCCTGTTCTATGTGGGAGGTGTTGACACCAACTTCTATTTACTTAGCCATGAAGTGGCAATCAGGAGCATGTAAGGACATAAGAACGGCCACACTGGGTCAGAACAAAGGTCCATTTGGCCCAGTATCCTGTCTTCCCACAGTGGCCAATGCTAGGTGCCCCAGAAGGTGCCTGTGTTATAGTGCAGAGCCATGGAATGAGAACTAGGACACCTGGGGTCTAATCCCAGCTCCGCTCTTCCCTCAAGAGGGATGCTGAGCAAGAAACGCTACCTTGTGAATGGGGCCAATAGCGAGTTGTGAGCTTAATCCATGTGTTTGTAAGGAGGGGACCCTGATGTAGCTGCACCCAACCGGACCAGGACATGTGTGGCCTCTACTGTGCTGTAGATCAGACAGTACGGGATAGTCCATGCTACACTTTGAGGCCAGACGGCTTCTGGGCCCTGTGTGAAATCCCTGAATCCCCCCTCAGTGCATGCCATTAACCTGAAGATAATGCAGTCCCTATGTTTTTCCTTTGCCAGCCCTTCTGTGCTGGCATCCCTCCCCATCCTTAATTAAAGTGCCTCTTCTCTCCCCATCATGCTCTTCTGGGGGTGCCTCTCCTCCTCGTTAGTAACACTTGCCCGTCTGCTCCGGATGATGCATTGTGCACATCCCTCACCCGAGCGAGTTATTGCTTTAATGAGATACTGGTGAAATGCATGATCTAGAGCCAAGCCCGATGATGATAATGATGATGATGATGAAGAAGAAGAATTACTCAAAAGAAGGCCTTGCCCAGAAAAGACAAGAGTCTCCGGGAGCAGATTCAATAACAATTACAGAATTAAAGTCAGATAATAGGTGGCATTCTGGAAGTCACTTCCCTGGTGCCAGGTAAAAATGATCACAATAAATCAGTCACAGACACCAGATCTGCATCCCTGCCTGTTGGGCCCTGCATGCGCTCTGTGTTCATGACGGCTGTAGAAACCAGTACCTTGGCCTGGGTTTTGCAATAGAGTGTATTTGAACCCTGTTCACTAGTCTATCACACTCTGGGATTGCCAGGAGAGTTCCCTGTAAACTGAGCTCTTGGGCCCAGCTGATTAGCAGAGCTCCCACAGCCAGCAGCCAGTGTCTCTACTGATAGTGCACATCCGCACATGCCGTGGTGCACCGAACAACATTTATTCTGCACAGGTTTGGGAAAAAATTAGAGGGAACATTGCTCACAAGTTTTCCCACTCCGTGATGCAGGGGCAGATGACGATTTTGTGGGGCCCAAAGCAGCACAATGTTGCAGGACCCCCCTTTCACACGGCGCATGCGTGGTGGCACCACGGTGCATGCGCGGGGCTTCTTGAAGCGCAGGGCCCGGTGCGGCCGCCCTGCTCTATATCCGCCCCTGCCGTGATATGCTCAAAGTACAGACTGAACTAGAGCACAGATACACTTGACCTGGAAGCAGCAAGGAGTGTGGGACCCAGTGCCCAAGGCTGCGGGAAGACTAGAGTGCCAGTCAGAATAGCCTGATGAGGTAGCGTCAGTGCAGGTGTTTGTGGCTGATACCAATTAGAATGCCAGACACGACAGTCCTGAGGAAGGGAATTCAATCGTACAATGGAATGCAGCTCTGTGCAGGACAGAGACTTCCATCCCAGTGCTCCCCCTAGAAAGACATGAAATATGATGCCCACAAAGATGAGGAGCCAGCTTCGGGCTGGGGGGGGACCCACATGGTGGGGGGCAGGGGCAGATTGGCAATCAAACTAGGCCCGGGAAATGGGTTGAGAACGGCCCACTTTTTCAGATCAAAGAATTTGTTTAAAATTTACTCTGTGACCCTCCATTAGCCACACCCCTGACCCTTGTTAACCATGCTCCTGGCCCCCATTAGCCACACCCCCTGACTTCCATTAGTCAGGCCTCTGGAGATAACACTCTCGGGGCGAGATGGACACATGACCAGAAGTAAAAGGTGTCATGTGACCCCCCTCTAAGGACTTTTCCCACCATCCTCCTGCCAACAGGGATTAGTTTGGCCCCCACCAAAACCCCCTCATGCAACTATCCTGCAATTGTATTAACCCAATGTGTGTGACATTAACTCGGGGGTGGAGAGGCTGCGGGGGGGGGGGGGGGAGAAGTGTTCCCTCTAAGAGTTTCCTCCCATGAGCAAAATGAATTTTGTGTTGTGCACCAGTACTGAGTTCATGGGGCTTGTTTGGATGTGCCACTGTGGCACCCAAGTTATTAACAAATATCTCAAACCTCTACCTTTCCCTCTGCTGCCATGTCTCCTATCCTTGTTCCATCAGCTCCCCTGGTGCCTGCTGCCCCCCAACTCCTCACCCTCCTCTGCTATCCTGACTCTTTCCTTTTCACTGCCCTCAGCCTTCCTGAGACCGTCTCTCCTCCACCAGCCCTTCTCTCCCCTTTGTGCCCACTCCTCCAGTAGCCCCACTCTGATCATGTGAGCTACCCCTCCTCATCCCCTCTCCTAATACTTCCCTCTACACACCTGCCCTGCCTCTCTCCTCTGGTGCTGGTCCCTCTCCTGCAGGTGTCTGCCCTTCTGCTTCACCCCAGAATCCCCTGGCATCTGCACCTGCCCTTACACCTGCACCCTCCTGGTGCCCCCTCTTCCCTCACTGCCCCTGCCCACTTTGCCCTCTTTTTCCCTGATGCCCACCCCCTCACCACCCTCTGCCCCTGTTCCCCTCATGCCCCTGTGCCCTCACACATGATTTGTTCCATCCCCGCCTTCCTCATGCCCACCCCTTCTGTCAAGCCTTCTCCCAGCATCTCTCCTTCCCCCCATCTAGCTCCCAAAGCCCTTACCCTCTCCTCTCCCAGCATCATCCTGCCCCCCCTCCTACTGACACCTCCCCTTCTGCCTTTTCCTTGTTGCCTCCACCTGGCCCCCAGGCATTTGTCTCTCCTCCACCCTGTCCCTTGGTGTCTTCCTCTTCCTTCTCTTGACCTGCCCCCCTCCCATCAGCACAACCCCTTCCTCTCCCACCCCTTCCCCCTATTTTTCCCTCCACCTCTCCCCTCCCCCACCTTCTGCCTTTCAGTTTGCGGCGCTGGAGTCTGTGATTGGGCCCCAGAAGTCCCTGCAGCCCTGGCCCCAGCTGCTTCTGGGGCTCCAGACCACGTGCCAGGCTTTGAGCTGGGCTGCACGGTATTACTCTGGGCTGAGCGGTTTTAAAGTCCCGGGCCATGATGTCACCCCATGCTCAGGCATCTCCCCTCTCAGCTGTTGTGTGAATCTGAGCATGCCACGCATGTGCTCCCTCAGCCCCACCGTGCCCCATATATGGCTGGCATCAGGGAATTTAAAGTGCGGGGCTGCAGCGCCCCTTCACAATCCCCCTCCTCCTCCAGCAGCCTCCAGCCAGCCTTTCGGCCAGCCCTTCGGAGGTGTCCCAGTGTTCCAGTGTCCCCTGGGCCAGTCCATCCATGCTGGGTGGGAAGAAAATCAACAGTCGTATGTGAGTTACCAAGTGCGGGATGGACACTGCTGCTGCCCTGAGTAGGCTGACTCGTAGCCATTTCAGCGGACACTGAATGAGCCCTCCTGCCTGTCACTGCAGATTGAATGGGCCTCTCAGCTCTTCCCTATTTTAGGTGAGGGGCGTTAGTATCTCTCCAGGGCACTACAGACAAGTCTGCTGCCTTTCTCTATAGTGCGAGCTGCCAATCCGTACTGAAAGCAGGTTGAGCCACTGTGCCCTAGCAGCTCAGGGTGAGAACCCACTTTGCCCAACCACTCTCAGTAATGTTTCTAGCAGTAAGTGATAGAAATGTAGCCGTGTTAGTCTGGGGTAGCTGAAGCAAAATGCAGGACAATGCAGCACTTTAAAGACTAACAAGATGGTTTATTAGATGATGAGCTTTCGTGGGCCAGACCCACTTCCTCAGATCAAATAGTGGAAGAAAATAGTCACAACCATATATACCAAAGGATACAATTAAAAAAGGATACAATTAAAAAAGGATACATCTCAGACACTTCGCCAAAGGATTAATGCCCACAAAACAGATATCAGACAAGATCACAAAGAGAAAACAGTTTCTTGCCATTTTAACCAGAAAGGACACTCTCTCAATGACTTAACCACCTGCATTCTGCTACAAAGACCTTTTACATCTGCACTTGAAAGGGAATCCTCTGAACTGTCATTCATGTTAAAATTCGACACTCTCCGAGAAGGAATGAACAAACGCTCAAACTATCTTACCCATTACCAAGATAGCTTCCCCGATTATCACCTCTAATACCATTAGCTCACAGACATCCCACTCTCCCCACCTCTAATATCATCAATTCACAGACACTTACCTTCCTTCCTCCTCCCCCCGCATCCCCCTCCTGTTCTGCAATGTGATTTGTCCTTTTCATATGTGTTCATTTTTTTTAATTGTATCCTTTGGTATATATGGTTGTGACTGTTTTCTTCCATTATTTGATCTGAGGAAGTGGGTCTGGCCCACGAAAGCTCATCATCTAATAAACCATCTTGTTAGTCTTTAAAGTGCTACATAGTCCTGCATTTTGCTCTAGAGTCTAGCAGTAAGGAGACACATTGCTCTCAGTGGGATAAGGGGTCATGGAGTACGATGCCCCCCTCCCGGAATAGCCAGATGCGGCCTGTGGTTCCCAGCTCATGCTAGCTCTCATGGGGAGGCGGGGAAGGACATGTCCTCCTTTATTTTCCTACCTGAGTCCAGGCTGTTTAAAAGGGGGGTAATTTGAGCCTGAATCTAAACTCTGCCCATTTCTAGCCAAAGACAAGTTTTTCATACATGGCTAAATCAGAGGGAGAAAACTAAGTGTGCTCTCTGCTATATTTTGAGGTGGGTCTCTTCCATGGTGGGGGAAATCAATGGCCTCTTTCATCCGTGTTGCTTTAGCTGCCATCATCAAGTGAAAGTGGGGGGAGAGCTTTCAAATAAGAATATTTTTGAAAGTTTCCCTCCTCTTTTAATATTTTTTTAAAAAAACCTAGCATCCTAGAAAAAAGGTGCCCGAGGTTTGCTCTGCAGGTATCAATCAAGAGGGCTGAAAAATAATGAGGGGAAGAAGCAGCACAGAGGGAGGACAGTGGTTAAACAAGAGATCTATCAGCTAGAAAAGATTCCAGAGTCCTCTGTTGTCAATGTTCACTGGGTGACATGAGCTGTCAGCTGCCAATTCATCCTGGAAACTCAGCAAAGGACCAAACTTTCTGGAAGGCTCGATTTGAACACTCTCAGGATGAAAGAGACGTGCTCGGCCCATGGGAGTATCGAGGATTTGAGCTGCAGACCACTGGGACCCATCTCGCAGAGACTGGAGGAAAGCGGCACCCGCTGGTTCAGCTCAGCGTCCCGTTGAGGGGGGCAGATGCAGGACTGTGAACAAGAGGGATGGCAGCCCAGGGGCTCCAGTCATACCTGCACTTTTTAAAAGCTGCCTGAGGCCGTTTTAAATGGCATGCACTCAGCGTCTTCTCCTGCTGCGCTTTGACTTGAGCAGAGCACGCAGCCTGATGCTGTCGCCTGCCAGTCATGCCTTCCTCTCTTTTCAGCCCATCCTTTTCTGTGGTGCTGTGCAAGAGAGGAGCACTGCTGATGTGCCATGCTGTCCTCACGCTCAACCTAGGCTAGTGAGAATGGGCTACGTAAGTGATCCTCCTTCAGACAGTGGGCTGCAAGATTGCTGTAAACAAGATGGTCTCTTTGGATAGGGTAGCTTTGCTAACTGCACATGCATACCTAGATGTGCCAATGGAACCGCAGCAGTGCTGGGCTTGGATGCAGAGGGAGCACATGGCTCTCACCATCAGTGTGGTATGCAATCAGCCCACACCTCACTGCACATGCTTTGTGTGTGTGTCACTGTAGCAATAACAGAAAAAAAACTTGCATGGACAGAAAGCAGCAGAATCTGGCAACCCCGTGCATGGGCAACTGTAACAAAATGTCTTGCGGGCCAAACATAGAACCCCAATGGGTCACATGCAAGTTGCCCACCACTTCCTTGTACCCTTGGCCAGGGAGAATGAAAGCAGAATCTTAGGGGAGGAGTTCACTATGAGGAACGATTGCCCACTTCTTATCCAGAGGGGGATAATTTGCATGGTTCTGAAGACCACAATAGTCAGACTGAGACCAGAGTGGCCACACTGGATCTCCTAATGCTGGATCCACAGACGTCTGTCACCAGACCACATGTTTCCAGCATCCCCACTTCTGCATTTTTGTATAAGCAGTGGCTTGGGCCTGGGATCCGATCTTGTCTGTACAGCCAATGCCAGGCAGTTTTATTTATGAGGCTAGTTTTCTGTCTCAGAACTTTTTCCTCTCACCCCTCTTATTTTTTTTCCTAACTCTCCACACAAGCCACATACTTTGTGCTGTTAAACACAGACAATAGAAAACACCTCCAAGATGATATCTGATTGGCTTGCCACCATAAGCCAGCAACAGCATGGACTGTTTGCCTCACTCCCTGATATCATCCGGAACGTACCTCTAAACAAACACGCAGGCTCAGAGAAAAGTCCATGTCTACATAAAGTCCTGTTGAAGCCAAAGGCACTCCTACATTTGTCACAAGCTGAACACCTGCTTAAGAATTTTGCTGAATCGGGGCCTCCCTCAAAAGCTATGAAAGGCCACTGCATTTGTGGGTTTTTCACAACCGCTCTAATGCTCTTTGAATGCCAATGGCCTGTTGTTGTGTGGGTATTAAATCAGCTTCCACAAGGATAATTGCTTTCTTGCTTTTTTTTTTTTTTAACGAGAGCCAGTTCAAAGTTGGGAGTGCAAAAAACACCATAATCTGTCGTAGATGCCCCCAAGTTAATTGGGAGCAAGAGGGACATTGTCTACAAAGCACAGTTTTAATCAGGCTGGAGCTCATTAAGGGTGAAATGCCTGGCTGAAAACAGAGCAGATATCAGTCAAAAATAAATGAAGTTTGTGAGATCCAGGTCATTGTGATTGCAGGAGATATTTCAGACTTTCATGTATCATCCCTTTCTGCATTTTCAGAGGCCAGTGTTAACGATGTGACACTGGGCTGCAGCTCCCCAGATGGCTGGCAGAGAGGCAGGTTGCTCTCATGATTGCATCACTGGAGCTGCATGCCTTTTTCCATTTGTCCACAGGGTCTTTGGGCGAATCACTTCCGGCGTGACTCAGTTTCCCAGCTAGAGGAAAAATGATCCCAAGATGCCGTGGAGGAGGTCTAGGTTGGATATTAGGAAAAACTGTTTCTCTAGGAGGAGGATGAAGCATTGGAATGGGTTCCCTAGGGAGGGGGTGGAATCTCCATCCCTAGAGGTGTTTAAGTCCCAGCTTGACATAGACCTGGCTGGGATGATTTAGTTGGGATTGGTCCTGCTTTGGGCAAAGGACTGGACTTGATGGGTGTGTCTAGACTACACCTCTCTGTCGACAGAGAGATGTAGATTAGGCACACTGAAATTGCTAATGAAGCAGGGATTTAAATATCCTGGGTTTCCTTAGCATAAACATGGCTGCCACTTTTTTTTTTAAATGGAGCTTTTTCCAAAAAAACGGCAGTCTAGACTCGGATCATCGAAAATAAACTCTTTTTTGACAGATCCTGTAAACCTCATTTGTTGTGCTTGAACCAAAACATCATTTTGTTCATAAAAGGGGCAGTAAGATGGACAATTTTGCTAGTGGGTCTGCTTACAGCATAAGCTTCAAGTGTGAAACGCAAGTCCCCAGGTAGGAGCTAGCAATCCCCAGTTCAAAACATGCCTGCCTGGTTCGTTGTTTTATTGTTTTTATAGCAAGGCAGGAAGCCGTGTAAATCTTAAAAACTAACCCAAGTCACCCAAAAGAAGCCAGAAGAGAGAATGAAATGCTGCCCACGTTCTCCACCAGGCACACCTTTAAAGATACCGTGGCTTCTTTAATTATGAAGTAGAAACCAGAGTCTTGTATAGGAACTCCTTCTGAGCTATAGATAATGGAGGAAGGAGAAGAGAGAGCAGGAAAGGGACAGCTTTAGAGGGTGTGAGAGAAGAATGTGATGTGTCTTGGATTTCTCATTCACTTCTCACATGGCTTGTGTAAAACGAAATAGTGATTCTCTGCAGGCCACAAATTAAAGACAGATTCTGAGCAGTTCTGAATACTCCCAACTCGTGTAACTTTATCTAGAGCCCACAGCATTTGGCACATGGAGAACTAGGCTTCAAACACAAACTGATGCAGCAATGCTATTCTGTTTACATTGACTTTGGTGGTGTGCCGATGTACCCTCGAGGCTAAACCACTCACCCAAAGCCACACAAGAAGCGTATGGCCAAGGCAGAAACTCAACACAACACTCAAGTTCCTAGTCAGAGTCTAACCACAAGGTTTCTCTTCCCCTTGCGCGACAGCTATTAAAGCGGTAATCCCGCGCGCTCCTTGCATTAGGTTCAGAAAGAGTTTGCTTTGGATGTGACATTTCAAGCCAAATAGGGACATCAAAGAGGGGGAAATGTGATTGGACTAAAACCAAAGCTGAGATTCTGAGCTGCAGTTCTTATTTGCACAGGAGCATCTGGAGGTCCCTAAGCAAGGGCCAGCACCCTGTTATGGTAGGCACTTGTACACACACACACACACACACCACACAATTAGTCTGCCCCCAAAGGATTTCTAAGCTGGATTGGCAGCTCATTTGTGTCAAAGAACCCAAGGAGAGCTATCGAGGAGTTCACACTGGGCTAAAGCCTGTGACAGAAGGGTTCCCTGCTCGGCATAACAGACACACACCTGTGCCCTGCAAATAACTTCAGAGCCCGAGCATCGGCCCAGACTGCAACTTCAAAGTAGAGGCTAGTCAGCAGTAGCAGGAGAACCCAACTCTGCCAGCCCTAGCTGGGCATCTCACTGCCACGGGCCACAGAGGTCTGCGGAAGTGAACCCTGGAGGCCTAGGGAGCAGGGTTCCCTGTAATCTGTGTGCTTGTGTGGCCTCTTAGGAGAAATTCAAATGCCACCCAGCTTATTAACAGAGTGCTCACAGCTAGGTTTTTTTCTTTCTATTGGCAGTGCTTGCACATGCCTCGGTGCATATAAAAATTTATTCCACGCAGGGATGGAAAAAATTAGAGGGTAGACTGCTAGAGGAGCACAGCCTAGCCTAACCTCCCCTGTACTTTAGGATAAAATGTCAGAATTTTTTTCTAACTCACCTTTGTCCCAGACTCAAACCAATCCAAATCTGTGCCAAGGTTTGGGGAGGGGGGGGGGGAGAATGGTTTGTTTTTAAAGAAAAGGGAAGGGAAAGGAAAGCAGCACAGATCCTGGGCCATGACATCATTTCCACAGAAAGGCCCCTAGAAATATGCTGATCGTGTAGCTTTGGCAGAGGAGAGAAAATGGGGTAGAGGAAAAGCTCCATCTTAATTGAAGTAAACTCATAAATGCACAGCATGAGTCCCCTCCACTCAGAGAGATATATATCATTTGTCTGACATGATTATTCTTAAACAATTATATTATCACTAGATGAGGTTATTTTAAATTAATCACACATGGAGTGCTGTAATGCCTCAGATCGTGCCTGTGATTTTATTAGTTTTCTGCCCTTCATCAAATCACTTATTTGCAATAACAGTGAAAGATTTATTAGGTAAGATTTTAGCATTGTGTTTTCCTTTTAACAGCTCTCTTTTTTTTTTTTTTTTTTTTTTTTTTTTTGTCCAACAGGCCCAACGTCCTTGTGTTTAAAGTCAGATTGATGGCCAGATCATACGGCCCCTCCTCAGGCAACACCCAGAGAGACATCTTCATGAGAGGACTTGAGTTTCAAAGACGCCTGCCAAGAGATGGCTGAATTTTGCAGATATAACATGACACACTTTCAAGGGAGTGTGCATCTTTGTCATCCAGCCTAGAACATGTCTATCGCTGCTAAGAATGGAAAAGATCTATTGGTCATGCAGCAAGTTTTAGCCTGTTCCATTGGTGTAAATCCAGAGCAACACAACTGAGGGTTAGTGAAGTTACTGTGCATTGATGCCACTGCAAGAGAGAGCAGAAGCTGGTCAGGGAAAGGTACGTTTCTGGTTTGTATTGATGAAGTCATATGCCCTTTGCTTTTTCTGCACAGATATACTTCACCAGAGCACTCTTTTCTGCTCCTCCTGCAAGTTCTTCAGAGTAAAAGACTGTGGGTAAAATCTTCCCAGGTGCCTTAGCCTGAGTCCTATCTCCAGATGTGTCCTAAGCACAAAGGTTCTGCTCCCCAGAGATGTCGAGGAACCTCCCACCAGCGGTGGATTTAGGGCAGGGCGAGCTGGGTGGCTGCCCTGGGCCCCTCGCTTCCCGAGGCCCCGCGCATGTGCCCCGCGCTGTGTCAAAGGAGGGGCCCCGCGAAATTTCACTGCCCTGGGCCCCGCGGCACTCTCATCTGCCCCTGCCTCCCACTGTGTCAAAGTGCAGAACCCAGGAAGCTGCTGTCTATGATTCTATGTCTGATGTTCGGAGTAAACTGGAATTTTTGCCCAAATGTCAAGTGGAATTTCTTTGACCAGGTCTCTTTCCCTCCCCAGCACCCTAAGCACTCAGTGCCAGAGACACACATTAGAAGTGCCTTTTCCAGTCAAGGTAGCCACAGCCAACATCTCTTGGCTGTTGGTGCAATGGCCTTGAAACGTCTGCAGCTCAGTGGTAGAGAGGCATGTGACTTGCTGGAACTCCTAAGTGGAGCAGCCTGTGGCTGGCTCATTCTTCTTGTCCCCAAGACTGGCAGAAAGCTTCACTTTTTTTTGTTCTTGATCGGCCATGAGCAATGGTGGGCCAGTCCTGCCAGGAGTCATTCCACACCATGAAGATGGACGGTCTAGTGGTTAAAGCGCTGGGCTAAGAGTCAAGGCATAGGTGTTGAATTCTTTGCTTGACTGCTGACTCCCTGTGGGATCTTGGGTGAGTCCTTCCTCTCTCTAGGTCCCAGCTGTGCCCCCTCTGTCTAGTTTAGATTGTAAGATCATTGGGCAGGGCCAGTCTCTTAGCATGTGTAGCCTAGCACAGGGCTTCCCTGTCCAAGCAAGCTCCCCAGGGGTGCTTCTACACTGTGCCTGGAGCTCAAAATAAGCTACGCAATCTGAGCTACGCAAATCATATAGCTGATTCTGAGTTAATTTTGAAATAGCTTATTTTGAAATGAGGTGCTGTATAAATCACTATTCTGAAACATCCCTTACTCCTCCCGGAATGAGGTTTACAGATTTGTCGGAATAGCAAGCCTGCTATATTTCAAAATAACGTGCGAGCTCAAAAGAGATGGAATAGCTATTCCAGGATACCTCTGGCACTGGAGTGGAGTGGTACTGCACTGGAGTGTAGACGCAGCCTACATGATTACAAGGGGGGTACAACTGAAGGCTGCCATTCTGGGCCCCATCTACTTCATCTCCCATTCCCATCATCGGGCACCTGGCTGTTCCCCTCCCACTTTCATTCCTTTCCTGGTGCCCTCACCTGCCTTTTTGTCCTGCTGCACGCTTCTAAGCCCAGTTATTGCGTCTCACCTAGGCTTTCTGAGAGCAGCAACACTCATTTTTTCCTGGTAGGAGGAAGCTTATGCCTGTTCTGCTCTTTACAGCAACCTGTGAACAGACTCGGGGAATAGCAATGTCTCACCTTGGTAACGTGTGAATTGCATCTGAAATGTCTTTCATTAACACTGGTGTTCTCCAGCCTGTCCTTTTGCAGGTACGTGACATTACTGAGAAGCCCATTACTGCACTGGAGGATAAGAATAAGAGACTGGAACTGAGACAGGAACAAACCATTAAAAAACATTCTGGCTAATTCTCCCCAAACTCCTGACCAGTGCCTGCCCTCGGCCCCCTGGCTGCAGACAATTCTGGTAAGGGATGGTAGGACACCAAGTTTCTCACTGCATTCAGACTTGGACTCAGGAGCTCAAAGTTCAGTTTCCAAATTTGCTATGATAACAACAATGTAATAGTCAACAGATGGGGCTGGAGTTGTTAACAAGAGCTGGGCTAGACTAGAAAGGCTTTCGTTGTAAGTGATGTAACCCCAAACTAGGAGAAACTATTTCAGTGAGGAAAGGTTTATTTCCGTAAAAGAGGTAAAAAAGCCATTCCTCACGTCAGCTCCTAAAGCAAGCGCAATAATCCCTCTCATTGACCTGGGCAGTGCAGACCTGAAACTTTTGTTAAATTTTCACTTTAATTACATGCGGATCCTGCAATTAGCTTCCTTTAATTTCCTATAGCAACATGTCCTCTAGCCCCTTGCTGTGCCGGCCTAGATGGATTATAGCTACATGTACAGCACACCTCTGTCACACTGTCCCAGCTGGGTAGAACATTAGCGAGGAAACAATTTCTATAGCTAGGTTGTTGGTTTTCTTCCCGTCCCTCATTAAAGCCATGTGAAATTTTTACGTGGCTCTTCTCAGAAGCTTGTGGCAAATCTTTAGCGGGGAGCCGTGGCAACTATATTGTCACCACATGACTTTCTCACTCCTAATTAGGCTACAAATGCAGCTGACTCTCATCTTTTATCCAGAGTGGCAGGGAGCACACGTAATTCCATTTTCCCTGCTATGTCTTTGGAGGACCTTGCATAAAACATTGTGATGGCGACCCACGCTGTGTAGAGAGACAGAAACGGAGTCGCTACCCATCGTAGCGGTTCGTGCTGTTTTTCTCAGGCTGCAGTAGCTCCCAGCCCAGACCCAGGGCAAAGGACCTTCTGGAGGTGGGGGAAGTGGAAACGATCCAGCAAGCAATGGGGCAGAGAGAGGGAGAGGAGCAAGTGATGGGAGTTGGGCCTTAGGAGAAGAAACTAGAGAAGGGGCGAGCCTCAAGGGAAGACATGGAGAAGGGGCGGGTGCCCAAGAGAAATGCGGACAAGGGGCGGGGCCAATTAGAAAGGTGGCAACCCTCTTCTGATTTTCACAAGACCAGAAACAGCTGTCTGAAATGTCACCGACTCAACTGGGGGGAAAAAAAACATTTCTGGCCTGTACCTTATAATACGTCCTGGGTTTCCTCACAGAGTTACAGGAAAGAGAGACCAGTTGAGGCCTGGCTTCTACCCAAAGGAATGGAAATGCTGAGGCAGAGTTAGGATCAGTAGATGGGACAAAGAGCCCATACTATACTTATATCAAGGTTCTCTTAAAAAATTCACCAGACTGTTTGATGCCCTCCATGTTTAGTGAACTGCTTAAATGATATGCAGATGGCTATGGTGTCGGGTCCTTTTTTCTCACTTAGCACCCAGTGACCAGCCTACGGATCACGCTGAAGCTGAAGTATCATGAAGTAGTCAAGCCACACAGCCAGGCACTTATATAATTTATAGGAGAACTTGGAACCTTGCCAGGAGAGCCAATCAACTGGCAAAAATTTACATATTAATGAAATCTCATAAATAATACATAGAGCGCCAAGCAGAGCTGATGATAGCTGCTGGAACACCAACAGCATAAGCTGTCTATTTAAATTACTCCCATTTTGCTTCTCTTTTTTTTTTAACTTAGAAGAAAAGGAGCTAACCTGAGCCACTGCTAAATTATATGTATAAACCACATTGGTGAATAATACATCCACTACATTTACTGTACCCATTATCAACTGCTGCAAAAAATGGAAATCAAATGTATTTATAATTGGACTGGTGCGGGTTCACCACTGCCCAAAACATGATTTGCAAGGAATGTAGTGTAGAAGAAAAGTCATTTCATATTAATATAATGAATGTGGCATCTGTAGCTCTGCCTGGCTACAATACTTATATGGCCCCCTCGCTGTCTTTAATGTATTTATCCTCATCATGCCACTGCTTGTGAGAAAGGCACTGTTAAAATTATTAGTCATTTCCATGTGGGCAGTGCAAAAGGTTCTGCCTTAGCCCCAGCAAAGCACTGCAGCCTGGGATGTTTTCAGATGACCTGAACTAAGAATTAGTCCCTAGGTTAAGAGTTTTTCAATGTTTCCTGGGCTTAGGAAAATGACGCTGGTGACAGCCATAGTGCTGTCCTTAAAGCAGTGTCCCAGCACGGCAAAGTATTAGAAAGCCCGGAGCCTGACTACTTTTGATCGTTAACAACCTGTGGTGCCCCTCTCAAGCCAAGGAGTTTTCCCCTGTGTCTGGGCATATGTCAAAAGATTTATTAACTCTCTCCCTATAGTCTTCTACCACTTGGCGGTGTTTCTGTTCTTTGTGCACTCATGGCATGGCCAATTCATTGCGGCTGCTGAGAGTCTCACAAATTTTCAGAAATGGCTTTGGAAAGAGGCACACGAGGGCCTGGATACTGACCAAATGCAGCCAAAAAGAGAAAAACCGGTTATTTGCTTGCATTGCTTTGAAAGGAGGAACAATGATGCCATAGAAAATTCCTTTGTTCTGTTTTTCTCCCAAGCTTTCCCATAAACAGTTTCTCTCTATGCTGATTGCTAATAGGCTAGGGTTCATAACACTAGCCTCCTTCTTAGCCTGCTGTGCCATCTCCTTTTGCCACAGGGGCACCCCTTGCCCCCCAAACAGCTCTGTGCACCAAGCCGGGCACACCCACATGTCCACATTGTCTCAGCCCAGATAAGAAGTTTCCTCAACTGGATGCAGTTCCCCAGATGACCTCTGGAAGCAGCACTCAAGGGCTGTATAACCAATTCTGATTTAGCACCTCCTGCCATCTAGCCCCAGCTTCAGGCAAACAGAGGCTAAGGACACTTAGAACATGGGTCATTTATACCAGTCTCCTCAGAGCAGGGCAGTTCTAACGCCACAAGGCAGGGACCCAGATGTGAGCATTAAGGACTAGAGCCATGGTCCATACTGTGATCTTTGTAGTGACTGCCTTTTTATATGTCTTGTCATTATAACTTATCCTTGTTTGCTGACAAATTGAGCCAGGCTTTAAAGCGACCTGCCATTCAAATGTTTAGCTGGTCAGCATTTTGAGGTAAGGTCCAAGAGCTTGTATTTGTACTGCATGCACACACACACCTCTCAGCATGGTAGGGCCCTATTCTCAGTTGGCTCTAAGATATTACCTTAATAAGGATGATCAATAAACCAGGGTGGAATTGGTAAGGGGAGTTGATGTGGGTGGCAACCTGGGCAGCAGTGGTCATGAGATGGTTGAGTTCAGGATCCTGGCCAAAGCAAGAAAGGAGAGCAGCAAAATACAGACTTTGGACTTCAGAAAAGCAGCCTTTGACTCCCTTAGGGAACTGTTGGTCAGAATCCCCTGGGATGCTAACAGGAGGGGGAAAGGAATCCAGGAGAGCTGGCTGTATTTTGAAGAAGCCATATTGAAGATGCAGGAACACACTATCCCGATGTGCAGTAAGAAAAGCAAAAATGGTAGGCAACCAGGGTGCCAATACCAGGGAAATCCTGGGTGAGCTTAAATACAAAAAGGAAGACTACAAGAAGTGGAAACTCGGACAGATGACTAGGGAGGAGCATAAATATATTGCTTGAGCATGCAGGGATGTAATCACAGAAACTCCACTAGAAGAAAGTGTCTCTGGTTCTTTGCCTGTAAACCTCCTTCCCCTGTTTGGGCCTCAGAGCAGATTTCTGGTCCCAACTCTAATTCACTTTGCAATCCCAGGTGGCCACTGGTTCTCACTATACCTCACATATAGCTTCAGTGAACACGTTCCCCAAAACAGCAACCCAGTTGTCCTATCTCCCTGAAAATCACCACAGACACCTGCAGGGTGCTGAGGAAATAAATTACCCCTTCCTTCAAGCAAATTCTCAGCTTGTGGGGAAATGGACAGCTATCGAGGCACAGTTTTCCACACTGGAAGCAGGCAAATCATGGCACCGCTCCTCTCTTTTTCTCAGCAGACCCTTCCACTAAACGTGTCAACTGCCTATTTCCACATGCAAAGAGCCAACCCTTTGCACATGCAAATATCTGATTTGCACATGTAATCATCACAACTGCATGCACAAATGAGTCATGCTTTATATATAGTTTTGAAAAGCCGGGTTCTGAGTGTGTTTGTAACATTAATTTAACACTTTCACATTAAAGCCTCTTATTTGTTTGGTAGTTTATGCTTATTTTCACACTGATACATTTCCTCAAATGCCTGTGTATTGTAACCTGGGACACATGGCAAGTACCATGGCCGATAGCATTGTATTACTCAACAGCACTTGGCTGCACCAGCTAGAATTGCTATTTTCCCTGTAACTGTTTGTTCTTTCCGGCGTAATTGTCTATCTACTGTGGACATTATCACTAACGCTAAAGAAAAGATCATCTAAAGACTGGAATGGAACAGGACATAGATAAGGGTCTATTATGTCTTCTCTGAAGAAGTGTTTCTTTCCTTGCTCTCTTGTTGTCTTTATGGTTACCTCTTTTCTCGTCTCTTTTACCTATGGTTGGTAACAAAGCAGAATCTCTTCATCATCAGGAATGGGGGATCTTCCCATTTATTCCTGATAAATGTGGCTTGGGCAGATAAATGGGGTTCAGCGAGGCAGCTGGCTTTAAGCAGAGTGTGAACTGCAGTTGCGGGGGATTGGGAGTCCCCAGGAGCTGCTCTCCTGAAGGAACCTGTGTAAAATAATAATAATGGGTAGGAGGTTGCACCCCCTGCTTGCTACATTTGAGCCCCAGCTCTCCCCTGATCAGCAGGGAGGGCTAGGCTGGGGTGTGGCAACCCTGGCCTGCCCTTCATTCCCCCCCCCAGCCAGATCCAGCTCTCCCCTCCCCCAGCCATTGGTCAGGGGAGGGCTGGGGCAGGGCTGAGGCCAGGCCAACCCTGACTCTCATTCCCACTTGGCCACACCACTCCCAGCTCTCCTCCCCTTGTCTCCCCACCAGCCGCAGGCAACAGCCACGGCTGTACCAGCCTCAGCCCTTCCCACCTCCCCCCCACCAACCACTGGTGAGGTCCGAGGCCAAACCAGCCCCAGCTCTTTCCCCTTCCCCCCACTGGCCACCACAGCTCTCCCCCTACTTCCGGCAGCTGCCAGGGAGGACTGAGGCCACAACAGCCCCACTTCTCCCCCTTTCACCCTTCCCAGCCATGCCAGCCCCAGCTCCCTCCCCCCCTACTCCCCCCAGCGCTGGCCACCAGCTGAGGCCTTGGCAGCCCACCAGGAAGGAGGAAGGGGAAGGGAGCGAGGAGGCAAGCAGGACACAGAGTGATGTCATCATGTCAATCTGTCATCCCACAGGAAAATTTTAAATATAGAGAGATTATTATTATTAATTATTATTATTATTTATTAATGGGTGTCAATCTGGATAAATTCTCTCAGGCAAAATTGTATGAGAGGAGTTAACTCTGAATTAACAGCAGTGTAATGTATATCAGGCCCTTTCTGTGTGGAATCACAGCCCTTCTTCAATGGGGTTTATCCAAGAAAACAGCTACAAGTTCAGGCCAAACAATGCAGCAGAATGCAGCAGTTCAGATTCTGGCTTTGTCTGAATTAAAACTGCAGGAGGGTTGATTGGAACTGAGCCTTTAACTTGGGCCCTTCTCTGCATTGTACTCATCTGCTTTTTAAAAATATGTACATATTATTGTATTGCTTACTCCCATTTTCCCTCCTCCCTCTGCAACTCCTGGTTGCAACCAGAGCGGGAGTGAGTATGTTAGAACACTACAAGCCAGGCTGCCCCAAATGCATTCCCACACCCAAGACACAGCAAGAATCTCGTGAGCAATTCTGTCCTGGGAGGGTCAGTTGTCCTGACTCAAGAGATTCAAGTTGTTTGGGGAAGGATCTGAAATTGCATCTTTGGGACCAGAGGGGTTCTGCTGAATGGACAAGGGCTCCAAAGAGAAGATGTCTGGGTGCTGGAAGTGCACGATACCAACTCCTGACTTGCATGTCAGTGTACACGTGATAACACATCTTCCCCGTGTGCCTCTGGCAAGGAGCAAGCTAATAGATCAGGGCGGGCAATAATTTTCGTAAGGGGGCCACTTAATGAATTTTTGGAAGTGGTTATGGGCCAGCTCCACTCTGGAAGGGCTGGGTCTGGGGTGAACGGGGCAGGGCTGAGGCTGGAGGCTTTGAATTATAAACATAGCAAAAGGCTCCCAGCTCCCAGCCCCATCACTACCGCATTGCGTATAGTAAAGGGCTCACAGCTCTGTCACCTGCCAGGGTAGCACTGTGACTGGGAGCCATTTAAATAGGCTCCTGCTGCCTGAGCCCCCACCTGGAAATTCAGAGGCACCGGCAGCAGGATATAAATAGAAAATGGCCAGATGCAGCCCATGGGCTGGATCAAAGTGTTAGGTGGGCCAGATCTGGTCCCCAGGCCGCATCTTGCTCGGCCCTGTAATAGATTAAGGAGAGGGGCTTACCCATGGATCTTGCTTCAGAAGTCACTGCAAGGAGACAGCTTCAAAAGCAGCAGAGCAACCTCTGTGTTCAAGAGACAGGGCTGAAACGGCAAGCAATTCTGCTAGCAAAGGGCTTTGAATTGCTTGCTCACAGCTGTTAAAAGACTGATTTTGACCAGCAATAACAGCTCTTTCTGTCCTGGCTTCTCGTCGGAAATAAGAACAACACAGATAAAAGAGCTAGTGCCTGAAAAGTGGGCGGAGGCAGGAGATGGAGCAGTTGTGCAAAGGGCTTCATGGTGAAGCCACAACACTCCTGCTTTCTAAACATGGGGAGAAAACTGATTACACATCCATATTCTTAAAGTAGACCTCAGCCCTGATTCTGCACCGAAGGCTGTGGGTACTCTTGCATCTGCATGGAGTTTGATGGGGAGGGTCAAGCCCTTGCAAGTTACTGCTGGAGATGTTTGGCACATGGCACACGCCATACAGGGCCCTAGCTCCAAAGAAGTGCTCATCTGGTAACCAGTACTGTGGCCTAAGCTGGCTCTTTCTGGAAGGAACGTGTTAGCTCAATGCTGGTAATCAGGCTCCACCCCAGGGTAAGTGAGGGTATATCTACACTACCCTCCTAATTCAAACTAGGAGGGTAATGTAGGCATACCACACTTGCAAATGAAGCCTGGGATTTAAATTTCCCGGGCTTCATTTGCATGAAGCCGGCCGGTGCCATTTTTAAATGCTGGCAGTTCGAACCCCGTGCTGCGCGGCTACACGTGGCACGGAGTAGCTAGTTCGGATTAGGCTTCCTAATCCGAACTAGCTGTACTCTTCATTCCACGAGAAGCCTAAATCCGAACTAGTTACTCCATGCTGCGTGTAGCCGCGTGGCACGGGGTTCGAACTGCCAGCATTTAAAAATGGCACCGGCCGGCTTCATGCAAATGAAGCCCAGGAAATTCAAGTCCCGGGCTTCATTTGCAAGTGCGGTATGCCTACATTACCCTCCTAGTTCGAATTAGGAGGGTAGTGTAGACAGACCCTGAGTGAGATTTAATCACCCATGCTAGGCAGGAGATCAGACTGGACCAGGGATGGGGGCACTCAGGCCTGGGGGCCGGATCCAACCCACCAAGCATTTCTCTCCAGACCCCCCAACTGATAAGCAGAGGTGCAGACTTACAGACAGCAGGTTTGTTCAACTGCCCCTCCACCACCTTACTCCATCCTGTAGCCAAGCTCCTCCCAGGATCCTCCTGATAGCTGTGCGGGGGAGGTGGGGGGAGAGCTGAAGTCAGGGTGTCCCCTTCCCCTGTATGCCATCTCTGCAGAGCAGGGGTCGGGGAGAGGGAGCCATACAGCAGAGCTGCTCCAGTCTGAAGCAGGGATGGTAAGCAACACAGAGGAGTGCAGAGTGGGGGAGACTACAGAGCAGGACAGATTTCCTCCAGACCCCTCCCCCCATCACCCGGCCAGAGATCAGGGCAGAGGAGGAGCAGGAGGACCAGGGCTAGCCAGAGGAGGAGCAGACGGATACTATTATCCTGTCCCTAGAGCTGGTGCCAGTCAGACTAGATGTCTCCTAGGCCTCCTCAGACACTGGGGAGGGATCTTCAGGTGAATAGTCTTAGTTTATCACACACACAGGACAGGGGAGGCGGGCACACAGGGGACAAGTGTCCCTCGGGTTCCTCGGACTGCTTGGGCTGGACATTGTGCTAAGGTCCATGCATGTGGAACCATGTGCAGAGTTAGTGTGTGGCACATGGATGCAGCAGGCAGCTCCTGAGCACAGGTGGGATCCTGCTGCCAGGCTCAGGGGAGGCCACACATGTCCTGCCGCAGCTGGAAGCAGGCTAGCCACAAAGGCACAGGCACAACCCCAGACACACCGAGGAGTGCCGCACACAGCTCCCGGGCATGCCTGCACATGCGAGGCATCACCAACACCCAGGGGCAGCATTGTGAGCCACAGGTGTGTGTGCAGACACCAGGGAGAACCAGGCTGCTTCCGGCTCCGCTGATGTCCATGGGGGGATCCTAGTGTGGCCAGATACTTCCCTTGCCTGCTTGTTCGTGGGCCCTGGGGGGGGGGAAGGTTGGGAAGCAGGCAGCACAGTCCCCTGGGTATCTTGGGGCCCCTGTGAGGCAGGGCTCACTGTTCAGGCCACGCATGGCCTTGCTCCTGGGACATGCCCCTCCTCTGCCCCAAGGACTGTTGGTGGCTGCTCACAGATGAGGGCATGGCCTCAGGGACAGTGTTTGCAGGGGTGACTGACAGCCTCTCCCTCTTGTCCTCCACAGCTGGACCAGCTGGGACTGAGGGGCAAGCCACACCACCACAGTCAGCTGCCAGAGCCCGGGGAACCCGAAGGAAGACCTCATGTCAGCAGACCCTGGCGCAGAAGATCCAGGAGGACTCTGAGTGGCAGAACTGCACATGGGACCATGCAGCTCATGCAGCAGTCTGCTAGCGTGTGTGCCATCATGTTGCACACGCTGGCACACCCACCTGCTGTCACTGCTCCTGGCTTCCACCCTTCTGCTCCCCCCATTATGCCCATTCCCCCTCTGCTTGCCCCCCATTTGATGCCTCTGCTCCCTCCCCTGCTCCCCCTGTCATTCCTGACCCCGCTTCAGCCCCTCCCCCATTGCTCACCTCCCTGTAGTCCCTGGACCCACCCAACCCCCACTCCAAAGAGGTCCCTGCGCCTAAAATGACACATCTAGCCACTCCCCCCCTCTCCATTTTATGAGCCTCCCTCCCTCTGCCAACCTTTTCTTAATGTCAGAGAAATACAGACTTCCTTTTGTTGGAAACCAAACTGGTGTGTTTATTGAGAGGTCAGGGAAGGGGCAAAGGAAGGGGTTGTGGTGGGGAAGGGATAGGGCAGCAAGCCAGAGGCCCCTTTTGGGGAGGCCCTGGGGAGAGTTACTGGGGGTGGGACTTTTCCCAACTCCCTCTCTACCCCCCACAACTCCCAAACCTCATTTCCTGAGGGACCCCCTTTTCCATGTCTCCCCACCCCAGCAGGGACTGCAGCCTGAGAGTGCCTTACCTCCATGAGGAGGGCCCCGACGGTGGACTTCCCCACCCCAAACTGGTTGCCCACTGACCGGTAGCTTTCGCAGGTGACAAGCTTCCAAATGGTGATGGCGACCAACTTCTCCACGGAGAAGGCGGGCCGCAGGTGGGTGTCACATCATTGGAGGGCAGGGGCGAGCCAGGCACACAGCTCCGAAAAGGCGGCCTTCCGCATGTGGAAGTTTTGGAGCCACTGCTGGTCATCCCACTGCTCCATGACCATCCGGTCCCACCAGTCGGAACTGGTGTTCAGCCTCCAGAAACGCCTCTCCCCTGTGGGTTGCAGATGCCAGACTGTAGCTCCCGCACCCGGGCAGAGGGCCTCAAGAATGAGCTTGGGGTTGAGCTCAGTCAGGACCAGGAAGGCAGCTGGCACAAAGTGCTGCAAAAAGTGAAGCATGGTCGTGTGGGACCATCACCAGGTCAGAGTCAGCTCTGGCTCCATGGCTCACAGGGAAAAGCTGTGAGGTCTACAAAAGCAGGGCAAACACTGCAGGCACTGCAAGAGTTTTGCTGTCCCTCGAAGAGATGGGTAAACATACAGCAGAAGCAGAAAAACGGCTGTCCAGGGGGGTCCCTTTAATCACATGTCTCTGCAAGGCTCCAGCACCAGCACTCGGAAGCAACTGGTGACCTAAAGACCTGGCTGAAATGGTTCCAGATGTGAGAGAGCAATGGATGCTCTCTTTCAAAAAAGCGCATCGCTCTTTCGATGCGCTTTTGTGTATGGACGCTCTCATTCAGAAGAAGTATTTCCAGAAAATCTCTTCTGAAAAAAGCTTCTTCTGAAAGAAGCCTGCAGTCTAGACATAGCCTGAGTCTCTTTCACACACACACACTCTCTTTGTCTCTTTCTGTTCGATTCTCCACCCCTTTGAGACCCACGACCACCTACCAAAATTCATGAAGTGGCCCTCCCGTGAAATGTATTGCCCACCCCTGCCAAGATGGAGCTAAAGAGTCCTTCTGCCCTTATAAGTTGGTTCTAGGAAAGTGAACAGAATTCAGCCCTGCCTCACCCATCGCCAGAATATAGAAAGTAGAATCTCTCTGCCTGCTGAGGCATCTCTTGCTTTTCCTAGTCCCGGAGGAGCTGGCAGGGCAGCAGTTAAAGGAAGCATCCTGGAACTCACTGAATGAGCAACTAGGGCTGGCAATGACAGGGAGACTAGATATAGATCCCTGTCGTGCTGCTTTTACTGAGCTCTTCAGCATGTAACAGCCCCCGGAAGTGCACTGCAACACTTGTAGATTAGCAAGTGAGGCAGAGTCTCCTCGTCAGAATGAGCTTCCTGACAACTTTAGGGCTTGGAATAGAGAGACGCTGCTCTGAGCTTTCAAGCCGCAGTGTTTGGCCCAGCTGGATGAACCCTGAGTGCTGTGTCTGATTAAATACCTCTCCTGCTTTGGGCTGGCACATTTTCCTGAATAAACTGCAGCTCCATAAAATTTTTTGTGCTAAGGAGCATCACCAAGATTGCTTCTTTTCCTTTTAACAGCATCCCCCCATCCCTTTTTCAGCACTTTTCAATGTCCTGGGCACATCGCTTCAGGATGCCTAACCAGCTCTTTGGAATGACTGGAGACCAATGACCCCAACCCCCAACAATCCATCCCAAATTGGATTCTGGGCCATCCCAGGATAGGACGTGGTGCAGCTAGTCCGGGCTGTGGAGAGCAGGCTTGATCCTTGCCAAGAACTGATGAAAGAGCTGTTCAAGGGAGCCATTGCAGGGATTTATTTTCTTGTCCCACAAAATCCAGGAACTATGCTTCCTGTTCTGGATTGCCATGTACGGGCATCTTAGCTATTGACATGGCGAGAATGATCTGGCACAGCTGTAACAATTAGGACTGCAGATGGTTCTGCTCCTTTCCTAGCAAGACCCATTTGTTCAGCTGATCTGAGAATAGCATCCCTTTGCTGACAACCCATCTTTAACACCAGTATGAGGAGCTGGCTCACTAGTTAGCTTCAGGGCATTCAACGTCTGGTATGCCAAAACACAGCCATTTCACTGTATCTTTTAGCAGTTCTGTCCCCGTCTGAAACAGGCTGCGTCGGAGGACAGGTACTTCGCAATAGTTAGTTACCTAAATTATTTAAATCTAAGGTTTGTGTGTCTTAGTGCATCTACAGGCAGTCCCCGACTTACGCGGATCCGACTTATGTCAGATCTGCAGTTACGAACGGGGCTGCCCCGGAGTACACGGACTGCGGGAACTCGCGGTCCCGCCGCCCGTGTACTCTGGGCAAGAAAAGCTGCTCCGCGTCTCCCTGGTCTGCAGACCAGGAAGACGTGGAGCAAAGCCGCTGCCCGAGCTCCCCTCCCCCCCCCCCCACGGCTTTGCAAAGCCGCGGGGGGGCTCGGGCAGCGGGGCAACCCAGGCGCGCCTGGGCTGCTCCACTGCCGGCTTCCCCAGACTTTGCAAAGCCGCGGGGGGGCTCGGGCAGCGAGGCAGCCCAGGCCGCCTGGGCGGCTCCGCTGCCGGCTTCCCTGAGGCTTTGCAAAGCCGCGGGGAAAGCCGGCAGCAGGACAGCCCAGACGCCTCGCGGCTGTCCCGCTGCCAGCGTCCTCAGAGGCTTTGCTCCCCGTCTCCCTGGTCTGCTGGTCTCCAGCAGACCAGGAGGACTGGGAGCAAAGCCGCGGAGGACCCAGGCGGCGGGACCGCGGTGCGTCTCGGTCCGCTGCCCGCGTCTTCCTGGTCTGCTGTGGGAGAGGGGCACAGCTAGTACGCCCCCCCCCAGCAGACTAGGCTTTTCTCTGGACGCCTGTGGCAGAGGAGCTGGGGCGCTGCCGGTTGGTCCCGCAGCGCCGCTCTGGGCGCTACTGGTCCAACCCAGCAGCACCCCAGCTGCTCTGCCCCAGGCGTCCTGATTTAGCCGCTGCTGAAACTGACCAGCGCTGACTACAGGAAGCCCGAGGCAGAGTTGCTCTGCCTAGGGCTTCCTGGAATCAGCTGCTGATCAGTTTCAGCAGCAGCTGACTTGGGGACGCTTGGGGTTCTTAAGTTGATTCTGTATGTAAGTCGGAACTGGCGGTCAGTTTCAGCAGTGGCTGAATCTGGACGCCAGTTCCGACTTACATACAGATTCAACTTAAGAACAAACCTACAGTCCCTATCTTGTATATAACCCGGGGACTGCCTGTATTTCAAATTGCAGCCATGTCCTCTGCTCAGATTCACTGCGGCCAGACTATTAAAGCATCCTCTTTACATCACATCTACTCACACACACTTTACCTTCCAAATGTGACTGGTCATGGAATCAGGGCTGCCCGGGAATGATATTGGTGTTCTTGCTCCCAGCACTTTAATATTCAGGCAGTGAGTGTGTGTGTGTACGTACATGTGCGTGCATACATGTGTGCATATGTGTGTGGGAAGCTTCTTTAAAGAAAGAGTCTTTCTGCCCATGCTCCAATGTAAAATCTCAGAAGCAGACCAATTTTCTCTCTCTGCCGCCCACAGCAGAACAGAAAGAAAGACCAATTTCAAACCACCCACCCTGGCTGGCATTTTTATGACTCAACTGTGCACCTGGGGAAGCTCAGCCATGCTGGGCATGGGGAAGAGCTGCCTGCCCCCAGCGCTGGGAACGGGAGGCATTCAGTCAAATCCTGCTGTCCTGGAGGGAATAAAACTGTGTCTGATCTGGGGGACCACAGATTTTAGCCTCTAGTGTGTCTGTGCAGCAGGATTCCTCCAGGAACACAGGTGGACATAAGCTGGGCAGTGAGACATGCTGCCTTTTTCATGACCACTGTAAAATGGCTATAATGGAATCAACTCAGTGCTGTGGCATAAAAGTTATATGTGGGTCCTGCAACTTAGCAGGCCTGGGATGGAAGTTTCTATCCCTGCTGTACCCAGCTTAGCATAGCCTGGGATCCTGCAAGTAGAAACAGCAGCTGAGCTTTATCTGCTTTAACCCATGCCTTGAGCTGGGAAACTACTAAACAGTAAACAAATTTTACCTTGGTCTCAGCTCATAAGAGTGATAAGAATGGCATTGAGCCAGGTACGTGCACACCCGGTAAACAACTGGGCTGCGTCTAGACTGGCAAGTTTTTCCGCAAAAGTGGCTGCTTAATACTGCCCTTGATGTGGAAGTGGAAGCACTTCCTATGTCTTTCCCTGCTATGGCCTCCCTCTCTGGCTTAGCCCTTCCTTCAGGGCTAGCCTGGTACTCATCAGAGCACACTCTCTCAATGTGCCCAAGTTTCCCACAGGCCCAATATGTCTGGGGCACCCAGTCACCTTCACAGGGGCACTCTCCTGCCATTCTCTTTGTCCACGTAGGACTTCTTTACTCCCTCTCAGTTGGACCACTCTCTCCTACAGTGTCCCCTGCACCAACAGATGTAGCTGTTCTTGAGTCCTGGCACTGGCTTCCAGCCCCATGTGCCTGGCCTCCCATAAGATCACACTTGCATGCATATTCATGCACACACACCCACGCATGTGTACTCATAACTGTGCAAAACACTCACAGTCACACTCCTATGTACACACTACAGGCTCGTATCCGGTAAGACATTAGCTTCGGCAAGTCGTGAGGCCTATAATAGCTAAACAAATAAGCTTTGTACAAACTAAAAGCCCAATGGAAAACCCTAAGTTATTGGGGAGTGGAAAATAGAGGTGAAGTACAACTGGAGTACATCTGGAGATGTCTATTCTGTGTGGACTACAGGGGAGAAGTTATGGAATAAGTAATTATCATCATGCCTAGTAAGGCTGACTAAGGGTGTGTCTAGACTACATGGCTCCATCAACAGAGCCATGTAAAGTAGGTTACTTGACATAGTCAATGAAGCAGGGATTTAAATAATCCCCGCCACATTAAAATAAAAATGGCCGCCGCGCTGTACCGACAATCAGTTGATCTGGCACAGGGCAGCAGTCTAGATGCGGATCGGTTGACAAGGGAAGCCTTTGTCTACCACTCCATTATGCCTCATGAAACAAGGTTTACTGGAGCGATCTACAAAGGCTTCCCTTGTTGACTGATCCGCGTCTAGACTGCTGCCCTGTGCCAGATCAGCTGATTGTCGGTACAGCGCGGTGGCCATTTTTATTTTAATGAGGCGGGGATTATTTAAATCCCTGCTTCATTGACTATGTTGAGTAAACTATTTTACATTTTTGTTTCTGTCATTTCACCCTGTAACAGGGCAGGGGACTCACCACCACAGGCGCCTTCAACTGGACACTCTGGGAACTAGCCTTGGAGCACCTTTTGGTCAGTGGCATGCATGCTGTTACCTTTTCCTTCCACCTCTGTGTATTAGGTGCCTCCTAGACCATGCCCTGTTCACTGCCCTGCCATAGTGCCCCACACCCTGGGTTCCTCCCCCTCTGGAAACCCCCAACCCCCATATGCCTGCCTTGCCTCGGGGACCCTATTACCAGTCTTCATCTAACCCTTGCCTCAAGAGCAAACTGCAGTCTGTTTGCATCCCCTCACAACTCCAAGAGCCTGCAGTACTGTTCCCGAGCAGTTCTGAGTCCAAATGATGCATTCTTCATGACATGGAGTGCACCACTCCACTCTGCCTTTCCTACAGTCCCCCTCATCCTGAGGGTCCTGCACAAGATCCAGGTGGACAGGGCTCAAGTTATCCTGATAGCTCCCTCCAGGTCCAGGTGGGCCTGGTATTCATACCTCCACCAAATGTCTCTACAGCCTCCATACCCTCTTCCGAACCATCTGCTCTCCCAGAACTGGGGCATGATCTTACATCCCCAACCCCAAACACTGCACCTAAATGCATGGCTCCTGTCTGGTTCCTGTCGGGACTCTGAAACGCTCTTCTGACTGGCTGCAAAGGGACCTTTTACATACAGTTGGGAAACCACTCGTGCTACCTACCTCTGTAAATGGCAGCGTTTCTCTGCCTGGCCCGCTCAGTGACAAATTGAACTCTGCTCCTCACCGGTTCACACCCTCCCCGATTACATCCTCCAGTTGAAAACCGCCAGTCTATTCATCTCGTTCCTCAAGGTCCACCTTTCAGCAATTTCACCTTTCATCCCCAGGTTCATGGATTTTCTATCTTTGCGCATCCTACTACCAGAGATTCCTAAAGGGTCTCCACAATTTATACCCTCTGGTGACAGGGTGTACCAACCCCACACTGGCCCAGGAGGGGTTAACCAGGCCTGCTTGGCTGAGAGGGCCCCTCCCTCACAGTTCTGTCAGGCATGCTCCAACTGCAGGCCTATTATAAAAGCCAAGGGAGCAGCTTAGTTCTGACCAGGGGAGGAAGGGAAGGAGTTTCTGCCTGAGCCAAGGAGCAGCAGCAGCCTCCATAGCCACAGCCACAACAGCAGGTGGATGCTGTGGTGGAAGCCCACCAGCAAGGACGGACCGGGGGAAGTGACTAGCCCGGAGGACACAGGTGGGGAAGACACCGGCCATTGGACAGGGCAGGAAGTAGCCCAGGGCAGGGAGCCGTAGGGTTCCCAGTGAGTTCAGCGTGTTTTGGGCAGATTCCCCACTGAACTAGTGGTGGGACACACCCACCACTGACAGGGCCCTGGGCTGGGCTCATTGACCCCCCAAAATGTGAGAGATGCCTCAACTACTTTACTGACTTGGCCACTGGGCATTACTGCCCCACTGACAGTGGCCATAGATGGGAGGAACATTTATGGGATGGAGCCACCTAGACAGGACTTAAGAGGCTCCCCGCCCTGCCTCCCGGAAGCCGGGCTTCCCACCCCCTGACACCTTCCTACAGGCACCCAGCACTTGTATGCAACTTAAACCTTGTCCTTGACTCATTTATTCAACACCCACCCTCCTTCCTCTCCATGAATGTAGCATTTCTAGTGTGCTGGGTGAGCAAGATTAGAGCCCTCACAGTTGACCCTCCTTACACAGTTTTGCTAAGGACGGGGTCTCCTTACATCACCCCCCGCTTTCCTGCGGAAGGTATGCACATCGTTCCACATCAACGAGCCCATCGTGCTACTGGCGTTTAATCTAAAACTACATACATCCCACCAGAAGGCCATCCTACACATGCTCGGTGTCCAGAGGGCCTTTGCCATCTACAGGCAGTCCCCGGGTTACGTACAAGATAGGGACTGTAGGTTTGTTCTTAAGTTGAATCTGTATGTAAGTCGGAACTGGCGTCCAGATTCAGCCGCTGCTGCTGAAACTGATCAGTTTCAACAGCGGCTGAATCTGGACGCCAGTTCTGACTTACATACAGATTCAACTTAAGAACCCCAGGCATCCCCAAGTCAGCTGCTGCTGAAACTGATCAGCGGCTGATTCCAGGAAGCCCGGGGTAGGGGCTTCCTGTAGTCAGCCACTGGTCAGTTTCAGCAGCGGCTGACTTGGGGACGCCTGGGGCAGAGCAGCTGGGGTGCTGCCCGGTTGGTCCAGTAGCGCCCAGAGCGGCGCTACGGGACCAACTGGCAGCGCCCCAGCTGCTGTACCACAGGTGTCTGGAGCAAAGCCACGGAGCACGGGGGCAGCGGGACAGCCCAGACGCGCCGTGGCTGTCCTGCTGCCCTCGGGCTCCGTGGCTTTGCTCTGCTTTGTTCCCCGTCCCCTGGTCTGCAGACCAGGAGGACGGGGAGCAAAGCGGCGGAACACGTGGGCAGCGGACAGCCCAGACGCGTCTGGGCTGTCCACTGCCCGCGTGCTCCGCGGCTTTGCTCTACTTTGCCCCCCCCCCGTCCCCCTGGTCTGCAGACCAGGGGGACGGGGGGGGCAAAGCAGAGAAAAGCAGAGCCAAGCCGCGGAGCGCGCGATCAGCTGACAGCCCAGACGCGTATGGGCTGTCAGCTGGCCGGGCGCTCCGCGGCTTGGCTCTGCTTGGCTCTGCTTTGGCCCCCCCCCCCCCCCGGTCTGCAGACCAGGGGGACGGGGGGGGGCAAAGCAGTGCCAAGCCTCGGAGCGCATGGGCAGTGGACAGCCCTGTCCGCTGCCCATGTGTTCCGCCGCTTTGCTTCCTCTCCCTGGTCTGCTGGAGACCAGGGAGAGGAACCGCCCCGTTCGTAACTGCGGATCCGACATAAGTCGGATCCGTGTAACTCGGGGACTGCCTGTATATTGACAAACCAGAGCCTTCCGTAAATCGCTGCACCTACTTGTCTCTATTGCGGACCATACCAAGAGCATGTCCATCTCCGTTCAGCATATTTCCAATTTGATATCATCATGCATCACTCATTCCCAGTGGAACAAGACCCTCCCAGCTTCGCTGAGAGCACACTCTTCCTGTGCTGTCTCCACTTCTCTGTTGTTTCTTCACGTCTCCCTGAAAGACATTTGCCAGGCAGCCAGCTGGTCATCTTAACATACTTCTGCAAGACACTGGCCATCATGCCTCACATATCGACTGACATTTCAGTAGCCATGGCAGTCCTATCTTTTGCCACCGATCAGTGACTCCAAAGCCCACCTTCCTCCCCGGTCACTGCTTTGAAGTCACCAACAATGAAGTACCCATGGGGACATCACTCAAAGAAGTGAAGTTACTCACCTTGTGCAATCACAACAGTTCAAGATGTGTGTCCCTCACCCTCTTCCTCTCTACTTTGGAGTACATAGCTACTCGGGCATAGATGAGGAACTGAAGTGGGTCAGGCCACATGTGTGAGGCACAGAGGCGCAAATGCCACAAGGTGCCTACCATCCATGCACGGCCCAGCTGGCTACTGCTATGAAAAACTCCAATCTGTGGCACCGGGACGACCCAACACCAACAGTGGAGCACCCACGGGGACACACATCTCAAAGAACTGTCGTTAATGCACAAGATGAGTAATTTTCCTTTTTGCAGACCGACTGCCCAAGCTCCACAAGCCTAAGTCAGCTGACAGGGGCCAGCCACAGGTCTTTAATTGCCACTTCGACATCCCATAGGTGATTCTGTACTATGGATAACAATTCAGGCATTGTGACGGGGTGTACCAAACTCATACAGGACCTGCAGGGGTTAACCTTGGCTACCTGGCCGAGATGGCCCTGCCCCCACAGCCCTGCTGGGCATGCTCTAGTTGGAGGCCAGTTACAAAGGCAGCTCAGTCAGGGCTGACAGCCAGTGGGGAAGGAGGCGCTGCCAGAGCTCCAAGAGGAAGAACTGCAGATGGACTGCACCACAGAGGCCGGCCAGTGGGGGATGACCAGAGAAGCCCCCAGTCTAAGGAGAGCAGTGAAGAAGGAGGCTGTGGGGAGTCTGGTAGGAAGTAGCCCAGGGCAGGGAGTTAGATCCCCGAGAGCCTGGCATGTTTGGACCGGATTCTCCACTGAGTTAGTAGTGGCCAACCCACCACTGTCATGGCCCTGGGCTGGGACCCGGTGGAAAGAGTGGGACCGGGTCCTCCTACCCCATCCCCATTAACCCCCAAGGGAGGCACTACATCTGTTGCTATTGACTCGTGCTGCTAGCCCAAACAGTCCTGCATGAAGGGGCCTTGATTGTGATTTTGGGACAGCAACTGCCAGGCCTCACTGTCCTGAAGGCGGGGAGTGAGTACTAGGCCTCACTGCCCTGCCAGAGGAGGATGTTTTTATGGCCACTAGGCCAGACTGCCTCACTGGGATGGGTTGTAGTTATTGGCCCTGAGCCACAGGGACTGAAACACACATGGTGCATGGCCCTCTGTGAGAGTCACAGAGGCCTAATGTCCTGTGTCTGAGGGGGCCGGGCATACTCACCCTGTGACAGGGTTAAACTGCCAATGGGAAGAGAGCTACTTCCTTAGGGAATTCTAGGAGGCGGAAAGCCCTTGTTTCATTAAAGAGAGAGGATGCACTTATGGGACTGCTGCTAATACTTTCCTAACATATACAACACATGCCACAAGTCTGACACCTCAGGGTATACAATAGACTCATTAATGCAACAATGGGGAAGCCAAATATGTTGTTTGGGGATGGGAAATAGTTAGATGGAAAAAAATATTACTCCCATTTTACAGCTGGGGAAAGAGAGGCACCGATATAACCTCCTCCAAGAGCACACAATGAATCAGTAGCAGCAACACACTCAGACTCCAGCTGTAATTACAAGATAATGTAGCTTTGGTTTTTGGGAATAGATTTCTGTAGTGAAACCGAAGGCTTTATTCTTCCCTTTCTCAGGAATGGCAGCAGATATCTTAATACATTTGCATAAGACCATTCAAGAAGCAAGTGATGCAATCCTCCTCTTTCTAGTCATTCCACGTAAGACTGAATAGCTCATGCAAGGTACACACTGTTCCACTCATGCATGTGGAATGACTCATTTGGAACTATTTTTGCTGAACTCACGTGAACCTACATATTTCCAAGTCGCTGCATTTTTATATCTTGCTTTAAATAGCACAACGCACAACAAAATGCCCCCCGTGCTACCCAAGCCCGTGACAATTTTCCTTTCTTCTCTAGCAGATGTCTTCACTATTAATTATGGACCTTAAAAATGTATCATGAGTGAATTTGTTTCCTCTCTTCTGTCAAGGCAATTTCATGGACAAAGTAGCAAGAGCACTATCTTGTGTTTTAATGTCACTTCCGTTCAGGCAGCACACTCAGAGGCTGCATTTAGTTAAAGTGAGTTGCCTTCTATAGGAGATATTTGTAAATGAAGTGCTCTTTAGAAAGCATTGAAATTTAAATGGAATCCACAAAGTCTATGTTAGAGAAGAAGTCAAAGGGCCTAGTTAATAACACAAGGGAAATTGGGGATGGAAGATACCTAAGGTCAATTGCTTTTTATAGTAATTTTCATCTCTTCTCTGCCACAGAGGAGAGGAGGTTTGGGAGGGGTTTTTCCCCCCTTTCATCAGTTTTCAAAATGTTGTTTCTTTATTGCTATTTCAGCCTGGTAATTCAAGGACAAAATTGGAAGCCTGGGCATCGCAATGCAGTGACTGCCAGCACCTGACACGTCTAATTTCATCCAAGCATGCAGCAAGATGGAGCTGTCATTCTGGTTTGGGGAAATTTCCATCCACAGACTAAGGTGCAAAAGGAGAAACTCATGATATGATGCAACCATCATTAGATCTACTGTTCACAACTAGGTGCAGCCAGTTGATTTGCCACACTTAGGATTTGTTCTTAAAAATGTTCAGGAGAGCAAATAACGGAACTTACTGTCTACTGCCAGACTGTCTACACTACAAGGTTTTTGCACAAGAAAATTGACAGAACAGAGGGCTTTTGCCAGGAGTGTTATTCCTCTCCTCACGAGGAATAACTAACTCCTTTTTGCACTACAGCTCTTGTGCAAAAAGGCAGGTGTGGGTGCTCTAGAGGGGTTTTTGTGCAAGAAGCCCCTATGGGAAAAAAGCACAGGCACTCCGATGGCCATTCTGTGAATGGCCATCAGAGCTTTTCTGTGCAAGAGTGTCCATGCAGTGTGGCTGCTCTCTTGCGCAAAAGCACATTGCTTTTGCGTTGTGCTTTGGACTCTTCCACAAAAGGCTTCTTGCGCAAAAACCCTGCAGTGTAGACAAAGCTCTGAGTGCTGTGTGGTAAGCAGTACAAAAGGAGACATACAGAGCTTCCTACTAGGAAGCAAAAAACAGAGACATGCCCTCAGTCCCACTTCTGTTTATACAGTGGCTACATCTAGACTGCAGGCTTCTTTCGGAAGAAGCTTTTCCGGAAGAGATCTTCTGAAAAAACTTCTTCCGAAAGAGAGCGTCCACACTTCAAAAGTGCATCGAAAAAGCGATCTGCTTTTTCGAAAGAGAGCATCCAGATTGAATGGACGCTCACTCTTACATAAGCTGTGATTGCTAAGCATGGAGTGGCCACCAGGTCACCTGTGCTTTTTCCTCTTCCCTCTTCTTCCAAAAAACTGCCTCTTCCCCATCCACACATGCCTTTTTACAAAAGAGCTCTTTTGCAAAATGGCTTCTTCCTCATAGGATGAGGATTACCAATGCCAGAAAAACCCTTCTGTTCTTTCAATTTTCTTGTAGAAGAACACAATTGCAGTGTGGACGTTCTCCAAGTTTTGTCGTAAAAATGCCCGTTTTTCTGACAAAACTCTGTAGTGTCGACACACTCTGGTTCTTTACAAGTGAAAAGCACCCACTTATCAATTACATTTATGTGCCGGCTTTGCCCTGGATTCTGGTCCATCATTGTCTGTATCTCATTTTGAATACTGCATTCCAAGCATTGTTTAGCCACACAAGCACTCCCTAAGTGTACTCGGTACAAAGGATTCATGCATCCTCGTTTTGACAAGTTTCCTATTTTCTAATGCCAAAACGGACTTCGTCTTTGCAAAGGGTTGTGGGATACTTGACATGAGTGAATGGAACTGTGGGAAGAGCATAATGGATTCAGTTCACGCAGCAGGGCCAGCAGCCTGGAGTAACCAGTCGGACACAACCCACCTCCCTCCTCTTCACTGGCATCTAGTTGGCTGAACACCCCTCTCTGCTTTTCCCCTTTTCCTTGATCCTGGCTCTCTTAGCTACAGTTTGTCAGGT
This sequence comes from Pelodiscus sinensis, assembly GCF_049634645.1. Taxonomy (NCBI): domain Eukaryota; kingdom Metazoa; phylum Chordata; order Testudines; family Trionychidae; genus Pelodiscus; species Pelodiscus sinensis. The sequence goes on from NC_134725.1 coordinate 36,433,362, forward strand.
GTCAAGCAATATGATTTATGTTAGGCTTTTTACTAGGGTTTCTTGTTATAAGGCCATAAGGCCAAACTTTGCCTAGAAACCATATTGCTTCATGTATGCTTATGAATATGTATGTAATCTGTGGAACGTGTGTGAGGTGTGAATGAGGAATATCCAATCAAAGGCAGTTTAGAATCTGTAATCTTTTAAGGCAAACAAAGACCCTGCAAAGTGTATAAATCAACTGATGAGAAGCCAGGAAAATCTCTGTCTCTCGGACAAGATGTAACAACACAGCAGAAACCTGGAACCAGCCCAGAGAAAGCAAAGCCTCCCGCAGGTCCAAAGGGATCTCCCAAGGAACCTCATGGCTGAGTCTCTGGGAAGCTGACACCTGGCCAGCATTTTAGCCACCTGCAAAATCAAAAATAATCTACACTGAACTTGCAGCATGCCTCCAAACTGCCAGCATGAATGATGATAAGTGTGTGTGAGAGAGTATCACCTTACTCTTAAGAATCTGTACCAATAAACAACCCCAAAAGCAATGCTGCTCGGCTACATCTAGACTGGCATGATTTTCCACAAATGCTTTTAACGGAAATGTTTTTCCGTTAAAAGCATTTGCAGAAAAGAGCGTCTAGATTGGCACGGATGCTTTTGCGCAAAAGCACTTTTTGCGGAAAAGCATCTGTGCCAATCTAGATGCGGTTTTACGCAAGAAAGCCCCGATCGCCATTTTCGCCATCGGGGCTTTTTTGCGCAAAACAGTTTTCAGCTGTGTACACTGGCCCTTTTGTGCAAAAGCATTTCTGGAAAAGGGCTTTTGCCCGAACGGGAGCAGCATAGTATTTGCGGAAGAACACTGACAATCTTACATGAGATCGTCAGTGTTCTTGCGCAAATTCAAGTGGACAGTGTAGACAGCTGGCAAGTTTTTCCGCAAAAGCAGCTGCCAGTCTAGACACAGTCCACCCTTTATCTGGGTTTGTTCCTCAGCAGGGTTGAGGAAGTGCAACACCTGACTAGGTCCCTGAGCAAAGTGGGAGGTAGAGTGAGCCCTGCTCCCTGCCGCTAAAAGGGGAAGGGCTGGGCTGGAACCAGGTAGCCCGTAGCTCCACCTGGAAAGGCGGCATCATGCCCGGAGCATGCTGTGCAGCACTCCAGCAGCAATTTAAGGGGCCAGGACTCTGCCTGCAGATGCTGCCACAGCAGGAGTGGCAGCAGCCAAGAGCATTAGGCCCAGGTTGTTGCTCCTTTTGCCTCCTCCATCAGTGGACCTGAGTTCATGTAACTTCTGAACAACCATTTATGTCGTGCATGTTACATTGATACCAACATTCATAATATCCACTAATGTGGTGCATGCTACTTACCCATATGAACTGGCTGACTCAGCCTTCACCTCTTGCTGGTAAAGGAAGCAAACAGAAGAGAGTCTCACGATGCTGTTCCCTATGGAGATCCCCAGTGCTGCGGGGAAACATTTCCAGTCTGACACAGCCCTCCTGATGGCCAGGATGGAAGAGGGGGCAGTTCAGCATCTCCTGAAGCATCACCTCTAAAAGATGGGTGTTTCCCTGGCGAATGGCCTCACACCACACATCAGAACCACAATGTGATTGAGCTGGCACTGCCATTTCCAGCAAAGCTGATATCTGTCAGCTCCCAGGTCAAAACCAGACATTGGTTCTATGCAGACAAAAGCCCCAGAATTTGGCACTTGGTTGTTGTATGGAGTAGCAACAATCCAGAAGCAGAATAAGAAAATCAACATATATTGGGCTCCCCTGGGGCTTTGCCTTGTGCACACACCCCACCTCCATCTAGTGCAGAGCTTTCACACCCAGAAGCAACTCAGGAAGCAGAGTTACAATTCATTTCTTAGTCCCCACTTTGTTCCCAGTGTCATGCCTCCTGCTAGCCCTATGCCTGCTGCAATGTGCATCTGCCAGCACAGCTGCACTGGCCAGCTCATTGAGGGAGGAGAGCCAAGACTCCACTCATTCTCTGGCCACTCCTGCCCATACGGGTGGGCACTGGGGAAGCCCCTTATGCCCTCTGCTGTACCTGAATGGGACAGGCCACAAAGTGAGCTTTTATTAAGGAGCTTAATTTAACTACATGCAGAAGAGTTCCAGCTACTAACCGACAACACACTTGACCAATGAAACGCAAGGCTGACACATGACATCATCCGAACAAAACTGCACTGGCTGATTTTCTATCCTGAGGGCAGAACAGTGCTACTTTTTGAGAACTGTCAATTGGCCTTCTCACAAGCCTCACATGGGCACCAGCACCTCACACATGCCTATCTTTTTACTTAAAGGGGAACCTCAAAAGTAATCCTGCCCCTTTCCCTTTGGAAGGGAGTTGCTGAGCTTTTATAGTGTTGCCTAAAACTCTGCTGCTGTCACAGCTCACTCCATTTACATTTTGTTCGACAAGATGATTGCAAAACACTTTTCCTCTTCGCCTACAGTCTCTGAGGTGTAATTGCTCTCGAAGCTGTTTCAGTCTCTATCACGTTGCAATTCACCAGAATAGCTTGTTTATCTGAAGCACAGGCCCAATGCTATTGAATGCATTTTAAACATCTCCTTCGGGCTATTGAAAACTCTTCTTTTCTACAAACCAAGGACCCATTTAAGTTTTATTTGCATGATGACAAGTCTCTTTCCACTTAGTCTGGCAGCATAATCATTATTTTTCTCCATATTTTCCTCACAGAGCCTTATTTTCTCTTGCTCCATGTCGTATACAGTGATATATGCTTTTAAGGTGGAGTGGAGCTGAGAGGACTGTAAGGTTCCCATCAGCAATAAAGTTTAATGTTCCGGATGCTTTTGGGTAAAAAATTCCGTATCATTGTAAGTATTATACTAGCTGTAACTAAGAGGCATACACAGAACACTGGATGGACTGAGCAGCATTTGCTTAAGACAGGAGAGATGCAGGAGAGATGCAGTCAGGATGCAGAGAGCCGAGACTGGCTACTTACTTTGTCCTGTACATCACCATCTCTACTTTCTTACAGCTTCTTATGCCACAGGTTACATCTCAAGATTAAAAATCAGAGAGGAAAGGAAGCCAGTGGTTAGAGCAGGCAAATGGATTTCAGGAGTCATGAGTTCACCTCTTGGCTCTGACACTGATTCATTGTGTGGCCTTGGGCAAATCCACTTTCTGTGCCACAGTCCCCCTGCCCCGTGAAATATGAGTAATGATTCTTTTCTAGTCCAGTGGGAGACTGACCTAACAAATGCATGCGAAGTGCTGGAAGGGGCTATGTAAGGCCTTTGCAAGGCCTTCCATTTTCAAACATCTGATGCTATGTCTACACTACAGAGCTTTTTCAGAAAAAAAGGCCATTTTTCCAAAAAAACTTCAGTTACTTCCACACTGCAATTGCATTCTTTCAAAAGAAAATCAAAAGAACTGAACCTCTTTACACAAGGAAGAAGCGTTTTTTTCCGAAAGAGCTCTTTCAGAAAAAGGCATGTGTGGATAGGGAAGAGGGAGTTCTTTCAGAAGAAGAGGAAAGAGGAAAAAGCACAGGTGCCCTGGTGGCCATTCCATCCATAGCAATTGTAGCTTAAATGCGAGATAGAGTCCATTGAGCGAGGACACTCTTTCGAAAAAGCAGATTGCTTTGTCGATGCACTTTGGCAGCATGAATGCTCTCTTTCGGGAGAAGTTTTTTCAGATGATCTCTTCCAGAAAAGCTTCTTCTGAAAGAAGCCTGCAGTCTAGAGACAGCCTGAGGAAAATAAGGGCTTTACAACATGTCCTGTAAGCAGGGCTGGCCTGGCCATGCTTGAGAAACTAGCATGGTAGCCTAGGGTACCAGGCTTTAAGGGGTGCAAAAATCCGGCCCACAAGAGTGGTGGGGAAAAGACTGCAGGTGAACGAGATGGTGAGGGGAATAGCAGCACACAGAGCCTCTTCCTGCCCCTCCAGGAAAAGCTGGCCGTGCAAGAGCTTTATAGCTGGTTCCACATGAGGAGTAACAGTTAATCCAAACTAAGGACTTAGTTCGGATTAACTTTAAACTGCCGCATGTAGCAGTTGGTTCGAACTAAGGGGGATTTAAAAATGGCGGCCAGACAGGAACATGCAAATAAAGCCCGGGATATTGAAATCCCGGGCTTCATTTGTAACTCCAGTTGCCTGATTTGCCTACCTAGCTTGAATTAATGAGCTAGTGTAGACATACCCTCAGAGAGGTAGCAAGCAAGCAGGAAAACCTGAGAAATGGCTGTCCAAGGGGGTCCCTTTAAGCCTGAGGTAGCCTCAAGCAGAAGCCACATGAAGTAACTACTGACCTGATGCCCTGTCTGAACTGAATCTGGGTGGCCTTAAATGTGATTCAGCATCCAATCAGTGTGGTTGCTCTATTCTGAAATAGCAAAGCGCTATTTCGATGCACATTTTGAGTGTAAACACACTATTTAGAAATAAGCTATTCCGGAAAATCTCTTCTGGAATAACTTATTCCTAAATAAATGTGCAGTGTAGATGTAGCCTAACAGAGAGGAAAGGTGAAAAGTTCACAGATAATCACAGCTGGAGAAATAGTTCAGTCCCTGCCTCAGGTTCACCCAGGGCTCGTTTGCATGCACCTGTGTTTCTGCCAATGCAACACAGACAGCATTGCTGGAGGGATTGTGCTTGTGATGAATAGACACAAATCTCTCCACACCATGCTGACCCAGAAACCTTCTGACCCCGAACCTCTGCCTCCATTCGCCTATTTAGCCCAGGCTCTGTTCACTCAATTATGGCTCAATCAAACCCACAATCTGTTTCAAAGATCTGAATGATTTACTGCAACAGCTCATGGGGTGATGCACTCTGAGGCAGAGAACACAGAGTCTGGTCTCATGGCACACACACCAACTTTCCCGCTGAATCTGAAGACAACTAATAAATCCTCCTCTTTGAAGCTGAGATGGAGACTTTGAGAAATCAGACACAAGGAATGAGTGAAGAGGAATAAAGGAGAGGGGCAGGGATCGCTCTTGGTGGCAAAGCCATGGCATGAATTGTTGCCTTGGCAACAGCATGGGTGAGTCACACACCAAGCAAGACATCTTGGATAGGAAGCGTATGAATGCTGATTACATCGCCTGCACCACTGAGACAGGGCTGAGGAATCTTTTTTGGGTCAGGGGCCACTGACCCACAGAAAAATGAGTCAGGGGACACACACAAGTGAGAAGCAAAAAAACAAAAAACACCAAGCCCGCACTGACATGACCCCTGACTGAGAAGCAGAAAGACATTCCCCACATCCCCCTCACACACAAAATCCTAGGAGGGCCCAGGCTAGTAGATCTTGTATGCTCCAGCCCCATGGGGAAGGGGGGTCAGTGGGTGGGCTGGAGTGCCAGCCTGGGCTCCCCAATACTGAGGGGGAGCCACGAGCCTCAGGAGCTGGATCCGGGCAAGCCTAGAGCTGCATCCAAAGTTTGGGGGTGTTCACAGGCTTGGTCAACCCCATTATTAAGATCCAGGCTGGTCACAACATTCTAGATCTGAACTTTCATGCTGTTCTGCAGTGTTCGGATCTGGATCTGATGTGGGCCTATCCCTAGCAGTCTGCATTGTGTCCAATTTTGGCCCTACACTCTGACAAGGTACTGTGGAGGCTAGAAAAGACACTGTGATGAACATTCAGGCTTCTGTGTGACAAGAAACCTAGGCTTCTTTAGGCTGTACAGGAGAAATGATTGAAGGAGACTTGTTTTAGAGGCAGTCCAAATTATGCATGCCATCATGTGCCTCCCTCATTTTTCTTGGTAATACAAGAACAGGACAACACTTTAAAATCAAAGGAAATGGAATCAAACCCAATGAAAAAGAAATGCCTTGTTGTATTTATTCAACAGGCAGTCAACAACATACAAGATGGAAGGCAGTGAAGCAGCCGGTCATTGAGACAAATGCAGTGGTTATATATTACAAAGGCCTGGGCAATTTTATGATTGAGTAACATTTGTGGCTATGCAAGTGAGGACAGTGACAAGGGTAATCAAGGCTAATGCTCCAGGATATGAGCTGATCATCTGCAGGGGTCAGGAAGGAATTGACTCTGCCACACACAACATTTCACAAATGGCTAGATAAATTATGGGCTACCGTGGAAGGGTGCTGGTGAGAGAGTGAGAAGAGCAAGGGGTCATCCGTCTCTGCAGTGTTATGTCTTGGCTCCTGCTGGAGGTAGGATAACAGAATAAAAGGACCTGGTGAAGCATGGTGATTTTTGTGCAATGATATGTTTGTTGATGGGAGTACAAGCAGAGGAGCAACGGGTTTGCAAAGGAACAAGATACATGTTTGTATAAAATGATCATTTCAGTCAGGCTGTGATAACCCAACTAGACACAGGTGCCTTAGGCATAAGACATTGGCAGCAAACCCAGGAAACTCACATGAACTCACATGGACATAGAAGGACCACTGGAGGAAAAACAAGGACTGGAGACAAATTTGAGGCTAAGTACTAGCTAATTAAAAGGAGCTGTCAAGAACAAGCAATACCAAACAAAAATCCTAAAAGATCCCATTTGAATTCCTTTCCTTTTTAGGGAATTCCTTTTGAATTCCATTGCAGGCTGCAGGAGAGACAAAGTAAAGCACAGCTGGTTAAAACTGCAGTGTCCGCACACTGGCTGAGATCCATACCTTCTCTTTGATGGGAATGACAGAGGCACTTTTCATTCTGCTCACCTGGACTACAACCCGGATTCCCATTTCCTCATCAAAGACCACATTGGAATCCCCCAGGACGCTCCTGGAACCGTCGGTGGCAACTTTCCACACAGTGAGCAATGACCAGAGAGAACCCACATTAGCATGTCATTTCCCCATGACAGGATGTTCAAAGAGCTGGCTAGGATGCACCGTGATAATCAAGGCCACTGTCAACGTGATACCACTGACTCCAGAAGATGTCAGATGTTTCACCTGCCTCACCCAAATTGACAAAGGAAAAACCATCACCTACAGCTTTGGAAGAGGATACACCCCAAGATCAAAGGCAGAAACAGAAAGGCTATGAAAGGAGCCCCAAATGCAGGCCCCTCTGGGGTTGACACCACTATGGGTGCAGTAGAACAGCTTTCTCTTTTTGTGTCCTTGTACATTAAACAGTGTAGTTTGGGGGGAGAAGGATTAAGCTCCAATCTCATGCTATGTCTATACTGCACCCATTTTCCGCAAGAAATATGCAAATGAGGCGAAGTGTGGAATATCGCGGAGTCTCATTTGCATAATTAATGAGTGCCCACTTTTTGCGCAAGATGCTTTTGCGCAACAAAGAGCTATCTACACGGCTCCTTTTTGTGCAGAAACCCCCTCTTGCACAAGAGCCGTTCCTTCGCATTTTTTTCCAGAAGAACAGCTCTTGTGCAAGAGGGTATTTTTGCACAAAAAGGAGCTGTGTAGATGGCTCCTTTTTGCACAAAAGCATCTTGCACAAAAAGTGGGCACTCGTTAATTATGCAAACGAGGCTCGGCGATATTCCACACTTTGCCTCATTTACATATACGGTGCTGTATAGACATAGCCTCAGTTAGTATAAATGGTGCACTCTTCATGACAGCAAATCCAGCAGCAGAGACATTTCATTTGGCTCAACATAGATGGTATTACAAAAGCGCTGGCTGGTGGAAAGGGGCTGCATTGACTCCTTACCAGGACTTCCACAGCTCTTGGTATTCACTGAATAATGGTTCTCTGATGATATCTCGGTGCACTAAGCTATCATGCACAGGTGGTGCAAAAGACTGCTGTTCCCATAATACACACACAAATGCACGCACACACCCACCAGTTCTGAAGTGCTGTGTGGCACACTGCTAACATTCATTTTATTGGTCTTGATGTGGCTTTTGGTGCCTTTGACACGTGCCGTGTCTATAGCACAGCTGTTCCTGGAGCACCTCTAATTAAGCATTTCCCAGTGGAGTCTTTGGGAGCATCAGCCCTCATCAGTGCTCTGCACTGGCTGGGTTGTAATGAGAGATCCCCAATTAAAGCAGTCATAGGGCTTGTTCTTGCCTATTACTCTACATCATCTAACCCGTGAACTTTTTCTAAATCATTAGACGGCTTCATTTTCCAATTTCCCACATTTGCCTTACAGTGTCCTTCAAGACTAGTAGATGGCTTCCTGGACTGGACTGTCTGCAGAGTTTAGCTGCCTTGTTATCAGCAGCCTGGGTTCTGATCTGGGGTGCTGATCAGGGTTGAGTCCTGGATGGAAAAAACAGTAGATTTCAGAAGATGCTTTTGATTATTTGGTTTAGGCCAGGGGTGTGTAAACACTGGCCTGCTGGCTGGATCTGGTCCCCCAAGGTAAGTCCCTGCTGGGGACCCAACCTCTGTTTTTACCTGCACAGCCACAGGTACCAGCGATCACAGCTCCTGTTGGCCAACGGGGGCTGTGACCACCAGTACCTATGATGACCATGAAAGTAAATATAGTGGCGATGACCCTCCACGGGCTAACCTGGTGAACTGCTGCCATGTATTGCCCTCCCCAGACTTAGGCTCACTCTTCTAAAACATCCATGTGAAGCAATAGCTCAGGATCATAAGTCACCATGAATATCCCACCTGCACATTCTCTACTGGCTTCCCAGGGATACACACCTTTCAGTTCAAGTTTTCTTTGAAGGCCCGCACATCCCCTCACTGGCCTGGTCCTATTGACTGAGCGATCACCTGTCCCACCACAACCACAGCACTCAGAAATGTCAGGCTGGAAGGGACCGCAAGAGGCCATCAGTTCCAGCCCCCTGTGCCGATGCAAGACCAAGGAAAGCTAGTCCCTCCTAGCTATTTGTCTAGCCTGTCCTTAAAAACCTACAGTGTCAGGGATTCCACAAACTACCTTAGAAGCCTGTGCCAGAGTTTGACTACAATGAGAGTTAGAAAGCTTTCCCTAATATCTAACCTAACTGCCCCCTCCCCCTTTCTACAGCTTAAGCTCATTACTTCTTGTTCTACCTTCCGAGGACATGAAGAACAATTGACCACCATCCTCAACAGCCCCTGACCTATGTGTAGACAGTTCTGAGGCTCCACTGCAATCTTCTTTTCTCAAGACTAAACATGTCCATTTGTCTGACTTTCCCCCTAGGCCTGGTTTTCTCCAGTTCCCCAAAGTTTAAGAAGGTGCCTCTACACAGCAGCATTATTTCAGAATAATGGCTGTTACTCCGAAATAACAATGCGAGTGTCTACACAGCAATTCCGTTATTTTGAATCAATTTTGAAATAACAGACGGCTTATTCCCACTTCTGTAAACTTCATTCCACAAGGAATAACTCCTCTTCTGAAATAGCTGTTTTGAAATAGCTGCAGAGTGGATGCTCCACTACTGCTATTTTGAAATAGTTCCTCCCCAGAGCCATTGAAAGTAATTACTCCCTAGGGCTTCCTGGGTCTCTAAATTGAGGCCGTGTGTCCACATTAGAGGAGCCTGACTCAGACTAATTTTGAGGTTTCCCTGTAGTATAGACGTGCTATTTCGAAATAAGCATGTAGTGTAGACATACCCAGAGTGGCCAGAGCTATTGGTTCAATCAACCCGATGACCATTATCTCCACTTTCTGGAAGCTAGAAATGAGGCTCCGGAATAAGTGATTTTCTAAAGGCCATATGCAGCGAGTCAATGGAAGAACAGGGTTTGGAATGAGCTAAGTCAAATAAACAAGCTCAGAATTGGGCCCTGCAAGGACCATACTTGCTTTAGCATGGGTGGGGGGGAGGAGGAAAGAGGGGGGAGCTTGTTTACTACTCATGCAACACATTTCAACTTCGTTTGAAAATAAAATTGGGTTTTTTGGTCATAAACTGATATTTCTCTTTCCCTGTCCTGGCCCATGTTTTTATTATGCTTTCCTATCTCCCCTGTAGAGGAGCGAGGGAACTATTTCTAGGTAATCTAATTAGGTTTCCTCTGCTTTATATCCCAAGACATAAAGACATCGTGAAATTTTAAAATGCAGTAATTTTACACCAAAGGATTATTCATACAGCAGCACCATTGCTAGCAACAGAATGTAAAATGATCAGGCTGCATCTGCACTGTATTTTGGCATATTTCTGAGATTTATATGATCTTTCATGGAGTCATTATGAGCATTGGTGTTAGACATTTAGGGAGATGATTTCTCTTCCATAGAAGATCTCTGCAGTGAAACAGAACAGCCACCCACTAACCCACAGGAGAACGAGCCTCTCCCTGAGCCTTGCCCCACCTTACCAACATGCTGGAGGTCTGGCAGTGGGATGGGAGGTAAAAAAGGCAGGCCCATGAGTTTAGTTAGAACCCAACCACTGGAGGAACCGGCGAGTTTCTGAGGCTGCTTCGGACCTGAAGGAAGCCAAAGACAGGCCAAGACCACCAGGACCACAGATGAACCCTGACTCAGAGGAGCTTCTGGGCCAGATAGAGGTTCCCTTCTCCAATGACTCAGCCAGCCAGCTACTGTGCCGGGTATCCCTGAAGGAGAGTTAGGAAGTGGCCTGGGCAGAGCCAACCCTGGCTTGGCTGAGACAGTGCCTGTGACTGAGTCAGCGTGTTGCTGGTAGGATCCCCACTGACACAGTGGCAGACTGATCTGCTGCACTTAGGACGGAGGCACAGTGGTGCAGATGGGTCTGTTCCTCCTGCCTCCCCAATCTGTGGGGTTGATCCAGCCCACAGATGCCCTGCTGTTCCCCTGCCCCCAGGTCAATCAGGGATTGGGGACGGGGAGTGCATGAAGTCTCCTCTGCCAGGGGTGCGTAGTGTTTAGAGTCAACCTCCAGGGTTGATTAAGTACCGTGCATCCTTTGCAGGGCTGGGGCAGGGTGGGAGGAGACTTTGCAGGGTTGATTGATCTGGGGGTGGGGGGAGTGTGCAGTCTCGTCCCGCAGCCAGGGGTGCGGATGCCTAGAAGGAACTGCCAGCTGTTCAGAACAGCAGGCAGTTCTCTCGGGGGGGGGGGGCAAGACTCCCCCTCCCCCAGGCCAATCATAGTCTGTGGGAGGGGAAGCACAGAAGTGGCCCAAGGCCATTTCAAATATTTCTGAAGTGCCCCCCCCCCCATATCTAAAATGATTACCCACCCCTGCCATAGGCCATGGATGATAATAGTTTATTTCCCCCAAAGAAAATTCACATGACTCTGTCTATTAGGGTAGGGAGGAAATAGTTTCATCCTCTTGTAAATTAATGAAAAATCTGTGCTGAAAAATATGAAATGGCAGGCTCTACAAACACCATGACTTGCACTACAAAAGAAGAAATAGTGGGAGAGGAAAACAATGTGGAAAATTGTGCAATCAACAGGCTTTGAATGCAGACTAGCTCCGCGGCACAACAGGAATCCTCTTTCCGACTTGCTTTAAGAAGCAACTTTTAGTATCAGACACCTACTCTTGCTGTTATAATTGTGTGGATCTGACAGTGAAAGGTAGTGGCCAAGGCATAGTTTAAGGCTATTTGACTGGTGTTCCATCAACTGTTTGCCGTGGTAGATTTAGTGTGGGTTGATTCACCTTGCCCATGGTGACTCAAATCTAGTTTTGAGCCAAATGTCCTATTGTCTTGGAAGCAGAAAGATCATTTTTTCTGATTGATTAGTTATCTGTGGGCCTGACTCACATACTTTGCTTTAAAATTCTGCCTTGTGTGTCTGAGTACATATGAAGTTTGTACACTTAATATACATTTCAGGCTACAGGGCAAGATTAGGAGATAACTTGATTTAGCTAGATTAAGGAGCCCTATCTCCATATCCAGGTAGAAATAGTCTTTCTTAATCAGTAGTGGCTGTATATTTGGGAATACTGGTATGAGTGCGAATGGAAAGTTGTTTGCTGGTTGGTTTTAAATTTGCACATAAGTAATCAATCAAAACATTGCAAAATCAATGTTGCCTTACCAGGGGAAAAGTCATGCTTGTTGCTCTTTTAAACTGAAATGTTTCATAATTGTATCTGCCTATAAAATTAATAACTTTTTTTCTACAAATCAGATGTGAAATGGTAAACAAAGACCAAAGTTTCTTTTGCAATCCCTTAGGCTACGTCTAAATTGCAGGCTTCTTTTAGAAGAAACTTTTCTGGAAGAGATCTTCCCAAAAAACTTCTTGTGCAAGAGAGTGTCTACACTGCCAAAGCACATTGAAAAAGTGATCTGCTTTTTCAAAAGATTAGCGTGCACACTAAATGGATGCTCTCTCACATGTAAGCAGTGACTACTATGGATACAGTGGCCTCCGAGGCACCTGTGCTTTTTCCTCTTTCCTTTTCTTCAGAGAGAACTCCCTCTTCCCCGTCCACACATGCCTTTTTCCAAAAGAGCTCTTTTGGAAAAAGGCTTCTTCCTCATAGAAAGAGGTTTAACAATGTTGTAAAAACCCCTCTGTTCTTTCAATTTTTTTTTCTTGAAAGAATGCAATTGTAGTGTTAACGTAAATGAAGTTTTTTCAGAAAAAATGGCTGTTTTTTTCCCGAAAAACTCTGTAGTGTAGACATAGCCATAGATTCATCAGGGAAACAAGTTGATCTGCAACATCAGTTGCATCTTCAACCCATATTTCCTCCTCCTGCAAGAGTCTAGATATTGCAGTGACAACATAGGGAACAGAATCCACTTCTAGGTTGTCCACCAAAGACCAGGAGATAGGATTCAGGAAAAGATCTTTCCATATACAGGCAGTCCCCGAGTTACACAGATCCGACTTATGTCGGATCCGCAGTTATGAACGGGGCTTTTCTCACCCCAGAGGACGGGAGTGGCGAGATGCCCAGATGTGCCGTGGTCCCGCCACCCACATCCTCCGGGGCGAGAAAAGCTGCTCTGCGTCTCCCTAGTCTGCTGGGGGGGAGTCCCCCCAGCAGACCAGAGAGACACGGAGCAAAGCCACGGAGCACGCGGGCAGCGGGACAGCCCAGATGCACCGCGGCTGTCCCGCTGCCGGCGTCCTCCGAGGCTTTGCTCCCCGTCTCCCTGGTCTGCTGGGGGGAGCCCCCCCCCAGCAGACCAGGGAGACGCGGAGCAAAGCTGCGGATGATGCGGGCGGGACCACGGAGTGTCTCGGCGGTCCCGCCACCCGCGTCTCCCTGGTCTGCTGGGGGGGGCGCAGCTAGTGCATCCCCCCACAGCAGACCAGGCTTTTCTCGCTGCCGACGCCTGGCGTAGAGCAGCTGGGGTGCTGCCGGGATGGTCCCGCAGCGCCACTCCTCGGTGCTACTGGATCAACCCGGCAGCACACCAGCTGCTCTGCCCCAGGCATCCCCAAGTCAGCCACTGCTGAAACTGACCAGCGGCTGAATACAGGAAGCCCGAGGCAGAGTTGCTCTGCCCCGGGCTTCCTGGAATCAGCCGTTGATCAGTTTCAGCAGCGGCTAACTTGGGGACACCTGGGGTAGAGCAGCTGGGGTGCTGCCGGGTTGGTCCCCGTAGCACTGAGGTGCAGCGCTGCGGGGACCTACCCGGCAGTGCCTCAGCTGCTCTGTCCCAGGAGTCCAAATTCAGCCACTGTTGAAACTGATCAGCGGCTGATTCCAGGAAGCCCAGGGCAGAGCAACTCTGCCTCGGGCTTCCTGTAGTCAGCCGCTGGTCAGTTTTAGCAGTGGCTGAATCTGGACGCCAGTTCCGACTTACATACAAATTCAACTTAAGAACAAACCTACAGTCCCTATCTTGTACGTAACCCGGGGACTGCTTGTACATTACTAGAAGTTGGAACACATCCCGCAAGCTGTGTCTACCTGTGACGGGGTGGACTAGGTCCAACATCCCCTACTGGAGGCTGGAGGCCATGCCACACCCTGCCCCTGAGAGAAGAGCAGAAGAGAGGTCCTCCAAGCAGAATAGAGTGGCTGCTTCCACTGCAGCCAATCAAGGCTCTGCAGTCTGATATAAAAGAAGCTGATGGACAGATCCTCACAGGCGCTTGACCCAACCAGCTCTAGAAGCTGACTAGGAGTACAGCAGCACCTTGGATAGTTCCAAGTGCGAGCTGGACTTTAAACCTGGTGGAGACGCAGTTCCAGTGGCTGAAGACCAGCAGCAACAGAATACAAAACTTTATGGAATCCTGTCCAGTGTGCGTTGAGAGCCTGACAGCAAAGCCCTGATAGAGAGGGCTGGATGAAGCAGCATCTTGGCGAAATGGTCCAGAGAGCAAGATAGCAACATACAGCAAAGACTCTTAGCAGGCAACTGCTACTTACAGAGTCCCTGGGCTGGGATCCAGAGGAGTGGGCAGGCCTGGGTCCCTCCCCACGCCTTAGCAGCCATAGCAAAGGGGGTAAGAAGAAGCCTGGTCCCAGGCAACTGACCGGAAGCCTTCTGGGACACCTCCACTCCTGGAGAACAGCTGGGCAGAAAAAGTTGCAGACATGCCCTTGGCCACAAAGGAATGCTCACAATAGGGCAAACCCCTTCACATTATCCTAGAAAACATACTTCCTGTATTAGGAGAGGCACCTGCCATGGCAGAAACACTCCCAGACTCAGGGGTTGGATATTTATTCACCATCATTTCATGAAAGCGTCTCTGCCAAGAGGAGTACCAGCAACTGAGTCCTGTTTCCACTTCTGATAATACTGTGCCTAGCATGGGGGCAGCACAGCTAGGGCCAGATCAAAGCCCACTGAAATAAGTGAAAAGGCTTGCACTGACCCCAGTGGGCATTGGATTAAGTCCCCTGTTGCTGGGAAATGAATGCACCATTTTTTTAGAAGAGATGCAACCTTGTGCCTGGATAGAATCCTTAACAGGATCTAGCTCTTAGTGATTTACATTCAGCTTGGACACGGAGTCATGAAAATATAGGAAACCCTCACCATTCGCACTGGATGCATTCCTGACACCACCGCCAATGGTGAAATACACAAATACTTGGTACTATGGGGAGTTCACCACAGCCACCAGGAGCCACGGAGAACTCAACACAGCTGTCGGCATCCGCGGGGAACTCAACACAGCTGTCGGCATCCGCGGGGAACTCAACACGGCTGCCAGAAATTGTGGGGAATGTGGTGAGGTCCCCATGACTCCTGGCAGTGGCGGTGAGTTCACTGCCCCTTTCTCTCCCCACAAACCAGGACTGGAAACCCCCGCAAATACTCAGAACCACTAGTAGCAATTCCATTAATTCCAAAGGTCTCCTGTACCAACAAACAAAAATACCAAGTGTGCTGCCCAACCAGGGGGCCATAGAAATGCTTTCCTCGGAGTTTTCTTTTGTTTTGAAATTCAGTGGAAAACAACACAGCTCAAACACTGCGTTCTCTGGGTCTCGACGTTGAAAGCAGCAATGGAGCAAAGCTGAACTGACCCCATTGATTTTTCACTCCTGGGGGTGCAAGAAATGGTAAAAAGAAAAACATTCTTCAGGAAAACTGGCCTTTTCTAACTCTGGTAACCAAAGGTTATTGGTGACACAGGGAAAGAAATGCCATATGCAAATCCTGCCTATCTTACTTATGCAGACAGCTCCAGGGATGTGAGCAACTGAATTTGTGATAGCTTATTCTAGTGAAACCTCTGGACTTCTTGATATTGGCTCATTACTAGGCAGGTGGGCAAAATGCCTGGTCTATCCTCTGTCCAAACAATACCTCAGGCCCATATCTTCCTCTGAAGTATCTGGCACTGAACTGTGTTGGTGACAGGATAATGGACTAAATGGACCCTGTGCTGACCCAATTCCTATCTGAGGTTCACGAGGGCATGACAGCAGAGCTGAAATAATGAGAGAGTTTAGAATGTGATCATTTTTCCCCATGTTTTTTATCTACAACTCCCCCAGAAACCACCCAACTATGCCTGCACAATAAAAAGAAGAGAAGAAAAGGTAATAAGATTCCAAATTGCCTTCTCCTGAATTCAAATTGCTTCATATATTATGTTCATGATGACTACTGTAGTTCCTATTTTCCTCCAGTCCCTTTTTTATACAAGACAAGTTCTCCTGTTAATGAATTCTAGATTTTCATTTAATAAATGTTGCATAGGAAATCCTCATTATTTGTGTCTTCATCAATCTAAACGAGAGACACAGAATGCCCCTTACTAAGTACCTGGGATCGATAATGTATGAAGCTCACGTATAAATACTCCACATGCTGCCACCAAGAAGAATTCAGTAATTGAAAAGACCGTATAAATCAATAGACCTAAATTGAAAACTCAGACAGAACTTCACATAATTCACCCACTCTCTTGTTAACACTTTTCTGTACTTTTAGAGAGAAAAAAGTGGCCACGCTTGGAATCAAAATTGGATGCTCTGCTTTATCACAATCATTCTCTAGAGCAGCGTTTCCCAAACTATGGTCCGCGGCCCGGTACCGAGCCACGGAAGAAAACTGCCGGGCCTCAGCGTGCCTTGTGGCTGCCTACGCCCCTGCACCCGGAAGTGCCGGCGAGTTAAGAGCCAGGCCCTGCTCCACCACTATGTGGAGCTGAGTCTCTCCCCAGCTCTGCCTGGAGCGGGCCCCAGATCCCTCCCCACGTGTCCTCCCACCCCGCCCCCAGAGCGTTCCCCTCAGCCCCACTCCTTCCCTGCCGCGCGCAGCTCCTCCTCGCCGCCTGCTGCCCATGCGGGGGCGGGGAGGACGCCCAGGCATGACATGACATCACGGCCCGGGGTTTTGAAACCCACGGGAGGCACGTGGCGGAGCCTGGCTGGCGCCGGGTTCGGCCTCTGGGGCCCGAGTGCAGATTCCAGTCCCGCAGCGTGGAAGGAAAAGGTGGGAACCAGCGTATGTGGTGGCAGAGACGAGGAGAGGCGGGGGGAGGAGAAGGGGCTTGGGCGGGGGAGGGGAAGGCACCAAGGGACAGGGGTACAGGAGAGACAAATCCCAGGGGGTCAAGTGCAGACCATGAGGGAAAGGGCAGGAGGGGAGTTGTCAGTGGGAGGGGAGACAGGGGGATGCTGGGAGAGGGGAAGGGCGCTGGGGGCTGAAGGGGGAGGTGCTATGAGAAGGCTTGAAAGACGGGGGGGCATGAGGCAGGTCAGGATGGAGCAAATTGTGTGTGAGGGCCCAGAGGGGCAGGAGGGGAATGGGGCAGAGACTGGTGAGGGGGTGGGTATTAGGGAAAAAGAGGGGAAAAGGAGGCACCAGGAGGGTGCAGGGCTAAGGGAAGGTGCAGGTGCCAGAGGATTCTGGGGTGAGGAGGAGGGGAGAGCTGGCCACCGGAAGCAGAACTGGACGGGGGAATCAGGGCAGGCTGGGGAGATTGGGGGGCTGGTGGAAGCAGGGCTGCCGGGGGGTGTGAGGTTGGGGGCAGGGAGCTGGCTGGGGAAGATGTGGGCAGGGTGGGAGAAGTGGCCGCTGGAAGGAGGGCTGGATGCAGGCAGTTGGGCTGGCCAAGGGAGATTGGGAGGAAAAGCGGGGGAGACCTGGCTGCCCGGGAGGGGGTTGGGGGAAGTGGGGCTGGCCAGAGGCGCAGCAAGGGGAACAGGGGGGAGGAATGAATCGGCCTGCAGGGAGTGGGACTGACCCGACCCCGTTCCCCTCCCCCCCCCCCCCCCCCGCCACCCACAAAGCACAAGTTAGTCCGGCACAGGGATTCTACTGTCCCCCCACCCCCCTCACACACACACACCCCTCGAGTAGTTGCGAACTGTCTGGCTGGTAGACACACTCATGCAGCCTGAGCACATTTACCAGCCAGGCAGTTCAAAACTACAAACTGATACATCTAGTAATAATACAACTTACCTACTGAGAAAATACCAGACATGTTATACGTCTGGTATTTTTTCAGTTTGTTTTTCATGTGTTTATATTTTGGGGCTGTAAAAAGCAGAACTGAAAAAAAAAGGGTTCCAATTAAAGTAAAAAGTTTGGGAAACCCTGGTCTAACCAGCTTTTCTGTCTGTCTTACAGTCCATTTATCCAATCCATATTCCTTAACTTGCTGGCAAGAATATTGTGGGTGACCATATCAAAAGCTTTGCTAAGGCTCGCACTGGCAGATCTGGGAGGACCAGAAACAACTTATTTGAATATTAATCACTTGATTAATGAATATGCAAATATGCAAATGAACATTACTGGTCCTCCAAAAGTTCATGAATGGATTTACTGGTCCCTGTGTCAAAAAGTTTGGGAACCCCTGCTCTAGAGGCCTGAGGACCATCCGGTATCAGCATCTCAAATTATCTGTCTTAAATGTGCTGATTCTTTTATTAAAAGGTTCACTAATTAGCTTTCTATTCTTATTTAAGCAGAAAGTGGATCCATTCAATTGCAGCTGTTTGTCTTTTCTCTGTCGTTTCACTCTGCGGTTGACTAGTTTGGAATTAACGTGGCCCCAGGAATGTGGCCATCTTTCATTTCCTAGGAGCATTGTAACAAAGAGTAAAGAAATTGGCTTGGATAAAAGGAGGATCTGGCCCCTATCCCATGAGTGCAAGCTGCGCCTTTCTAAGAGCATTGCACAACAGAGGCTTGGGATTTTTCAGTTTGATGCTGCTTCTGGGCAAAGGTGTTAGACTGTAAACTCTGTGGGGGTAGGGACTGTCATCATAATAATGGGTTGTCAAAAGTACAAAATTTACCTCTTTTCATCCACTAGCCATATACAGTATGAGCAGCAAGTGAGCAAACTCCTCAACTGCCCCTGACACATTTGTAGGCAAATGTCTAATTAGTTTACTGTCCATTAAAATGCTTTTCCATGCTTTGATTTACTATCCAGGAAGAGTCTGGACTGACAGAGCTGGAGAGAGGAAGTGTTCCACTGAGCCACAACACATGGGCAGCAGCAGCTTAGCCACCGCTACCCAGGTGTCTCAACCTATTTCTGAAGAGACTTCTTCTAAGCCCTGCTCCAAAGCCTACTGAATGCAGGGAGAAAACGCCAGAGAGGTGAGGGTGATGTTCATTCTCTACTGCCCGGTCAGATCTTAGCTTCTCTGCTGCCAGCAAGGAGAGGTGATGGGGAGCTGCAATGGGTTATACCAGCAGAACCAGCCTCTGGTTTTTCTCAGTGGAAGCTCCTTGCATGTTTATCATCTCCTGTGGGAGTGCCAGAGCCATATATGGGATTTTCAGGAAGTGATGCAAAGCAAAACACTAAGATTTGGTTCAGTACCTGGGTAATGTTTTCCTTCATTACTTGTGACGTATGTGACTTTGCAGAGGTGGTAGCTGTGCTTTTACTATCAGCTATAAGCAGGCTATTATTGTTGTTTGGCCTAGAGACAGCAGTCACAGTCAGTGGCCCACTGTGCTAAGTACTGCACAAACACACAAGACCTGTGATCCCACCCACACAGAGTTCATCAGCTAGTAGCTTATAGGCCATATCCCTCCCAAATGTAACTCAGCAGACCCCATGCGTTATATCAGGGGGTTATTTTGCTCTACATGCTTCAACAAAATGTCTTTGGGTGTCATTCACCCCAATGCAGAGGGCTAGGAAAAGTCTGATGCAGCATTTAACCCTGCAAAACAGGGCAGAAGTGGATGGAAGTGATGCACAAGGCCTTGCACGGGCTAGTTCACCCAGGATGAGTTTCACCCTAAAGGTGGATGATCTGCAATCCAGCTAATGTCAGTGGGGACTGATCCCTGGCACCTCTGTGTGCAGGGCCCAGGAGTAAGCACCACACGGTGCAACCAGTTCAGTCCTGGTTTTTCATTCAGGCTATGTCTACACTGCAGAGTTTTTGCACAAAAACTCATGGAGCAGCCGCACCTCAAGCACGTTGTTGTGCAAGGAAATGTATAGTGAATTGACAGAACAGAGTGGTTTTTGAGGTGTAGTATTCCACTTACTATGAGGAATAACTCCTTTTTGCGCAACAGTTATTGCACAAAAAGGTGTGTGTGTGGACCAGAAGCTGAGATTTTTGAGCAAAAACAGCCTAATGAAAGAAGCGCAGGTGCCCTGGTAGTCATTCGGTGAATGGCAATCAGAGCTTTTTTGCAAGACAGCATTCATGCAGTGTGGATGCTCTCTTGTGCAAAAGCGCATTGCTTTTCTGATGCGCTTTTGCAGTGTGGACGCACTCTTGCGCCAAACTTTTTTGCAGAAGATCTCTTCCACAAAAAGTTTCTTGCACAAGAAGCCTGCAGTCTAGCCATAGCCTGAAGCTGTGGCTGCAAGTGCATTCTGCTTTGCCTTCCAAAGTGCAAGTTAATCTTTGGGGATGGCAGAGTTTAAAACATGTAAAATAGCCATTTTCAGTGATCAAAGTAATTCCTTAATTTATCTCTATATAAACCTGGAAGAAATGTGATGATAGCCTTAAGACATGTGATTAGGTTGAGATAATCACACCGTGGAGGCAGAAAAGGTCAGAGACTGTATGTTCCAGGACTGAGGTGAAGTTAGCATCACAAGCTTCTACCTCAGCCCCACTTGTTTCAGCAGATGTACGCTGTTATACACCATTTACCTGAGAGCCAATGTCTTCTGTCTGTGACATTGCCAGGCCAGATTTCAGTTCTTGCTCAGACTGCAGGCATTAGCTAAGAACTGAAAACCTCAAAGCTGTAGACCAGGCCAGTTTCCCTAGATGTTAATTTTGCTCAAAATAGGTACTAGTCTTATAAGAACGTCCTAGTGTTTCGACTATGAAATTGTATACTGATGCAGGCATCCATCCCACTTATTATATCTGTATACCACGTAATCGGGTAATATTTAAGTGTATGCTCTGTCTGCTTAACCCACTCCCAATCAGGAGAAAAGTGTTCCCAAGAGTGGAATTCCAGTTGGCCACATGAGGTGTCGTCCCCTGCCTCCCAAAAGAAGGCCCATAGACACAGCACAAGTCATCAGCCATGAAGCCATGAAGAAAGAAGGCTCACATGTACTTGTCCCATCCGCTGGAACTCTGGAGGAAAAGAGCAAAAATCCCTGAGAAGAAGAAACTGCAACATTGTGGCTGTTGGAACTCAGAAATTCTAAACTGAAGCCAGAAATCACCCCCCCCTTCCCCCCGGTGTATTTATGTTTCCTTGCTTTAATTCTGTAACCATGTAGTTGCCCTGCACTGAAATAGAAAGGGCTTGACGCAGCCAATCAGAGCCTGGCATGGCTGTATAAAATGATGGCTGGCTAGGATGAGCTCATTCTCATTCCAGCTCTGGAGAGAGTGGGATCTAGCTGTTTGCTAGCAGGGATACCTTGGACAGAGCAGTGCTAGCAAAAACAGGGTGAGCTAAGGGAGCTCAGGGTAGCAGAAGGCAGCCAGTTCACACTCCCTTGCCAATGATGAGTGGCCATTTCAGATGGCAGTTTGTCCCTGACCCAGGGGCTAGATGATGACTGGCAATGGGTGACCAAGTCAAGGTGGGCATAGGGAGCTGGAGTTCCCTGAGAGGGCAGGATTCTAGAGTGTGGGGGCACTGCTGTGGGGCAGTACCCTGAGGGAAGGATGGCAGGGTCTAGGAAGGACACAGGTCCTGACAAGTGGTGGAGAATGGACAGAAAGATAATAAGGGGTGACACACCACTAGGAAGGGGCGCTGAGGCCAAACTGAGCTAATTCCTAGAGTGACCAGCAGGAGGCGCCACCGCTGTGAGTCATGACCCTGTTCCAGACCCATAAATATTCCTTTTTCTTAATAAAATTTTAGATAGTTTATTACAGGATTGGCTACAGACCTTATCTTTAATGTAAGATCTGCGGTAAGTGACTGGTTTCTTGCGACTGGAAGCAACCTGGCTGTGGTGTGATTTTTGGTGTAAGTGACCATTTCTCACTAAGCCCAGTTTGTCTGGGTGGCAAGATAGACTGGAGAGTTTAAGGGGACTGTTGGGGCACATCTACACATCAGAGCTAAAGCCAAAGTAAACTACATCAATTGCGTAGCTTAAGTGGAAACAGCTTATTTCAGCTTTTGGCGCTGTCTACTCAGCAGGAAGTCTGAGACAGACAGCACTCTTCCTCTGACTTCCCTTACTCCTCGTACACTGAGGGTTACAGGAGTTGGAGTAAGAAGTCCTCTGGCTCAACATTATGCCGAAATAACTGCTGGTTGTGTGGGCACGGACGATGTTATTTCGGAATAACATCCGTTATTCTGAAATAACACTGCTGTGTAGATAGATGCACCCTTGCCGGTTATACTGCTCCAGGAGTTCATTGGCTTGTTGAAATCTAACTGTAGAACACCTCACCAGTTTAGAGTGTCTGCCTTGTTTTCGAGCAGCTTGCCACGTTAACTGGAGTCAACACTCATTTTAATTCAGTCATGGCACTGGTGGTTGAGATTAATAGTAAAGCAAAAAAATTAACCATAGGACATAGATAAAGTGAAGCCAAGTAAAAGGTTAGAAAGGATTACAAGCAAATGAAAGAGGAAATGGCCATCTAAAAAATCTAAAACTTAGTCTAACAAAACATAGGCTTGGTTCAAGATAGTTTTTCACCTATATTTCATTTTTAGAGACTTCAACCTCTTTTCTCTGCCCCACTCCAGGTTTAAAAGACCCATCTTTCTCAGTTTTCAAGAGTGCTGTTCTCTTGTGTCTGTCTAGTGATGGATGCCAAAGATGTTTCTGTCCTGGCTTATAGCTCCCAAAGTTTAATGACTTCATTCCAAAGAGAAGACACCCTCATGACATTCTTCCCTTCCTTTGGACTTCCTGTCCCTCTTTATGTAAATGGCACTGCCATTGTTTTGATTCCAATGTGAGTAATTTACAAACAAGACAGTTACTTAGCTACCTTCGCTCCTAGTTGGGAGGGACCATTTCTCCTCATTTTGGCCACAGACCTTAAACCATAATAGCATTGACTATCCAGATTTCCTCATGCAGTGTTTCACAGACATTTGACAGTGATATTAATCACCAGTGTGTCATGAGCACTCCAAAAAGACCTCACTCTGCACACTTTGGCTGTGTCTACACTGGCATGAATTTCCGGAACTGCTTAAAACGGAATACTATTCTGTTTTCAGTTTTTCCGGAAAAGGAGCGTCTACATTGGCCCCGGAAAACGATGCGCTTTTCCGGAAAAGCAGAAGCCCAGAGCCATTTTGAAGAGGGCAAAGGCCACCAGACCTTTCCGGGGGCGGGGGCGGGGGCGGGGCCAGAGCGCCATTCAGACACGTGCTTAAGGGGGTCTCACCAGACAGCCGTTGGTCTCCTGCTTCCGTGTGTTGGGGCCTCTGCCAGGGACTGACACCCTTCACAGGGTCGGTGGTTGCCCTCTGACTTTTGGGGACACCACCCTTTGCTCCCCAACTGCTTTTCCGTGAGTTTTGTTTTGTCTGCCCTGCTCTGTCTGCTATGGAGCCGTGGGTGACCATGTGCCTGGTCGGGCCCCTGTTGGGGCTGTACAGGTGGCTGTGGCTCATGCTGCAGGCCGGTGCCATGGTGTTCATGGACCAGGAGGCAGAGATCGCCTTGGACTCCCTCACCAGGGAGGCCCTGGCAACCATGTGGCATCAGCACCCGACCGTAGACCAGCCCGTCTGGAGTTTGGAGAGCAGCACCGACTGGTGGGACCAGGTGGTCCTCAGACTATGGGACAACCACCAGTGGATCCGGAATTTCCAGATGAGAAAGCGGACCTTCCTGCAGCTGTGCACCTGGCTCACCCCCGCGCTGCAGAGAGCCACCACCCAGCTGCGGGCACCCATCCCCGTGAAGAAGAGGGTTGCCATCGCACTCTGGAAGCTGGCCACACCAGACAGCTACCGCTCGGTGGCCCAGCAGTTCGGGGTGGGAAGATCAACCGTCGGAGTGATCGTCGTGGAGGTAAGTCCCAGGGGGAGTGGAATGGGGGGAGGGTGCTGCACTCCAGGCCCAGGGACAGCCAAGACTCCCAGCTGGGTCGCCCAGGGGTTTGGGCCGTCCCTCCCTTGCACAGGCCCAGTGGGGGGGGCGTGCAGCAAGGGGGGCCCTGGGGTGTGTGTGTGTGTGTGTGTGTGTGAGAGAGAGAGGACAGAGGGAATCAAGGGGGGCGGCCAAGGGAGCGCACACTCATCCCTGCCGTATGTGATGTGTTCCCTTGTGTTTCTCTGCACCCTTCTGCAGGTCGTCCACGCCCTCAACGACGTCCTGCTCCCGCGAATCATCCGCCTGCGTGACGTGGATGATACCATGGCCGGCTTCACTGCCCTTGGGTTCCCCAACTGCGGGGGAGCCCTGGACGCCACCCACATCCCCATCCGGGCCCCGGACCATCGAGCGGGCCACTTCATGAACTGCAAGGGGTACTGCTCCATCGTTCTGCAGGCCCTCGTGGACCACCAGGGCCACTTCGTGGACATTTACGGGGGCTGGTCCGGCCGGGCACATGATGCCTGCATCCTCCGGAACTCTGGACTGTTTCGCAGGTTGGAGGCGGGCACCTACTTCCCCCGGCGGGACTTGACTGTTGGGGATGTGCCTATGCCCATCTGCGTCGTCGGGGACGCGGCCTACCCCCTGATGCCCTGGCTAATGCGGCCCTACACGGGGCAGCCGGACCAGAACCGGGCCCGGTTCAACAACCGCCTCAACCGTGCCCGAAACCCAGTGGAGCTGGCCTTTGGACATTTAAAGGCCCGCTTCCATTGCTTGCTCATCCGTCTCGAGATGGGTGAGCAGAATGCAACGGAGGTACTGGCCGCGTGCTGCGTGCTCCACAACATTGTGGAGCGCAGGGGAGAGGCCTTCCTCCCTGCATGGATGGCAGCCGAGGCACAGACCTTGGAACAGCCCGACACAGCTGCCGTCCGCCAGGCGCGCCAGGATGCGGTGCGCATCAGAGAGGCCATGGTGGACATGTTTGCCCAAGCCCCGTAGTAGGGTCACCTGGGTCTCCCCAGACTACTCCCGCCCGTCCCCTACCCTTCCCCACCCTCTCCCCTTACCTCCCCCCCAATTATAAAGCGTTGGGTCAAAGCATGTCGGCCGTCATCGATACTGTTCGTTGGGTGCGTCGGGCTTAGTTAGGGTTTTTCTTTTTAGCTTAGGCTAGGGTTTAGGCCACCATCGCCTGTCCCGAAGAACAGCCACGAGGATTCGGGGTTTGTGCGGAAGGCTGAAGTCAGCATACCTGATTCCAGTCATCTTCCGTCGAGAGATCTTCTGGCTGTTCCTCTCCTGAGGCCCGGAAGGACCAAAGGATTGAGGTGGCCAGCAACACCGTCATCTTCCGTCGAGGGATCTCCTGGCTGTTCCTCTCCTGAGGCCCGGAAGGACCTTATTTTCCGGAATAAGGACTTATGCCCGAGCAGGAGCAGCGTAGGTTTTCCGGAATAACGGCTGATTTTGTACAGTAGAGCGTCGTTGCTTTTCTGGAAATTCAAGCGGCAGTGTAGACAGCTTGCATGATTTTCCGGAATAAGTGGCCAAGTGTAGACACAGCCATTGATAATACAGTGAGATTGTATTCATTCAGTTGATTTAATTGCTGATCACTTCAGTTCCCTTCACCCTGTCTTCATAGACCAGTAAAACTTTGAAATGGATTCTTCAGAGGGGTAGCCCTCAAAGTAAAGTTTATTCAAACTGTTAGGAAGGCAACATGGAGTCGTGTGCTGAAGGAAACTCCTTAGTCTTTCTTCTTGTACTAATGTTTGCTGATATTCAAATTAATTCAGTTGACAAATAAGGAGTTAACAAGCTTCAGAGGGTAGCCGAGTGAGTCTGTACAAGATACACTTGAAAACCATCAAATAGTCTAGTAGCACTTTAAAGACTAATAAAACATGTAGATGGTATCATGAACTTTCATGGGAACAGTCCACTTCTTCAGATAACTGGTCATCTGAAGAAGTGGTCTGTGCCTATGAAAGCTCATGATACCATCTACATGTTTTGTTAGTCTTTAAAGTGCTACCAGACTATTTGATGGTTTTTTTAAGTTTAAGGAGTTTACAGACCATCAAGACAGCATGGGAAGGAAACAGAGCAAACACCTATTCCTTTAATTAGGACAGAATTGTTTAACAACTCCTCCAGCATGCCTGGTTTAAACATACTTTAGATGTATTTTTATCATCTCTATCACTCTTAATACTCACAACATGCTAGAATAGTGGTCCCCAACCTTTTGGGGCTGTTGGGTGCCCGGGAGTGAGAACCGTGCATGTGCCGCACACCTGGAGTGGGGGCCACGCATGCAACATGTGCCCAGGGCACAAGAATAACTTGAGCTGGCCCAGATCACTCAGCAGGTGCATGTAAGTGCCCCGGCGGGCACCACGGCACCCACAGGCACCACGTTGGGGACCACCGTACTAGAATATTAGGTTTCAAGTGATACCTCATCTAGCATATTTTGTGCAATGATCATTACAGCTGGACATGGGGGGGGGGGGTCCGTCACAATGGGAAAATGTTACAGCAGGGTAGAGACAATTAATGGCATGGTGGAAATGGGTAAACTTTACCCTATATAAAGATCAAATGGTTCCATAAGTAACTGTACATCACAGTCTAAGTATTGATATCTATCCACTGGTGCCTCTGGAAATCCAGTTAACAAAACATTTAAGTATGTATTCCACTAAACATCATGACTAAGATACATTGTGATAAAAGTCATTATGCCTGTATTGTTGGATTAGAATCCATTGTATGGCAAAATGGGTATTTCTTTAAACCCTCTGTGCAGCAATATATGTGTAATGTAACCACATTCAGCATACTTAAATTTGAATATTATTTTTCAGTACCAAAAGAGAAGTGTTAAGATAGTGGCTAATGTTATTGATTTTGGTTTATCATTAGGAGTTAATTGGATAGAGCTATATAATTATAGCTATTAAAATGTGCATAGTAGCCAACTAACTAATGTCACTGGTGTTTAAATTCAAACAGTTTGCCAATTTTACATCAAGGGTGTAAAATCCTCAGAATTTCAGATAAAGCTAAACAAATAAGTATTCATCACGGATATGATATGAAATACATTGGAATATTGTTCATTGCCATGTGTGGTATGTGCTGTTAGAAGAAATGACTGTGTCTCACACTCAAGCCACAGGCTGAGTTTGGGGGTACAGTACACAGCCCTAAAACAATTGCAAAGAATTTAAAGTGTGGCCCACTCAATAATTGTTCTTGAGGGATCAAAGGGGGGATAATATAGCAAAAAAGTAGTATTTTATTATTGGTAGAAGCATAAAGTGGCGTGTTCTTGCCATGGGACTCTGAGTTCAATTCCTGAGCACCTGTCCTTCCAGCTCAGAACTGGAGAAAACAGATCCAAATCCACTGATTTCAGAAGACTTTTGCCCCATTACAGAAGAGCTGTCTTATGCCCACAGCATCTAATTCCTACCAAATGTCTGGCCTAGCCTTACCTTCAGGCACTTATTCGCAAGCAGGTTCTGCATGAACAATTAATTCCACACAGAGATCATTTGAATGTGAAGTGACCTTTTTATTTATTTTGCCCTTAAAACAGAAGCAGCAGCGACAGCCAAATCAGCAGACTGACCACAGGGTGCTACACAAAGAGCTTTTATTGCCTGCAGTGAACATAAACCTTAGCAGGTCTTTTGAAGCTGCCTTGAAGGAGAAATGACAGAGCAATAATACCTTAGAGCAAAGTAATGCTTTTTAGGGTGTTACACCTTATTCCTTGAATGCTTTACAGTTACTCCACAAAGGGTTGCCTGTCTATTAATGCTATCCCCCGCGTCTCTGAGGTTTGACCTTCTTTCAGCACAGTTTGGATTCCTTTAAATCCATCAGGGAAGTTCAGTTTCTTTCTTTTTTCTTTTTCTTTTTTTTTTTTAATCCCTTTCCAGATTGGATTAGAGCTGAGGGGGCCTAGCAGGAAAAGCCCTGAGCCAAATCCAAATGATTGTCTTTTGCAAGCTCCACTGAACTCTGGGAGCCCCTGTGCGCTAAGCTCGCCTTGTAGCTTTGACCATAGCCCCTGAGCAAGCTTGCAGCCAATGCAGGTGCTTTGTGGCTCACCCCAGAGGTGTTACCAGGGCTGGCTCTAGGCGCCAGCAAACCAAGCACGTGCTTGGGGAAGCATATTTGCAGGGGCAGCATTCCGGCCAGCCTTACCACCTGACGCGGGCCTGCCTGTGGCTGCCCAAGGCAATGGGTGGGGTGGCGGAGCTGGCAGAGGGGAGCTCTGCAGGGAAGGCGCCGGGCAGCAGGGAGACAAAGGCAGGGAGGGAAGAGGGAGAGGGAGCAGGGCCATGCGGCAGGATGCCAGAGCCCAGTCACCCCCGCCCCTTGCAGCCTCCCCCCCAGAGGCTGCGCTAAGCGGCAACTGAAGTTCAACCCCCTCTCTCCCCCCACCTGTCCCCTTCCCTCCGGCCTCTTGTCTAAGCAGCCAGGAGAGCTCGGCGCACCCTCCGCCTGCTCTGCGCGGAGCTTGGACCCTGGCGCAGCCAGCGCCCCACCCAGCGCTCTGCCTCGCTCCTGCTCCCAGGTGTTTGCCCGGGGCAGCCTCAGCTCTTCTGCAGCACCCCCGGGAGCCACTGGCCACAGAGTCCCTCGCGGCGGCTGCAGGCGAGCCCTGGCCTGGCGGCTCCTCTCTCTGCTCTTGCAGGGGAGGGGAGTCCGCAACGCCCCGCTTCGCACGGGGAATGGTGTGTACAGCTGCAGAGAAAGGGAAGTCGGGGGACCCGTGACACTCTCCCCCCTCCCCCAGGGCGCTCTGACATTTCCGCGTGAGCTGTGAGAAAGGGACACGAGGGTTTGGCGGGGAGAGGGAAAGGAGACGGAGTTCGGTCAGTGCGGGGAGGTGGGAGAGGAAAGCGGACTGGGTCTGGTCGGGAGTGGGGGGATCAGGTTTGGCTGGGAGGGAAGAGAGGGCGCAGGGTGGATTAGCTGGGGGACAGAATGGGGTTGCACTGGGTCCTGTCACTGAGGGGTCAGGTTTGCCTGGGAGGGGAGAGAGGGTGGAAACTGGGTTTGGTGAGTGTGTGTGGGGGGGGCAGGGGGAGGGTCGGGATGTGTGTGGAGGGGAGACAGGAGTAGGCTGGGTTTGGCCGGAGGGCATGGTGGGAATCAAAGAGCCGCAAGGTGACAGGGGCACTTTCCTCGTCAGTGCCTGTCCTACAGCAGCAGGCCAAGGTGGCGGGGCAGACAAGGCCAAAAAATATTTTGCTTGGGGCAGCAAAAAACCTAGAGCTGGCCCTGGGTGTTACACTATTGTGCCACTGATCTGTGTCCCATGTTGGATGGTGACCGGAAAGGCAGGAGCTTCATGCTCACTCGCAGCTCCGTGGCTCAGTTATTTGTCTTGGGGTGTGCACCACTGGAGGCTGCCAGCGCCTGCCCACCCCTTTGCAGAGGAAATGACTAGACAGTCTGGATTAGTTCATTGGCAACAATATCACAGTCCTACCCTACCATCTCTGCTGTGCCACAGGTGCTTTTGCTCTCACACGGAGGTGAAAGGGCACTTGCACTGTGTTATTCATCAGGGGGACAAAATGCGCCGGGACTCCTGGCCAGGCAAGCCTGACAATTACAGACCGGTAAGTCTAACTTCAGTACCTGGCAAATTAGTCGAAACAATAGTAAAGAATAAAATTGTGAAGCATGTAGAAGAACATAATTTGTTGGACAAAAATCAACATGGTTTCTGTAAAGGGAAATCCTGTCTTACTAATCTATTAGAGTTCTTTGAAGGGGTTAACAAACATGCAGACAAGGGGGATCCAGTAGATATAGTATACTTGGATTTTCAGAAAGCCTTTGACAAGGTCCCTCACCAAAGGCTCTTGTGTAAATTACATGGCCATGGGATAAGAGGGAAGGTCCTTTCTTGGATTGAGAACTGGTTAAAAGACAGGAAACAAAGGGTAGGAATAAATGGTAAATTTTCAGATTGGAGAGGGGTAACTAGTGGTGCCCCCAAGGGTCAGTCCTGGGACCAATCCTATTCAATTTATTCATAAATGATCTGGAGAAAGGGGTAAACAGTGAGGTAGTAAAGTTTGCGAATGATACCAAACTGTTTAGGATAGTCAAGACAGAAGCAGACTGTGAGGGTCTCCAAGAAGATCTCACCAAACTCAGTGAGTGGGCAGCAAAATGGCAAATGAAATTTAATGTGGATAAGTGTAAAGTAATGCACATTGGGAAAAATAACCCCAACTATACATACAGAATGATGGGGGCTAATTTGGCTATGACAAATCAGGAAAGGGATCTTGGAGTTATCGTGGACAGTTCTCTGAAAACTTCCACGCAGTGTGCAGCGGCGGTCAAAAAGGCAAATAGGATGCTAGGAATTATTAAGAAAGGGATAGAAAATAAGACAGAGAATATCTTACTGCCCCTGTATAAAACTATGGTACGCCCACATCTTGAATACTGTGTACAGATGTGGTCTTCTCACCTCAAAAAAGATATTTTGGCCTTGGAAAGGGTTCAGAAAAGGGCAACTAAAATGATTAGGGGTTTGGAACGGGTCCCATATGAGGAGAGGTTAAAGCGACTGGGACTTTTCAGTTTAGAAAAGAGGAGACTGAGGGGGGATAGGATAGAGGTCTATAAAATCATGAGTGGTGTGGAGAGGGAGGATAAAGAAAAGTTATTTATTGGTTCCCTAAATAGAAGAACTAGAGGACACCAAATGAAATTAATGGGTAGCAGGTTTAAAACTAATAAAAGAAAGTTCTTCACACAGCGTGTAGTTAACCTGTGGAACTCCTTGCCAGAGGAGGCTGTGAAGGCTAGGACTTAACAAAGTTTAAAGAGAAGCTAGATAATTTCATGGAGGTTAGGTCCATAAAAGGTTATTAGCCAGGGGATAAAATGGTGTCCTTGGCCTCTGTTCGTCAGAGGCTGGAGAGGGATGGCAGGAGACAAATCGCTTGATCATTGTCTTCGGTCCATTCTCTCTGGGGCACCTGGTGCTGGCCACTGTCGGCAGACAGGATACTGGGCTAGAAGGACCTTTGGTCTGACCCAATACGGCCGTTCTTATGTTCTTATGTTTTTCCCCCAGCCATGTGCCTTCCAGCACCATGTGCCTGGCAGAACATTGCCCAGAGTCAGTCTGAATATCTGGCATGTTACACACTCAGTCCAGGGGAGACCTATTCCTGAGTGCAAGCAGAACCTCTGTGAAGAGTGTCCCCTGGATTCATCGTGATTAAGGCCAGATGGGGCCATTAAACCATCAGGTCTGAGCTCCTGCATAGTGCAGGTTTAGGGTTCGTATTCCCCTTCTGCCACTGACTCTCTGTGCGACCCCCAGTGAGCATGCACCCTCTCTGGGATGCAGCGCCAACACTGCCATGTAGACATGCCCTCCCAGCCCCCAAAGAGGCCTCATGAAGCTCAGTTACTCAAACTGCCCTAAAATGCTTTGTGTCCCCTGGATGAAAAGTGGAAGGGAAGAGTAATACATAGAATAGGAACACAGGTGGGGAGAGTCATCTAAGTGAACAAGTCACTTAGATGCAACTTTCCCATGCCAGTGGTTTGCATTGTAACCTTCCCTACGCCCCTTTTATTCTCATTGGCTGTCTTGGGGTACTGCTGTGTGCCTGCTTTCCTGGATTTCCCCAGTGCTGAGCTGAGGAGGGCTTAATCCATTCCCCATTCAAAGCCCACGTTGGTGCTATCTTGAAGATGCAGCAATACTTTGCACAGTACTGGCACCTGCCCTCCAAAGAGCTCCAAGTAAGTTGTGAATCTCAAATCCACCTCAATCTCAATTCAGGTCACGGCAGTAGGGAAGTCAGAACCCTACTGCACAGATGCGTGAGTGACAGCACAGAGAAGCCATCTGTCTTGTTTGACATCACGGAGCTAATCAGTGGCAGAGCTGGGGAAAGAACCAAGGAGTTCCAGACACCTAGCCTGGCTTGCTGGGTTGGATTCTCAGCTGTGAACATCAGCCCAAATGAGTCACCACATCTATGGTACATGACACAACAGCTATTATGCAGATTCTTCTAAGGAATAGTCAGCTTGAGCAAATCTTAATTCAGAGACCTCCCCACTCCCATCTTCAGGTCTGATTATTACAGAATATGAATGGAATGGACCCAAGCCTGTTTGCTCTCTAGGACATCAGCCCCGCAGCTTTTCACTGTTTATGTTAATCAAAGTCTTAAAAGAACCAGAGAGATTGTGATGGAACAATTGGAGAAGAACCAATAGATCCATAGAAAACATAAAGCTAACAATATTTAGGGGGGAAAGAACTAGTGGATGTATGCAGTCAGACCCCATGATCCTGTTAGGATAGGAATCAATTCAGCAGGATACCATGGATGGTAAATAGCCAGAGCTTTCAGTCATTGGAAAGGACGTTGGCAATTGGCATTGGCAAAAAATAAGTAATAAAATTGCTCTCTTTGATCTGTAGGGTAGGACTGTGATATTGTTGCCAATGAACTAAATCTCAGATCTGCCAAAGGTATTTAGGAACCTAACTCCTGGCATCTTTCAAATCTGGTATTATTACTCATTCCGCCCCTTGTACCATTCTTTGGGCTATCAATGACTTTAAGGAGAGCTTGTGCATGCAAAAATCAGGCTATGAAGTGACTCCAGTTCTTAAAATTTGGCCTCCTGGTTCCAATAGGAGCTTTATTCAGTCTGAGTAATGTCTAATTAGCAACTGAGATAGGGTCTTAGAGTGAGCCAACCTGTCCAGCGGTGAAGTGCAGATTTCCTTCTCAGCTGAATAGGAGACATTTGGCTGTCTGAGAGAAGTGCCATGCTGGACCATCTTTCACAGAAGGACAGTATGGAGTCGAACCTTAGCTGGCTCCGTTGTGGTGAAGGCAGCCTTTACAAGTTCCCAAGAGTAATGTGTCAGAAGCAGGGGAGACTAAGAATTAACCATGTCTACTTGACAGAATCCCACACAACTCACACATTGATACATCCATTGTGCTCACTCCTTCTCCACAGCCACATACTGCAAAACCAAATAAGGCTAGATCCAAAGTCCAAATCCTCCCCAATACAAATAATCAGTTTTGCAGCATTTGGAGTTTTTCTTTAAGCCCCTTTTTCATGTTCCTGTGTGAGAATTTCTGCCTTTGCTTAAAAACAAGGACTTTTTTTTCAAGCCCTGGTGTTTGTAGGGGGAAAAAAGCTTAAACATGTGATCTGAGGGCAGCAACCAGAAGTCAAATAAAATGAACTCCCCATCTTCATTCACTTTTCTAACTCATTATTTTTGAGGCCTGACTCCTGGTTTTTGAATGGGTGTGGCTGGCAACGCTGAACCCTTGAAAATTCCCAAGTAGTACATACCATTAGATGCACCAACATCCTGTGAGAAACAACTGAACATGTCATAGTTTGATACTTCCTTTCATGTGGCTGCCAGATGAGGTGGCAAAGCATCTGGAGAAGGCCAAATATACAACTGCCTCCAAGATGCGGGGGCAAAAACAGCCCACAACAAATCCGTTCATTAAATAAAGTCTATGCAAGAGCTTTAAAATAGACCATGGGAAGATTCAGGCAGCATGTGGGCTGGTTGAAGATCATTGAGGGGTGTGGAAAATATGATTCCATATTACTTACAACATGCGGTAACATTGTAACAACAAAATATCCAACCCACTATTTTCTAATTTGGTCTCAACCAGGCTGATAAGTAGAGGCAGAGAGAGGAGCAAGGACATAAGAATGGAAGCTCGATTTCTTGGGCACCATTAATTCCCTGCAATTCTCAGGTTTCTACTTGTTTTGGAAACTTTCGCAATAACGGTTTAAATGAGTCATTTATCAATTAAATGTGCGATTTTGCAAGGCAAATTAAAACCCATGCTCTGTTTAATTAATAGGACTGCTTAATATTAGATAAATTAGGGATACTGTTGATGAGCTAATTTGTTAATTAATGGAAGCCTTGGGGCTCTTGTTTTATTAAACTCTGACAAATTCTTTAATCTGAATGTGGAATTTCTCCTGTAGAAACACTAGCATTTTGCAAGTTGTTTGGGCTGAATTGTGTCTGTAATGCACCGAAAGGAGCCATCGCCACACAAACACAAAACGAGTGCTAAAACCCATCAAACTCTGACCTTTCCACTAGCTCACACACACAGCAACGTTTTATGTGCACTTAATCATCCCTTTGCAAAGAGGAAATTGCAAAGCAGGGGGAAAATCAGGTCCTAAAGTTGCTGTTCTCCCCCAGGGCAGTCAGGAAGTGCAAAGGCAACACAAAGCTGAAAAGTATGGAAGTATTTTTCCCCAAGTTCACAATAAGCAAGCACAATCTGTGACTTCCTGGAAGTCTGAGGTCACCTTGGGTACATCTACACAGTAGCATTATTTCGGAGTAACTGATGTTATTCCGAAATAACATAGTACGTGTCTACACTATAAGCCGTTATTCTGAAATAATGTCAAGCTACAGCATTTCTTACTCCAACTCATGGTAACCCTCATTTCATGAGGCGTGTGGGAAGTTGAAGGAAGGGTGTTCTTCTTTCGCCTTTCTGCTGTGTGGATAGCGCCAAAAGCTGAATTAAGCTATTTCGACTTAAGCTATGCAATTGGCGTAGCTGAAGTTACGAAGCTTACTTTGACTTTAGCCCTGTTGTGTAGACGTACCCCTAGACGTATCAGGTAAGTGAATGTAATGGTGGTGTAAGATGCCAGATTGTCAGCCTAAATATTGAAATACCCTGCTTATTCACAGGACCTTGTTTCACAGTTTGAGCCCTGGCTACAATGATGTGCAGCGTACCCACCTCCATAAATTGTCTCTACCCATTATAGTGCCTTGCCACTGTGGGGCAGACATCATCATCTCCAGGGTGGCAAATCTTTCCCTCTCTGATAAATCTCATACACAGTGGCAGGCTGTGCTTTTCCTTGCACACAAGGGAATGAGAACACCTAGGTCTCATCCAGGGGTGAGGATCCCATGGCCCTGGGGCAGCCCCCAGCTTGCCTGCATCTGGCTCCTGAGTCTCAGGGTTCTCTCCCCACAGCATCGGGGTGCCAAGCTGATGCTCCAGCACTGCGCCCACCCCCCTCCTGCCCAGACCCCAAGCCCACTTCCTGGCAACTCCCTCCCACATGCTGAACTCCTCATTTTTGGCCCCACCCCAGAGCACAGGGAGGCCCATAAAATCTACTAGACTGGACTGCCCTGGTTTCTGCTGTGAGAGGGGGTCTTTCTGCTTTCCAGCTGGGTTTTTTCTTCTTCTCACTTTTATGTGGCCCCAACTTATTTCTCTGTGGGTCAGTGGCCCCCAACCCAAAAAAGGTTCCCCACCCTGGGTCTAATCGATGGACAGTGTTCTGTGCTACATGTGACAGCCAGGAGAGGGTTATTCAGATTTCAAGTATCAGTGGATGGCAAACTCCTGCCCTCCAGATCATTGATCAGCCAATGACCCATCAGTCTGATGATGTAATACTCCTAACTTTCATTCCATTGGTCAAACATCCTGTCAATTAATATCTTGTTGGGGTTTTGTTTGGGTCAATTTCTATGAATAGTGGTCTGCTCTGCCCCAGTGGAATCAGCTGGTGACATGTGTGGCTCCCACTTAGTCTAGCTTGCTGGTGGAGGAGTCCCTCTTGGATTAAACAAGCTGGTTTTCTAACTTGACAGCAGACTCTTCAATAGGGTAACTGTGAAACTACAACAGGAAAAGATTCAAGGAGGAAAGATGGTCTGGAAGCCATACTAGATTGGCGTTCATAAGACCAAGGTTCCTTTCCTAGCCCTGCTGTGGATTCTTTGAGTGAGTCTCAGTCCGCCCCAAATTGAATCTGTAAAATGGGAATAACATTCCATCCATGCCTTACTGGAGCATTATAAAGATACATTCATTCATGGTTGTGACTTGAGGCACTTAGCTGCTTGTTCAGAGTGGCCATATAAATATGATGGACAAATCCACAAACCACCCTTCTCCAAAACAGCACAAAACAAAACAACCTCCAGACATAGTTTATTCCCTGCTACCTCTTTTCCTCTTGTCAAATTGTCTATAAGCAAACTGGGAAACTGCCGGGTATTTTCTTTAATCAAAATCCTTCCTGAGTTTCCATGTGAATAATGCTTGGTTTTAGTTGAGCTGGTCAAAAAATTGGGTATCTAGCCAAAGAGAAATGCCAGTATTTCAATACCTGTTTTTCTCCCCCACAAGGGGCAAACATTCAAAATATCAAAAATGCTCACAGAACAAAAATGTTCCTGTGGTGGGGCGACTGACCCACGCTGGCCAGAAAGGGTTAAAGCAGGCTGGAGGGAGCCAGCCCAGAGCCCTGGCCAATCAGAGAGAAGCTTTTAAGGAGCCAATCAGAGGGAAGTTTGCTGGGGCTGCCCTGTATATAAGGAGCTGCCCAGCCAAGAGAAATGGTTGGGTACTGATCAGAGAGGGTGCAGGACTGGTTCCCAGAGAGGCAGTGCTGGGGAAGCTCAGGGGGCTAGAGAGGGAGACACCAGCCTGATACCTGCCTAGCTACTTGCCTTGTTACAGGGGCCAGGAGGATGCAGAGGGGAAGTGGCCCAGGGAACAGAAGATAGTGAAGGGCAGTAGAGGACGGCCAGACAAGGCTGCTAGGTTGGGACTTGGAAATGTCAAAAGGAACTTTTCTGGCATTTTCTAATCACAGCAAAATGTGCCACTGAGAACTGTCCTGTTAGAAAAATAACTGGAAACCTTGGACAAAATTGATATTTTCCCCTGAAAAACTTTGATTTTGATAAAATCCCAGACTATATCAGCAATGTGTTTTGACCAAAAAATTTCAAGCAACTCTAGGGGGAGCTTTTCAAAAAGCAATTTGGCTGCTAACTCCCATTGTAAGTCAATGGTGTTGGGCACCTACTTAGTATGTTTGAAAATCTTCCTCAGAATCTCTAGATTATTTGCAGATTGCAAAATCCCAAATCCATCCTGTGCATGTTAACTACAAGAGATGCAGAGCATTGTTTCTTCTCCTTGCAGGGATGGTTTTCCCAAAGCCCAAGGCTGTTCTGATTGGTTATGTCTACACTACAGAGTTTTGTCAGAAAAATGGCAGTTTTTCTGACAAAACTTGAGGAACGTCCACACTGCAATTGTGTTCTTCCGTAGGAAAATCGAAAGAACAGAGCAGTTTTTCTAGCATTAGTAATCCTCATCCTATGAGGAAGAAGCCTTTTTGCAAAAGAGCTCTTTCGCAAAAAGGCATGCCTGGATGGAGAAGAGGGAGTTCTTTTGAAAGAAGAGGAAAGAGGAAACAGACAGGTGCCCTGGTGGCCACTCCATCCATAGTAATCACAGCTTACATGCAAGCGAGTGTCCATTCAGTGTGGATGCTCTCTTTCGAAAAAGCAAATTGCTTTTTCGATGCACTTTTGCAGTATGGGAGCTCTCTTTCGGAAGAAGTTTTTCCAGAAGATCTCTTCCAAAAAAAGCTTCTTCCAAAAGAAGCCTGCAGTCTACACGTAGCCACCCAGACATTGTTTCAGAGCCTTCCCAACCTTTTTCCTTGCATCTAGTAATTTGGCAGAACTGCCAACAGAATTATGCCCCTGCCGTCGCATCTGAAGACTACAAACATGCCACTCTGTTTGCCAGCCCCCTGAATTTATAGCCAGTGGTTTGGCATGTAAATATTTCTTTACCCTTTTCCTTCACAAAAATTTATTTCTGCTGCCTAGGAAGAGCATGATTTCTCAGCACCTGCAGTACCAGCTCTGTCTTTTGCAGATCAACTTTTAGATCTCTCTTCTGAGGAGGAGGAGAGGGGAAAAAATCTGTTGACACAATTCTGAGAGAAATTTTAGGGAACTTTTTAAAAAATCAATGGAGCAGCTCATTGTACATGGAGGAGGTAAACCAGTTAATTTGCTTTAATAAACAGGTGGTGTTAATTGAGCTCATTCTTGTAAATTAATACAACTCTAGAAAATAGACCAGGCAAAATGGGGAGAGAGGAAAAGGGGCGAGAGAGCTAGGAAAGGAAAAGGGTTATTTCATGTTTGGAAGATGATTTTTTCCCAAAGGCTTGTAAAAGAAATGGGTGTATGAACAATGTGTTTAGCTGGAATTCACGGTTGTTGGATCCTTAGTCAGCAGGTGTTTAAGTGCTTTGAATAATTAGGGCTCACCAAACATCTCAAGAAAAAAACCCATTAATGTTAATATTGGCAAAATAGTGGTAGAGATGAAAAGGTTTGTATCCTTTGCAAAGCTGCCCCACACCTTAGGAAGAGAATGCAACTGGATAGGTAGGTAGAGAAGAAAGATTCGGCCTGCTTTTGCCAAACCCCTCCATTCATTTTTACCCTATGAGCTACAAATAAAAGGCTATGTCTCTCATTCCCATACACCCCTAAACCATGCAGTCCCCCCTGCTGTCATTAGCTCTGGCCTTAGGCTGCCTGTGCTGTGTCGCAGATTCTGCAACATAAAGACAAAGCCATTTTTATTTTATTTTCTTGTCAATTGCAACTGGGTTCAGCATGTCATCTCAGAAAGCCGCCACCGCCCCTTCTCTTGTACACCCTAATCTCCTTAAGTGCTGGCAGATAATCACTCTGGTCACCTTTGTTCCTTCCTACACTGATGTTGCCAACTACTACATCACACTATTTCACGCTCTTTAGACTACACTGCACATTTCAGCTTAGCCACTGCTTTATGGTTCTAATTTATATTCTGTAAAACAGCACTACTACTCCTGTTCAGGGCTGCTGCCTACCTGACTAATGCTACCATCTCGCAAAGACACATCATGTCAGAAAGAGGGGTGAGGGAGAAGCATGAAACCTTTGGTATGAAGACCAAAGAACCCATGCAATTGATTCCACTCCAACCTACCCTGGATACCAACCCAATTGTCTGGGATGAATCCCGGAGGAAGGGAGCAGGGGCTTTTTAGGGTAGCCAACCCTCCAGGATTGGGCTGCAGTCACCCAAAATCAGCATCCTGGAATTGCTTCAGTCAGAATTCCCTGGGGCTTATAACCAGATAGGGGTTCCTACCCCACAACACCAAACTTGTCATGCACACATGTATCTAGGCCAATTTCCCCCTGTGCCCACTAGAGGACCATTACATCCAGTACAGTAAAAACAGACCATGGGGCAAATTTTTCTGCAGCTGGGAATTGTTGCAGCTAGGCTGAAGTAAATGGAGCTCTGTGGAGAATTTGACCACAAAGCATGAAACTATCACCAGGAAACCCCAAGCCAGTCAAGCTTATAAAGATTCAAAATGCTAGTCAGGCAAGGAGATGTGATTGGGTTGGACAGGCTACCAAGAGCATTACAGGTTTTGACAGGCCAGCTGGGGATTCCATTCAGCAACAGGTGCTCCACCACCAAATTCCAGTCAGAAACAAGCACTCCACTGCCAAATTCCAGCCCAAAAGGGGCTCTTTATCCCTCAAATTCCAGTAAAAAATGGGCTCTCCATAGTGTTGTCAATGTTGAAGATATTCTGGGAGATTTTTTTCCCCAATATAACGCAATGTCATATTTTTAAAATATCCTACTAAAATCTCTAAGATTGCTTTCAATAGTCATGGGAAGATCCATGGTGATTCCAGGAGACTCACGGCCAATCCCGGAGGATTGGCAACCCTAGCTCTCTGCCACCAAGTTCCAGTCAGAAACTGGCTCTCCACCACAACATTCCAGTCAGAAACTGTCCCTGCCCCCACAGACTTGTGGTCAGGAACAGGTGCCCTCCCTCTTTTTGGAGAAGATACCCATTTCCACTGAACAATTGGTTACATTCAGCATGAGACAGTGGAAAATTAGCCCCTTCTGAACACCACTGGTATGAGCACCCACACATAATGGCTGTGTCTACATTGGCATCCCTTTCCGGAAAAGGGATGCTAATGTAGACTTTGGAATAGGCAAATCCGTGGGGGATTTAAATATCCCCCGCGGCATTTGCATTAACATGGCTGCCGCTTTTTTCCAGCTTGGGGAAAAGCCGGAGAAAAGCGCCAGTCTAGACATGATTCTCCGGAAAATAAAGCCTTTTCCGGAGGATTTCTTATTCCTACTTGAAAGTAGGAATAAGAGATCCTCCGGAAAAGGGCTTATTTTCCGGAGAATCACATATAGACTGATGCTTTTCTCCGGCTTATCTCCAAGCCGGAAAAAAGCGGCAGCCATGTTAATGCAAATGCCGTGGGGGATATTTAAATCCCCCACGGATTTGCAATTGCGACTCGTCTCATTAGCATCCCTTTTCCGGAAAGGGATGCCAATGTAGACGTAGCCACAGTGTTAACAAAGGACAAACAGCTGGGTACTGACTAAGTCATAAACCTCAAGCCAGAAACCAGCAACTTGCTCCCAGTTCTCTCTTTTTCATTGGCTGCTGCAATGGAATCACCCTGCCATTTGCACTCAGAGCTTTCAAACTAACTCTGAAGCTGACCCTTTGCTGCCTCTGTACAAGCCCTGAGGTGCCTGGAGCCTCCTCTTAAGCTCCTGAAGCTAGTGCAATGGATCTAGCTAGCTATTTATACTACACTCATTGCCTTGGTACTTGGCACAGTTACCAGGTGAATTGCATCTTTGATCTATCCTGGGCTCTTGCAGTCCACCTCTCTCAGCTTTGGGCTGTTAACTGTCAGGTAGGATGGGATCACATAGGCAGGGCTGTCCCAAGCATGGTGAGAGGCCTGAGGCAACTCCCTCCCTTTGCTCCTTGCCCTCTCACTGCATTCTCCATGGGTGGCAGGAACACCCCAGCAGATCCCCAAAGTCCAATGCTGTGCGTAGTGATAAATCTGCAGCCATTCTGCAGGCACTCAGGACAACGTGTTGCCATGTAGGATGGATGGACAGCGGCACCAAGATATGGGAAGAAGCTATTAACTGCTGTGAGAAAGAACACCCTACCCCCACATACACACACTAGAAATGAAATTTAATCAGCACAGAGAATGATCAGACTTGGGACTGCAGCTGTGATGAGAAATTGCTCACCCTTGGCAGAATATATGGAAAATAAACCCCCGCGTGATGTGCTAAGTGATAAATATCTTATTACTGGATGCACTTTATTTATACAGGCCCACTACTGTAAATTGCACATTACACTTTTTAAAAAAAAGTCTAATTTACTCCAATTGGGCCATGCATCATTTTTTCCTCCAAACCAGATCAACCCAGAGTCCAAGTCAATGGCACCCTCATTTGTTTTTAGATATTTGTATCTGCCACACTAGCCATCATGTTATCAAGTAAATACAGGAAACCAGGCAGCTGCCAGCAGAGATGCACCGAGAGCCTCCGTTATCTTTGTTTTTAATAGACTGTCTGTTCCTAGGATATATTTGCTTTCAGCGCTTAAAAAAAAAAAGCCATGAGCTTCACATTACACTGCAGAAGTTTGCCAAGTTTCTGGCTCAACAAACTTTTGCCAGCAATGGGTCCAAGATAATGCATAAGTCCCCAAGAGAAAACGCAACATTTTTAGTTTAAGTAGATGATTACAAACAAGCGCCAAATAGCAAGTTCCTTTCAGTTTTCTCAAGAATTTGATCGAATAAAATTTTCAGTTTACATTGCCTATTTTTGCACCCTTTTTCTGTAAGGGTACCTCTACACAGCAACATTATTTTGAAATAACTAGTGTTATTTTGAAACCACTTAGTCTGTGTCTACACAGCAGGCAGTTATTTCGAAATAATGTTGAAATACTGTCAAGCTGGAGGACTTCTTACTCCAACTCCTGTAACCCTCATTGTACGAGGAGTAAAGGAAGTCGGAGGAAGAGTACTCTATTTCAAAATAAGTGCTAAGTAGACACTCCCAATTTCGAAATAAGCTACACAATTGACATAGCTCAATTTGTGTAGCTTATTTTGAGTTAAGCCCTGCTGTGTAGATGCACCCTAATAGTGTTTTCTTTCCATATATTATTCAGCCTCTAGATGTCTGTTTGATGTACAGTTTCAGACATGGTGCAATCCATGGTAAACATAGGAAACAAAGCTGGAATTTAAGATATGTGGAAACCTTTTTTGTTTGTAGCTGTAGTTGTTTTCTTTAATAAACATTTGGGCTGTGTCTAGATTGCATCCCTTTTCCATAAATGGGATGCAAATTAGACACATCGCAATTGCAAATGAAGCAGAGATTTAAATCCCCCCCGCTTCATTTGCATAAAAATGGCTGCCGCTTTTTTCTGGCTCAGAGCTTTGCCGGAAAAAAGAGCCAGTCTAGACATGGATCTTTCGTAGAATAAAGCTTTTTCTGAAAGATCCCTTATTTCTCTTTAAAAAAGGAATAAGGGATCTTTAGGAAAAGGCTTTATTTTCTGAAAGATCCATGTCTAGACTGGTGCTTTTTTCCGGCAAAGCTCTGAGCCGGAAAAAAGCGGCAGTCATTTTTATGCAAATGAAGCAGGGGGGATTTAAATCCCCGCTTCATTTGCAATTGCAATGTGTCTAATTTGCATCCCTTTTACGGAAAAGAGATGCAGTCTAGACACAACCTTCCTCTTTGTGGTCTGTGATTCCATATATCATACCATATACTTGCTTTGAATACTCTGTTGAATCTGATCCCTAGGAACAAGACAGTGAATTTTAAATAAATATTAGAAAGTATTAATGGAAAGTGAATTCTGAAAACATGATCTTGGCTGTTTTTCTGATCCCAGGGACTGTATTCTCTGACCCACCACCAAACAGCACAGGAACAAATGCTATCCCCTTTTCACTTAGGGTGCATCTACACAGCAGTGTTGTTTCAGAATAACTGACATTATTAAAAAATAACAAAGAGCAAGCCGTTATTTCTACACTGCAAGCCATTATTTCTATATAATGTCAAGCTGGAGGACTTCTTACTCTGACTCCTGTAACCCTCATTTCACGAGGCGTAAGGGAAGTCAAAGGAAGAGTGTTCCTCCTTCAACTTCCTGCTGTGTGGACAGCGCCAAAAGCCGAAATAAGCTATTTCAACTTAAGCTACACAATTGACATAGCTTAAGTTTCCTAGTTTAATTCAACTTTTGCCCTGTGTAGACGTGCTCTAAATGAATCAGGGAACAGATATAATAGCACAAGACCTGAGAATACAAACAGAGATCAGAAACTATTTACTGGCCAATAAATGTTCACAGAAATTATCCAGTCAAGAATTTCTTATACGGAGCAAGTTTGAAAAATTAAAGGCTTTTCAGAGGTGATTCCTAACTAGAAATGAAATGATTGAGATAAAAGGACTTGTTATGAGGTTTCTGCTTATTGTAGTTTTTTAGTTCAATTTTCACTAAGGATACATCTATACTGCAAGGCTTAACTCAAAATAAGCTACACAAATTAAGCTATATCAGTAGCATATCTTAT
Source organism: Pelodiscus sinensis (assembly GCF_049634645.1). Taxonomy (NCBI): domain Eukaryota; kingdom Metazoa; phylum Chordata; order Testudines; family Trionychidae; genus Pelodiscus; species Pelodiscus sinensis. Next base: position 36,476,562 of record NC_134725.1, read on the forward strand.
TCAGAAATAGCTTATTTCAAAATAGGAAGCGTCTACACAGCACTTACTTTAAAACAGCGCTTTCTTCCTCCAACTTCCCTTATTCCTCCTATAACGAGGGTTACAAGAATCAGAGTAAGAAGTCCTCCAGCTTGACAATATTTTGTCACTATTTCAAAATAACTGCTTGCTAAGTAGACACGGACTAAATTATTTCGGAATAGCGCTAGTTATCTTAAAATAGTGTTGCAATGTAGACGTATCCTAAGAAAATACTCACTGAAATCAATGGGAGTTAGAGAGAGTAAAGTGAAAAAGGACCATGGGACCATTATCTTATTATTATTAATACTACTAATAATAATTAATAGTATATACTTAATGCTACAATATAATTTCAACAAAAGACAAAGTAAGTGCTGTGATCTTCTATGGTATCCAAGCCTATAAAAGAAAGGGATCATTTGTATAAGATTGCTTCCACAGCCATTAACAACAAGATAATGTGCCACCAATGAGAGTGTGTTCCGGTGAAAAAAAGTAGCATCTGATTCTCTTCTTGTTCAGGCAGACTCCCAGTGGAAGATTTGTCTAAGGAGTACAGACTAAATTACACCACTCTGGACTCAGCCCTTTAGCATCTTGACAGCACTGCACAGACATTAACTAACCACTCAGTACGTCTCCTAAGATCCTGCCAAGGAGCCCTGCTAGGTAAAATTATGTGGAGGCAGAGAGGACTGGAATTAGCTCTGACGTCTTTCAATTAAACTCTGTGGAAGCCATCTCTCTTCCTCTTGAAGTTAGCAGTACAGTTCTTTCCCCCCAAATTCAGTTCCTGTCTCTCAATGACTCTTGCACAAAACATGACAGGCAGTTTACGAACAAATACACTGAAACATACAGCAGGTAACACTGTGATCTACAGAGAGACTTGAAGCACAAGGCTGCCTGGGAACCACAAACAAGGAGTACAAACTCCATGCAAGGAATTCAGGCAAACTTTAACTTAGAACTGGCCAGAAAACTCTAAGGGTATGTCTACACTATAAAGTTAATTCTAACTAACGGATATTAGTTCGAATTAACTTTGATAGGCGCTACACTAGCGCTCCGCTAGTTCGAACTTAATTCGAACTAGCGGAGCGCTTAGTTCGAACTAGGTAAACCTCATTCCACGAGGACTAAGCCTAGTTCGAACTTACTAGTTCGAATTAAGGGCTGTGCAGCCACTTAATTTGAACTAGTGGGAGGCTAGTCCTCCCCAGCTTTCCCTGGTGGCCACTCTGACCAACACCAGGGAAACTCGTCTGCCCCCCTCCCGGCCCCGGCCCCTTTAAAGGGGCACGGGCTGGCTACAGTGCCCGTGCCAGGTACAAGCCTGCCAGCACCCAGCCAGCAGACCCTGCACCTGGCACGGCTTGAGCCAGCCACCCGATGCTCCCCAGCCCTCCCCCTCTTCCCAGGACCAGGCTGGCGGCTCCCGGGAGCTTGCCCAGGACCGCAAGAGGCGGGCACCCGCCTGGTCCAGTGCAGACATCGTGGACCTCGTCCACGACCTCCGCACTAGGCACAGGAAAGCGGCTGTCTAGGGCAGGAGAGCTGCCAGCCTGGCCACCCAGGAGCAGGTTTGCATGAAAATCAAGGTGGTCCAGTGAGACCCCGACCCTGAGCTTACAATGGCCATACTGGGTCAGACCAAAGGTCCATCTAGCCCAGTAGCCTGTCTGCCGACAGTGGCCAACCCTAGGGACCCTGGAGGGGATGGACCAAAGACAGTGACCAAGCCATTTGTCTCGTACCATCCCTCTCCAGCCTTCCACAAACTTTGGGCAGGGACACCACTCCTACCCCCTGGCTAATACCACTCCATGGACCCAACCTCCATGAATTGATCTCACTTCTCTTTAAACTCTGTTCTAGTTCTAGCCTTCACAGCCTCCTGCAGCAAGGAGTTCCACAGGTTGACTCTTTGCTTTGTGAAGAACAACTTTCTGTTATTAGTTTGAAGCCTGCTACCCATTCCTTTCCTTTGGTGTCCTCTAGTCCTTCTATTATGGGAACTAATGAAGAACTTTTCTGTATGCACTCTCTCCACCCCACTCATGCTTTTATAGACCTCTATCATATCCCCCCTCCATCTCCTCTTTTCTAAGCTGAAAAGTCCCAGTCTCTTTAGCCTCTCTTCATATGGGACCTGTTCCAAACCCCTCATCATTGTAGTTGCCCTCCCCTCTCCCAGCCTCTCTTCCCCTCTCCCACCTCCTTTTCCCAGTCTCCCCCAGTTTTGTTCAATAAAGACAGATTCCATTTTTGAACACAATTGTCCTTTATTTTGTACATCAGGAAGGAGGGCTAGGCAAGGGTACGTGGAAGGAGGTGAGGGAGGAATGGGGTACGAGCCCACGATGGGGAGGACTGGGCTGGCTCTGCGGGCTTCTGGGGGTGGAACCTCTCTTGCAGCCCCCCAATTGCCCCCTCTCCCCAGATGGCAGCCTGCGGCAAGTGCAGCCGGTCTGATGGCCGAGTACTGTGATGTGCCCAGTGTGGGTACTCCGGGCACTCCAAGCCAGGTCTGCTTTGCAAGCGGGGAACCCCTGAGAACTGTCTGTCCGGGGTGGGGATCGGGTGCCTTTAAGCACAGCCCTCGGCTAGCCTGAGACAGCAGCTCCACACTCTAAGTCCTCCTCTGATGCCCTGCCGGCACTGCTTCCAGCCATCCTTAACCGCGGTTCAGGGTCCACTCTGTGTGGACATGCTAGTTCGAATTAGCAAAATGCTAATTCGAACTAGTTTTTTAGTCTGGATGCGTTAGTTCGAATTAGCTTAGTTTGAATTAACTAATTCGAACTAAGTTCGAATTAGCGCTGTAGTGTAGACATACCCTAAGATACAATAATAGACTTTGCAACTAGGGGCTAAAATGAATCTTACTTGGGTACAGCATGGCTCATTTGACACACACTTCGGCAGTGGTATCAGAAGATTTTAGCCAGGCATGTGTTCCTTTCCACAGCATTTTACCTTCTGAATTTCTTGCTCTCCATAAACACCCACAAAACTAACTCTTTAGCCTCCTTTCAAACTCTCCTTTTCCATTCTGCCTACAAAAAAAGAGACAAAGTTTAGGCTGCCGATGTTCTGAAACAATTACCTAGTGCATTGACCAATATCATCTCATTGCTTCCTGGTATTTCCCCATTCAGCTACATGCAGCCCTTTGTTGTCTCCTATCTTGAATCTGGATTGCAAACTCTTTGGGGCTGTACAGCTCTGACCCCAGTGGTACTGGCTCCGGCCCTAGTAATACAAACAATATGTATTTTAAAAAACACAATAACCCTGGCACCAATCAAAGTGTTTTACTTGAGATGCAAACCCCAGTGCTGAGCAGATGTGGTTAAAGTGCAATGGCAATAAAAACAATGCAGGATTAATGATTTAGCTCAAGGCAAATTACACTTTGTATAGTCCTGTGTCTCAATTAGTAGCTTCTGTTTGCTAGGAAGCATACGCTCTGCGGTTCCTTAAGGAGCTGGCTGCTGCCGACCACACTCTAGAGATTAAATCCATCTTGAAATGGAATGAATTTGGCATAGCTGGGCTCCAGAGGTCAAAGGGAGAAACATGGCAGCTAACTGGATTACAGGAGGGGAGCAATCACTACAACAGAGCTGGCTGCATCTGCAGCCAAGAAGATTTAGCATTGCTCTTTGATTGTGTGCAGTGGAGAAGGCACCTCCACTATGACCTTTCCTTTTTGACTTCCTCCCTACCAACAAGGGTGGGAGAAAGGAAAAGTGGGTGCTCCCACGGGGTTTGCAGCTCAAATTCGATGCACTTGACCGGTGTAGACACTCTTTTTTGGAAAAAGTTTCTCCAGAAGATTTCTTCTGGAAAAGCTACTTCTGAAAGAAGCCTGAAGTCTAGACATAGCCAGAGTTCCAGCCCCTCTGGCAGGACTTAAGCAGTTTTGCTTCTGCTCCTGGATGAAACTAGAGCAGCACAAAACTGCAAGACAAGGAAGGGGGAAGAAGATGCCTCGGAAAGAAATCAGTCCAGGCAGGGGACATGTGAATAGCAGGACAGCTCAGCTGTGGTGATAATGCAAAGGTACTCAAAATGGCCTCCAACGTGATCAAATTAAGTGCATTTTGAAACAAGTGTCAGCCAAATAAACATGGGCTGCCCCATTCCCCAGTCATTTTGGGAAGAGAAGGTGAATTGCAGGTGAATTCCTTGATCACATCTTGTGCCCAGCATTGGGATACAAAGAAATAGCAGAGTGTTCTGTGCTGCCTGTAGAATATTTTTGTCTGATAAAACAGGTCTGTGATCCCAGCCACTTGTGGACTGGAGGAGCAACACCAAGAAAAGTACAGCCTCTTCCCGACTTACAAACCAGTTATGGACCAAGCAATTGGTTGTAACTTGGTTCATTCATAACTCGGACCCCATAGAGTTACACGCGACCGCGCTGTTCATAAACACAGACCGCGTTCATAACTTGGGGTCTGCCATTTACGACAGCTTCGGTTGCAACTGCGAATGGTCATAAGTTGACCGTTCGCAACTCGGGGACCAGCTGTATTGTGAAACACCTTACAACAAAAGTATGTCTGTGTGCTCAATTTTTACACATTTGTGGTGAACAAGCAACGTCCATAAATAGCACTTTGCATAAAGTCCCCTACCAGGAATATGAAGACTGTAATAAGTCAGCTTAGAGAGTAGTTGAGGATTTGGTAGCTGTCTGTGGTCAGCACCAGGCCACACTAGGTACCATGGCCACACAGTATAGAATGAAATTACCGACCTGTGCAACAAGTCAATGTCTGATGGCATCCTACTTAAAAGCAGTAATGTTAAGCGGTTCTTGTTGGGAGGTGAAAGTATGTATATTAGTTGTACATGGAACAAATGTCTCTAATTCTTCATTATGTGGACCAGTCATCATCTGGATGGCTTTCCATAGGGAATAACTTTGTTGCTACTACTGATTGAACTTCTCTGGTCCAGCTACATCCGTGATCTAGCATGATTTTAATTAGCTAGATGTCCACTTGTCATGGGTGTGGCCAAGTTTCCCACAGTACTATAAAATTTGTTTACAGCCACTAGTCTTGGCTCCCAGTGTTCTGTGCTGTTTTCTAGCTCTAATTTACTCCTAAATGTCTTCTAAGAGTCCAGTAAATAGTGGAAGTGTTGGTAATACCGTTAGACAATATTGACTTCCTGTGGTCCCTCAAATTATCTGGTTTGGCACTGGTCAGGTCCCAAAGATATTGGACTAGAGAGGTTCAACCTGTAGCTACACGATGGGTGTGATGCTAACCCCACCACTTCTGGATCACTTGCAGCATTTTAGTTTGCACTCCTCCAAACTGGTAGAACAAAGGAACAGTGGTGCTTGAAATATGCATGCAGGATCCATGGAGTGCAAGCCTGCTTTGGAGAGCAATCCCCTACAGCATGGTACATGCACCTCAGAAACCACTCGCTGAACCTTGCAATCACATTCTTGAAGGCCATTCAAGAGACTGAGTCTTTTATGAGTGCATCTCCAGACCGGATGCAGAGGGCTTTCAGGTGAAAGTGACACCCAGCAGAATATATAGGAGTTTCCTTGTACCTGCTGGTTTCCACATGAGACGTCATCATTTACAAACTGTGGATCATCTACAGACATGCCATGGCTACAGGTGCAATGACACACACATTTGCATCCATAGCCAGACCAAAGGAGTTATTTGACTTTGTGTTCTGTAGTCTTGTCTGCCAGCATAGCAGTATGTTGATCCATTGACAAGGAGTGTCAGAATTCATCTCCTCACCTCACAAAAGCTGGCCAACCAGCTGACAGGTTGATTTCATTGCTTGAGGTCAAAACAAGAGGCTGCACCTATAATAAACAATGGGGAAACTGCTGAGGCTTTAGCTGAGAGAGCTGAAATCACTGTGTTAATGCTTCGTATGGCTAGACTGCAAACCCAGAGACCGAATGTCCCGGCTTCAGCACTTCAGGAACTCTGGCAATTGATAACTATCCCATTTTCAGATTGCTTATCCGACTGATTGAGTATGAAGTCCCTTGACTGAAAGCCCAGTATCTCTTGTCCAGCAAGCTAACCACGCTGATAGGTGGAATGAGAAAAAGAATGAGGCCACACTGCTATGTCTAGAAACAGCCGATGCAGAGCTCTGGAGGCATTCTAGGACTGTCTCATGCAGCAGTGATGTGATGGATGTATTCGAAGACACTGTTATGCTCTTCCCCAACATCCCCAATGACCAAAAAGTGCTGCCTGTCACACCAGCATTCACTGAATCAGCTTTCTTCCTTTTCAGCTGTTTGAAAGGCTCCCTGGGCAGCACTGTGATGGAGACTCGCCTACCAGGGCCAGCCCTGGTGAGCATCACCATGATATGGCCATTGTCACCAATGAAGCATTGCTGGACTTTGATGCAAGAGGTATGCGAAAAACACAGCTGCTCTGTCAGGACCAACCACAGTAAGTGCATCTGTCAAGTGTCACTGGTATTTCCATGATGTCTGTATCTAGTATTAAAATATCTGAAATATTTTCCTGATCAGTAACATTAAATTTCTAATTGTGCTATTATCAGCATCATGAGTTTGGGTTTTCAATGACCTGTTTTGCGGCTAAGTGTAAGATAACAAAAGGGCTGTGGGTACTAACTGGAAGTGAGAGGGGTTTGGTTGCTCACACTGTGTTAAAATTTTCTCCAGCCTCACCTCAGGGTTTGGTCCATTATGCATAATGCTGATGTGCCTTGATGTTGTTATCTCTCCCCATTCATTCCGTGCTGAGTTAATGACTTTACCCTTCCATTTATCATTACAAGCTGCTCAAATCAAATGGGGCTCCCAGAAATTGCTACTCGATGATTTCCTTGTTTATTCAGTAAAAGAATTTTGTGTATTTTGAAATGCCATCAGTTATTCCCCCCTCTTCCCATTTTCTAACACTCCAACCTCAGATCAATAAATTAATTCAAAATTATCTAACGAGCACTCAGCCTGTAATTTATTTTTCTAAGTGTTAATCTAATTCCTCCTGAACGTTGTGCCTTTGGGACTGTTGTGAATTAGGAAGCTATTCAAGACATTTCTCCAATGTTACTTAGGCAGAAAACAACATCATACTGAAAATAAAGTCAGGCTCTTTTTTTAAAAGATGGCTTTTGGAGACCCAGAACATGTTCCAGTTTAATTGATGTGCTGGATTCTATATTTACCAGTTTACTTTGGGGCCCATCCCTTTGCAACACACTTCTGTCTTTAATAACCATTATAAAACAAAGCTTACCCAAAGCCTTAATGCAATGTGGCTTTTATTGTGATCCAAAATCATACTTATCCGGGACCAACTTCCGTGTTAGCAGTGATAGACTCCAAAAATACCAACTGATTTCAATTTAATCATTAAGAAGCTGTGTACTTGCAATTTCTGCTAAGTCTGGAAAAGATTAAGAGTTTCAATAAATTGTTAAAAGTGGCTCAATTGGATGAGGACTCCAAAGCCACTGAGTTGCAGCTCGGCATGGCATGAAAGGATGCTCACCAAAGGAACACGGAACTATAATATTTTTAGTTATTGAAATCTGGAGTTTATAAAAGCTACAAACCAAGTAGTTCCAGATTGTTCTTCTTCCTTTTCTTTCCTGGAAAACTGTTATTAAATACATATAAATATGATGATGCACTCTCTCTCTGTCAGTGCAACGCAGAGATCTGATCTTTGGAGTAAATGAGTGCCTTGCCATTGGGCTTTATTTTGCCCTTAGAGGGTGCAGCAGGAATGGTGGCAGAGATACATCATAGCTGCTAGAACCTTGCTGCTCAAGAACACACAGGTAAGCAGCATGCCCCAGAAGTGGTAGGCCAGCATTCTGAGCCCCTCACCCCATAGCAGCTGCAGTTTCCTTGCTGATGCAAAAAGGGGTGGAACCATAGCTTAGCCCCACATCCTTTGGGGTCTCTAGCACTGACATTAGTACTATTTCTGCTCTGATCCCTGCATTCAACACTGGTGCTGTGAGGATGGTCAGGCCACTCTTTTCCTATCCCATGGAAATATTTGAGATTCGGGGGATTTTTTCCCCATCCCATGTCAGGATGAAAAGTCAAAGCCATGGAAATTTTTGCAAACTGAATTTCCCCAAAGAAGATCAGATTGGGCTATCTAAGATGGTTCCTTTCGATCATTTTTTTTGTTTTGACACCATCCGCCTTTTTTTTCCCCACACTTTCAGTTAACTTAAATTTCCAGTCATTTGAACCTGAAAAATGGAACTTTTTCATTTCAAAAATAGTTTCTGTAATTTTGAATTTTTTTTCAAAATGGGAATTTAGTGAAAATGGACATCTTCTTCACAATTTCTTTCAACAAACCAGCAAGTCCTGATGAACAAATGTTACATCAGGAATTCTAGGACAGCTAGCACTCCCTGATCACTACCTAGCCCTGTCTTTGTCATAGAACCAGCACTATAAATCTCACAGGAAATATAGCCTGTGTAGGGGGATGTTGTCTAAGGGACTCCTGGCTTGTGCATTATTTAATTTGCTGCTGTTTCAGATTGCAATGTCTTGGCCCCATATAATGTTTGCTTCCATAAGTAGAACCAATGGGTAGCAGTTCTGTACCCAGCGGCTCAGAGCCCAAGGGCCAGACACGGTTCACTAAGGTTAGCCCGTGGAGAGCCACCAGACACTTTATTTAATGACATGTTCACAGATACAGCTACATCCAGCTCCTGTTGGCCATGGATCACCTTTCCCAGCCAGTGGGAGCTGCAGGAAGTAATGTAGAATGGGACACCACTTCCCACAACTCACATTGGCCAGGAATGGCAATCAGCAGCCAACAAGAGCTGCGAGTGGTTGTACCTGTGAATGTGCAGGTAAGTAAAGCATCTGGCAGTCTGCCCGGCGCTAATCCTGGCAAACAGCATCCAGCTCACACCTGCAAAAGATTATTTCAGCCCGAGTGGTACACAGTCTTTACGAGGACTGTCCTGGAATGGACAGCAAGCATTTCTCCAAGATATATGCACACTTAAACAGAATTCATAGCTCTCTGTAACAGCACCACCTGGTGACTCCCAATGGTATTACCAACTCGACAGATGTAATCGTTGATGAATATATTGTTCTGGGTTTTATTTTACATGGAGCTCAGTTCCACCTTCCCCAGGAAACACCGCAGCAGCTGTTTGACCGTGCACAGTAACACCATGCAAAGAGTGAAAGGAGTTTCTGAATCTGAGTGTTTCCCACCATTTGCTCTGGAATATTCTGCATTTTCATGGGACTCTACAGAGAACCTGGGTGGGTCATTTTCCCTTTTGTTTCATGAATCTCTATACTGCCAAACACCACCTAAATGCAGTGACACCTCCTCCTGTGCAGCCTAGAGAGATCACCCCCCGAGTGCTGATGAGAGCCCCCAAAGTCCCACTGTACTTTCCATTCTCTCCTCCTGTGCTGAGTTAACTGTGAACTCAATAAGAGGTTCTAGAGCACAGAGAAATGCTAAGGAACTCACAGCCAGTCACACCCCCATGCCTCCTCTGCACGGAGCCAAACGATTTACTGCCAGCTCTGGGACACCCCTGAGCTCATCTCAGTGGGTGCAGAGCTGGAGAAAGCTCCATCATAGACAGCTTCACCAGACAAGCCACGGAGAAATGAATCTCATCAGGCTCCCTCCTTACCCCTCCAGCATCTCCTGAACACAAGGAAACACCCGGAGAAACTCAAACGCTCTGTCCAAACCTGGGGGTGGTGAAACCTTGCACACCATGGGGCAGTGGGTATAAAAAAAGCGAAGGGAACTTTTTCAAGCCTCAAAACCAGTTTGGTGGGAGCAGGAAGGGAAGGGAGAGTGAGTATAAGTTCAAACTTGAGTGAAGGGTTTAAGCTGATTCTTATTTTATCCAAAGATGGGTCCCCATCCCTAGTGGGAGGGAAGGACAGGGAAATCTGTCATGGCTGGGGATAGGACAATGTGGGGTTATAAGGGCACCATATAGAAGAGGGTTATTAGCTTGTTAATCATTAGTGCTGATAGATCTCTTGTGCACATACTGTCTCTCTGAGGATCCAATGCAGGACCTACAGGCCGTGCTTTACACTAGCAGGCTACTTAGCTGCGGAAGTGAAAGTAAGCAGGTGTGCCCTGGTGCGCAGCTCCAGCAAGAGCTGGCTGAGCTGTAGCAAAAGCCAGCAGGGAGCTATTTAAAGTGCAGGCAGGGAGCCAGGTTGCAATAGGACAGAACCTGTAAGAAAATTTAAGTTACTTTCACCACTTATTAGCAGGTACTTGCATGTCAGATATGCATCTATGCCAAGTAAATTTTCCATGCTTGCAAAACTGAGACTCAATTTGCTGAACATAGCACATGCCGGGTGCTTTGCTGAGAGCATATCGGGGGCAGGGAGGAAGATGGGACCTGAAACACTCAGGGCATGTCTACACAGCAGCGTTGTTTCAGAATAATGTCAGTTATTCTGAAACAATGCAGTGTGCATCTACACTGCAAGCCCGTTATTTCAAAATAAATTCAAAATAATGGGCTTCTTACTCCAACTCCTGTAAATCTCATTGTACGAGGAGTAAAGGATGTCGAGGGAAGAGCGCTCTGCTTTGAAATGAGTGCTGTGCAGACGGGCCCAATGTAAAAAAAAAAAAAGCTATTTCGACTTTATGCAATTGACGTTGCTCAAGTTGCATAGCTTATTTTGAGTTTAGCCCTGCTGTGTAGACATGCCCCCAGAGCATACAGCAGCAGAGAGAAGAAAGGTTCTTGCCAACCAGACTTACTCTCCCCCTTCTCATTATACCACTGACTTCCAAGAAGCTTCCACAAACACCCGGAGCTTAGCAAGCTGGCGTGCATGTGCACAGCTGGCTCTGGAATCCTGGTATTCTGGTTCCTCGGCCCTTCAGTTCCTTCTGAATGGTGGGTTCAGAAAGGAGGCTGGGCCAGTGACTGGCCAGTCCAGTGCCAGGAAGGGGAGATTCAGTATGCCTGGGCCAAAACAGGAGGGCAGGTAGGCAGGCAGCACAGGGATACTACGCAGCCTGAGTTGTCTGTAATACGCGTCTCCCTCGCTCAGTGGTGGCTGCGTGGCAAGCGCTGAGCAGACAGGCTGGATGGTCCCCGTGACATGGGGTAATGAACACTGAAGGGAAAAGATCCGAGAAGGAACTGGAAAGGGGCTCTATCCACCCAGTTCAAGGATGATGTTAAAATCTGGGCGCTGGCAGGCAGATGGGCATGGCGCTATCAGGCCTTACTCCTTGCGCTTCTGGGAGTGAATCCAACCCAGTGTGGCGGAGTCACAAGGCGGTTACCCCTCTCAGATTGGGGGAGGGGAGGATCTGAGGGAAATGAGCAGGGCAGGGGGGCCCAGTCCCACTGGTGTCCACCTTCCCCAAACTAGCCTGCTGAGTCCTGCCCAGTACAAGCTGTGCACCAGAAACAACACCTTTACTGCTGATAGCCCTCCCTACAGCCTGACCTCTCTGTCTCCAGAGGTCCACAGCTCTCCCGAGGCGGCCTCCAGGAGGCCAGCCACAGCAGAAGCCAAAGACCCAATGGGCCATGGGGCCCAGGGTGAAGGGCTGGGCTGCAGGGTCAGAGCCAAGGAAGTTTGCTGCGCTGCTTACCAGCGCTATTCGTACAGCACAGGTGCAGCGAGGGGTGTGCCAGGGGCAGACAGAGCTAGCAAGTCACATCCCTGCAAGGCGAGACCTACCCGCGATGCTCTTAGTGGCAGACTTCCCCCAGCTTTGTGCCGCGGGACTCCCCAAAGTAAGCAGGCTCACCGGGAGCTCTTTGGAGTGGGTTCTCTTCCGAACAGCATGGGAAGTGCTGCCGCATCATCTCTGCTGTCATGGAAACCGGGACATCGGGAACTTTGTGTGGGAGCGACGCACCTTTCTGCATCTCGCCGGAGGAAAGAGAGAGCACTCCTCCGCCTCAGAGGCAGAGAGAGGTTCTGTGGCACTTTGGGAGCAAGGGGCCCAGGGCAGAGGGCTCAGCCCGGGAGCCTGCTTCTCCAAAGCTCTGTGGGCCACAAATGGCAGAAACTAGACTGGCATTTTATCCTCCTAAGAAGGGCAGATCTTAGCTCGGCCAAGGACCATCAGGGGTCCAGTTCCTAGAGAGCAGGAGTGTGGAATCTAAGGCCCAGGGGCCAGAAGTGGCCCTCGGCTTGCCTGGATCCAGCCCCCAAGGATTGGGACTCCCCTCAGCATTGGGGAGCCAGTGCTGATAAGCCAGCCCCCTGCCATCTCTGCATCGAGCTGGAACACACAAAATCTACTAGTGTGGCCCCCTCCAAGGCTCTGTGCAAGGGGAATGTGGGGAGTGTCTTTCTGCTTCTCAGTCAGGGGCCATGTCAACGAGGGAGGGTTTTTTTGTTTTGTTTGTTTTTGTTTTCTTTTCGTTTTTTTGATTTTGCTTCTCATGTGTGCAGTCCACGACTGATTTTTCTGTGGGTCAGCAGCCCCTGACCCTAAAAATGTTCCCCAGCTCTGCTGCAGAATTAATGCTCAGTGAATTGCAAGTCACCACACAGCTTGATCTGTTCAGGGATCCATTCTCTAGAAAGGCTGGTGGGTGCTGGGCTTTGAGGTTGTTTTTGGAGACTGCCTTGTGTTGTTCAGAAATCCCAGGGCTTTCATGAAACAAGCTGCAGGACTGCAGAGAAAATCTCAGTGCCAACACCCAGAACATTCTTTGCTGCAAAAAGTAAGCCGTGTTATTTCATGGAAATACAATGTCACCTGAAACCAAACTGCCACTAGTTGAGTCCCAAATTTTTGCCTTTTTTTTTTTACAGTTTTTATAAGAACTAAAGAGGAAGAATCATAGAATCAGACACCACTAGAACTGGAAGGAACCTTGAGAGGTCATCGAATCCAGTCTCCTGCATTCACGGCAGGGCCAAGCATCAGCTAGATCTTCCCTGATAGATGTGTATCCAACCTGCTCTTAAATATCCCCCGAGATGGAATTCCACAACCTCCCTAGGCAATGTATTCCAGTGGTTAACCATACTGACAGGAGTTTTTCCTACAGTCCAACCTAAACCTCTCTTGTTGCAATTTAAGCCCATTGCTTGTTGTACTGTCATCCAAAGCCAAAGAAAACAATGTTTCTCCTTCCTCTTTGTAACATCCTTTTAGTTACTTGAAAACTGTTATCATGTCCCCCTCTCAGTTTTCTATTTTCTAAACTAAACAAGCCCAATTCTTTCAGTCTTCCCTCATAGATCATATTTTTTTTAGACCTTTCATCATTTTTGTTACTCTTCTCTGGACATTCTCCAATTTCTTCACATCTTTCTTGAAACATGGTGCCCAGGACTGGACACAATACTCCAACTCAGGCCTAATCAGTGGAGAACCCACAGACCAGCCACACTGTCCGCCTGCTCTTGTGCAAGGAAATGTACAGTCCGGCGTGGTAAGGGAGGGCACAAGTGCTACGCTCTTTTCTAACAAGTATAAGCTTTCTTGCACAAGAGGGCAGTGTGGATGCTCGGCAGGGATTTCTTGCGCAAAAAACCCCTATGGCTAAAATGGCCATCGGAGCTTTCTTGCGCAAGACAGCATCCACACTGCCATGGATGATCTTGTGCAAAAGCACAGAGCGCACATGGCAGCGTGGACGTGTTCTTGCACAAGAGTTCTTGTACAAGAAGCCACCAGTGTAGACATAGCCTAAGAGTTTCCTCATATGAGCAAAATGAATTTTGTGTTGTGCACCAGTACTGAGTTCATGGGGCTTGTTTGGATGTGCCATTGTGGCACCCAAGTTATTAATAAATATCTTATAAACCTTTACCTTTCCCTCTGCTGCCCTGTCTCCTCCCCTTGGTCCATCAACTCCCCTGGTGCCTGCTGCCCCCCAACCCCTCACCCTCCTCTGCTGTCCTGACTCCTGCCCTTCTCACTGTCTTCAGCCCTCCTGTGACCTGCCCCCCTCCACCAGCCCTTCTCTTCTCCCTGTGCCCACTCCTCCAGTAGCCCCACTCTGATCATGTGAGCTACCCCTCCTCGTCCCCACTTCTAACACCTCCCTCTACACACCTGCCCTGCCTCTCTCCTCTGGTGCTGGTCCCTCCCCTGCAGGTGTCTTTCCTTCTGCTTCACCCCCAGAATCCCCTGGCACCTGCACCTTCCCTTACCCCTGCACCCTCCTGATGCCTCCCCCTTCCCTTACTGCCCCTGCTCCCTTTGCCCTTTATTCTGATGCCCACCACCTCACCACTTTCTGCCCTCATTCCCCTCATGCCCCTGTGCCCTCACACATTACTTGTTCCATCCCCACCTTCCTCATGCCCACCTCTTCCTTAAAGCCTTTTCCCAGCACCTCCACCTCCCCCCACTAGTCCCCAATGTCCTTACCCCCACCTCTCCCAGCATCACCCTGTCCCCCTCCCACTGACACCTCCCCTCCTGCCCTTTTCCTCATTGTCTGGACTTGGCCCCCTGGCATTTGTCTCTCCTCCATCCTGTGTCTTGGTGCCTTCCCCTTTCTTCCTCCTCCCCACAAGCCCCCTCCCCCTCTGCACAAGCCCCTTCCTCTCCTGGCAGAGCTAGGGCAGAGACCCAGCTCCAAATATTGCTGGAGCAGGGCCCGCGGCTCTGAATATTGCTGGAGCATAACCCCATAACCCTGCCTCGCAGCACCAGGAGATGCCAGGCAAAAGTGGTCAGACATTTTGAAAAATCCCTGCTATGAGTGCCCCAGTTCTCAGCCTGTCCCTGCCAGCACACCCAAGGGAGGATGGTGACAATAATGTAGGCTCTGGCAGGTTGGAATGATGAGCACAATGACCCCAATGTAGGAGCAGCAGCCAGCACAGCCGAGCGGTGAGGGGCAAAGGGCCCTTTGGCTCCATAACACTCTCTTTTCACCACACAGCCAGAAGAAGCAGAATCCCTGCCTTGCACATGCCCACCCCTCCATCCAAGTTCAGCCCCTCCTCCGTCCGCCAGGTGAGTGCAAGACCACTGGCCGGTTGTATCCTGCTGCTCACCCAATAGTCACAATGCCCCAGTCCAGAGCTCCCTCACTCTGAGCGCCAGTGCAGGCTGCCCCACGTGCAGGGCCAGGCTGGATCTCCACTCAGCACCAAAGGCAGCTGGTGTCCCACTGACTAGCTATCCCCATCTGGCTGCTGCTGCAGCCTCCAAGCACTCGGCCAAGTGGGAAACCACTGAACTGACATAGGGGGTTAAGCAAAAGGGACCAAAGAAATGCTTATCCCAAACCTTCCTGTGTAAAGTGAAAGGGGCTGGAACTTTGCAGCATAGTACTGGGAAGGGAAACATGTATGCCCATTCAACCATGGCACTGGGGAAGGCAATGCACACGCCCATCACACCATGACAGTGGTGAAGACAATGCACACATGCCCATCGTGCCACATCATTTAGAAGGGTGAGACTCACCTGCATCATCTGCGGCTCCAAGGAAGGAGGGGTGTGTGTACATCTATCATGTTTCTGGAAAGTTCCTGTCTTGGCCCTGAAGTATCTTCACTGGGGAATGAGTTTGGCTCTTCTATGCTATTTTCAGTGTCGCTGTGGTTGTGGCTGTGCCCATGCCAGGAAATCAGAGAGTAGGTGGGGAAGGGAATATCTTTTATTGGACCAACTTCTGTAGGGGAGAGAGACAAGCTTTCAATTTCACCATGCTCTTTGTAAGGAATCCCTGAGGCTCTGTGATGCACAAGAGGAGATGGTCCTATCTACCTCCCTCGCCTAGTATAGGCAAGAAGGAGGGTGACCTGGCAAACGCAGGTTTTGCCCCCACCTCTGGCAGTGAGTGCGGGGGCTTTAATCTCCCTTTCCACTTTTCTGTCTGGGCCATGTATGGTGGGACAACCGCCCCTTCCAAAGCCAGAGCCTTTGTAATGAAAAGCTACAGTGCTAAATTACATGTCTCCATTCTTCGTCTCCTGACACAGTCCAGGCTCTAATGAGATTCTCCCAGGCTAACACATTTCAGCAGCAGCTGCACTGAAAACTCATATTCTGTTCCAGCAATGACTTACACTATGCAGACGACAAGAGGAGGGATGGCCCCCAAGAGAACTCAGCTCCATTTTCCCAGCACGGTGGGGAAAAGCAGACAATCGAATCAACGCAGGGACATTTCCCTAATGCCTGCTGTGAATGCAGCTGTCAAACACTTTTGCATTAGAATGATATTGATGATGGTGACACTGGCGTGCTGCAAAAAAGCAGAAGGTCCTTGAAATGGGAAGAGGTAGCGCAAGTTGCTCTTTGCTAGGTCCTTTAGCCTGTCTGAATAATATGCAGGATGCAGTCAGCATGGAACAGTGCCTCTGAACAAAGCCCTAGTTAATATCACCAGGTGACAGTCCTCGCTAGCAAACCATCCCAGTTCCATTCACCAGGGAGCCGTCATTTTGTCATCCTACACTGACACCTGAGTATGCAGACATTTCTCTGCTGTGCTTTGGGTCTGGACGAGACTGGGACCAGGATTCCTGGGATCTGTTCCCAGCTCTTCTTCTTGAGCATGTCACCTTCCTACTCTGCATATCAGTTTTTCCACCTGGGAAATGAGAATAATACTTACCCTACTTTATAAAGCACTCTAAGATTTTTGGACAAAAGCTCTCACTAGCCACAAAAGTTTTTATGATCATGCCTAATGACTCCCATGGCTGGAAAGGAAAGAGCAAGAAGATTAGCCCTAGCCAACAATACAGAGCTAGGTGCAGGAGAGATAGGTGGTAACAAAGGGAAACATCAGCCATTGCCAGAAGGTTTGCACAGGGAGCAAAGCCATAGTCAAGGTAGCGTTAACACCTAATAGAAAGCCTGTGCTGTTCCCCGGGGGAGTAATGGTGGGGAAGGGCATCGAGGGCTTGAGAAGAGCAAAAGCATTCCATTAAAAGCATTTGCAGAAAATTATGCCAGTCTAGAGATAGCCGGAGAGTAAAAGGCTGATACATGCTGGGACATGTGGACACTCAGTCACTAGCAGTGAATGGGTTAAATGCACAGGGTCACTAAAAAAATCCTGATGGTTATTTTCTCCTCCTAGGCTGTGTTTACTCACCGAGGGAATGGCTACATTGCAGGAATAGACCTGTGGCTGGCCTGGCGCTGCTGACTTGGGGCTCGGGTCTGGGGCTATCTAATTGCAGGGTAGATGTTCAGGACCAAGCCCAGACATCTACATTGCAATTTTATATCCCTTTGAGCCAAGTCCGCTGATCTGGTCCAGCCAGGGTCATTTTATTGCAATGCAGTCCTACCCAGACTCCACCCAAATGGAGGGACCATGGCCTGGCATTGACATGCATTGTTTCTACCTGCATAGTGCATGTTAGTTATGCAAAGTTCTTAGGAAACACTTTGATCCCAATCGCCTAAGCACAGCTGTTGCGTCCCTGATTGGAGAGGAAGGAAAACAGGAGACGGGGGTATTAGACTCTCAGAAATGCCTGTTTTCCATTTATTCTTCAAGACATTCAGGCAGGTTGTGCTGCGGTGTGTGGGGGTGGTGGGAAACACATATGCTTTCCCCTCACTGTCTGCATAGCACATTGTTCCTTCCACTTCGCATCTAATGACACTTGCTCAGCACAGAGGAGAGACAAATTGCAGCAATACTTAGAAGCTAATTAGTCTGAGAACTTACTTGGAAATTATTTCAAAGGGGGAGCCATGTTAGTCTGTAAGTTTAAAAACAACACGTAGTCCTGTGGCAACTTAGAGACAAAAGCTCGTGATCCTATATATTTTTGTTAGTCTCTAGGGTGCCACAGGACTGCTGGTTGTTTTGAAAATTATTGTTAGAATTACATTGTTACAATGCAGATTTGTTTGAAAATTCTTGTCGATTTTAACATGGAAATAGTCACTGGAAATTCAGCTGTGAAAGGGATACAGATTATCTGGCTTTATTGCTTGTGCACTCTCTCATCCATAGGTAACTGGAACTAGGGCTGCAAGGCAATGTTCTCTCTAATGGCGTCCATCTATGTGCAGAATAAATTTTGTTCTGTGCACCAAGGTCTGTTCTCGGACAATCCTATGCCAGTCACTGACTGCACTGGGATTTCTTGTTAATGTGCATCAGGTCTCACTGGCTAAACTTTGCATGAACTAGAGAGAAATGGTCCCCTATTGTGATTTATGCTGGAAAGATCTCCACTAATCATAAGGAGGTGATCCAAATGCCCTGTCCTGCAGAGGGAATTCCACTGGATAGCCTGAGTTCTGGACACACTTTCTCTGCTGGGGGAGAGGAGGGGGGAATTTAAAAGCCAGAGTAGTAAATGTGTGGTGCTGTCAACACCCAGATTTTGCATAAATCTCTGCAGTCGGACTGGCTTCACTGGTTTCATTTCTTCCCACCCCGAACTGCCAACGTACATATTCCCCACTCCAATTCTCATCTGAATAGTAAATATTATTTTAACTCAGTTTTGCAGCGATAGAGTCACTGGCCATTTCAATGTAGTAATCACTCAATGGGGCTTCCTGCTAGCTCAGTAATCACCATATCGCGGGTTAGCAGCCCCTCTGTCTGCGAGCGGATTTAGCTCAGAGTACACAGATCCCTCCTAAGCCAGCCTCACCAAGTTGATGGCTGTGGATCCCAGCATCAGTGTGTTGGGTCTCTGCAAGCAGCAGTGACGCCTGGTGGGCCGTTGAAACACTGCACACTTTTCCCAGGAGTAGAACCAGGAGAACAATTCACTCAACGAAGGTCACCTCTCTTAAGGAGCTCACTGACCCTTTATGGGCTGAGGGCCAGATTCTCAGCTGGAGTAAACGGTCATGACTCTACTGATGCTAGGCTAATGCAGACCAGCGGAGAACCAGCCCTCTGACCTTCCCCAGCCAAGCTGCTGTCAGCAACAGGCCAGTGCGTGTTTTGTGAAAACCAATCGCAGCTCATGAACTTTTCGCTTCGACAACTAATCTGAGATCCCGGGAGCTACAAATCTGAGAGTCTCACTGCCCCATTGCTCATGTAAGTCACATGGCATTGCTCCTGCTCCCTGATTGGACACCCTAACCTTATCTAAGTAGGCCTGATTAATTCAAAGGAGAAGTGATTCCCTCCCAGAGTAGATGGGACACCATGCAGAGAAGCAGGGGTGATAGGCGACCACAACAGGCCAATAAGCAGGCTTAGAAAGGTCAGGATGCATCAAACTGGTTCCATTGTTGGCTTACATAAGGACGAGGATGAGGCTTGGCTCCATCCCTGGAGCTCAGACTCAGAAGTAGCCAGGCTCTTTACTGACTGAGAGGGAGAGGAATTCAGTTCATGAGCATCCTTGCAGGCTCAGTCTTACTGAATTGGTGCATGCATGGGGTGTCCTCATCCCTCCTCCAGTTCCTGTCCTCACTGCCCAGCACAATTCAGGCACAGAACTGGGTGTGAGATTCTGTGGCCCTCATCCAGATGGTTCCCAGTATTGTGTGCGCGCACACACACACTGTGCCTCCTCCACTTTCTCACAGCTCCTACTTTCATCTCAATTTTCTCCCGGCCCCTCTGCCGACAGATCCTTCCTCTCTCTTACAGCTCCTCATCTCACAGACTGTGCTTGGGCAAATAGGCTGGTGAGCCAGATGTCACTCCCACAAGTGCTGACATAGAGCCCAGGAGAACAGCCCTGCATGGCACCAATGAAAACACGGGGTTGGCTCCAGGATGGGCACTCCCAATTCCCTTCCACAGTAGCCTCTCTCCTTAACCTCAAGGCTAGAGAAGGGTTCACACCTTGGGACTGCCATGGCCTGCATTACTGCTCTTATTGGTTATTCGGCTCACCGCCAGACGTGGCAGCCCCAGACAAGGACCAGGGCACTCGGTGCCTTACAGATACAGAACAGACAATCCCTGCACCAAAGAACTGCCCATCTACTTCTCTCTCACTGCCAGAATCAAGGCCTCAGGCAGCAGAAAGGAATCAATTCCCATGGGACTGGCATCGTTTTCCATCTGAGCATTGCTCCTTGAGTGGCCCAGTGCCCAAAGAAATGATGCCAGTGGAGAGTGCAACCCAGCCAGAGCAGCCAGGGTGCTCCTTTGACGGTCGCCCACCCCGGCCACCTCCTGTGCTCAGAGCAGCGGGTCATTTCCCTGGCGGTGTTGCTGTCCCAGAAGCACAATTTCATAGAATTATAGAACACTAGGACTGGAAGGGATCTCGAGAGGTCATCCAGTCCAGTCCCCTGCCCTCATGGCAGGATGCAGCACTGTCTAGACTATCCCTGGTAGATGTCTGTCTAACCTGCTCTTAAATATCTCCAGTGATAGAAATTCCACAACCTCCTCGGCAATTTATCCCAGTGTTTAACCACTTTGACAGGTAGGAAGTTTTTCTTAATGTCCAACATAAACCTCCCTTGTGAGAATTTCAGCCATTTGCTTCTTGTCCTATCCTCAGAGGCCAAGGAGAACAATTTTCCCCCTCCTCCTTGTGACACATGAAAACTGCTCTCATGTCCTCTCTCAGTCTTCTCTTTTCCAAACTAAACAAGCCCAGTTCCTTCAGTCTTCCCTCATAGCTCATGTTCTCTAGACCTTTCATCATTCTTGTTGATCTTCTCTGGACTGTATCCAATTTCTCCACTTCTTTCTTGAAAAATGACACCCAGAATTGGACATTTCTGCTCATTCTGAGCTGATCTTGTGAGGAGGGGGCTGGGGCTGGCTCCCCAATAGCTACACCTCAGGCCAGTGTCATGCTGTTATGCAGGCGGCTTGTTCTGCAAAGACAGAGGCCCCAAAAACATTCCTGTCTTTTCCACATTTTGGTTCAGCTGCAAGAATATGCATTTGGCCTACGGAGCAGCGGCTGGTGGGGCTGGAGCACTCGGTGTGCAGCTATGAAATTGTCCAGAGAAGAGCGAGGGAAGCCACCTGTCACGGAAGCTGGGGAAACACTCTTTGCTCCTTCGCACTGCAGGATAGAGCATGCCTTGAATTCATCTCCACAGGGAGTGTCACCAGAACCTTGTAACTGTTCAGCCCTCATCTGCTCCCAAAGGAGCACCAGGGGCAGCTTTACGGCACAGTCACAGGGGTATAACGTCAGTGGCTTCAGCAAAGCTCTCATTGATTGGCACTGGTATGAGTGCTAAGGAACTCTGCCACAAAACCACCCCCGTGGCTCTCATCTGCAGTATCAGCAGGATGCAGAGAGAATCCCACCTGGAACCAGCCTATACAAACCACAGTCTCAGAGAGCGGCTGGAAATCTATTATTTAAGGAAGGAAGAAGACGATGTCACTATAACTGCCGGAGAGGGGGACATAACCCTTTGATCCTGTCTAGTGCCTCATATCTGAGCAACTCAGAGCATTCAAAGCATCTTGTGTAGATGGAAAAACCAAAACATCGTGAAGTAACTTGCCTTGGAGCACTGAGTGAGTCAGAGACAGCACTCAGGAGTCCTGGGTCCCAGCTACCGCTCCACTTCCCTTCCCCCATATTGGAACTTCTTCCAGCAGCCTCATTAATAATGCTTTTATTAAGAACATAAGAACAGCCATACTGGGTCAGACCAAAGGTCCATCTAGCCCAGTGTCCTGTCTGCTGTCAGTGGCCAATGCCAGGTGTCCCAGAGGGAGTGAACAGAACAGGGAATCCTCACGTGATCCTTCCCCTGTCATCCATTCCCCTAGCCTCTGACAAACAGAGGCTAGGGGCACCATTCCTACCCATCCTGGCTAATAGCCATTGATGGACCCACACTCCATGAATTTATCTAGGTTTTTTTTTAACTTGTTAAAGTCCCGGTCTTCACAACTTCCTCTAGCAAGGAGTTCCACAGGCCAACTGTGCACCGTGTGAAGAAAAACTTCCTTTTGTTTGTTTTAAACCTGCTACCTACTAATTTCCTTTGGTGTCCCCTGGTTCTGATGCTATGGGAACAAGTAAATAACTTCTCCTTAGTCACTTTTTCCACACCAGCCATGATTTTATAGATCTCTGTCATATCCCCCCTTAGTCTCCTCTTTTCTAAAATGGCCAAATTCACTAGGAGATTGCGCACCAGGGTTGTTTGCCACTGCCCGATCCAGATTCATGGTCAGCAATGTTTGACTGGGACCACACCTGAGCATTGTAGGCAGGTGGGCCCATGCTGTCCAACCCAGAACCCACCCCCTTATGCCTGCAGCCCACACGTAAGCTCCGTTGTACTCCCAGGTCATGAACCAATTATTGACCAATGGGCAAGGGACAGGTTGGGCCATTCCCCAGCATTTTTCCTTCTCTACGAGCCACAATTAAACTGAAGTATCTCAGGGTATGTCTACACTACCCCGCTAGTTCGAACTAGCGGGGTAATGTATGCATACCGAACTTGCTAATGAAGCCCGGGATTTGAATTTCCCGGGCTTCATTAGCATAAAGCCGGCGCCGCCATTTTTAAAAGCCGGCTAGTGCGAACCCCGTGCCGCGCGGCTACACGCGGCACGGGCTAGATAGTTCGAACTACGTAGCCATTCCGAACTATCTGTACTCCTCGTGGAACAGGAGGCACTGTACAGATAGTTCGGAATGGCTACGTAGTTCGAACTATCTAGCCCGTGCCGCGTGTAGCCGCACGGCATGGGGTTCGCACTAGCCGGCTTTTAAAAATGGCGGCGCCGGCTTTATGCTAATGAAGCCCGGGAAATTCAAATCCCGGGCTTCATTAGCAAGTTCGGTATGCATACATTACCCCGCTAGTTCGAACTAGCGGGGTAGTGTAGACATACCCCCAGGGTTTTCCAGAGGAAAGCTGCTTCACTAAGACGTGCCAGACTGCAAGATCTGGAGAAGAAAGCAACTCTTCCCTGGGACTGGAATGTGCCTCCCTTGACAGGGTGTACAAACACCGCACTGGGGCTGCAGGGGTTAAGCCAGGCTAGCAGGATGAGAAGGCCCCCTCCCCGCAGCCCTGCTTGGCGTGCTCCAGATGTCGGTTGCTTATAAAGGCCCATGGAGCGGCTCCGTCCGGGCTGACCACCAACAAGGAAGGAGGGGCCGCAGGAGCTCCTGAAGGAGAAGCACAGGCGCACCCAGATGCCATTGCCAGTCAGCTGGGAACTGCAGCAGAAGCCCTGGGAGTGGGGGAAAGAGACGGAGCAGATGACGAGGGAGAGACGGGTAGGAAGTAGCCCAAGGGGGGGAGTTGTACCCTGGGTGCACGACATGTTTCAGGCAGATTCCTCACCGAGCCAGTGGTGGGCTATTCCACCACTGACAGGGCCTTGGCCGGGGACCCAGAGGAGAGGGTGGGGCCGAGTCCACCTACCCCCTCCTCACCAATTCCACAAGGGGTTCCAGGCTTCCCTGTCCTATTGACTCTGGCTGCTAGGGCACACTGCCCCATGGGAAGGGAACTGAACTAGTGACTCTAGCTGATAGGCCATGCTGCCTTGTGGGAAGGGAGCAGTACTATTGGCTCCAGCTACTAGGTCATGCTGCCCTGTAGGAAGAGATCTGGAATATTGATTTTGAACATTAAGACACTCGTGGGGTTGAGCAGCCAGTGAGGGGCCTCAGAGGACCAACACCCCCTGCACACTCCCCCTGACCTGGAACAACCCCTCCACAAGGTCAAGTGGATTTGGGTGTCCTTGACTCGTTCCTTGTTCTCTCTGAGGAACAACATGTAATACTCAGAGCAGCGTTGTCATCTTCCCTGTGCTTCACAGACATTCACAGCCTGCTCCTTACCACACCCATCAAGCAAATGTTATGGCCTGCTCTAACAGATGAGCAAATGGAGACAGAAAGTATAAGTCATTGACTTAAAATAAGGGTAGGGAAGTGTTTTTCAGTCAGGACCCACTGACGCACAGTTGGGGACCACACAGAAGCAAAACAGACAAAAACCCTTGTTACTCATTTGCTCCCAGTGCTCCCACGGAGGGGGGCAGGGAACCCTTACTCACTTTAACTTGTCTCAGAGGGGTAGTTGTATTAGTCTGTAACTGTAAAAGCAACAAGCTGTCTTGTGGCACTTTAAAGACTAACAAATATATTAAGTCGTAAACTTTCGTGGGCAAAACCCGCTTCATCATATGGTTTGGGGTAGAAATAACAGAATTTGGGGTATATATAACAGCAAAAGCAGTTACCTGTCAGTTGTAGGACCAGTGTTAATTGAGTCAGGCTATACAAGTCCCATTCATAGCTTTTGATGCATAGATGAGACTATCAAAGGCAGAGAAATTGCCTCTGTAATGCATTAACAGTTAAGATCTTTAGTCTAGCTTAAGGTGATAGTATTGGACTTCAGTTGAAGTATCAATACTATCGCCTTAGGCTTGACTAAAGATCTTAACTGGTTACGACACTACAAAGGCAATTTCCCCACCTTTGATATTCGCAACTCCACACCAAATACTGTGAATGAGACTTAATTAGGTGGACTTAATTAGCTTCATTAGCACTGGTCCCACAATTGCTGTTATCTATACCCCGAATTCTGTAGTTTCCAGTGATGAAGTGGGCTCTACCCAGGAAGGCTCATGACCTAATACACTTGTTAGTCTCTAACATTCCACAGGACTGCTCATTATTTTGCTTCAGTCCCACAGCATTGAGAATTGCCATGGGCTGGATCAAATTAAGCTGGGGGCCTATATCTGGCCAACAGCTTGAAGGTTCCCCACCCCCAACTCAAAGCCACACAAAGCAGCAGGGTCAGAGCCAGGCTTAACACAGCCCACTCCTGGCCTTGTGCTTAAGCCACCCCATCCCTGCTGAAACTGCCAACAAGCAGGCCACTCCTGGCCCAGGTCTGGATGGCATAGGAGCCTGTCCACTAGGAAGTGTGTCTATAGACACCACGCAGCCCTTTGAGACAGATGGCCCACTAGTAAAATCACCAGTGTCCTGCCCACAATCCCCGGTGGAGTTGCAATGGCACTTCTGCTGCAGGTGCATCCCAGGGGACATATTCCAATGCTGAGAAGCACACATGCTTCACCCCCTCCCCCTATGTTAAAATATGGCTGTGGCCCCATTGCATTCTTCACTCTAAGCTACTAAGAACATCAGGGGCCCCAGGCATGATTGTTTGCCTTGGACGTAGCAGAGCTGGGACCTAGATATGGCTACAGCCTAAGTCAGACTGAATCACACAACATTGCCATGGAAAAATGAATGAATAGAGACTGAGCATGCATGACCATGGGATAGGGCAATTGTGCATCTGAGGTATAATAAACAACAATAGATGTTAAGACCCATTACAGTCATCTACTCTGACCCTGCCTAACACAGGCCATAGATTTCACCAGGGGAAATCCTTGCACCCACCTAGGCCAAAGGTAAAGACATACTCCATGCAGGTATTGGCAGGTCACATAGAAACACATGCATCTCTCTCTAGAGGCCCCGGAGAAGCTGCTAGAAATGCAGGCCTACAAATGAGAAACAGTCCTCCCAAATCAATAAAGTGCTGACCTTCTCTGAGCATCAGTGTTTATACTGCTGTCATCATGCATCTTTTATACCAAAGCAAGGATGAAAACAGAGTTTCTGTATACAAAAGCCCCAGGGTAAAAGACTTTCTTGCTGGCCTGATAAAATTCACTGACATCCATAAATATTTCAAGGCAACTAGTTTTCATCTCCCCAGTTCAATAACCATAGCTCTTCATGCTGCAGAAAAGTTGGAGAAGATTAGAAAGAAGTTGTCGTTAAGGTACAGCAAATAATTCTGCTTATATCAGACTGGAAAGAGAATATAGGGATTTCTATGGATTATTTGACCCTATCTAGATGAGAAGCTTGTTAGAGTAAAAAATAATATTGTCAAATAACACTGGCCTATTCCTCCCATTCATCTTGTAATGCTATTACCTTGGAGATCTCTTTGAAATGCATAGCTGATTACCATGTGTATACAAGTTAATACTCCAGTGCCTCACAGCTAGGATATGCATCCAGCAAAAGGGCAGCATATAGACACAGACTTGCATCTTGCATGAGACTTCCCACCCGACAAAATGCAACGGGGTGGATTCCACAGTCTTTGCACACACAGGTCACCCTGAATGACTGAGGATTGAAGATTCATGTGTCCTGGTGCAAGAAGGCTACATGAGATTTGCCCTGAGTGGCTACAATAATCACATTGGTGTTAGTGCTTTCAAAATCACCAATCATCCACTTCTGTTTGGGTGCGATTGTGCTTTAAAAACTCAAAGGCTGCGTCTAGACTGGCATGATTTTGCGCAAATACTTTTAACAGAAAAGTTTTTCCGTTAAAAGTATTTGCGCAAGAGAGTGTCAATAATGGCATGTGCCTTTGTGCAAAAGATTTGCTTTTGCGCAAAAGCATCTGTGCCAGTGTAGACGCTCTCTTGAGCAAGAAAGCTCCGATGGCCATTTTAGCCATAGGGCTTTCTTGCGCAAGAAATTAACGTTGCTGTCTACACTGTCCCTCTTGCACAAGAATACTTGCACAAGAGGGCTTATCCCTGAGCGGAAGCGTCAGAATATTTGAGCAAGAACCACTGATTTTGTACATTACAACGTCAGCGTTCTTGCGCAAATACTCGCGGCCAGTGTAGACAGGCGGCAAAATTTTGCACAAAAGCACCTGCTATTGCGCAAAATCTTGCCAATGCAGACACAGCCAAAGATTCTGGCCACAAATGTACACGAACACACAGTCATCTGTGCAGCCATAAATTTACACAGAGCTTTGCACTAAGACATCCAGACTCCAAACAACCTCCAGTCTAAAGCATATGGCCCAATCATTCACTGGGAACACAAGTCCAGGGGTGTCTCTGGATGCCGCTATTCTCCAGAGGGTGTCCAAAGTGCAAAGCCACCCAAGGACTGTGGTTGGACTCCATGATCCCAGAGGAAGACTGAAATCCTGAGCAGAGATATTCCACCTACAGCAGTGCCATTGTCTCTGCTAAGCAGATGTCGTGCTCTGTCACTCTCCCTCCCCTGCAGATGGATACTGAAACTCCATCCCCGTTGCCTTATAAAGGGATGAAAGTCAGAGGATGCTCTATGTTAAATGGGACGAGAGCAAAGGTGGGATTACCCCTTAGGGAGCTGTGCTGTGAGGAGCCCTTAGGGGCTGGCAGAAACTTATGTCACAATGGGAATCAGGGAGTTGGGAGCAGCTTTGACTCATTCTGGGGCCCCTTCACAGTGTCAGGGGCAGTGTCACCAGCAGCTGACACAATTTTCTACACTCTGGGTCCTAGTGGCATCCCCTCACTGTCTGGCACCTGAGGCGGCTGCCTCAGTTTGCCTCAAGGTAAGGCCAGCCCTGGTCAGGAGAAGCCAGCCCATGGCAGCATGTTGTCCAAAGAGGCTACTCATGTCTCCCCTGCTTTAAATCCACAGGGAGGAGGCTGCCTTTTTGAATCACAAACCTAGATCTAAATGTCTCCATCAAAGCCACTTCCACAATTTCCCTGCTGGGCGGGGGGAGGGATGCCTCCCCAGTTACACACTGTCCCTTCCCTTTTCCCCTCTCTCCCCCTGTCCCCCAGTAGAACCACTGAGGGTGCTCAGAACCCTGTGCTTATCCCCACGGCAGCAGGTCTGTGTCTCACCCTGAAGTCTTTGCAGGAAACAGACTTGTCCCTACAGAAAGGGGCAGCCCCTTCACACTGAGAGAAGCACAGAGTTTGCTCCGTTCTGCTGGAGAACTTTTTTCAAGGACACAAGAAGGCATCCATCAATCAGTGGCTTCAGCAGACTGTGTTCTCAAGACATTACGGTCTCATAAATACAGGCAGCCAGCATAATTAGCACTGAATTAGAACGAGGAGAATTTTAATGGAGGTGTCCCCTGCCTGGAGGGCACAGAAACCCCCCAGCCCACACCAAAAACCATTTATTATTGCAAGGCACAGAATAGGGGGTGTGGGGAAGGCTCTGTGATCTGCATCTCAGTGCTAAGGATACCTGCCACTCTCATATCTGGCTAATTTCAGAATCTGTCTAAAACTTGGTATAGCCAGAAAGTATGCAGTATGCAACTTTGGTGCATTCTACTACCACCACCTGCTAGGAAAAGGAAACAAGCCTTTCTACTAAGCCATTTAGATCTTCTAACTCCCTCCGTCAGATAAACGGAGTCTCCTTGTGGCATCAGCATTGAGATATCCACCTGCCCTAGAACCACAGAGTAAAATCCCCCAGGGATGGACTCAACCTCTCACTTTTTAGCTTGGAATGGATTCTATGAACTTTGCAGGATAGATCTGGCTCCCAGCTTCCTGCAGACTCTGTGTGCATGCTGCATGTGCCGGGACACTTTTGGTAATAGTATTAGGAGGCTTGCACCTGGCTCCTCAATGGACCGTCCTCGTTGCAGCATATGAATCTCCTGTTGCGTGGGAGAAGGGTGAGGTCCACTGATGTGTCCTCCCCCAGATTCTGGTGAGCAATTCAGAAAATAGGTGTTAAATGCACACAAGCTATAAAATCTCTTGAATGAAAAATGTTTGGGCTGGCCAGTGCCACCCACCCCCTGCCCTCTGTCTTTCTCTCTCTCAGATACACCATTCTCTGGAGTGAACAATTTTTCATAATCATGGTTGGACGGATATCATTCCATCCATCCACCGCCAAATGCAGCCACTTCTGGGATGGACCAAGCAGCACTATCCAACAGGAGAAGAGCCTATCCAAATGAAACTGCAATAGCTCTTAGGAGGCAAAATTTAATTTCCCACATTATGGAATCCTGTTCATTTGTTTTTAGTAATGGTGCCCAAACCATTGAGTTTATCCATAAGCCTATGGAATTATTGTTGGAAAGAGACTCTTCTTTTGGCCGCAGTGGAACAGGGTTTGAATTTCTTTGCTGGGAATTAGAGAGAAAGGAAAGCCATGAATGAAAAAGGAACCATTGCATTTTATTTATATTTATTTAACAGCTCCTTTTGTACCAATCTCAGCCAACCTGTAATTTACAATAATACATCACATTTTACCGTAAGTAAAACTCTTTGCACCTAGAGTGCAAACCTACAACGAGAAATCACTCACTCCTTCCACAAATTACTCCAGAATGGCACTCTTTTGAGCCTCGCTGTCAAAGGATTTCTGAGCATACACCAAGGAGGTTTTAGCTCAGTAGGCTGGAAGTGAGGCAATGAGTCTAGTGATGGGGGCACAGAGCAGACAGCATTCCATCTGGATACGTCAATTCCAATGCCAATGCCTCTCTGTGTTGGTCCAACAGGCCAGGTTTCCTGGCTGTGGCCAAGAAATACACGGCACTGCTCAAGGAGAGTGGAGGAGAAGTTGGCTTTAAGCCAGCTTTGTGCTCTGTGTCTTAGGCCTTTTGTGTCCATCTCATCTAAATTACAGCAGTCAGAGAGACAGTCAGTTTCTTCCTCTATCCTTGGGGGGATTTTGCCTGGAATTCTGTGTTCAGTTCTGGGCTCCACCTTTCAAGAAAATTATAGCTTGGTGAAAGGTCAAGAACTGGATCACGTGGCTAAGAGATGACTGGAGAGGGAAATGGGTTACATGATCAGATTCTACAATATTCCCAAGCGGCAAACCCCAATGAAGAGGAGGAGTTAATGTCATAATGGAACATTTAGGTGACGACGAGGGAAAGCTTCCCACCACTGAGATGTATTAGGTTGGAGTCTCCCAAAGGACACCTCATTTCTTAGATTGTTTAAAACAATGCCAGGCACAACTCTTGGAAGTCTGTAAGGTGACCTGCCAGGTCTTTTCCATTTCTAATACCTATGAGACAGGAAAGCTAGACAAAGTACAAGGGGCAGGAAATAAAACAGGGGGCTCAGAGGACCAGCATTAATGCGTTATTTAGAGAAAAAAGCAACTCCAGGGAGCAGGGTCAGAATCTGAGTAGAAAATAGTCTCAGAGGAAAATGGAAATGAAGGAGGGGAATTCTGCACAGCCTCAGAAGAGGACAGAAGTGGAAGCAAAAGCCTGATGCAAAAGACAGGAAATGATTTGCGTCCCAATCCAATTTCCTTTGAAGTCAAAGGGAGTTTTCCCTTTGCAACAGGGAATGACTGGAAGCCCTGTATTAGACATCAGGGGGAGAAAGCCACCCTCCCCTACTATGATGCACTATGTGGGTGCTAGTCACTCCCTCTTTTGAGAGAGTGAATGGTGCATAAGCCTTCACACGGGGCAATTTCACCAGAAAATCTAAACTCCCCGAGGAGGTGGTAGCAGTTCCAGACTGTGTTAGCCAGAGCTTTCACAAGGATGATCCAACATGCAGGGGGATCAGACGGTTACATCAAATGGGCTACTCAAGCCGTGCTCTGTACACTCCTCTGAATAATCACAGCACTCTGATACAATATTGTTCCTTCACCACGGTCTGGGATCCAAATGCTCTTTCTCTGAGGAAGTGGGAGGTGAAAGAGTCCAGCTCGGGTAGTTACCTTCACAGGACAGCCAGA
The DNA here is from genome assembly GCF_049634645.1 of Pelodiscus sinensis. Lineage (NCBI taxonomy): Eukaryota > Metazoa > Chordata > Testudines > Trionychidae > Pelodiscus > Pelodiscus sinensis. The sequence continues at coordinate 36,507,031 of NC_134725.1, forward strand.
ACTTGCATTTGGCACCAGGGTGCATGTGTACCTGTTTCACACCCCTAGACACCAATACAAGTAAGCTCTGAATGTCCCACATTGGAAGAACCCTGCTCCCTTTAGACACACCATTTAGAAGCAATTAGGAAGCGTGGGATTTCTGTGACATCATAAGAGGGGTGCCATATTCAGAAGGGAGCACTTTCCAAAGCAGTAAGGAAAGGCAGCACTTGAATGTGAGCTGCCAGGACACAAATGAATGCAGATTCCACAGGGCCATCTAAGAGGTCTATGCCAGCTGCTCTGATTTACTGTTTGTCAGTCAGTGGCAGTGCTCCATGCCAAGAGATACGTGCACCCTTCCCTGACCCAGTTATCCATCAGAGAGCAGCTCGCTTTCAGAGCGGCAGTCCCCCATCACTCACGAATTATAGATATGCTCAGCAGAGTCACAGGGAAATCATTGCTGGTTTGCTGCTTGGGCCTCAGAAATTGAAAAACCAAAAGGAGACTGGCTTGTTTGCTTTAAGTCATGGATTTTTCCTCTTTGCTGAAGTGAGAGCATGTTTATTTTGAGTTCCTCATCCCACTTGAAACTCCCAGTGCTGCAGAGGAAGAAATGACCATATATTTCCATGTCTCTGGTACTAAAAGGGAGTAAATTCAGGCTTTTGATGAAAGAAGAACTCCAAGCAGCCTGGCTTAGTGTAAGGGAAGGAGCAGATTGGACTTGAATAAAGGCTGATGTCCCTCTTTAGAGCCAAAATTTAGGGATTTTTTTTAATTCAAACAGAGATGGATTTACAGATTCTAATGAGTGAAATTCATCTCTGTGGGTTTTAAATGGTGCCTAGGTATATTGGGGTGCATCTACACAGCACCCTAAACTCCAAATAAGATACGTAATTTGAGCTACACAAATTGCATATCTTATCTCAAATCTATTTCGAAATAGGCTATTTTGAAATTTGGCGCGTCTATACAGCACCAGATTTTGAAATAACGTGCTCTTTCGAGCCATCCCTGATCCCTCGTGCAACAAGGTTTACCGGGATGGAGAAACAACACTCCTGTTATTTCGAAATATCAGGCAGCTTGTGAAGATGCGGGGTAGCTATTGCAGGATACCAAAATAGCTGTGCAGTATAGACGTACCCTTGTTGACCCTCTCAACAGGGTGAAAATTTCACTCTGGATTCACAGAAACAGTTAATTCCTTTTTAATGTATCAAATCCAATTAAGCCATCATGTGTTTAATTTAATCATTTCCTCAGTACTGGGAACTCAAACACAACAACCCTTACGCATAGAAACTAGGAAGTGAAAGTGCCTGCAAACAAAAATTTCCCTCTCCAAGGAGCAGAAAATGATAGGGAATAAATGAACACATAGTATAAATGGGGCAAATGTAAGTGGGCACCTCTCAGATCATTTCTCAAGTCAAGGAATTGTTAGAAACAGGGGCGAGGAAAGGACTGCAATCCAATGGCAAGAGTGTACATAATTGCATCTTTTTCTGTTAGATGAAATGAGAACATTTTAAGTGTGTGTGTATCTGTGTGTCATAGGCTCTGCACTGGCTGGCATTTAGAAAGATTCTCCTTTGACCAGTGGCAGGGCCCTATGAGATGAGGTCAAAGTGGGGGGGATGAACAGAAGCAAAGGGAAAGGAAGAAAAGGATATATTAGTGTTTGGATGCATCCCTTCTCAGCAGAGGAGCGGGAGGACAGGAAGAGAAATGCGGGACACGTTACGACTATTTAGACACCGAGATTTACAGTGCTGTGCAAATCCCTTTGCCTTTTGCTCCCATATTGCACCTCAATTCAATTAAATTTAATTGAATTGATTTCTTGGAAGAAGATGCAGCCAAGCAGAGAGTTTATTTACAGCAGAGTATTTCAAACAGCTGCCCTCATAAAAACCAGCAAAGAGAACATGAACGTGATCTAGACAGTGCGTGGTGCAGCGAAAGAACGGCCTAGTTTGTGTTAGAATTGATACCACTTGTTTGCCTTCCACGCCTAGGATTTACCTTCCCGGGCCCCAGGGCATATCCACCAGCCCTTACTAATGCCAGCCCATGCTCCCTGGCATTATTGTGCACTGCTGATTTGCTGCAAGCCCAAACGCTTCTGCCTGGTACATAACTGAGCCCTGCCCAGCTATAAGTGTCTGGCACTGCAAGCTTTGGTCCTTGCCCAGAACTGGGGCCTAGGGAGCTGCATCGCCAGGGTGATGCGAAACGCCCTTCCTGCTGGTGCCGGGAGTCAGGCTGAATTTAACTGGTAGAGAGCAGGGGTCTCTGTATCTCCAGGAAAGACACATGGGCATGGGCACAGCCGGGGCAGGCGTTCCCTCCTCTGCCCTCTCCACCCCAGTGTTCATCACCTCTCACCCGGAGGGGCTGCCTGTGAGGGAACCAGGGGATCCCACCACTGCCACTGGCAGCTCAGTGGGGCTAGAGCAGATTCTGGCCATTTGCTCTGCATGGCTGCTGGCACATCCCTCTGGTGCCATGCGCTGCCCCCATCTGAAGCACCCCTGCAGTCAACGGGAGCTATGGGGGCCTGTGCCTGTGGGCAGCAGCACACAGAGAACCCCTACCCCCCTCACTCCCTGCCTAGGAGCTGCTTCCAAAAGGAGGTGTCCCAGATAAGTGCCACGCCCTAGCCCCTCCAGCCCCTAAGCCCTTAGGCAGGTGGGGTAAAGGGAGTTTGGGTGGGAGAGAGGTGTGGACCCTGGTCATCCCCAGAATTTCGGCAAACATTACACCCCTGCCAGGCCAGCACACAGCAATGAGAGGGCACAAGCCCGTTGGTCCTTCCAGGCCCTGTCCTGCAGGTGCTGAGAGTAACCCATCGTGCAAAGCTCCTTCTTCCACCTTTGGTTCTATTGCAGCTGAGGATCTCAGCACCAGGCAGACTGAAGCCAAGCTCTGCTCTTGACCCTGCTCCCAGGGCAGACAAAGCAGAGCTCCCACGCCCCTGGCACGACTGAGTCCCACAGGGGAATTCATGAAAATGGCCCGATGCCTAGGAGCAATAAACCAGCGCAGCCCCGGAAAGCCTATAATCCACAGCAATGCTTTCTGCTGCTTGTCAGATGGGAAGCCAGTGTATTTTCTGTCCCTGCCTTATTTCTAGCCTACACTGGAAAAGTCCTTCCTACTAAACAATAAGGAGACAGTGGCCTTAAAGCAGAACACCACCCTGCATTCCAGACGGTCTGAAAACCCCTGTTGTTTGGCAGCTAATCGTGGATTTTGATTTCACAGCCCTGAGTTTCAAACACAGAGAGGTCAGGCTCGCTGTAGAGAAAGCAGCAGCGCATTCTGGGCTTTCATCTCTGCCGGACTGACAGGCTAGACGTGCAGGACTCCGGATTCCAAAGCACGCGGTAGAGGCGGGAATTGTGCGCTGTTTGTTATGCCTGCACAGGCGTTGTACGGAGAGGTGTCTCATTTCCACCCTTTTGCCCCTCACATCAGCTCTCCTCAGTTATGGTTTCTTGCTATAATCAAACACAGATCAGACGCTGCAGATGTTTGTGTTCTTGGACTCACTTCCATTCTGCCAAAGCAAGACAGAAGAGCCATGCCGTGCAAGGCTGCTTGAGACCGTGGGATTCCATCCCTCGCTCTGCCACAGACTTTGCTGAATGATAGTGGGCAAGTCATGGCACCTCTCTGTGCCTCAGTTTCCCCCCTGTAAGCTCCTTGGTGAATGATGCCAGAAAAGGTAAATTATTACTTGTTAGTTGTGACAGACCCAGACCAGTTGGCTACAGTAGCTTAATAGAAAGCAAACGTACAGGCCAGTGGATACATGGTTTTATGTTTCATGCATCACCATGCATGCAGGGGACTGGACTTGATGACCTCTCAAGGTTCCTTCTATTATTGTTATTTCTTTTGCACAATATTCAGTCAACCTGTGGAACTACTTGCCAGAGGATTTTGTGAAGACCAAAATTATGACATGGATCAAAAAAGAACTGGAGGATAGATCCATCAATGACTATTAGCCAGCATGGGCAAGGATAGCGTCCCTAGTCTCTGTTTGTCAGGAGTTTGGAATGGGTAACAGGGGAGGTATCACTTGATAGTCCCCTGTTCTGTTCATTCCCTCTGGGACACCTGGTATTGGCCACTGTTGGCAGACAGGATACTGGGCTAGATGGACCTTTGGTCTGACCCAATATGGCCGCTCCTATAGTCTGATGTAGTTCATTGGCAATATTGTTTCTACACATCAGTGATCAAACACGCACACTCACACCTGTGTGGGTGAAGAACTGGATTTGCACTCCTCAGACCTACCCATTATACTTTCAGGGGAAATCCTCATGGGAGACTGCACATTCAAAACCAGGTCCATACAATTGAGGGCCCTTTGAAAACAGCATACAGAATGAAAGACTGGTGCTCTTCTTCCCTACTGTCAAATAAATCAGACTGTGAACTGAGAACAGCTATGTGTGCAGCTTGTCCAGGTAGATTCCAATACGTGTTATCCAGGGACACACCAGCATTTGCTTACAGAGTGAGCTATGCTGTGCATCAGAATGACAGCATCCTGCTGCTTTCAGATTTTATACTGAACACTGTCTGGGCAGAGGAAGTAATTTTATTGTATGGCTGTCCAGCACTTGCCACAGCCCAGCCTGACAGGGGCCGCTCCATGCTCCAGCAGACAAACAAATCCTAATTCCATAAGGTTTCCTATGGTTTGATTGAGATGGTGCTAAACATGCTGGATACTGCAAGAAGCCTACCACTTCAGGGTTCCCCACATTGTGTCATTCGGGATTTCTGTCTCCCACTTCTGTCCCCATTTTTCAGATAAAATGCGTGGTTGCTGTCCCCGTGCCTAGTCACAAGCAGCACCCAGGAGGAGGAAATGAACCAATCATATCATAACCCACTTCTGAAGCCAGTTTTCTTCTTTGAGGAATACCTGCTGCAACACCTACCAGCTTAGAAATACCAGCTGCAAACTTGACGGAAGTTGATCAAAGAGGAGCTCTCTGAAAGCAGCCAGTTGGCGGCTGCTGTTGTATCATTTCAGAGTGCAATGCCAAACATGCTGTCATAAAAAGGCCTAAAGAGGGTTCCATGGTAGAATGCTACTCCAACTGGTCCAACATGAAGGAAGACAAGCACCGAGAACCAGCCGTCATCCTATAAACAAAGGTCTACTTACAAACAGGCTCCCTAGTGCAGGTGTTAAGCCACTTAAGAGACATGGAAAAGGTTTCCTGCAGCAATTGCCCATGCTAGAGAAAAATGGGGAAAATCAACTTTTAGAAACGAAGTGAGAAGCAGATGTGCCGGCAACATTGAGGCAAAACAAGGCTTTTAGAAACCAAATGTGAGCATGGTGCAGATTAGACATTAAAATGAACTCTCTTAATTCCATGCCCTATGCAAATCTTTGCCAGCTGTCAGCTCTGTAATTGTTGGAGACTAGGTGCAAGAACTAAACAAGAACAGAAATGCAGTAAGTACATTTATTACGAGTTTTATAGTCTGGGACTTTAGCAAGCATTCCTGGCCTTTATTCAGACATCCAATGCCAGCAAGACCCTCTTCAATGCATCATGCACAAGCAAAGGAAACACAAGACAGAATGTTACATTATTATTCCCAATATTCAAGGAATCTTAGGTTAGCCATAGTTACTGCATTTCTGCATGATCCCACCTTCCTCACTCTCCCAACTGGCTGAGTGGGTCTCAAAGAGGTCACATTATTCCAAAACAGACCATGAGCCAGAAGGCTAGCACTCAGCATCTCCTAGCACTTCCATAGCAGGCTGTCTGCCAAGGAAACAAAATCCCTGTTTGAGGAAAGCATTCTCTCAATCTGCAACACAGCTAGGACGCTAGTCCACACAGCAAAATGCCATGCACATAACTCATTTCAGGAACCACGCCACATGGAGGGCTAAACAGTATTCTTAGCACTGCAACATGGTGAAGATTCACATGGCTGAGCACCTTGTTAGCTGGGAATGGTGCAGAGCACCCAGTGTTTTTAGCCTATCTGCGAGACCATAGTAAACAGCTGCTGCACTGGGAGGAGAATATAGTAACAGTTCTTCAAAGAAACTCCCAGAGACACATGCACAAACAGTGTGGTGAAAAGATGCACAGAACAAGTTTGCTAGGAAGGAACAAGTGATGATCATAAGACTCCATCAGAGAGATTGGATTCCCTTCCTCTCCCCTACCCCCAAGGAGACAGCAGCATGCAGGGTCATCCTTGAGTGTCAGTGAGCCAGGGCAGATCCCCATCTCCCTCAGAGCAGGCTGAAGGAGGAATGTAACTCAACCGATCCATAACATCATCCTACTGTGAACTGTTAGGTCAGCAGGCAAGGCCTGTGAAGAGGACAGAACCATCCTGGCATGGCACCTAGCCATGCTGCCATCCCAGGAACAAGGGGTATGTCTACACTACCCTCCTAGTTCGAACTAGGAGGGTAATGTATGCATACCGCACTTGCTAATGAAGCCCGGGATTTGAATTTCCCGGGCTTCATTAGCATAAGCGGGGAGCCGCCATTTTTAAATCCCCGCTGCTTCGAACCCCGTGCAGCGCGGCTACATGGGGCTCGAACTAGGTAGTTCGGACTAGGATGCCTATTCCGAACTACCGGTACACCTCGTTTCACGAGGAGTAACGGTAGTTCGGAATAGGAACCTAGTCCGAACTACCTAGTTCGAGCCCCGTGTAGCCGCGCTGCACGGGGTTCGAAGCAGCGGGGATTTAAAAATGGCGGCTCCCCGCTTATGCTAATGAAGCCCGGGAAATTCAAATCCCGGGCTTCATTAGCAAGTGCGGTATGCATACATTACCCCGCTAGTTCGAACTAGCGGGGTAGTGTAGACATACCCAAGGAGAGTAAAGGGCTGCAAGCATGAGGCAATGCACTCAGAAGCTTCCACTCCCTATGTAGTGCTTGTGAAATCTGTCCCAGGTCCCTCAGAGCTAGATGTGGCTGCTAGGGAACCAGTGGAATAGCCTTGTGGGGTGGCTGCTCTCACTGGCCTGAGGTCTGATCTCCATTTAAACAGGACCAACTGTTGAGGTGTGTTGCAACTCATCAGGACCAGTGTAAACAGGTTGTAAAACTGTGTAGCAGAGAAGATAAATCCAGGTGAATATTCCAGCTTTCCAAACTTGAACACCTTCCAGGACCTCTTTTCCCTTTCGAAATTGAAACAGACTGAAAAGTAAAACTGGACTGGATGGATCAAGGTAACATGAGAGCTGATTGGAGGTCATCATACAAACACAATGCTAATCAAACTTTGCCACTGGACAGACTGGACAGTCACTATGCTATGACAAAGGATACATGGATGCAGAACAGACAGAAGAAATGGTAACACACATAAACCTGAAGGGGAAGATTTTAATCTGCTTGGGCACTCAATCATGAATTTAAAAGTAACCATTCTTCTACAGTGGAATTTCACCAGCCAATTACAGAGACAGTCTGCAGAACTGGAATTCATTTACAGATTTGACACTGTTACCCTGGGCTTGAACAAAGACATTAATTGGTTGGCACATTACAAAGCCAATTTCTCCTGCCTTTAATATTTGTGTTTCCACATAAAAAAACATATATGGGACACATCCAGCCCACTTACTTAGCCACATTAACACAGGTCCGACAGTTAACAGGTACTTTTTCTGCTGTTATATATGTATCTTGGTTTCTGTTATTTCCACTCCAATTCATCTGAGGAAGTGAGTTTTACTCACAATAGCTCATGGTTCTTTATATTTTTGTCTCTATGGTGCCACAGGACTGCTCATTGTTTTTAAAGTTACAAACTAACAGAGGGCTAAGAGGGTTTTTTTTACCATTCTGGTGCAACTTTCATCAGAAAAAGCCCATCCTTGCTGGCCCAGCCTCTGCATTCCCAAGACTGCCACTGACTTCATCAAGCTGTGGGGTCATGGCAGAAGGGCAGTCAGTTTTGTGGAGTTTGTATACACAGGACAGGATCCTCACCTTGTACAGATCAGCATCCTTCCATTGACACTGCAGAGCCTCCCCATGCTGCTGGGTTACAGTATATCTGGGTATATGGGATCCCTTATCCACGAGATAACTTTTTCCAAACATCATCAGTGTTTCCTCCACCCACCTCAGCACGAGCAGCACTTATTAGGCTTTAAGTGCCTGAGTGTCCATTTCACCTCCCTGGGATTTTGGCTTTTAAATACCGTGTTTATGGAAGCTTTCCATAGTCAAGCAGCACCCTTGTGGGGCAGGATTAACAAGAGCATTGGCAAGCAGAGACAGGTGACCAAAATATTGAGGAGTCAAGATTCTGAAATGCCAGCGCTTGGGAAAAAAAAGGAATAAGTCCCCATGTATCACACTCAAAACCAACAATAAGCAAGGCCCTGGTGGCTGCTGATTAAAGGGGCTGCAAAACAATTGATAGCGCTCGCTGACACCATGTCTATGATAGTGCAGTGGAGATACACACCAAGAGGGGCTGGGAAAGGTCTTGTTTGCATGGTGTATTGGGGTGGGAAGAGCAGGTAGGGTGTTTACAGGCAGAATGGAGGAATGCACAGGAGCCAAGGGAGGACAGGAGACAGGAAAGTTAGTGGAGTGTAGTGGGCAAGGATTGTTCCAATTTATTATCTGTTGAGGCCTGCAGGATGTTAATAACTGTAGCAACCCCATACTGGGGCTGGGCCAGACCGGGGAGCACGGTGTTTATCCCTATGCTGGGCAGATAGGAGCCATGAAGCTGGCAGTTTCCCATTTCACCATGAAGCCACTTGGTGATGCAGGACACAGCCCAGCCAGAACAGTGACCAGCAGCCAGCTGGCAACTGTTTGGTATGGATAGCTCAGTGGTTTGAGCATGGGCCTGCTAAACCCAGGGTTGTGAGTTTAATCCTTACTGAAGCCATTTGGGGCAAAAATTTGTCAGGGATAGTACTTGGTCCTGCTGTGAAGGCAGGGGACTGGACTCAATGACCTTTCAAGGTCCCTTCCAGTTGTAGGAGATAGGCAATCTCCATTAATTTTTATTCTTTTAATTTAATTTATGGTAGCTGTCCGGGAAGCTTCTCAGGGTGAAGTACTGCAGCAGAGAGCCGTGGGAACCCAGGTGACAGAGCATTGCCCCTCCTCCTGCAGCTGGGCACTCCAGCTAGCCAATGACTCCTTGCTGGAGCACCACACGAGGGAACACCGGCTTATTTTCACCTGTGGGTGCTAGGAGCAACACCCAAAGCCTTTCATCTCCCCCTTATTTTTAATTTAGAGACCCAGTCTGCTGAGCCTATGAATTTGGGACTGACCTTGGACTGTGTGTTTGCTTATTTCCTTTTCTTAGAATAACAGGGAGAGAACCAGGATTGGGGAGTCTGTGTCTCTCCACAGCATCCTTGCTCATTTCTAATTCTCACGGTTGCTATGGGGACGAAGGCTCATACTTCCAACGGCACCATTTCTTTCTATTTTTTTGGTGCTCCAAAAGCCTTTCAGACCCAGCTAGCACCTGCAGACCCCACCTCATTATGCAGCTGTCTTTGTGCTGCCAAACCTAAAAGTTTCCATCATGTCAACTCATCTCTCTCTGTTGCTGGGCCCCCCCGGGTGCCAGAGCACCAGGGATCCAGACCTCCGTGCTACAGGCTCTGTGTGGAAATCTACAACAAGTAGGTCAGAATTTCCAAGTGTGGAGAGGGGGGAAAAAACTCTTTGAAACTGACAGAAGCTTCCCAGCTGGGAAGGACGGGAACAGTTCCTGCTGAATCGGAGAAACAGCCCCTCTGAAACAAAGAAGGTCCCATTCTCAGAATGCCAAAAACCTCCCACAAATTAATAAAATACAAAGCACAGCCTCTGATATTAACCAGAACTAGGAATTACCCACCCTGAGGAGGGATCAGAGTAGGAGGCAGACTGAATCTGCATTAGAGATGGCTCCTTCAGCTCAGTTGTAGGAGCTTTCTGCTCCCATCACCTGGAGATTGGCCAGTATAGACTGAATCTAACTGGTCTGATTCTGATCTCGTACTGGGCTAAAATCAGAAGCATCTCCCTGAAACTCCAAGAAGCTCTACTGGTACACATGCTGTGCAAGTGACAGCTGCCCTAGGCCATACAAAAGCGGTGTTTGGTCCCCCTCCCTGCCTCCGGCTGAAACTGTGTCTGTGCCAAGGACCAAATTAAACCCTGAAGCAAGTAGAGTCAGCTGCATTGTTGTTTGTATTCATGGGGAAAACTGTCAGCCAACATCTGTAGAGCCACCACCTTGTTCTCCTAGGACTCTCTAGTGTTGTGACACCTGCAACATCCTGACAGTTGTCAGTGCATTGGCTGAAGCTAATGCTTCTTGAACAAATATGCCCACTGTACTCAGATCTCATCCTCTCTGCTCTCTGTTCCTTCTTCGCCCTCAGTATGAGCCTGCTCCTGCATGCGCTCTGGGGCAGGGGCTCTTTGATTGGTTTGCACAGCACCTCGCACAGTGAATCTCCAAACCTTGAAGGGCGCCTTTAGCCACTACTGTAATCCCGCAGTGTACCACCCATTTCTTGGTATCCAGAGGAGCCCATCTGCTATACAGGAGACGGTCTCTGCCAAAACAGGCTGGCAGCTCCATGGGTGACAGCCTGCTAATCTTTTTCACCAGCAGCACCAAAACCTCTTTCCTCCATATTAATTCTGTCATGAGCTATCTCTTAACCATGGTCTTCTGATCCATGGGTCTCAGGTGGAATCGTTGTGAATGAATCTCAAGCACTCTGCATTAACAACTAAACCTTCCTAGCTCAGTCAAACTACCACAGTCAGCAATGGAGAGAAAATAAGAGCTTGTAAACCTCTACCTCTACATATCTGTTCATCCCACCAGGTGCAGAAGCAGATTAATTTAGTAGGTGCAGTGGGTGTTCAGCTTTTTGCAGGATCAGACCCCTTGCCAAGGAGATGGGTGAAGGCAATTGCTTCACTTTTATTGACATGCAAATCACCAGCACTAATGGTGGTAACTTACAGGGTTCATATATTTTCAAACAGCCTGGCAGGGAGACACATCAGGGAGGCATATGTGGCAGTCAGTCCAGAATGTCTAGTTATTATACGGTCAGCAACTCTGTGTTCATTTCAAGGGCAGCCCGGAGCCAAACATAGAGGGAAAGTCACTTGGTCGTTTATTCTCTTAAGGCTCATTAGATGCCGTGGCCTCAGTGACCTCGTTTTGTGAGCCACACGAAAGTGATGACAAACGCCCTCGTGGAATGCAGGACAAAAACATTTTGTCATTTTGAGTCAAACCCAGACCTTGTTGGAGAGCCACATAACCATGTCTGAGAAAAAGCCACTTTCTCATCCTGCCAAACTAGCAGAGCTGGGAACCTTTCTGGGCAAAGTGAGTTCTGAATCTGTAACATTTTTCCACTTCAAAACCAGCCTGTTGCTGCATGGAAACAAGGTCTCTCACACTGAAATTGCAGGGGTGGTTCTCCCTACCATGTGGACCCATATTAAAAACACGAAAGCTGCAAAGCTTCATCCTCCTAGGCTTTGAATCAAATTTTCATACTCCTTTGGCAGTATGGGATTGTGAGCTCCCTGATGCCAAGCATGAACAGAGCACCCACACTGCCTTGTAGTTTGAGCTGTACCATGCCAACCCTGCAGAATGCCAGGCCTACGGCCCGAGTCACAGCAGGAATCAAGCACTGACCAGCTGCACTATCAGCATAATCCAGGTTCTACATGCTTTTTGACCAGAGTCTGACCGATTTGTGGGTGAACAGAAGAGGAACTTGGGTTCAAACTTGAGTCAGTTTAATGTGCAATGTAAACCTTTCCTTTGTATCTTACTGTCTTTTGGGCACTTGCCAAACTAGCAGCAGCCTGCAGCCAACTGGCAAACTGGGATGACAGCAAGCCCAGGAAGTAAAGGGAATTTCTTCCTCCCCATATGGACTGTCTGTTCCATTTTCTCAAGCTCCACTGAACTGGATTTGTCCTTACACCAGCAATGGGCTGCATGAGTGACCCTCCATCTAAGTGGGACACAAAAAAATTGTAACCAAGAGAGTCTCGCAGGATAGGGCAATTGTGCTAACTGCGCTTGTGTACCTAGAATTTGTGGAGAGTGCTGACTGAATCATTGTAGCACTTTAATTTAATGCAGAGGGAGCTCTCAACTCTCACATTCAATCTTGTGTGCAATCAGCACATACCTCACTTCACATGTCTTGCTTTAAACGTGTATCACTTTAGTAATACTAGTTGGGGAAAAAAACCTACATGGACAGAAACTAGCAGATGTTGGCAACCCTGTGCATGGGCAACAGTAAACAAAATGTCTTGTAAGTCACACATAGAACCCCATTGGGCTGCAGGTTGCCCACCATTTCCTGAGACTGATATTATAGGGCAGTTTTGTCACTCAGACGTGTTAGGGACTCGCTATATGAAACAAGCCCAGTTTCCTGAAGTTGAAATTGGAAACCACTGAAGATTCTGTGCATGCTTGCTATGATTACACAGCATGGCTTTTGAAGTTTCCTTTTTGTTCATTTATTCCCAGTGTTACAATCCAATCTGCTACAGAACCTTGCTTTGGGCATTTATTAAGAGAGCCAACAAAGACCTCTGTTTCAGTCTCATCCTCATCAGAGCTTTGTTCCCTAGCCACATGTGCATGGATGTGTTTCGCTTTTGTATTTCTTTGGCATTTGTATTGAGAACAACACACAATAGCAAAATTGTTGCTTCCGTTGCATGCCAGGCATGCACTTTTGGTACTAGATGTCTTTGCATTGTATTGTGATTGTCTCCATGTACCACCCCCAGATTTGGCCTCTGCCTTTTATTTACCTTTGTCCTGTCTTGCATACCAAGGTGCTTCACATGTTTCACTGCTTGCTAACGCTTTTATCTGGGAAGTGCCATTTTCACTAGCCTACCAAAGCTTTTTGAGGTCCATTTTCACAAGAACCTTCTTCTGACCTGGTCATCAGCTACACCCCACAGATAATCTGATTTCTTCTTAGTCTGTTTTCTGACCATTCAAAATCATAAGACTTAGATCTGACATGCAGCTCTCTAGTTTTGCAGTCAGCAGTGTCTGAGGTGGCTAGATTCTTGCTGAGAAAATGTGCTTTTTCACCAAATGATATTCTTACATGGATCATCATATTCTGGACAGTTCTGAATGACTTTGCCTGCCAGTTTGCAATTTCTTCACCCCAGCACTGGGATGTATCACAGCCCTTCAAAGGCCTTGATTTCACCCTCTCCAACACTGAGAAATTTGGGGGCATTATTTCCTCCAGTTTTGCAAAGATCGAATTTTCCTTAATACAACGTAATAAATGTATGATACCTAGGAGAGCATGTATGAGATGGCTGCTTTAGTTCCTGACACAGCAGGGGATATGACGATGAATACCATCACAAAATTGATTCTTGTGGCAATCCTATACCAGCTTTTACTTAACAGATACACTTCCAACATAACAATAAAGACAGCCTGTCAGGAAGAGAATTCAAATATGTCCGTTACAAACAGCAGCATCAAGGCAACTTTCAAGCAAATCCAGGCAACTGTCAAGCAATTCTAAGAGTCTCCAAAGCTTTTCTGGTGTTTCTCTCAGCCTTAAACTCTGTTTTTCATGCTGACTGCATCTAAATGCAGAAATATAGACCAAGTCCAGAAGAAAAAAAAATTGCAATATTCTTTACAGGAAGAAAAAAGCAGAATGAATTACTGCCATCTAATGGTTGGAAAGAGCGTTTTCTCCTTTGGATAAACGACAATGATTCTGAGGTAGGGATGAGGAAATAAAATGTTCTGCCATTTAAAACTGTTGCTGACTAATAATATGATCAAGCCTTTACAATTCAGCTAATTGGATATGGTCTTAATACATCTAGCCTATGCATCTGTAATTGTGTAGCTGTCCTGACATGCCTAACAGAGCATTTCTAGGGCAGGGGCACCATGGGAGTCAATGGTGAAATTCAAACCATTCTGAACATTCACACCTGCTTTTGGCTACTTCCTGTCTATAGAGCCTGACTAAAGAGCACTGCAAAGGAAAGTAACCTGTGGGCTGCATAAATGTACAAACATACAGCCCTAGACAATGGAATGTAACATTACAGTAAATGAACTAGCATGTGCATGTATCTATCATGACCCTCTGAATCAATAGTTCAAGTGTCTTAGGCCCTATATTGCTAATGATGATCCTCCTTTAGCTCAAGTCATCATGGCCTGTGCTTCTGGAATTCTTTCATTGCTACCCCTTGTAAAGGTGGAATAATGACAGTATGCAACAGTCCTTAAGCTGTCATGATATGTCATTATACTTGGCATTTATACAGCACTTTATAAACATGGACTCATTAACCCTCACACCACTTCTGAGAGATAGGCTGGTATTTTCATCCATGTTTTACACATATAGCAACTGAGTCACAAAGAATCACTTTTCAAAGGCCAGTGAAGAAGATAACATCAAAGCCACAAATAGATCCCAAGCATGCTTGGCTATGGGTGTTCTGCTCGCATTCCACCTGATCAAATCTAACTGGCTCACCACTGACAGAATATAAATGTGCTTCCTAGCATTTACTTTGGGGCTGTTTGGATTAAAAAACAAAACCACCTGTGTCCTGAGATGCAGTTGTTTTCTATTCCTCAGTAATTCGTTCCCCAGTTAGGTTTGGGTACAGGGGCATCAAGGGCAATGCATTAGGTTTTTGAGGGGTCCGTGAAACATTTTGGCCAAGAATCTATAATACAAAGGCTGTTTTATTGTTCCAAAACATGTTCCTCCACATTTTGTCATGGAGGACACTGACATGTTCACAATTAATAGACTACATGGTAATTTCCTGCTGTAGGGATTGCCTTGGGCTCAGTTTGATGCTAAGCAGTCTCTGAGTTGAGGTGCTGCCACCCTGCCATTAGAGATGCAGGTCTGAATGAGCAGATCAAGCTGCTTTTGTCAATCCCAATAAAACAAAACACACACACACAGCGACATCCCAGTTCAGAGAATAAGGTTACTGCATTTTGTATGTATGATCTAAAATGAACCACAAAGAACTGGGGAGATTCTTCATCCTCCATCCGTGTAATGGCAACACCAGGGAGAGGTCTCTGTCTCCCTTCCCTGGAATCATTCAGGTGATAGCAGCAATCTATCTCTATGCTGCAGCTGCCCAAGCCCAGCCCTATGGAGCAGTGGAGAGCAGCCCAGAATCCAGGTCAGTGTGTGATCTCCTGCTAAGAGCAAAATTTCCTATTAATAACATTTTTACGTAAGTGTCCACCATTTGCTTGGTAATATTTAGGACACAGAAGGCAGCACTGTCGCTCTTCACTCCCCCCACCCCCAACAGCCCCACAAGCTTATTGCCCAAGGAGAAAACACAGCAGTGAATGTCCCTGAAAAAGATTGTGTCTTGGACCATTACTGGGAAAGAGAGTCACAATCCCATCATTTTAGTGGGAGGCAGAAAAGTATGAGTATTGGTAGGGGGCATGGGGAGGGAAGCAAGCTCTGAGGAGAGATTTAAAGTAGAGAGGGGGAGCTCCAAGTACAATAACGTAGAAAGGCTGGATTTATGCTTCAGGACTGACAGAGAATACAGGGCAAAATTATCTTCCTGATTCTGACACTGTAAAAAGTCACACTGTGCCTAAGTTCCCCATGTATAATAAGGGTCAAACAACTCTTCTCTATTGCACCAGGTTTGTTTTGAAGGCAAATGTTTTAATGTTTAAAACTTAAAAAACAACAGATAGACTGGTAGCACTTTAAAGACTAACAGAACATGTAGATGGTATGGTGAGGCAATGTTAATGTTTGTGAGGCAACTAAGTGCTAGTGAGATTGGGAAGGAGAGATCTCCAGTCATAAAGGGCATCAAGGAAAAATGCAAGTGAGACAAGGAAGGATCCAAATGAGAATTGCAGCCTGCTCATTGCCAGCAATTCAAGAATTTTCCTCTGCTTTGATAGGATACTTTGTTCTTATAAAGACCATTATAAAATTATAAGAAAAAAGTGAAGCAGGTGAGCATAATTAACCTCATTTCACAGCTCAGAGTCCAACAGTTATGTAATGTGTTTCTGTTGCATAGATGAGAATAGTGAGTGACCTAGCTTAGTACTTCTTGACTCTTCACTAGTGTTGTATCATAGCCCTCTCTCTCTGCTAGAGTTATAGCAGCAATGGGCTATGTGCATTCTGAGTGCAGAGGACTTGTAGATTCTAAGGCCAAAAGGGATTATTGACCCTTTTGTCTGACTGCCTGGGTAACCCAAACCAAAAACCTGCCTCACAATAATTCCTTGAGCCAATTGTCCCAGTCTTAATTTAAGAGTGTCCAGTGATGAAAAAACCACCATTCACCCTTGGCAAGTTGCTCCATTAGCCTTCATTGCTAACACTTTGTACCTTCTTTCAGCCTTCCTTCAGAGGTCATGTTCTCTAGACCTTTAATCATTCTCGTTGCTCTTCCCTGGACCCTCTCCAATTTCTCCACATTTTCCTTGAAATGCGGTGTCCAGAACTGGACATAATACTCCAACTGAGGCCTAACCAGCGCAGAGTAGAGCGGAAGAATGACTTCTTGTGTCTTGCTCACAACACTCCTGCTAATGCCTCCCAGAATCATGTTTGCTTTTTTTGCAACAGCATCACACTGCTGACTCATTCCGCTTGTGGTCCACTGTAACCCCGAGATCACTTTCTTCCTAGACAATCGCTTCCCATTCTGTATGTGTGAAACTGATTGTTCTTTCCTAAGTGCAGCACTTTGCATTTCTCTTTATTAAACTCAGACCATTTCTCCAATTTGTCCAGATCATTTTGAATGATGACCCTATTCGACAAAGCAATTGCAACCCCCCCCCCCCCAGCTGAAGAGGCCTTGGGCAACAGAAGCTGAGCTCCATCCCACACAGCTCCCAGCACACCCCTGGCACCCCATGGAGAAGATACAGGAATCACCAGGAAAAGAGAAGGACCCAGGTGCTCATCTCCCCCCAGCTTCCCAGCCACAGCGGGACAGGGACCCCGACCCCGACCCCGACCCCGACCCCACCCCCACCCCCACCCCCACCCCCACACCCACTGCCCGCTCTCCAGCTGAGGGCTGGCTGACCCGAGCTTTTAAGCAGAGAAGCGCCCGCCCAGCCTGACCGAGAACTCTGCTCATTGGCTGGTAGCTCTGGGAGTGACGTGACAGTCCCCCTCTCGCTGCTGTCCACGAGCCTCTCCGGCACCGGAGACGTGGAGCTGAACGGGAAACACCGCCGGAAGAGAGGCGGGGCGAAAGGAGAGGGATAGGCCCGATGGCCAATGAGAAAGGGAGGCTGGGGCGGAGCAGCCAATGAGGGTGAGTGGGGGCGGGACGGAACGCCGCTGAGATCAGCCCGGCTGGAGACCCGACAGTAACCGGCGTCTGGGCGGGAGGGGCCGCCAGGTCAGCTGAGCTCTGGGGGCCGCGGGCGGGGCACTCTGAGGGGGGGGGGGGTGTCCCGAGGCTGGCTGGGGGGGGCTCGGGATGGAGCCGGGGGGGGTGTCCCGAGGCTGGCTGGGGGGGGCTCGGGATGGAGCTGGGGGGGGGTGTCCCGAGGCTGGCTGGGGGGGGCTCGGGATGGAGCTGGGGGGGGGTGTCCCGAGGCTGGCTGGGGGGGGCTCGGGATGGAGACGGGGGGGTGTCCCGAGGCTGGCTGGGGGGGGCTCGGGATGGAGCCGGGGGGGGTGGTCCCGAGGCTGGCTGGGGGGGGCTCGGGATGGAGACGGGGGGGGTGTCCCGAGGCTGGCTGGGGGGGGCTCGGGATGGAGACGGGGGGGGTGTCCCGAGGCTGGCTGGGGGGGGCTCGGGATGAAGCCGGGGGGGGTGTCCCGAGGCTGGCTGGGGGGGGCTCGGGATGTTGCCGGGGGAGGTGTCCCGAGGCTGGCTGGGGGGGGCTCGGGATGGAGCTGGGGGGGGGTGTCCCGAGGCTGGCTGGGGGGGGCTCGGGATGAAGCCGGGGGGGGTGTCCCGAGGCTGGCTGGGGGGGGCTCGGGATGAAGCCGGGGGGGGTGTCCCGAGGCTGGCTGGGGGGGCTCGGGATGGAGCCGGGGGGGGGTGTCCCGAGGCTGGCTGGGGGGGGCTCGGGATGTTGCCGGGGGAGGTGTCCCGAGGCTGGCTGGGGGGGGCTCGGGATGAAGCCGGGGGGGGTGTCCCGAGGCTGGCTGGGGGGGGCTCGGGATGGAGCTGGGGGGGGGTGTCCCGAGGCTGGCTGGGGGGGGCTCGGGATGGAGCCGGGGGGGGTGTCCCGAGGCTGGCTGGGGGGGCTCGGGATGGAGACGGGGGGGGTGTCCCGAGGCTGGCTGGGGGGGGCTCGGGATGGAGCCGGGGGGAGGTTGTCCCGAGGCAGGCTAGGAGGGGCCCTGGCATCGCCCAGCTGTGCTGGAGCCATGGGGCAGGGGCTGGTTGTTGGGGCTAAGGCAGAGTCACTGGGAGCTTTGCTGCCCCAGGTGCTGCTCCCCCCCTGCCCACTCGTGCTGGGGACCCGCAGGCAGCCCCTTCCCATGTGCTCTGGGTGTGGACGGGGGGCATTGACCTGGGCACTGCCCCCAGTGCAGCACAGACTCTGCCCCCAGGAGCTTCCAGACAAGAGAGACCAAGGGTGGGATGTGAATCAGCAACACCAGGGCAGGCTGGGGATTTGGCCCAGATAACCCAGCCAGCTCGTGGCAGAGGTGGGAAGAGGTCCCAGACCCATGCCTTAGCTGCTGCATCATGCTGACACAGTTACAAGCCTCCCTGCTAAAGTGCTGTCTGTTCCCAGGTGTGACCCAGGAGAAAGGAGATGCTCCTTGTGTCCATCCCTGAGGCCAGATGAATCTCTTGTCGATGGCAGTGGTGGCGGATCCTGAGCTGAAATGGATGAGTCTATGGCTCCGGGTCCGATGGGCAGCAGTGCTCGTGGTCCTGGTGGGCTCTCTGTTGGTGCTGTTGCTCCCACTGGCTGCAGTAGAAGAACAGTGTCAGGCAGTGCTCAAAGGACTTTCCTTCCTGAAAAATAAATTGGGAACAAGCTATGTAGGGATTACAAGGTACACAGGGCAAACAACTGGACTCAGCGTGACTTCAGGTGGATTAGAGTTGCTGGTGCTGAAACCCAAAGCCTCTCCAGGTGAGAAATGGGCTGTCTGGGAGACTAGGGAAATGTTGTGGGAGCCATGTTGCAGACACAAGTTAGAGAATGACTGTACAATACTCTGCATTTTTACAGCACACTTTTATTCAAGGATCTTCAAGCATTCTGTAAACATTTGGAACCTGCGCCAGACCTCTGCAAGTTAGAGAAGTTGTCCCCATTTTACGTAAGGATTAAACTAAGATCAGACACGTCAATAACAAAGCTGTAAATAAAAGCTAAAAATCCTGATGCAAAGTCCCTAGCTGGATTGATTTGAGCTATGAAAGGAGTGCCTGGTGGTATTCTAATAGCACTGTTTGTCCTTTGAGAGGTTCTTTCCAGATGTTCTTCTGTTCCCAGTAATGTTTCATGACAATCATGTCAGGATCTTGCACACAATGTATTGAACTGATGGAAAGCAGCCTGGATTTTTGGAGCATTTTTCCAAAATTCTGAGATTGATGCATTCAAGAAAGAAGTTAGCACAAATTGTACAACTACATTATTGACTTCTTTAGTCAGAATTTGGTTGTGGTTTTAAAAAATATTCAGAAGAACCACTGCACTTATAGCACTTTAATTTTGGCTACTTCAGAGTGCACTAGGAAGATATTAAATGCTTTATAATAAAAAAAAACAGTGGAAATGTTGCTGCAGACTGATCCCATTATATGCCTTGCATAATTGGCTATATGCATTTTCTAAAGTATCAGCTGTCGGCCATTTCTGAAAACTGGACACTAGGCTAAGTGGACCAGTCATCTTATTGGAATAGCAATACCTGTGCTTGCTTGCTTGCTGTGCTAAGCAGGAAGCCTTCTCCAGAAGCAAGCTGTGTGGGCAAAGCTGGTCCTGATCTACATATACCCTTCTCTTTAAACTAAGGTCGGGGTACTCTGGCAAGGCTTTGCTGGTACCACTGTAGGGCTATGTCTACACTGGCATGATTTTCGGAAATGCTTTTAACGGAAAAGTTTTCTGTTAAAAGCATTTTCGGAAAAGCGCATCTAGCTTGGCAGGACGCTTTTCCGCAAAAGCATTTTTTGGGGAAAAGCGTCCGTGGCCAATCTAGACGCATTTTTCCGCAAAAAAGCCCCGATCGCCATTTTCGCAATCGGGGCTTTTTTGCGGAAAACAAATCTCTGCTGTCTACACTGGCCCTTTTGCACAAAAGTTTTTCAGAAAAAGACTTTTGCCCGAACGGGAGCAGCATAGTATTTCCGCAAAAGCACTGACAATCTTACATGAGATCACCAGTGCTTTTGCAGAAATTCAAGCGGCCAGTGTAGACAGCTGGCAAGTTTTTCCAGAAAAGCGGCTGCTTTTCTGGAAAAAGTGGCCAGTCTAGACACAGCCTAGACACTGGCCAGTCTAGACACAGAGTGTGAATGGAGTTCATACCAGCAGAAGTATTTCTGACAGTATAGCTTGTAGGGATGTAATGGTGTAGTTGATTAACAGATTATAAAAAGGTTATAAGTTAATGTTCTAGACCAGTGTTTCCCAATTTTATGGGGCCACAGAATCCCTAGGATTGCCTTAAAAAAAAAAAAAAAAAAAAAAAGCCCCTGCCTTGTTTCATCAAGAAAAAAAAAGCTCCTCCGCCGCATTTTGTCGAACAAAAAAAGATCAGCCACCACAATTACCACCGCGGCTCTGTCTCTTTAGGAGGGGGCAGGGTATGCTGGCTTTTTGCAGAACCTTTGCTTTCCACGAAGCACCAATTGGAAAACACTGCTCTAGACTACACACATTTTTCCCTCCACCCCTTGCCAGTAAACTTTTTAGCAGGCTGGCCAGCAACCCAGCTCAGTCCCGGCTTGCACTTGGTCCTGGACCTACCCTCGCTGTGGCTCTGCATTTAAAGTGTATTAGGAGCCAGGTGAGCAGGCAGCCCATCTCAGTTCCAGCTCATGCCAGGTCTGGGAGCTCAAACCTCTCCATCCCCATGACAGGGGCTGCCTGGGGACAATAGAATAGTTGACTAACCCATAAAAATTAAATGAGGTTAATCGACTATTCAGTTAACTGATATTTAACATCCCTATTTGTTTGTTCCAGCATACTTGACTCCGAGTGAAAGAAATGATTCCTGCTACTGTGCTGTTTGCTAGTATAACAGCATCTACACTAGAGGCTTTGCTGGCACAACTGTGTTGCCCTGACCAACATAGTTGTGCCAGCAAAAGTTTGTAGGGTGGACCTTGCCTGAGCTTCTGGTATTTGCAACCCAGAGTAAAGGCTAGAACAAATTCTTAATATCACTCCAGGCTTGATTAATATCATTTTAATATTAATTAAAGGAATTCTCTTAGGGCTTTCTGTAGTGCCCATTACTGTAGTGTCTAAGTACTGTTGTTGTGCATTTCAGAAGTCAAATTAGAAGCCAAAGCAGCTTTGAACCAAGCCCTTGAAATGAAGCGTCAGGGAAAGCGTGAGAAAGCCCATAAACTCTTCATGCATGCTCTCAAGATGGATCCAGATTACGTTGATGCTCTGAATGAGTTTGGCATATTTTCTGAAGAGGAAAAAGACATCATTCAAGCAGACTACTTGTACTCCAAAGCATTGACTATTTCTCCTTGTAATGAAAAAGCTCTGATCAATCGGGACAGAACTCTGCCTCTGGTTGAAGAGATAGACCAGAGATACTTTAGCATCATTGACAGCAAAGTTAAAAAAGTGATGTCAATCCCCAAAGGCAATTCAGCCCTGCGGCGAGTGATGGAAGAGTCCTATTACCACCACATTTATCACACTGTTGCCATTGAAGGGAACACATTAACACTTTCTGAAATACGGCACATCATTGAGACCAGATATGCTGTTCCTGGGAAGAGTCTAGTGGAGCAGAATGAAGTCATCGGTATGCATGCTGCAATGAAATATGTGAATACCACGCTGGTATCCAGAATAGGCACTGTAACTATCAGTGACATTTTGGAGATACACAGGAGAGTCCTGGGCTATGTAGACCCAGTGGAAGCTGGGAGGTTTAGGACTACCCAGGTGTTTGTCGGACATCATATCCCACCCCATCCTCAAGATGTTGAAAAACAGATGCAGGAGTTCGTACAGTGGATCAACTCGGAAGATGCCATGAGCTTACACCCTGTGGAATTTGCTGCCTTAGCCCATTATAAACTGGTATATATACACCCATTTGTTGATGGCAATGGAAGGACCTCCCGCTTGCTAATGAATCTCATACTAATGCAGGCAGGCTATCCACCCATCACAATCCGTAAGGAACAAAGGGCAGAGTATTATCATGTATTAGAAGCAGCCAATGAAGGAGATGTAAGACCTTTCATACGCTTCATTGCAAAATGTACTGAGACCACTTTAGATATGCTGCTTATTGCCACAACGGAATATTCGGTGGGTTTACCTGAGGCTGATGGCAGCACTACTAGATACAAGCAAACTATTCCAGTCAAAACGTGAATGGTATGGTGACCCAATGACAAAATGAATGAGGGCTACTCAATATTCCTGTTGAGAAACAGCTCCATAAGAAAAGAAAATCACTCTTAACATTTCATTTATTTTATTTAAAGTTTAATAAATTAATATACTTTATTCATTATCTTTATGCCAAGCTAAACTGTGAAGTGTTGGTGTTTAATGTGCACTATGTCCAGCTTGTGTTACTGAAGGGGAAAGGAGAGAGAAATACAAAGTGAGGCCAATTTAGAAGTATCATCCAAGCCATAGTTATACCTAACTGAATTTCTACAATCCTAGATGGGATGGCTTTCTAAAGCCAACACCTTGTAATTGCCTTGATGCCAAGTCTGTCTTCATTTGTATCTCAAAGGGCAGGCATGAGCATCCTTTCTAAACATCACAAGCTGGGGGGTAGTATTTTGTTTTGCTACCATTGCCTTATTTCACTTTCCAACAAAACCCTTTCTAGTCAGTGTTGTAGCACTTTATTTAGAAGCCTTTTAGAGGGATTATTTTACAATTGTTCAAAAGCTCCAAGTATCCTTTCCTCCTTCATCCCACTGCTATGTGCCATATTGTTCATGTGCAATGAGTAGATTACTTACCAAAACATGTAAAATTAGGGGGTTACTTTTCTTTTTAAAAATTTGTGCAGCCACACTTTCAATGGTTAGTGTTCAGTTCCTTTTCTTTGGTTATGCAGCAATCAAGAAATTTATTTTAAAGTTAGTGTGAGATTGTCCAGGGGAAACTGAACAGACCCTGTCTAAATTTGTCAACTACATTGCAACTTGATTTCTTACACTGTGCATAAAACCCCTCTACTGCCTTCTGCAATTTAGTTAGGACTAGGGGTGTTAAAATGTGTTTTATTAAAGGACAACAGCCTACCTAATGCTGCAAGCAAAAGTTGCAATGCAATAAAAGCGCCTCTTGCAGGGAACACTCCAGTTATGTTTGAAAATAGGTAGCTTGGGTAAAGCAATGGAAAGTAGGATGCAAGCTCCAACCCCATCATTTCAACAGAGAAAATAACAGGTGTGTATACTAGATACTCTATATCCAGCTAGGGCATTTTGAAATGGTGCAAGAGGCTACTAGTCCTGACTGATGGCTTTAACAACGTCTAAATTTCCTGACTGCTATTGCAGGTGAGCTATCAAAGTCATCTCAACAGTATGGAGCGAGCCTCTTTCTGATGCTCTAATTTTCCAAGTACTCAGAAGCACATCAGACAGTTTTCTGCGCTTAGGCTCCAGTAAATCCTAATACTATAGTCTAGTTGTTTGCATAAATGCTTAAGTTGCAGTAATGAAACAATGTCTTAATATACTGCCATGCTCTCTCTGTTGCTTTGGTCAGGTCTACACTATGCAAGAAAGTCAACCTAAAATACACCACTCCATCTACAAGAATAGTGTAGCTTGATTCGATGTACCTTAAATCCAATTTCTTCAGTCTCATCCCTGTGGGAGGTTGAGGGGAAAGATTCTCCCATCCAGTTTCCCTTAATCCTTGTGATGGGAGCACCATCAGTAGTCAATTTAGCAAGTCCTTACTAGACCTGCTAAACTGAACTCCAGAAGAGTAATCACTGGAGTGTCACTGTTGGGGTAAGTGTAGACCTGGCCTTTCATTAAAAAAAAAAAAAGGAGGGGGGGGCCTTTGAAGTTGAGAGAGGACGCACTGTAACAAACTGGAAATATAACAGCCCAATATATCTTAAGTGGATTACCTACAGTAACGTCCTGAGTTTGAGAATTCAATAAGATCTTTCTACTGCTCATTGATATGGATTGGCTATATACGATACTTTTCTGAAGTCACAAGAAGCAGCTTGTAATGTTATGCTGCCCCACCCTCTGACAAATATCACTTAAGGCCTGACACATACCCCATGTAGTAAGTTTCATAATAAAACCAGGAAGGCAATCAAGTATCAAGATATGGTGTTGCCTGTTAGTGTACACTGGTCCATGTTCATGTCATGAATCTTGACTCAATGTACTAGACATTGCTGACTGGGACAAACAACAGGAACTTTTTTAAAAGCATGCTTATTTTTATAGAACAAGATGAGTATATGGATCCTGCACTTTAGCTATTTGTGAAAAATGTTATTTTAGTAACAGATTAATAAAGTATTTTACTATGTAAATCTTTGTTTTGGGATATATCACTTAGGTGTCATTACCTGTTGTTGCATCTTTTTTTCCACAAACGCAGATAGGGATTACTAAACTTAGTTACAGCAAGAATTTCTGGCCAGACTCTGGCTTTTTTTAAATTTAAATTAAATGTAACTAAGTGTAGCTATAATGCGTTGCACTCAAACATTTTTAATTTGCTTCTAGATTCAGAGGTCACATGATGAAAAGTGTATTGTTCCAAGCCTAGGATACATGGATGTTTGCTTCTAGAGCAGTGTGCCTTACCCTTTTTGATACCAGGAACTCTTGCTGTCTTCCTAAACTAGGGAAATCTGGACTGGTATTGGTCCACAAATCAGCTGTTGAGACACACTGTTCTAAAGCACTGAATACAACTCAGGAGATTATACGGAAAACATTATTGTAACACACAAGTTATGATTGACAACTTCTGTTGCAGTTAGTTTTAGGCTACTGAGGTAAATAATTTGATTTAACTTTAAGAAAGCTTAGCACAACTAAAAAAGTACTGAAAATACTGTTTGCTTATAAGAGTGCTACTGTCATGAAACTGACCTCAGCACCTTCTCCCCTATACTCATGTATGTTCTGACATTTGAAACTCCTTCTAGTTTCAGTTGGATAATAGTATTGGTCATTTTCTCTTACAGTAACTTTATACATGACACTGCATGTAACTCAGCTTCTTATTGATCAATGAAGTGGTTTAGAAATTTGTTAAATGAACAGTTCTTGTGAGAAAAGCTAGGTGGTATTGTCACATTGCTACCTTACCATCAGACACCATCAATACATTTTAAAGCAAAGGCACTTAATTTTGGAAGCCCTGAGGGCCACAATGAAACTCTCAGCACATGCCAAAGGCTGCAATTTAAGTGTGGTTTCACATGTATGTAAATATATGCAACTAGCATCTTTCACACTGACGGGCATGAATGCAAAGATTAAGGCAAGACTACACAATATGCAGACCCATTTAAGTCAGTTCCACTGATATTAATAAAATGTAATATTTACCCAATTTCCACCCATATAACAGCACTTTTAGGCTATGTCTACACTGCAGGCTTTTGCTAGCAGAGAGTATGCTAATAAAGTGCTCATTAGCATTTGTCGCACTGTCATTTGCATATTCTCTGCCAATGCTTTTTGCGCAAAAACAAGCAGTGTAGACAGGTCCATTTTGCGCAAAAAACCCTTTTGCACAAGATCCTTATGCCTCAAAAAAGGAGGTATAAGGATCTTGCGCAGAACAGACCCATCTACACTGCTTGTTTTTGCGCAAAAACCTCTTGTGCAAAAAGCCTTGGCAGAGAAGAAGTTACTCACCCTGTGAAGTAACGATTGTTCTTGGAGATGTGCCCCATGGGTGCTCCACTCCTGGTGTTGGGCCCTGTCCCGGCGCCGCAAATCGGACAGCTATCAGAGCCATGATCCAACGGACCGCATGTGTGGCTGCCTCTGGCGGCATTCGCACCTTTAATCTAAGCCCCACTTAGTTCCTCTCACCCGCTATCTGAAATGAGAAAATTCCAGAGCAGGGAGGAGGGCAGGTCGTGGAGCACCCACAGGGCACATCTCGAAGAACAATTGTTACTTCACAGGATGAGTAACTACTACTACTACTACTTCTTCAAGTGGCCCCGTGGGTGCTCCACTCCTGGTGACTTTGGAGCAGTACCCAAATATTTGAGGGCTCCAGAATTAAGGTGTTTGGGTATGAGAGTGTACTGCCGTAGTCACCGAGAAGTAAACAGCAAATTGATTTACTACAGCATGGTGCTTCATAAAGGTAGTATGGGAGGACCACGTTGCTGCCCAGCAAATGTCCCAAAATGGGACACCTCTTACAAAGGCTGTAGTAGTAGCTATTGCTCTGGTGGAATGAGACCTAGGTGGGCACAAAACAGGTTTGTTACGTAAAGAGTAGCAGGTGGTGATGCATGAAACTATCAGTCTTGCAACACGCTGGGACGTTAGGGGATGCCCCTTGGATCAATCTGCTAATGACACTATGAGACGGTCCAATTTTCTAAACTGTTGCGTTCTTTCAATGTAAAAAGCTAGTGCCCTCCTTACGTCCAGCATGTGTAATACTGCATCTTGTCATGAAGCATGAGGCTTGAGATAGAAGCATGGAAGAACAACCATTTCATTGATGTGAAATTCCGAACAGATTTTCGGGATAAACGCCGGATGAGACCTCAGCGTTACCAATTCTTTAGTGAACACTGTATAGGGTGGTGAAGACATGAATGCTGCTAAGGGTTCAAAGGGTGGATGAGTCAAAACCAGGTGAATCCAGAACCAGGTCCAGGTCTCACAAAGGGGGTGGCAGCCGCCGTGGTGGGTTGAAGTTTGAGAGTCCTTTCAGGAACCTTTGTGGTGGGGTGAGCAAACAAGGAGACCCCTCCTCCAGATGGTGAAACGCACTAATCGCCACTAAGCCTCCTTGTGAGTGCACTATCACAAGGCCTGTGTCGTGGAGATGTAGAATATAATCAAGTGTCTGGGATACATTAGTCGTTTGGGGATCCAGATCATTATTGTCATACTAAGCTTTAAATCTGGTCCATTTGGCTAGATATGTTGCTCGTGTGGAATCTTTCCTGCTATGTATTCATACTTGTTTGACTCTGTGTGAGCATGAGTGTTCGGCAGTGTTGAACCAACTAACATCCATGTCGTGAGGTGCAAGGTTTCAGATGACACAGGGAGCTGTTGTCTTGAGTCAATGGGTCCAGAAGAAGAGAAAGGGTGTACGGTGCTCTCAACAGACATCTGATGGAGCACTGAATATCAGAGCTGTCGCGCCCACGCCAGGGCTATAAAGATTACTCGAGCCTTCTCTATGCTGATCTTTTCTAGGATCTTGGGTACTAAGATGATCGGGGGAAACGTGTATAGCAATGATGTTCCCCAGTGACAGAGAAAGGTGTCTCCCAGAAAGTGACGTCCTATTCCCACCCTGGAACAATAGTTGGGGCACTTGGCGTTGAGTGCAGTCGTGAACAGGTCTATCGTAGGAAATCCCCAGCGGGTAAATATACGATGCAGAATGTCTGTGCGAATTTCCCATTCGTGATCGTTGTCGACACCGGTAAATAAGAGGCTGTCAATAGGGTGTTGTTGCAGATACACCAATTCCACAAATGCATTGTTTCCATACAGAGAGATCGGGATCGGGCATCTCCCTGTCTGTTAATGTAGTACATGGTGTCAATGTTGTCCGTGAGGATTCTGGTTGTCGTGTTTCTTATATGGGACTGAAAGTGTTGGCATGTGTGTCGCACTACTCTTAGCTCGAGTACATTGATATGTAACAGCATCTCCTGCATGGACCAGCGACCTTGGACTGTCAGGTTGCCCATATGCGCTTCCCAGTTGGTAAGAGACGCATCCATCATTAGTTGTTTTGACAGTTGCGAGTGATGGAAGGGAATGCCCGCCATAAGGGTGCGTGGCTTGGTCCACCACTGCAGAGCTTGCCACACGTGTGGAGGTACCACTACCATTTTGTGGACGCTGTGTTTTACCAACATATAAACTGTGGCCAACCAATGTTGGAGGCAATGAAAATGCAACCTTGCGTTTTGAACTACAGTGGTTGAAGCAGCCATGTGTCCCATGAGTTGTAAACAAACACGAATGTGAATGGTTGGAGCATGCGTCAGCGTGTGTACAAGATCTTGGATCGCCCCGAAATGTTCGGTTGGTAAGTAGGCGTGTGCTGTCTTTGAATCGAGTCTTGCCCCTATAAATATCAGGTCCTGTATCGGCTCTGGTGAAGACTTTTGCACATTTATGAGGAGACCCAGAGACTCAAAGATCTGGGAAGCTGTTGTTACCATTTGTCATGCCTCTGTGTATGTTTGGCCTCTGATGAGGCAATCGTCCAAATAGGGAAAAATTGACTCCGAATCTGCGCAGGTGGGCAGCCATCACTGCTAAGGTTTTGGTGAAGACCCTGGGTGCACATGCCAAGCTGAAAGGCAGTACCTTGTACTGAAAATGAACTTCCCCTAATTGGAAACGAAGAAAACGCCTGTGTGCCACATGGATTGTGATGTGGAAGTAGGCATCCTACAGGTCGAGGACTGCAAACCAATCTCCCTTGTTCAACAATGGAATGATAGTATTTAAAGTCACCATCTTGAAGCAATGTTTCCAGAGGTAGCGATTTAACTTGCGTAGGTCCAAAATGGGTCTCCAGCCTCCTGTCTTTTTTCGGATGAGGAAGCATCGGGAATAAAATCCTTTTCCCCAAAACTGCCTTGGCATCCAATGGTGAGTAGGCGCTGAACTACTTGTGTCAACAGATGCTTGTGAGAGGGGTCCCTGAAAAGGGCTGGGGTGGATGGAGTAGTTGGAGGAATGGCAAGAAAGGGGATGGAGAGACCAGATAGTACTACTTCTAGTACCCATCTGTCCAAGGTGATCTTGGACCAAGGTAGGTAGTATGGCTTCAGTCGATGGTGAAAGGACTGGATAGAGTTGTGCTGAACATTGAATGTGGGAGTCATGTTTGCATCCTCGACGGGGAAGTCAAATTTGTTGCTTTGTTGAAGGCTGATTGGACAAACGGTTTTGCTGAGGACTCTTGCATTGAGGACACTGCCGGAAGCGCTGGTTACCTGGGCATGTGGTGGTTGTTTATTAAACATGTAGTCATACCTTCTTTGGTAGGTATAATAGCGCTTGCGCCTATAAGGAGGTGTGTACATTCCTAATGTACATAGCGTGGTATAGGAGTCCTTCCCAGAATGAAGAACCTTATCAGTGTTGGCAGCAAACAGTTTGTGTTTGTCAAAAGGTAGGTCTTCAACCTTAATTTGCAGCTCTCGCGGGGTTCCTACAGAGGATAACCAGGAAGACCGTCTCATGGCCATGGATGGCCATCTGCAATGTGGTATTACAGGAGACATAGCCCTCTTGCACTATGACCTTCAATAAAGGTTTCTTGGTATCCGGGCAGGTGTTGCAACAACTCAGCGAATTTTGAATAGCTGTCAAAATTGTGGTTTGAGAGATGGGCCAAGTAGTTTGCAATACGTAATAACAACGAAGCAGAAGAGTAAACTTTTCTACCGAAGACGTCTAATTTCTTATTGTCTTTATCTTGTAATTTATTTTGATATTGAGGCACTTTAGCTCTGTGCTACACAGCGTCAACTACCAGTGAGTTAGGCTGGGGATGATTGAAGAGAAAATCCAAACCTTTGGCGGGCACAAAGTATTTTCAATCAACCTTTTTACTTGTTGGAGCGACCGATGTTGGGGCCTGCCATATTTCATCCACCACTTCCATAATTGCCTCTTCAATAGAGGGGGCAATTTTTGCTCGCTATTGCCGCCGTAGGTTTTTAAAAAGACTGTGTTAATTGGAACATCTGCTAATTGTATGTATCGTGTCTTTGCCACTCTTTTGAACAGGTCCTGGAATTGTTTCAGGTCATCCAGTGGAGGAGTCACCCAGGATCATTGCCTCATCCAGAGAAGAAGAGGAGCAATCAGTTGGGGAAATGCCCTTTTGAGGATCTTCTGTTTCGGACAATTGTCCCTCTTCTGCTTCTGACTGTTCGTGTTCCACGTTGGACTTTTCGATGGAAGAGGCGAATTCAGCTGCTGTGAATTCTCAGGTAAGTATTGCACGCTGGGCGAGCGACAGCTGGAGGATCACCCCCTGTAGGACAGTGAAACGTGATCCCAATGGGAATGGTCTTAGGCAGCCCTATGGTAGTGCCCATAATATCTCAGAGCGTGCTAGAGTATCGGGAAGACCGTGCCCTGCGGATATAGCAGACTCTCCGCAGTGATGATCTAGGTGATCTGTGAGTTGGTGATCGTCTGGGTGAACGAGAATGAGATGGAGAGCGTCGTGTTTCTATGTAGACGGTATCCCTATAGGTGGGTCGCCTATGTGCTTAATAAGTAGGAGAAGTACTGTAATCCTGCTACCGTTGGTGCCTTGGTGGTGAAGGAGACAATCCTGGAGAAAAGGTAGGAGAGGGAGACAATGCCTTAACAGGTCTGAGGAGAATGATTGAAGATGGAAGACAGGGAGCTCCGTCCACGACCAGGGGCGGATGAGAGGAACTGAGCGGGGCTGGACCACGCGCAACAGATCAAAGGCACGAATGCCGCCAGAGGCAACCAAACATGCGTGGTCCGGCGGATCACGGCTCTGATAGCTCTCTGATTCGCGGTGCCAGGATGGGGCGACACCAGGAGCGGAGCACCCATGGGGGCCACTCGAAGAAGAATATGCAAATTACAGCGCAGCAAATGCTACTGAATGCTTCATTAGCATACTCTCTGCTGGCAAAAGCCTGCAGTGTAGACGTAGCCTTACTGTGAAATGACAGTCCATGAATTTAATTACTAAAACACAAATCAACAGAAGACCATTTACTGAATCACCATTGTGGAGTATGTTCCCGGGGAGGCCATGTTCAAAAGGATCCCATTCACAAGCTGCATGATGAGCCCCATATAAACCCAAACCGCACCACAGGCCGCATGTAGTCCATGGGCTGCATGTTGAGTAGCCCTGTTTTAGAGGCAGGTGTCTGAGAGTCTATCTGCAAGTTAGTTTGTTCAAGAACTCCTCTTAAATGGTAATAGTTAGGACCACCCAATTTAGTATGCAGCTTCCTCTTACCTTAACTTAAGGGTCAGGGTTTGGTTGTGGCAGAAAAATAGGATGTGCCTTTGGAAGTCAATTGTTTTTTCCCCTAACATGGAAAAGGAGAGAGCTGACGGGAAGGACGCAGTACTACACTATCACGGCTGGAGGCAGTGAGCATGGGGGACAGCTATGCTGCAGAGTGACCATTGGGGCAGCCGCACCAGAAAGGGAGCAACTAGCTGGGGATGGGGCTCACCCTCTTGCTAGTCACCAGCCCAGGTAAATGACCTCTCTTTCCTAAACTCCTTCTGCTTCTTCCCCTCCCTGAAGTACCACTGGGGCTGGGCAGCATAGCCCTCTCCCAACTGGGTCTCAGCATGGCCATGCCAGCAAGCCAGCACAACTCCCCCCTCCCATCCTGGGTCCAGAATGTAAAAAAAGCATTAAAAATATTAACTGTGCAACCAAGCTAATTTCCATCAGTTACACAGTTAAAGGGGCCCCACAGACTCCCAGCTAAACAGAAACAGATAATCATTAGCTCATAGGTTAACCTCTTGCATCCCTAGCCTGGATCTGGGGAGCACTGCTGAAGCTAGACTCTGCGCTGCTACCACCATCCACCCCCAGGAGGCTGCCGGGTCCCGCAGCGTGGCCACGCCAGTGATGATCTATATGGTCCTCCCCATCCCACCCCCAGCTGGACCCAGACAACACCAAGTAAGTTTTCTAGTATTTAAATAAAAGCAACGGTATTTTTTAAAAAAAACCTTTGAGAATTTTTAGTTTAATAAAGCAGTAACTTGCACTTCACATTGTGTACAAAACAAAATTCAAGAAACTGAAGCCATATAGAAACAAACTGTCAAGACATGAAATCGTCATTTAGCAAACAAAATGTAAAATGGTCCACAGTAGCATTTACAGCTTTTACATGAAACAAAATTACCAGGGCTAATATTGTTGATTCAGCTTAAAAATAAGAGTCTGAATGCCATTTACAAATACACAATATAAAAACAGACCATCTTGAGTGGAACATCAACTGAATATATTTTTATATAATTCCCTCCCCTCCCTTAATACTAAAATAGGCCATTGTGGTGAAGTTACTAGCATCTGCCATATGAACTTTTCAGCAAGGAGGTGTATGGGACAATGACTTTGGAAATAAGTCAGTGTGCGTAAGATGTACTGTATGTTACCACAGAGGCTGCCTGCCTACTATCACCAACTGAACCCATGTGAGACCAGTGTGTCTCTACGATCACAGCATTAAGCTGTCATTCAATTGTCTCATTCTTTAAAAAAGTAAAAACAAAAACCAAAAAACCTCTATAAAACTTCATCTTGTAGCCAATCTGCAAAGTGAAGGTTACCCCCTCGCATTACCCTCAATATGAGGGATCATTTAAAGCCATTTTAGCAAAACAAAAAAACATACCCCTTTGCTCTCAGAGAAAAATAAATGACTAGATTTGTACAGCCCCATTCTGAATCTTGGTGAATGCAACAGTCCAGAGAAGTATTTACACAGGAGTGTGACTGGCTGTTTCTCTTGCTAGCATAAGTAAGGACACAACATGGCTTCCAAAAAGGCATTTCTCATTTTATTCTTGCTCACTTTTCCAGTAACAACCTGGCAAAATCTGCATTCGACATCTTTTTAGGCTCCTCCGTGGATTCAGATGAAGTTGCTGGTGAATTCTGGACCATCCCATTCTCAGTCTTTGTCACAAGATTGCTCTGGCGCTGTAATGCACGAGGCACCATTGCCAGCTGAGTTCTGCCCTTTCCCCGTCTAAAAACACAAAAACATGTTTAAGAATATCAAGGAGTACATTTGTTTGAATCAGAAGAGGAAAAAGACAAAGGTTTGTTCACCACAAGGAACATCCAGTTAGCTACTGTTCCTTTCTCAATTGTTTTACTAAACAGGCAATGCAATGTTGACGGTGCTTTCATTTTGTTGCCCTTCAAAGAGTGAATTATAGTGCTGGCAAAGGCACGATGCCTGACAGCTTGGGAGACAGAAGTCTCCTATTTATCCATTGAACAGTTACACAGCAGTAGCACAGCCTCTCTTTACTAGGCTACATCTAGACTGCAAGCCTCTTTAGAAAAAGAGCATCTAGACTGCAAGCAGTACTTTCGAAAAAGCAAGCCGCTTTTTCGAAAGAAAGCATCCAGGCAGTCTGGACGCTCTCTTTCGAAAAAGCCCTGTTTGCATTCAAGAACGCCTTTTTTCGAAAGAGTACTTTCAAAAAAAGGCATTCTTCCTCGTGAAATGAGGTTTTCCGCCGTCGAAAGAAAAGCCACGTTCTTTCGATTTAATTTCGAAAGAACATGGCTGTAGTCTAGACGCAGGTGATGTTTTTTCGAAAAGAGGCTACTTTTTTCAAAAAAAAAAAACCAAGTCTGGACACAGCCCTAGTGTGCCTGGAATCCTTCTCTGTAAAAACACCTTTCAGACATGAAAGGAGAGCTTGGTCTTTCTACCTATTTCATATTTGGTTGATTATCAAGATCATTCAGGCCAGTTCTGTGCTCAGACATGCCCAGCAGAAATTATCAATGAACAGCTATTGACAATACAGTAAACTTCCGATAATCCGGCACCTTTAGGACCCAGGGGGTGCCGGATTATCAGGTTTGCTGGACTATCGGAAGGGGGGCTATGAGGGGTCTGGGGTGGGGGGGAGGATGCCACCCCCAGACCCCTCATAGCCCCCCCTTCCGATAGTCTGGCTCTGCCCCAAGCATCCTTGATTCAGCCGCTGCTGGTCAGTTTCAGAAGCGGCTGAATCAGGGACACTGGCAGCAGAGCAGCTGGAGTGCTGCCGGGTTGGTCCGGTAGCACCGACCCTTGGCATGGGCGCTCCTTGGCGACTCCTTGGCGCTACTGGACCAACCCAGCAGCACCCCAGCTGCTCTGCCCCAGGTGTCCCCGAGTCAGACGCTGCTGATACTGATCCGCGGCTGACTCCAGGAAGCCCAACCCGAGGCAGAGCTGCTCTGCCCTGGGCTTCCTGGAGTCAGCCACTGGTCTGTTTCAGCACTGGCTGAATCAGGACGCCTGGGGCAGAGCAGCTGGAGTGCTGCCAGGTTGATCCCGTAGCGCTGCCCCTTGGGGCTGCGGGACCAACCCAGCAGCACCCCAGCTGCTCTGCCCCAGGCGTCCCCAAGTCAGCCGCTGCTGAAACTGATCAGGGGCTGATTCCAGGAAGCCGGGGCAGAGCAGCTCTGCCTCGGGCTTCCTGGAGTCAGCCGCTGGTCAGTTTTAGCAGCAGCTGAATCGGGGACAGCTGGGGTGCTGCCAGGTTGGGTCCCGCAGCCCCGAGGGGCAGCGCTCCGGGATCAACCTGGCAGCACTCCAGCTGCTCTGCCCCTGGCTTCCTCGATTCAGCCGCTGGTCAATTTTAGCAGCGGCTGAATTGGGGAAGCTGGGGGCAGAGCAGCTCCAATTGTCTGGCTGCCCGGAGCACTTCCGGGTTCCTGATGGTGCTGGACCATCAGGAGTGCCGGACCATCAGAGTTTTACTGTACTAGCTGTCTAGCAGTGGGAAAGGGTCTACATCACATTGCCACACCTGTGAGTTCACTACTCCCTAAATCAGTGTTTCCCAATTGGTGCTCCGGGGAACCCTGGGGTTCCGCGGAGCAAAACTAGGGGTTCCGCGAGGAGCCGGAGCTCCCCTGCCCCCTCTGAAAAAGAGAGAGAGCGAGCCGGCTAGCCAGCAGAAGCATGGGCGGCGAGTTGTGTGGGCTCGTGGTGCCCATGCTCCAGCAATATTTGGAGCTGGAGCGGGTCCCAACCCCCTCTCCGTGCATCCTCCCACCCCAGCCCCAGAGCGTCTCTCCCCTGTCCCGGACCCGTCCCTGCTATGTGCAACCTTCACTGAGCTCCCCCTTGCTGGCTGCTGCTGCTGCCCTCTGCAGCGTGCTAAAACCAGTGGGTGGGGAGACGCCCAGACGTGACATAACATCACGGCCTGGGATTTTAAACCTGCCGGGCGCTGTATTGCATCGCATGGCTGAGTTGCGGGTTCGCAGTCCGGGGACAGAGCACAGACTCCGGCCCCGCAAAGTGGAATGCAGAAGGTACGGTAGAGGGAGAAGAAAAGGGAGAGGGAGGGAAGGGAAGGGGATTGTGCAGAGGGAAAGGGGAAGGGCTGGGAGAGAAAGGTGCTTGTGCAGAGGCGGAGGGGAAGCGGAAGGCACCAAAGGGACAGAGTAGAGGAGAGACAAATGCCACGGGGCCAAGTGCAGACAATGAGGAAAAAGGCAGGAGGGGAGGTGTCAGTGGGAGAGGGACAGGGTGATGCTGGGAGGGGACAGGGTAAGAGCATTAGGGGCTAGATAGGTATGGGGAGGTGCTGGGAGAAGGCTTGAAAGAAGGGATGGGCATGAGGAAGGCAGGGATGGAGTAAGTCATGTGTGAGGACACAGGGGCATGAAGGGAATGCGGGCAGAGGGTGGTGAGGGGGTGGGCATCAGGGAAAAAGGGGGCAGGGGAAGTGAGGGAAGGGGGAGGCACCAAGAGGGTGCAGGGGTAAGGGAAGGTGCAGGTGCCAAGGGATTCTGGGGGTGAAGCAGAAGGGCAGATACCTGCAGGGGAGGGACCACCATCAGAGGAGAGATGCAGGGCAGGTGTGTAGAGGGAGGGGTAGCTCACCTGATCAAAGTGGGGCTACTGGAGGAGTGGGCACAGGGAGGAGAGAAGGGCTGGTGGAGGGGGGGCAGGTCACAGGAGGGCTGAGGACAGTGAGATGGGCAGGAGTCAGGACAGCAGAGGAGGGTGAGGAGTTGGGGGGCAGCAGGCACCAGGGGAGCTGATGGAGCAAGGGGAGGAGACAGGGCAGCAGAGGGAAAAAGTAGAGGTTTAAATATTTATTAATAACTTGGGTGCCACAGTGGCACATCCAAACAAGCCACATGAACTCAGTACTGGTGCACAACACAAAATTCATTCTGCTCATGTGAGGAAACTCTTAGGCTATGTCTACACTGGTTGTTTCTTGCGCAAGAACATCTTGGGCAAGAGTTCTTGTGCAAGAACACATCCACTCTTCCATGTGCGAGCTGTGCTTTTGCACAAGAGCATCTATGGCAGTGTGGACATTCTCTTGCCCAAGGAAGTGCTGATGGCCATTTTAGTCATAGGGCTTTCTTGCTCAAGAAATTTATGTTGCCTGTCTACACTGGTCTCTTGTGCAAGAATAGTTACACAAAAGGGCTTATTCTTCAGCGGGAGCATCGTAGTTCTTGTGGAAGAAGCCCTGATTTCATACATTAGAATGTCAGTTTACTTGCGCAAGAACACACGGCCAGTGTAGACAGGCAGCAAATTTTTGTGCAAGAGCGGCCGCTTTGGCACAAGATCATGCCAGTGTAGACACAGCCAACAGGAGAGAGGAAGGGAGGAAGGCAGAGGTAGGGAATCAGCACTGGCTCAGCATGTCTGCATGGTTTGGGGGAAGGTGCAGGGTAATTGAGCTCAGCTGGGTTGCAGAGTAGGGAGGTCCGGGGAGCTGGGCTGGGCTGTGGGGTAGGGGATGTGTGTGTGTGTGTATAACTCAGAGCTCAGTTTGGCTGCAGGAGGAGGGAGGTGCCGGAAACTGGGACTAGACTCAAGGGGAGTGAGGGGCAGAGAATCGGCTCTTGGCTCAGCAGTTTTGCGGGGCTTGGAGGAAGTGCAGGGAAACAGGGCTCAGCTGTGCTGTGGGGGAGGCATGCAGGTAACCAGTGCAGGGCTCAGCTGGGCTGAGGTGGATGGGGGAGGGCATACAGAACAGATGGGGGAGGGCAGCTCAGCTGGGCTGTGAGGGGCTGCAGGGAACTGGTGCTGCACTCCCTTGGATTGTGGGGGATGGTTTTGGGGGAGTTACAGGGAACCAGCAGGGGTGGGCAGCTCAGTTGGGTTGCAGGGGATAGAGGTGCAAAGAAGCCTAGTGGGGATGGGGACGGGGGGGGGGGGGGGGGGGGGAGACCAGGAGCCCTGAAATGACCTCCCCTGGACCAAAAATTCCTCATCTGGGACCAGTCAGGTCCAGAGGGTGCCAGATCAGGGAGGTCCAACTCCTAACCTAGTCCGCTCCTTGCACTCTTCCTCATAACCAGACACCCTATCCCTAGCCTACTCCTGCTCCCTCCCCCTGGCCAGACACCCTACATCCAGCCTGCTTCTGCACCCTACCTACCACCCAGACCTTACCCCCTTTCGCCCCCCACCTCCTTCCCAGATCCTCTGCACCCCATCCCTATCCCGCTCCTTGGCAGCCCTGCCATCCACCCTAGCACCTAGCACCACCCTGGCCCCAGCACCTTGCCTCACACCCCAAGACTCAGCACCACCCTGGCCCTGGCCCCAGCACCCTGCCATCCACTCTAGCACCCAGCAGCACCCTGTTCCTTGTCACAGCACCCTGCCAGTCACCCTAGTGCCCAGCAGGACCATGTCCCTGACCCCAGCACCCTGCCACCTGCCTGCCCCAGAACCTTGCCCCAGCACCCCGCCACCTGAGCCAGCATCCTTCCACCCAGCAGCACCCTCTCCCCAGCCCCAGCACCCACTAGCACTCTGTCCCCTACCCCCACCAGCACATCTTGGACCACATTAGTGAGGATTGGGGTTTTTTGGAGGGTTTTTGTTTTGTTTTTTGCATCTCACTTGTGTGACCCTAACTGACTTTTCTGTGGATCAGTGACCTTTGACTCAAAACAGGTTCCTCGCCCCTCTCATAAATAGAGACAATGCTAAAACCTTTTGAGTTTGACATAGTATTTTATTTAAAAATGAAGCCTGACCAACAAGCCCCCAATTGGGATCAAACCCCCATTTCACTGCAGCATCATAACACTCCTGCACCACCTGACCCCAAATCTGAGCCTATCATATACTGGAACCCCTTGTGCTGGGCCTCTTACATCCCCAAACTCCTGCATCCCCACATCCTCAGTCTTCTGCTGCAACACTCCTGCACCATCCACACATGGCAAATCTGTGTCCTGAGCCCATCACACTCACAGCCTTCTTGCCCTGAGTCCCTCACATATCCAGCCCAAACTCCAGCACCCTCACATCCACGAGCCCTGGCTTGCTCAGCACCCCAACCTTCCACCTGAGTCCAACACTCCCCAGCCTGGAGCCCCCTCTCCTGCATCCAAATTCCCTCCCAGAGCTTGTACTTCTCACCCTTTCCCACACCCAAATCCTTCATTCCCACCCCACACCTTACTCTCACTAGGTTGAGACAGGTATAAGGGCTAGGGATAGCAAGTGATGGAGAGGAGGGGAACAAAGCAGATGAGGCCTCACAGAAGGGAGGTGGGGGGGGGTGTCTCGGGGAAGGAATTGGTGGGTCCCTCTTTTCTCCCGCCCCCCCCCTCCTTTTTTTGGGGGGCGGTTAACAAACTTAGGGGTTCCTTGAAATTCTGAAAAGCTGAAAAGGGTTCCTCGGCCAACTAAAATTGGGAAACACTGCCCTAAATCATAAGGCACTTCATTATCCTCATCTGTCCTTGGTGAGATTCCTAGATGGGATGTTAATGCATAACCAATTAACTATTTAACCAATACACTGATGCTTATTGGTTAACGGCATTGGTTACAATCACAGTGCCTCCACAGCAGCAGAGCAGTGAAGTTCCTCCCCAGAAGCCAGGCCCTGCTCTCAGGGAGGCTTCACTGTGGGCTCTGCAATATAAAGTTTAGCCCACAGAAGAACCTGCAGAGTCCGCAGCACAGTAACCATAAAGCTGCCAAGATTTTCAGTGATCTTCAAACTTTTTTCCCCCCTCATGACCCAGTGGAGGAAAATTGTTGATGCCTGTGACCCAGCATAATGATATCTTTTGAGTAGAGTGAGGACTAAGAGGTGGGGCCACGATGGGGTTGGTATGAAGGGGAGGGAGGATTTAGCAGTGCAGCGGGAGTCCTACGGCAAGATTCCTGCCCATCCTGGCACTGGGGCACAGTGTGGTCCGCAGAAGTGACCAGCAGCAGGTCTGGTTCATAAGTACAGGTGCACAAGTCACCCTGCCCACTGCTTTTGCCCACAGGCACCAGTCCCCAGAGCTGATACCCACGGTGAAGACAGTGCAAGGTGGTCCATCCATCCCTGCCTAGGAACTGGATCAGCTGCTGGCCATTTCTGGGGCACAGCAGGGTCTGCAGTACCAAGACAGGGAAGAAGCCCGCCTAGCAACCCTGCTGGTCACCTGGTCATCCTACAACGAGACCCAGTACCTAACACTCTGCAATCCAAGTACTAAGTTGCGACCCTTAGTTTGAAAATCAGTGCTCTATTACATGATTAACATCCCTAGTTTCTAAGTATCCCTGTGTTACAAGCCTGATATTATCTAAGCATCCCCAAGCAATACATGCCAGAAATACTTACGCTCCATACATCTGTCGTGGTACCATAGACTGCAAGCCTCTCCCAGCCTCAGGTTTGTCCGGAAGTTTTCGGAGAGGTGGGTTACTAATTGCCACCTTGATGATGTTTTCCTTAATTGTCATGCCATCCATTTTCAATACAGCCTGCGAGGCTTGAGCTTCATTTTCATACTCTACGTAGGCCAGGCCCTGAACAAAGAAAACCCAGAGACAATTGCATCAGTGTATATTTTCTGCAGGACAGCTTGTGTACAGAGCTGAGGCAAATGTGATGACTGAAGTGACAATGGTAGGTTACTGACATGACATATGGGTGAGATGAAGTCCCACTGTTAGGTGTGCTGAAGAATTAGCAAGGCTCCGCTTTCTAGCCAGCCAACTCCTGTTCATGAGACCTTTCTTAACATACAAAATATAGTTTCAGTTAAGTCACTCAAGCGCTACACCACAGAATGCTGCCTTAGCTGAGACATCACTGCAGAACTCAAGTATCTCAACCAGGCTGAGACCACAAGGTTTGAAAGAATCATCAGATTTACAGGTTAGCCCAGTGAAAGTTAATGAGTCTAAGCTAGGGATGTAAAATCCCAGTTAATTGGTTAATCACTTAAACATTGTTTAACCGGTTAAGCGATTAAAGAGGCAAGGGCAAAAAGGCCATTCTGGCTCTGCTGGGCTTGAGCAACAGCACCACCGCCTCATCCCCCCACCATAGGCAGGGACTGCACCAGCTTGGCCGGAGCAGCCCCTGCCTGTGAGGCACCAGGGCTCGCCAGGCACAGAGGGTGCTCTGGATGACCAGAACAGCCCCGGTCTGTGGCAGGTCCCCCTGCGGGGCTGGAGTACCTGCCTGCCAGCAGCAGGTGGAAAGCTGCTCCAGCCTCCCACCCATTAATGGTTAACTGAAACTAGTAAACATCACCCATTAAGACACATCCCTAGTCCATGCATCTCTATCTAGCAGCTACAAGGACAAGAATCTGCTTAAAACTTATACTTAGAAAATCAGGTCCACTATCTTATGGCACAAGCAGTTACTTTAGTTTCAAGACCAGCCAATTTATTTTAGACAAAACAGTCAACAATGAATGGTAGAAATGGCCTCAAGAGTTGGAGAAATATGTCCCACACACAATATGGGCATATTTTTAAGTCATCAGTAGTCCAAAAACAACAGTTCTCTATGCAGGTTTCACTATATAACTATTGTGTTTTGGACTACTGACAACTTAAAAATATTAAACATGGCTAAGGTGAGACTGCCATACAAGGCAGATTTCTAGCAGCTTGCACTACATAGTATTCCAGTGATACTTGCAGTGATTTCACCAAGTGCAAAGCTACGCCTTTCTGTGTTACCACTGCATCTCAGAGAGACAGTTTCATACAACTCCATAGTTTATGCATGCTTTTAAGCCTTGATACTCTTTGAAGATAGGTCATTCTGGTCCATAAAATATATCCAGTTTTAAATGTGACCTTGTTTAAGCTATGAATGATTAAATAAAGTCTGTAGCTTTTAAAAGCTTTTAAATAGGAATCCCAGCTGAAGCTTTGAACCAAAATCTGTTATAAGATGAGGGGGGCTAATCCTTACTGCCATATCCATTGCTGAAAGCAGTACTAAGATCACTACAAAGAATTAAAAACAATTGAAATAGTTTTAAAAAATGAGTTGTGATTACAGCTGTATTTCCATATTTTTGCATCTGAAGGATATGGTCAGATGAGATCAGTTTAACAAAAACATATTCTTCACAGACTATTAGCACCTATTAACAGGGCTCACCAAACCATGGCGAGCTCTGCTCACCAGCCACGCTGTCCAGCAATCTGCACATGCACAGATCATTCTGCGCATGCGCAGATCACCCGAACCCAGCTCTTCTGGGTTACAATCTACTCGCCAAAGGCAAGCAGATTGTATTATTTGTCAAGCCCTGCCAATTAAATTTGACAGTTCTACAAAACATCTTTTTCTCCCATTTGTAACTGTACTTTCTGTATTTCAACTTAATTTGGGCAAGGATGACTCAGTTTCACTTTCAGGTGCTCATGTTGAAACGGATGAGTTACAGATATCACAAAAGAAAGTACAAATTCAAACAAATCTGGTTTTGGATTCAGAGTTGCATGTGAAAACATTCCGACTCCCTTGTTCAATTTTAAACACAAAACCAATTTTTGGACCCAAAATATCCAGGATTTTCCCTCAGAAATGTCTTTTAAAATTTAGATTAATGCAAATATTAGGATTATCAAGAGCACTGGACACTTACCTTAGGTTTCCCAGCTCGATTAGTCACCAGCCTAATGTCTTTCACATTTCCATGTGCTTTACACACCTCCTCCAGCTCTTCTTTAGTGCAGGAGAATGGCAAACCAGAAATAAATAGTTTATGCTTCTCCAGTGCAGTGCTGTACCTGAACATCTGAGGTAAAAAAGGGACATTAATTCCTGTCCAGTGGCAGACACACAGAAAACTTAAGTCAAACTCAGCCCTTAATTTCAGATCATTAAATATTAGCATGATCCTGGGCTGCTTTGTGATTATAACAGCACTTAACATAATAAGGCTGCTGTCCTGTTTGGAGCTCTTGGGCACTACAACAACTAATAGGTACACACTTCTAAGAATTCACAGTTTGAACTCTAAGCAAGCAAAGGTTTCACCCCAATGAGTCTCTACAAGATTATAAGTCTGCTCCATGTTCAGGAACAATATCACTGTGTCTTTCATTAGGAATGTGAAGGTTAATTGGTTTACCTACGGTAACTGGCTTACCGGTTAACCTGTGGGCGCTGGAACAGCTCGCCACCTGCTACAAGCAGGGGTATGCTCTAGCCCAGCTGTGGACTGGGGCTGCTCCAGTGCAGCCCCTACCTGTGGCAAATCTGAGCCCCCTGCATGCAGGGGCTGCTCCGGCATCTTGGCTGGTGCAGCCCCTCCTTGACGCAGAAGGAAAACAGAGGGTGGCAGCAGCCCAGTTCTATGCCCTGGCAGCCTCCTGGCCCAGCAGTGTGAGAGTAGCCTGCAGGAACT
Source organism: Pelodiscus sinensis (assembly GCF_049634645.1). Classification (NCBI taxonomy): domain Eukaryota; kingdom Metazoa; phylum Chordata; order Testudines; family Trionychidae; genus Pelodiscus; species Pelodiscus sinensis. Next base: position 36,549,930 of record NC_134725.1, read on the forward strand.
CCAGCCCCAGCCATAGCTGGGCAGTGTCCCAGTCATGCAGAGGTGGCACAGGGCAAATCCAGCCACACAGGGCAGGTAGATGGCCCTGTCCCCAACCACTCCAACTTGGCCAGGCAGGCCAGCAGGACCTTCTCCCTCCTACCATGCTGGAGCAGCAGAGGCAAGGCAGGCAGTTAACTGGTTAAATGTTAAAATTTTCTATATTTAATCAGTTAACTATTTAACTATCACTATTTCTTGATAACCAGCACATTTACCTGGCATTGCTCAAATCCTTAAGGAGGGGCTCAGGGCAGAAGGTGTGGGGTGTGTGTGCAGGAGCCAGGGTTGAGGTGAGGAGGGATTCTTGGGCAGAGGATTGGGTGTATACGTGTACAGGGGCAGGCCAAAGGTCCCATCCCCCAAGATTCACACTAGGGATATTTGCTCTTGCACCCTGCCAGGGACAGGAAGGAGAAGGGCAAAATGCCCAGCTTGTCTGTCCCTTGTGCTCCCCAGCCAGAGCGAGGAACACAGCAAACTGTTCACTTTCCTCATGCTCCCTGACAAAGGGGAACAGCCAGCAATGTCCCTATACAAATCTGGAGGGGGGCTTCAGCCCCTTGCCGCCCTCCCTAAAGGGTACCTGGAGGATAGAGGCTGAAGTCCTGGAAGGGGAGAGCACCCCCAGCCAGCCCCATTCACCTAGCTGGTGAGTCTGTCTTTTCTATATGGTTTATGAGAAGCAATCCCATTCCAGGCATATCCCATTTTCCTGCCACAATCAAACCCTGGCCTTACTTTAAGTACTAATAAGAGGAAGCTGCATGCTGAATTGTGGTCCTAGCTGTTACTGTTTAGGAGGAGTTCTTTAACAAACCAACAGATAAACTCTCTCAAATATATTAAAAAAAAAATCTATTGTATCAAAAGGTGTCACCAACATGCACTAAGAGTAGCTAGCACAGATAATTCTCAAAATAAATACTGGACTGCCGGTATGAAGAGATTAATGGAGGGCTGATTACTTGGAAGAATTACTGAAGAGACTAGACATACTGACAGCTTTCCTATACAATCTCATCCATAAGGTTATTTGCTCAACAATTAAAAAGTACTATACCTTAAAATCTGGATTCCTGTTCTTATCCACACAGGGAGAAACAAACATTGGCCTCCCCTCCACAATACGGCGATCCAATCCCAGAGCCTGCAGAGCTGATTTTTCATCCATAAATTCTACATAGCAATAGCCCCGGAAAGTCCCCCTGTTAGAAAATATGGGGCGGATTTCCACCACTTCCCCACAGCTCTCAAAGAGCTCTTTCAGTTTCACTTCAGGGTCTGCCATGCTATACAAAAGATTGCTGACAAAAACAGTGACATTATCTTTAGAACTGTCATGGAGAACTCTGGGAGCTTCTTTTCGGCTCGCAGCTGCCTTTTCCTTTTGTTTAGAGGAAGCATTTGGTCTCACAGGTGTACTTCTTCCAAACAGGCCAGTTTCTACTTCCATGTCTTCCGCCTCTTCTTCAGCAAGCGCACTGTCCCCATCACCCTTGTATCTCTTATTGGGCTGCACTGCTGTTCAGTGAAACAAAAGCTTTAAATGATGTAGATATTCTAGCAAACAGTAGGGTTTTATTCACATCTATATTAAGTGAAAGACTGCCTTCCTCTAACAGCCTGATCCAGGAAAGTGCTCAGCACCTGGAACTGCAGATGCAAAGTAAGATTCTAAGACAAAGGAAGAGCAGTTCTCCTTTTACAGCTGGAGAGATAACCTCATGGGTAAGACAGCGAAGGCTTTAAAGGGACACAGGGTTACCAGGCAAATTTTTCCTTTCTATCTCGTTGTACACATTGTAATTCTATGAACGAGCATGTGTTTTTACCTCCAAAAACAAGTGGGTCACAGCATTCTTTTAAAAAATGAGCAATTTTTGGAACCACCCTGTAATGCTGTGTGTGTGCATGTTCCTCTTTATGGAGGACATTCCACAAGAAACCTTTTTTCAACATTCTGAGACGCTATAAATATAGGAAAATGTAGATTTTTTTTAAAGTAAGTGTGAGGAGACACACACAGAGTCAGGAGAAAAAAAACGGAGAGATTTCAGATAACTGCAGCTTAGATAATTTGTATTTACATTCAAAATCATAATTGTCAGCCAGGAAACTTTCCTAGTAAGTGCTCTTTTAAAAAATATTTTGATTATTAAGGTAAGTGTTCACTCACTACTAGCTCATTCCATGATCACTGACAACCAAAAAATGAAACAGAAGTAGTTTCATGACTGACAAGTGGAGATAAATTAAGATCTTTTTAGAACACAGCTTTCAAAGAACCCCAACACCACCACTTCCTTGACCCATGCTAATTGCAGAGATGCAACTAAAATTCTTGTTGTCATATGTGACGAAAAATGTTAAGGTACAGTTTATACCTTCCTCCTCTTGCCCCCAGTCTCCCTCCTCATCATCTTCGACTTTGCGTTTGTCTCCAGGTTTCATTTTTTTAGCCTTTTTTGAAGCTTTTTTCTCCGCCCGAGCCTGCTTTCGTTGTTCAGCTTTTTCTTCTTCCTGCTTCGCAAAAGCCGCTTCCTTCTCAGCAGCCTGGAAACATTTAGGAGATTTGTAAATCAAATCGTGAGTATATTTTTTCTAAAGCACTTCTTTTTTGCTGCATGTATCTATAGCAATAAGAAACAGTCTTCTACTAAGCTTCTACCATGCCCAAGTAGGAGGGTCACTTAAAAGATACTTCTTAAGTGGATATTTCTATCATTTTAATTGCTATGTTGATACTTGTGAAGAGGTAAAATTAACTAGATGTCCAGTGCAGGAAAAACTAGCCCTATCAATACAAAGAAATTAGCAGTTTAAGTCTTAAACATATCTCAACATTATTTATGGGGTTCGACAGGACATGTTTAAACCAAAACAGTCCTGTAAAGATGACTCTGGAATAACAGTTTCCTATTGATTTCTCAGATAGTTCATATAAAAATACTGACCTTTACTCTTTGTTCATTAACTCGAGCTAGTCTATTTTCTGTTTTTTGTACAGCAGCATCCCAGTCTTCTAAAGTGCCTGTAGGATACAAAAAGTTTTAATCCTCTCTCTTTTTTTTTTTTTTTTTTTTTAGAACAAGCACATTTATGAAAAGTAAGAATGAAACTTTTATGAAAGTCCCCTCAATATTACCTATCATTAGATACAGTGCAAAAACAAAATCCAAATCTACCTAGCACTTTTTAAAAGAATTAGAACAAAAATCAAACACAATGGAAGCCTTTTATAGAGTGTGATGCAAAGTGCACTGAAGTCAACTGAAGGAATCCCATTAACTTCCATGGCTTGTGGATCAGCCCCCGAGTAAAAAAATTTCCTGCCCAGAACTTCACTCAAAGTAAAGGTTTCTTTCTAAAGTTGAAAAGTTTGAAACAAATGCTCTGCAAATCAGAACAGTTCAGGGCTGCAATTTCCACAGAGGCATAGCTTCATTAGCATACAGTTTACTACACAGGAGCTCCACTGGGCAATAACTCTGGACTTAATAAACCAAGAAAGTGACACGATAGAGGATTGTAGAAGTTACCTTCTATCCTCTCTAGCGTTAGCAGCACCTCACAGACATGCTCTGGATAATCACTTGTGCACTGCACAGCTCGATGCAAGGCCTTTCTACAATGCTGGGTATCTCCATGGGCCCTGAGAATTGGGGAAATACAACAATAAGGAGCCACTTCTCAAAGCAGTCATCCTAAAATGCTTTCACTCCTAGATAACCTGCATAATTTATTGTTCTAAAACTTTCCCTGGAAGACCTCCAAGGCACTTAGACCTAAAATAAATGTGTCCCAGTGAACCACATTAGATCCACCTTGCAAATGGAGAAACTGAGGCAGAAATTAAATCATTGCACCCTTACCGTTCCAAGTTATAGTATTCTAACCACATATTGGCATATTTGGCATTCCCTTTAGTCATTATGTTGTCCCAGAGTTCTCTGGCCTTCTGCATGTTGTTACACAGGCGAGCCTAAAAAGGCAACATAAAAAAATTAAATAGAGGTTCATCCACAAACAGAGGATGCCAGAAAGACACATTTATCACTGTGGAAACCTTTTGAGAGGCACTTAAGATACTTCAGAGTAAATTACTGCTACTGAAAGCAAACAGTTAGAGCTGTTCTTATCCCACTATTGGCCTTTGGTTGCTAGGCATAGCTAGCTTTATACATTATATAAGATCTTATTTACATACTTCTGAACATCTTTCATTATTTTTAAAGGAGTTCAGTCATAAATAAAATCATTTGAAATGAAACATGAAAACATCTTACTTCAAACAGAGCTTCAGGGGGTAGCCGAGTTAGTCTGTATAGAAAAAAACAACAAATGGTCTGGTCATCTGAAGAAGTAGGCTATGCCCACGAAAGCTCATGATACCATCTACATGTTGTGTTAGTCTATAAAGTGCTACCAGACCATTTGTTGTTGTTTTTTCCAAATAGAGCATATGTTGTATCTCATAAATATGAATGGGAAAGTTTCAAAGCCAATACAATTAAAATGTACTTCATTAGCACCTTTAATTTGAGGAAAGTGCATTATGTTTATAATATTATGTAAGTTAGGCATATATCTCCTTTTATAGGTGGAAAAAATGAAAGAGATAGGTGACTTATTCAATGTTGCATAAGCAATGTGGCAAAGCAAGGAACAGAAATCAGGAGTCTTGTTCCTAACCTAAATCACACTGCTGCCTGCTTAGGGACTTTGAACTCTTCCCTTCAGGTACACCATGAGTGGTTCATCAGTTTGGAGGGGTTGTAGTGAAACAGGGAGAAAGCCTCAGCTATCCCGATCTCTGACACCAGGGGCCAAGTGACACAAAGAAAGGAGGACGTACACCTCTCTAAGCAGATTTCTAAAAAGGGAATTTCCCCTAGCAACACAATTTAAACACAACAGATTGATGAAAATATTACCTCAATTCTTGCCCAGTTCTGCATTATAGAGCAGGATGGATCCCCACTTTCACTAAAACCTGCAGATTAAAAAAAAAAAAGCAGAGTTGTTTGACACATTTAAAAGCAAAGTACAGGCAGTCCCTGAGTTACGCAGACCCGACTTACATCAGATCTGCAGTTACAAATGGGGTTTGCTCCGCGTCTCCCTGGTCTGCTGGAGACCAGCAGACCAGGGAGACGGGGAGCAAAGCCTCGGAGGACGCCGGCAGCGTGCTCCGCAGCTTTGCTCTGGACGCCTGCGGTACAGCAGCTGGGGCGCTGCCGGTTGGTCCTGTAGCACCGCTCTGGGCGCTACTGGACCAACCCGGCAGCACCCCAGCTGCTCTGCCCCAGGCATCCTGATTCAGCCACTGCTGGTCAGTTTTAGCAGCAGCTGAATCAGGACGCCTGAGGCAGAGCAGCTTGGGTGCTGCTGGGCTGGTCCAGTAGCGCCGAGGAGCGGTGCTACTGGAGCAACCCAGCAGCACCCAAGCTGCTCTGCCCCAGACGTCCCCAAGTCAGCCGCTGCTGAAACTGACCAGCGCTGACTACAGGAAGCCCGAGGCAGAGTTGCTGTGCCCTGGGCTTCCTGGAATCAGCCGCTGATCAGTTTCAGCAGCAGCTGACTTGGGGACGCCTGGGGTTCTTAAGTTGAATCTGTATGTAAGAACTGGCATCCAGATTCAGCCTGTTGAAACTGATCAGCGGCTGATTCCAGGAAGCCCGGGGCAGAGCAACTCTGCCCCGGGCTTCCTGTAGTCAGCCGCTGGTCAGTTTCAGCAGCGGCTGAATCTGGACGCCAGTTCCTACTTACATACAGATTCAACTTAAGAACAAACCTACAGTCCCTATCTTGTACATAACCCGGGGACTGCCTGTATTGGTAATACTACAGTAAGACTTGCATTCTAGATTTACTGTATTTGTGGCCCAACCTAACAAAGACATAATAGAAAATAAGCCATACTAGAATGAAAAGAATGAAAATATTTCAAAGCTCTGACTTACGTTCTTCCACTTCTTGTTTTAAATATTCCACTGCACGTGCAAATGCAGACCTCAACTCTTCAAGTTCTTTACTTGAGTCTTTAGAAAAACAAAGAGAAATATCTCTGTACCTGAGAGTAATGATTTCCATTTCTTTTAGCCTATCGTGGTTTCTTCACTAAAAGTCTAGCTCAAAGAAGAAATCCACTTTCATCAATAGAAATGTTTTCAAAAAGCATTTTTCACTTCAGCAGAAGTTATTGCATATGGAGGTTAAAAAGACAAATAAGAGCCATATGAGACCAGAAACAGAGGGTGAATTTTTGGACAAAGCACTCTATTCTCCAACTAGAAACTGATATAGAGAATTGTATAAGATATGTTTTAATAAATACCAAATGATTATTTCCTCCACAATGACATCTTAAAAACAATTATTAGAGGCTCTTAAAGAAGAGTACATTGTCATTTCTAAGGGCTCCCCAGAGCAAAAAATTTAAGGTGAGTTATTCTTATAAGTTTATATATAGTTACCTTGTGTAAAATCCACCCTTCTTCTTAGATAATCAAGATATGCCTGCCAGATCTCTACATAATCTGTAGCCTGAATAAAACCAGCATTCAAAGCCTTTTCAAAGTTTTCTAGGGTGCAAAATAAAAGAAGACATGTATTTGCTTTTGTTCCTTTTGCCAATAACTGGAGTTAGTAGACTGAGGGATAGGAGAGGCTATTTCTATGGTTTTATGAATCAAAAGTTATACTTCAAAAAGCTAAATGATGCAGTGTAACATGTATATACTATATTCTGATTAGTAAATGAGTATGAAATCTGCAAATGTGTTTCAATTCAGTAATGTGCTATAGAGTTATAAAGAGACCTCTGCTTAAATATGAAGTTGTTCCAGAAAAACTACTGTAAAATAGTTTCACAGCATTTCCATTAATCCAGCCTAAGGTTAGAGAGAATTCATAACAGGTTCCTATTCGTTGTGGAATATCATTCACATTACCATTCATCAACAAGAAAACATCCTGGGGTTCAGACACTTTGGAAGCTTGCTATGGACTCAGTCAATAACTAATGACAGCAGAATTTCCTTACCAGAAACAATCTGATGATCAACTTTGTGCCTCTCCATTGCTAAAAGGTAACGATTCCACAGCCCAACAGTCCAGGGACAATTCCTAACAGCTCGATCATGTGCTGAGAGTACCAATTCTTTCACTTTCAACTGCCGGTCCTAAAATAATCACACAATCAATTAAAGGATGCATAACAGTCCTCTCAGACAACCCTCATCCCAGATGATATAATATTACCAAAAAAATGCTGTCTTCTAAAAAAATTTTGACTTCACATAAAAGTTTGAGAATTGTACTTTCAAGCTGACCGCCTCAAAGGGAGAGATGCTATGTGACAGCATAACAGAGTATCACATTACTCCCCCTTTCAATGAACACAATCCATGACCAGTCAAACAACTCATTCTGCTATGCTACTCGATTTAATGAGACAGAATAAAAGCATTGAATGAATCCCCACTAACCTTAGTCATTTAAAGTGCAAGCAAGAAAAAATAATTTAGCATCAGAGTGTGAGATGGCCCCTTTTAGAGAACTTGGTAATGGTACCACCTTGCAAACTTGATGTCATCTAGGAGGTCATGTAGACTAGGAAGCAATTCCATGTGGATACATATTCACTGCAAAATTAACTGGGACTCTTATTTGGGTGTTACCTCTAACTGCCGTCCCATCCATATACGAAACACATTGGGATGGACCAGATGACAATACTCAGTGTACCTATTCTGATCAATGTCAAAGTGACTTTGTGTTTCTATAAATGCATTTCTGAGAGAAGGGAAATGAACACTGATGAAAACTATGCTGACACAGCTTAAGGTGACCAGATAGCAAATGTGAAAAATCAGAACAAGGGTGAGAGGTAATAAGTGCCTTTAAAAGGCAAAGCCCCAAATACTGGGACCTGTGGTCCCCCGTGATAGTGTCTGGTTAGCTGGATTGACAGTTTACGTGAAAGTGTGGAAACACAGGCAGAATCCAACACTGAGTCCAAGGAGATACAGCTGCACAATAGGGTAAATGTAATATTATTTTCCTTACCAGATATTGATTGTACCGTGCCCAGAGATCTGGCACAAGGCAGTTCTCAGCGAGGGCACGCTCATAAATTAACTGAATGCGAGCTGGATCTCCTGCTTTCATTTCAAAGTCAATATAGGCTTGATATTCTGCTAGTTTTGGTGTCTCAGCAACCAGCTAGAACACAAACAGGAGTACAAAGACAAAAGAGTTATACTTTGTCAGGAAGATAAGCAAATCAACCTTGAATCAGAACAGCATTTTACAGACCAAGAGCAATAATCTGAAGCACAAAATTTTAGCCTTAAACAAATCAGCAGATCTAGGAGAATCCTAAGCAGTGGATCTGGATTCAGGCCTTTTGATTTTCACTGACTTCTGAATACAGATCAGATGGGTTCAAATATACACTTCTACCCCTACCAGGCCAGAATGTCTGGAAGATCTTGAAAATGGTTCTAATGGGTGCCATAAGAATATTACACAGTGATTCTTGATGCAGGCCTCTCTGCCTATGCAGCACTATTTCAAGCTGCTATAAAATTCTCAAAACTGTCTGTAATAATACAGACAATGGGAAAGTTTCCTTTATGTTGCTTAATGCTGAAAAGGAGTTTCAAAGTCACTAGTTTACTTCTGTGGTTATTTAGGAAAAATAAGTTGTTTAGTTTCATAACACGTTTAAAATAGTTACCAGAGCCTCTTCATACGGCTTACACTTTTCCATCTGTTGCAGTGCTTTCTTGTAGTTCTTTATGACTACTTCCAGCACAGGATCCTCCGACCATTCTTCATATTCAGCGTATGTGACTTCCATGTCTATTAATATAGACAAAGAACCAAATTGACAGAAACAATTATTTTACTAAGTAATATGAACATCATGAGTTATACATCATGAGTTTTCATGTTGTCCTGTCTGTAAACCCTGATTGAGATGGAATATAGCTTGACCACTTGGTTAAAGGGCTGGAGTAACAGTTTCTACATACGATAATCCAATTCAAACTCAAGACAGACTATTACAAATGGATGGTTTTGGACAGAAACACGGCAGAATAACTCCAAGGCTTTAGGAAGAGAATGAACAAGCCAAACTGTTTTCATGTACAAGTCAAAAAAAGGGAGAGAAGTGTGTTTATTTGGGCTTGGTTAGACTCTTAGAAGGGGACAGACAGGGTACCAAGTGAAAGCATGATGGAGCTGGTACCCTGACTGCACATTAGGGGAAACACCAAAAGCTAAGATAAAGCAGAAACTAGGATATTTTCCTACCATCAACTTAGGTTCATAACTGCTCAGGAATTTTTCAACACAATGTTTATTGAACATGTCCAAATTTGGCAGAACAGGGGCCTGAACACAAGTTTCCCACATTCCAGGTGTGCACCCTATAATCAGCTAGTTTGGGGTACAGTCTTTTTTTATTTTTTATATTTTCCTGAAAAAAAATTATAAAGGTCTCAGTTTCAAGCCGATAGGGAATGGAAAAAAATGGTTGTAACCTCAAAAGCTTTAGAAGGACGAGAAAACTGTTTCCCACCTGGATCTACTCTTGTACCATGCCTATCCCCATGGCACCTTTATGGCTTACTGTCTTCTGTTTAAAAAGCTCCTCGTTTAAATTGTAAGACATGTTCTATCAAAGTATGTAAGGCTATGTCTACACTACCACCCTAGTTCGAACTAGGGTGGTTAATGTAGTCATATGAACTTGCAAATGAAGCCCGGGATTTGAATTTCCCGGGCTTCATTTGCATGTTGCCGGGCGCCGCCATTTTTAAATGTCCGCTAGTTCGGACTCCGTGCCCGCAGCTACATGCGGCACAAACTAGATAGTTCAGAATAGGAAGTCTAGTCCGAACTATCTAGTTCGTGCCACGTGTTGCTGCGGGCACGGAGTCCGAACTAGCGGACATTTAAAAATGGCGGCGCCCGGCAACATGCAAACGAAGCCCGGGAAATTCAAATCCCGGGCTTCATTTGCAAGTTCGTATGACAACATTAACCACCCTAGTTCGAACTAGGGTGGTAGTGTAGACATACCCTTAGTACTTAAAAGGGTTTTTTGGCAATATCTATTTCCTTGAATGTTACAAAATTCAGGTAGGAATTAGAAAGTCAAATATTTCCCAACAAAGCAGGGGCACAGAAAGTCTTTGAAACACTCAGAATGACACATCCATGACTTTAAGGACACACAAACCTTGTACAAGCATTTTCTGAGGCATGACCAAAAGGAGAACTCAGCGGCATAACCACTGCACCACTGAAAGGAGAACCTGTAGCCTTACCCAGGCAGCCTTCCCACGTACAGGGGTTCTTACCTAGCAGCGGGATTCCCAGCTGGCGCCTAAACAGTGTGTGAATCTTCTCAAGCTGTGCACAGAGTGTCTGCTGCTGTTCAGGGGAGGGAATACTGCCAGCAGCTGGCTACAAAGAAAAATATACTCAGCATTACCCAACTCCCTTGGGGCCTGGGTTGATAAACAATAAACCCAAGTGCAATTTGAATAATAGACCTGAGATCCAAATAACAATCTTTAAAAAGCATACGTGGTAAACAAGCATCTTGTGTAATAGAACTGTACAAGCTCACAACAGAAAGCTGCTCAGCCGGAGGTCAGAGGCATGCAAGAAGCATTTCTTTCCAAGAACTAAGATGCACATTTGTAAATTATGTTTACGATCACAACAAGTAATTCCCAGTTTATTACAGCACTTGCTGAAAACAGGGACATAAGATAATGGCAATGCACAAGCCCAATGTCAGTAACTGCAAGACAGTTTCTAACTTGACTTAATAAACTCTTGACGTTCATGCACCTTGTGTGTCCTCTAGAACATCTAGATATCCTGACCACTTTGACTGAAGACTAGATCATTAATATCAAAATCTCTGATTACCCCTATTAAAATAGCTATTAGCTTTCTGAGAGCAGCTCTTTCAATATTTTGTAAACTACCAAGAAACAGGACTGCTGACTATGCTGCTATTATGTTTGTAGGCTTTGTTCTTGCTTAATTCAAACAGAATATACACCTTGGAAACTGTCTGGCATGCAAACATTCATTCACACAGAAGAGAAAAATGAATGAATTCTTAAGGTAGCAAGTTCTCAAAGGCAGAAAACAAATAAAGGTAAATTATGTTGATAAATATTTACTGAGAAAAAATAAGTGTTTGAAAATGATTTTTTTTTTAAATTTAAAGCTATTTTTCTGAGTGCCAAGCCAATGGAAAAGAAGGAAGAATTCTAATATCTGCACTAAGGTTCCTCCCTGTGCACACCATAAATGACACCACCTTCTTAATGTTAATAACCACTGCAGCAGAGCAGATGCATTGATTTTTGAAAAGCCTACTGACACCACTATTTCCTCGCACTCAAGAGAACAGAAAGTTCTGGATTATACCTGTACTGTTTCCAAGATGGCATTTTCAAACTCCCGGTAAGCTTCCCAGATTGCTGCTCCTTTTGTCACATGTAAGCCAACAGCAGTCAGTGCTCTTTCAAAAATTGAGCGAACTTTCTCAATCCCGCCTTCTTGACCAATGCCACCAATCGAATACTGAGCATACTCGAGCCAGATTTCAGGACCTAAACAAAAGTAATCAGAAACAATGAAGTAAAGTCTTCTCCCAGGAAAGAAACTTTCCCTTCAACTTCCCAAATCATCTAGGGATACAACGTATACAAAGTAGGGATGTTAAATTTTGATTAATCAGCTAATGAAGTAGTCAACGGAATTTCCATTGACTACTTGATTAGTCAATAAGGGGTGGAGTGTGATATTCGCTATCCCAGCTGTGCCTCTGCCTGTTAAATGTAGTAAGCCCACGGCTCTTAATACATTTAAAAGGCAGAGGCACAGCAAGGAATCCAGGGTGAGTGGGGACTGCTTGACTCCCCCCTCACCCTGGTTTCCTACTGTGCCACCTCTGCCTTTGTCTTGCTAAATTTCAAAGGAAAATGCACAGCAGTCGGACCAGTGTGAGCAGGGACTGCTATAGTTCCCACTCACTTCTGCCTCCCCTGCCATCCCTGCCCCCCGACAATGCTGGGGGGAACCAGCTTTTAAGCAAGCTCCCCCATAGCTCTGGGTCCTGCTCCCCTCACCTTGCTGCCTCTAAGGTAACCTAAGTAAATATTTATTAAACAGTAAAAGGAAACAAAAGAGGTTTTACATGGTCAATGCAGAGTAACACACATGCATGCAAATTCCAATCTGATGTTTCAAAAGGTAAGAAAAGAGGAGACTAATAGGGGATATGCTAGAGGTCTATAAAATCATGACGGGTGTGGAAAAAGTGAATAAGGAAAAGTTATTTACTTATTCCCACAACACAAGAACTAAGGGTCACCAAATGAAATGAATAGGCAGCAGATTTAAAACAAACAAAAAGGAAGTTTTTCTTCACTCAGTGCACAGTCAGCCTGTGGAATTCCTTGCCATAGGATGTGGTGAAGAGTAGGACTTTAACATGGTTCAAAAAAGAGCTAGACAGATTCATGGAGGTTAGGTCCATCAATGGCTTTTGGCTAGAATGGGTAGGAATGGTGTCCCTAGCCTCTCTGTCTGGAAATGGATGACAGGAGAGGGATTATGTGATGATTACCTGTTGTGTTCCTTCTCTCTGGCGCATGTGGTATTGGCCACTGTCGGCAGACAGGATACTGGGCTATATGGACTCTTGGTCTGACCCAGAAGGCCATTCTGTAGCAGGGAGGCGGGAAGCAACTAGTTGACTAGTTTCTTACATCCCTAATATAAAGCACCTAATACACTTTCCTAGCATACTACTCTTCCACAGAAAATAACATTTTTTCATGCTGAACTCTGGACCCTGTACAATTTGATAAGGTTATTATCCTGGTAGATGGGGAGCAACAATAGGAACAGCAGGGATGTGAAAGTGTGAGCTCATTGATTAATGTTCAGTTACACACAGGCTCCAGATATTCGTGCTCCAGCTCCTGGGGAGCCACCGGCTCTCTCCCTCCTGCCCCTGCACTGCTACTGCCTCTGTATCAGCAACTACACAGTTACTTAATTGAACACATTAATATACCTAATTTTTGTAAGACTTTTGATACAGTGTCACGTCGGCCTCAAACAAATTTGGGATGTGATCTAAATCAGTGTTTCTCAACCAGTGGTACGAGTACCGTTGGGGTACTTGAGAGAAGACTGCGGGATATGTCAACACAACTGAAATTTGGAGAACATTGAATTTTTGTTTTCAGTTTTACAGCATTTTATTATTTTTGTACTTTTTACATCCAAAAATTTCATCGCCAGCTATGATTATGTTGTTTAAGCAAATGTGTTGCAATGGTAGAAAAAAAATTGTGTCGCTGAAAACTGTAGGTACTGGGGGTACTTTTTTTTTTTAAGGGTACTTTATTTAAAAAGTTTGAGAAACACTGATCTAGATTAAATTACTATAGGGCAGGAACATAACCGGTCAAAAGTTAGGATGAAGAGGTGCGTAATTTGCTAATCGTATAATCGATAGAATTTGTATCAAGTACATGATAAGCCAATAAGGAAAGGTGCTCAGTCCTGGATCACGCCAGATCCAGGAGCTATCCCCCACTGCAGCTCTGCAGTTTAAATGTAGTAAGAGCCAGGTCACAGGGCTGGCCGCAAGGTTCCCAGGTACAGAGAATGAAGGATACTAGTTCATCATATACCTTAAAAAAGCACTCACTCAAAATCCAAATTGTAATCCACTCTCCAGTTACCCTGCAATCTCAACTACCTCCGGCTTCCCATGATTAACAATCTTCGACCTGACTTATCAACGGACATCTTTAAATGCCAGCCATATTAACTATTACATTCACATCTTTCAACAAATAGTGGGTGGGCATGGATTTTTTACATTTCTGTGCATGGAGTTCCACATTATAGTTTCACTGATGTGTGTAAGTGAGGTATGTTATTAGACTGAAAAGGGTGGATGCACAATTTTTTCATGGGATTGAAAATCCATTTTCCAACCTGCTCTAGTCTGTAATGTTTATAAAAGCTCCAGACTATTAATACCTGTCTGTGTCCTGCAGGAACAGCACAAATAAGCAAGAAAGGACAAAAAAATGGCAGTAAAACTGCAAGGTAGAGCTAGAGAGCAGGGCTGAGCACCAGACCTCCAATGTTACACCACAGACCACAACAAAACCCAATTAGCCTTTCATCTCCTAAATTCCATGTCCCATGCCCCCACTTGTCATTCCAAATTACAAAACCTGCATGCTATCCTTTCCTGAAGTTTTGCATTTTTTTTAATTGCTCTAAATCAAACTATTGCAAAAATTCAGGGAAAACTAAAAATAATGGTCTGTTGGCAATGGGGATAAGAAAAGCTGAGTGAGCAGTTCCATCACTTTTATTCTATATCAATTCCCTGGGTGGTCAGAGAATAATTCCTTTTGTACATGATTTTTAGAAGTTCAAGAGTGGCTTTGAAGAATTAACAAATAGCTACTACTGACTAGGGATGTAAGCGACCAGTCAACTATGCCATAAGCATGCGCTTATCAAGTATCTGAGTAGTGACTCTACCAGTCGCTTTCCTCCCAACCACCTTGCTTCCTCTACCAGAGGAACAAGGAGTGGGGGGGGGGGGGGGTCAGTGCTGCGGGAAGCTAGCTTTAAAGCCGGTTCCCTGGAACCATCAGGGACAAAAAGGACAGAGAGGCAGAGGTGTAGCGGTGGACCAGGTATGAGCCAGGAATCAGCTGTCCCAGCTCACACCCGGTCCCAGACACTGCACCTCTGCTTTTCAAAATGTATTAAGAGCTGCTAAGCTCTTAATATGTTTAAAAGGTAGAGCCACAGCAGGGTTAGCTCCTGGGGCCGGGAACTAACCCCATTGTAGCTCTGCAGTTTACCCCCTTATTGACTGCCTGAGTAGTTGATGGAAATTCCATTGACTAACTGATTACCTGATTGCATACAAATTTAACATCCCTACTACTGACACATCAATAATATCTGCCAATTCATTTCACAGCTAGCTCCACCACTATAATACATGAAGCAAACCTGACTGTTCAGCCTAATAATTAGGTACTTAGCAGCAGCCATTGCTTGATGAATAGGTGTGAACAAGTACCAGATATTTGTCTCTCTTTTAATGAAAGTCCCAGCGGCCCAGTGCTGTGAAATGTGGGTTAGCTTGAGTATTTAAGTAGGTAGGTTAATAAAGGATTATGTCTTTTTTGTAATTAATAGCAACTCACTCTTAAAAAGCTTTTACAGACTGTGGACATAATAGAAACACATGAAAGAGAGCAGGAACTAAAAAATAAGGTCTACAGAAAAATGCAAGGTACTGAAAATAAGCCTTTTAAAAACACTTTCTAAAAACAAGAACAGAAGAATTAATTATAGGATACAGGATTCAATATCTGTAAGGACAGACTCCTCATCAGGTAACAGCAAGATACAAAGCCAGGAAATGTAGTGTTAATCAGCTGCTCTCCACTGAAATCAATGAAATGATACAATAGAGCTGAATCCTTCAACAACTTCTCTCCAATTTGCATAAATTTCAAATCTCCATCTAAGTATCATCAACAGATTGTGAGTTATTACTTTTAAAACAGCTATTCTTTACCGCACAGATCCAAAACAAATTTGGGGGAGTATTTTTCACAGTATTAACCATAAGAAAGCAGTGAAGAAGAATGCAAAACTACAAATGTTTATTTTGCAGGGGATCTTTGCAACTTACAGATATAGTCTTTCACAGCTCTCTCAAACAGCTCATAAACCTTCTCACGATCAGTGTTTTCAGAAGCCATCCTTATCTCATCCTTCAACCAATCTAGCCAAATTTCTGAAAAAGAACAGGAACTTCAGAGGTACATTACCAAGAATATTCAAAAGAATCCAAAAGATAAGAAATTAGTTTAACTTGGCATCACTACATAGCATAGTTTGAAAATGTGGTTATTTTTTGTAACACTTTTTTGAACTTTTACAGTTAGCTATAACAAATTTTACTAAAGCTTTGGCCAGTTTTTACAATCCTACCACCAAATATTTAAGTAAATATCTATCTATTTGTAAAGGTAGAGCATTACCATGATGCTTATATGATAAATGTCAGTTCAATTCCCAGGGAACAATGGCCCATAGCACAAGTGATTACTAGCACAATTTGTACCCTTCTAGATACACAGCAGATGCCAATCACTGAACAGCCACAAAGGCGGTTCTCTCACCCTCTTTCTGGGAAGAGGCCCTTCCATGTCAGGTCAAGGCACGTCTGCCAGGCTGTACAGGGAAGTTTGCCCAGATGCTGTCTGTCCCGTCAATAAAAAAAAAATTAGGCTAATAGGCTATTTGTAACTTTCAACAGCATCCTTTTACAACATACAGTAAACCTCCGATAATCCGGCACCTTTAGGACCCACGGGGTGCCGGATTATCAAATATGCCGGACTATCAGAAGGGGGGGGCTATGAGGGGTCTGGGGTGGGGTGGGGAGATGCTACCCCAGACCCTCTCATAGCCCTCCCTTCTGTTAGTCCGGCTCTGCCCCAGGAGCCCCTGATTCAGCCGCTGCTGGTCAGTTTCAGCAGCGGCTGAATCGGGGACGCCTGCAGCAGAGCAGCTGGAGTGCTGCCGGGTTGGTCCGGTAGCGCCGACCCTTGGCGCCGCGAGACCAACCCGTCAGTACCCCAACTGCTCTTGGGGACGCCTGGGGCAGAGCAGCTGGGGTGCTGACGGGTTGGTCCCACAGCGCCGCTCCTCGGCACTACTGGACCAACCCGGCAGCACCCCAGCTTCTCTGCCCCAGGTGTCCCCAAGTCAGCCGCTGCAGAAACTGATCAGCGGCTGACACCAGAAAGCCAGAGGCAGAGCTGCTCTGCCCCGGGCTTCCTGGAGTCAGCCCTGGTCAGTTTCAGCAGTGGCTGAATCAGGACGCCTGGGACAGAGCAGCTGGGGCGCTGCTGGGTTGGTCTGGTAGCGCCAAACCTCGGCGCTGTGGGGACCAACCCAGCAGCACCCCAGCTGCTCTGTCCTAGGTGTACCCAAGTCAGCTGCTGCTGAAACTGACCAGTGGCTGATTCCAGGAAGCTGGGACGGAGCAGCTCTGTCTCGGGCTTCCTGGAGTCAGCCGCTGGGTTGGTCCCGCAGCCCCGAGGGGCAGTGCTACTGGACCTACCCGGCAGCACTCCAGCTGTTCTGCCCCCTGCTTCCCGGATTCAGCGCTGATCAGTTTTAGCAGCGGCTGAATTGGGGAAGCTGGGGGCAGAGCAGCTCCAATGGTCCGGCTACCCAGAGCATTTCCGGGTTCCTGATGGTGCCGGACCATCAGGAGTGCCAGACCGTCAGATGCCGGACCATCAGAGTTTTACTGTATTATGAAATATTAACCTTTTGGCAGGAATTTGTATGCTCAACACTGGACTTCATCATCAGAAGCATCCACTAACTACAATCCCCAAAAATGTCTGATTTGTACTTCCATGTTAAAATTCAACACCACTATTTTACAAAATGTTCAATTTAGCTGCTAAAAACAGTGGGAGGAGCTTACAGAAGGATAACCAGTGTGAACTAAAGTAATCCTGTACCTTCAGTCAGGGGAAAGAGTTCACTCATCTTCTGGCGGGCTCTTCTAAGCTTTACCAGCTCTCCTTCCTGGCGAAGCAGTTTTATTAGGTCCAAGTGACAGTTATAGTCAAATGCATTGATGGAAAGCTTTAAAAAGGAGATGAAGAAATGTAAGAGAGTATATCCAGCAATTGGTTACTAGGGTAGAACTTCAGAGTTCTATTTTGGACTGTGCCATCAATTCCTTCAGTGTCTCAGGTAATGGCTACACTATAGAGCTTACAGCAGTGCAACTGTAAGCTCTCTAGTGGAGCTGCTCTCAGTGGACTGGAGAGAGCTCTCCAATTAATCCACCCCAACAAGTGGCAGCTGGAGAAGATCTCTTAACAACATAGAGCAGTTCACAATGGTTCTTATGTTGGCGTAATTTACATTGCTCAGGGAGTGGTTTGTTCACACCCCGAGCAACATAAAATACACCAGTCAAAGTGCTAGTGTAGACCTACCCCCAGACTGCTCAATGTGAAGTGAAAATAATACACGCCTTTCACCAGTCTGCATAAAGGTTGTGCAATGTTTCATTGTTTTCAAAGCCCACTGAGGGTACAAAATGAAAGATTCTATTTTGGCAGGTGACTGAACTGAGCCCTTGGAGCTAGAAGCCACTGTTTAATAATGTGGATCCTCAGGTGATAAGCATAATAAGCAGGTGCCTAAATCTCACTAAGCAGTTGTGCACATTTGTCTAATCATCATTTTAGTGGTAAAACTGATGGTTTGTATCCAAATTGCAGTAGATCCCACTTTTCAATAACACTGTACAAAAACGGAGAATTTGCTCCAGTAAACTAATATAAATATCCAAAAAATGTTAGCTTCCCATCTAATAACTGGAAATAGCAAACATAAGCAGTTCTCAAGATAAAATAGTAGTTTCTGAGATGTGAAAAGATCGAAGTTCTTTTCTAATTAAGGTTCTGCCTCCCTATTCTCAATGTACGTCAAGCTCAGAAAAACATTTGTTACTGCATGGTCCACCTTGCAGTTCATTTCAACAACAGACACGCATGCTTTCCAATTATATTAGTCCTCAAGAAGTTCTATTCCTGGTTGCAACCATCAATTATTTCAGTAATCAGTGCATAGAGAAAACCCTCTGAAGTTAGCACTATTCCAGTTTGCCATAGCAATTAAAACACCAAAGAATTACACAACAGAACTATTTCATAAAGATATAACATTTTCATAATTACCATGCTGAAATTAAAAGCGAAGAGCACATTTCTGTAGAAATTCTGAAAGTGTCTCCAACTGAAAGGGTTGTGTACCAAGACAGCTAAAAAAGGTACATATTTCAATTCTCGAACAGAAACCACACATAGTTTATGAATAGTATAATGTACATACATTACACATGATTATGAAACTTTGAATTTGTTAGCAATATTAGGGTTTAACTGATTAACTGTTTAACCAATCAGCTGATGCTTATCAGTTAATGGTACAGATTACACTCAACCAATTCCAGGGGGAGGTGGTTTCACTGCAGTAGGGAAGAGAAGTTTCCTTCCCAGGGAGGACAAGCAGCTCTCTTCCTCCTCCCAAGCGAGGTAGGCAGCTTCACTGAAGGCTCTACAGTACTGCTGAACCAGTAGCACATGTAGCCACTAAGATTTTTAGCAGTTTCACAGTTACCCTATTACACGATTTTTAACATCCCTTGTTCCACTGTGTGTTCAAAGAATTTGAGACTATAAACAAACAGAAAGGATTTCTTGATATTTTACAACAGACAGCAGAATTATACAATCCTGGATTAACACTACAGAATGAATGGGTGTGAATTCCCCACACCTAAAAGTTCACCCATCTATACTATCACATGTTCCTTATTCTCTTTAATCCACTAGTTCCAAAAATCTCTCCCTTTCTTCACATGTTAATTGTGCTCCAACATTTAATGGGGGGGCCACGATACAGACTCCATCACCTATTGATTCCTTTGCTCTATCAATATTAATGATGTGTACGGCCCTAGCCCCCACAAAATGCAACTCTGCTTCCTGTGCACACACAGACAATCCCTGGCCTATAGCTCCTAACAGATGAAGGCAAGCAGCGATAAGCAAGGGCAGAGAAGGATTCTGTTCTTCTGTGCACCCTACAGAAAGCGTGGGGGCTCCTGCTGAGCAGTGACTAGCCCCCAGTCTGGATGCTCACACCCCCCAAGGATGAGGGCCCGATGCTCTGGCCTGGGCGCTACTCGCAGAGCCCCCAGGGCGGCGCTTCCCTCCTGCACACCCCGAGCCGCAGCCGCGGAGCCGCCTCCCCCTCCCCGCGCGCTGCGGGGACCGAACCGAGGGTGACCCCGCCGGCCGAGGCAGGGCTGAGGGCGGCTCCACGCGCGAGGCAACGGGCTTCGCGGGCGCACCCGGCTCGCGCCCCGCCCCCTCCCCCCGCGTGCCCACGAGCACCGGGCCGCGATCCCCACCTGCTCCTCCAGCCGCTGGATCTCGGCTTCGTTCTCCTTCTCCTCGTCCTCGCCATCCGCCGACGAGCCCGAGTCGCTCTCGTCCCCGCCCTGCTCCTCCGGCCGCCGCTCTTCCTCCGCCGCCGCCGCTACTGCCGCCGTCTCTTCGGGCCCGGCTGCCGCCGCCTCCGCCATCTTGTGCAGCTACGCGCTGCGCACTGCCTGCCGACCTCGGCCAAGCCGCGGGGCTGCCGCTGGCGCGCCTGACTCGCCCGTCCCCGCGCAGATGCTGAACGCACCCCCGACAAGAAGATTGAAGGCCCGGGTGGAGCTCGCTGTACTCAGCTCTGCAGCAACGGCTGTTTCCGATTAGGGAGTCACGGCCTTCTCGTGATGGATTCTTACAGGCACCTGCGTGGGCTGCTGAGGTCCTCCTGGGCATGTCGGGGCCCTGAAGGAGGTCCCCCTGGCCAGGGCTTGTCGGTAGGGGAAGGACCCAGGCTTGGCCGCCATATTGTGTGTGGCAACTCTTCTGTACGCAGGCTCAAAGGCTTGCTTGGGCTTTGAGCACCTCTGTCCATAGCAAAATGGCTCGGGTCTTGTTGCTGCGTCCCCGCTCATCCTCCCACAACCATAGCAGGATGAGAGCCATTGTAATAACTGGACATTCAGTACACGATGTACGTGTATCATGGATGGTGCAGGGGCTAGTGCATAAGAAATTAAATATTCTCGTCTTTATAAAGTTCCCGTAGCTGCATCACTAGAGAATGGGATATGGCATGGGAATTAAATATGGTGAAATGTATTTGCAAAGTCCACCCCTCCATCCCTCTTACCTCTTTCTGGTGACCTTGCACAAGAAATTAAAACAGATATTTGCAAAACTCCCTCTGACCTGTCCAACCTCAGTGTTCAGGATGCTGTCTAAATATTTGATAAAACTGTAAAGCATCCTAAGGCAGCAAGGTCTGGAAATATGCAAATGGGAATATGAATAAAAAAACTTGCACCTCTTCTCTCCCCCCCCCCCCCCCCCCATTAGAACTCATTCCCTCAGAAGCCAAATGAGAAACCAAGTACTGATCACAACAGAGCAAGACTATTATTAGCTCTCTGGTCTGGAATCCTGACTAGCTAATTGTCAAACTACAACACTGTATAGGACAAATTCAGGCTTTGGATAAACTGCCTGGCTACGTCTAGACTGGCATGATTTTCCGGAAATGTTTTTAACAGAAAAGTTTTCCGTTAAAAGCATTTTCGGCACAGAGCGTCTAGATTGGCACGGACACTTTTCCGCAAAAGCACTTTTTGCGGAAAAGCGTCCGTGGCCAATCTAGACACACTTTTCTGCAAAAAAGCCCCAATCATCATTTTCGCGATCAGGGCTTTTTTGCGCAAAACAAATCTCAGCTGTCTACACTGGCCCTTTTGTGCAAAAGTTTTGCACAAAAGGGACTTTTGCCCGAATGGGAGCAGCATAGTATTTCCGCAAAAAACGCTGATTTCTTACAGTAGGAAATCAGTGCTTTTGCGGAAATTCAAGCGGCCAGTGTAGACAGCAGGCAAGTTTTTCCAGAAAAGCAACTGATTTTCCAGAAAAACTGGCCAGTCTAGACACAGCCCGAGAGTGGATCATCTGTCAGCCAGCTGTTAGGTGAGTCCTGTAAATGGTTCTGAACATGGTGCAAAACACAGTTGGCTTTAGAGATGTAAGTGACTAGCCTAAGCAACTAGTCAACTATTAGGTGGAAGGGAGCAGGAGCCTGTGCTGGGAAGAACCAATTAGGTTCCCACCACCATGTCTCCACTGTGGGATGGAAACAGAAGCATACCAGTTCCCACTCCTGGCACTTCTGCTTTTGAAATGTACAAGAGTCCTTTTTTGAACCCTGATCTTCACAATTTGCTCTAGCAAGGAGTTCCACTGATTGCAATAAGCCTGGAAGGCATAAACACATATCTCAGTGGGCTGGGTCTTCCCCGCTTGGATGGCTTGTTGCTCCCCTAGGCAAGTGGGTGTGTGCACAATGTGCACCGGGCCCAGGCACAGAACAGCTGTTGGTTAAGCCTGGGTTGGTTTCTGCCGGGCAATACTCGGGTTCATCCAGACCCGGCTATTGGCTCGCTCAGGCCTGGGCAGCTCTCCCGGGGCAGCGATGCCGAGCAGGCGTGGAGGGTCCATTTCCCAAGCGCAGAGCAAAAGGATGCAAAGCGCCGTAAACATGTCCTGGGGGCGCGCCCTGCTGCACGCGGCGCTGCGCGGCCCCCGCCGGCACCAGCAGACACGTGACCGGCCGGGTTGGATACCACAGGGGGGAGGGGCCGGACACGCGCCTTCTAGCTGCTGCTCTTTGAGCCCCGCAAGTCACTGCCCTTTGCCCCTCGCGAGGGGGCGGGGCCAGGACACGTGCGGGTCACGTGGGGGGCGTGACGCGACGCGCTCCTAACAGTGCGCGGGGACAGGGCGGGACATCTCGCGCTGCCCGCTGCCGAGAGAAGATGGCGGCGCTGAGGCTGACGGGGGGCTGGGCTGCCGCTGCGCTGCTGAGACCCGGGCCCGGGGGGTTGGCAGGCCCCGCCGCGGGGTATCACAAGAAGGTCAGTGAGGGGGCCGGGAGCAGCACTGGGGGCGGGGGGGGCCTTGTAGGCGAGATGTGAGTCCTTAGGGGCGGGGCGTGAGGGGGCAAGAGGCTGACAGCAGCGATGGGGGCGGGGGGGAGTAGAGAGGGGGGAGGGGAGTAGAGAGGGATGGGGGCGGGGGGGAGTAGAGAGGGGGGAGGGGAGTAGAGAGGGGTGGGGGCAGCATTGGGGGCGGGGGAGTAGAGAGGGGGGAGGGGTGGGGGCAGCATTGGGGGCGGGGGAGTAGAGAGGGGGGAGGGGTGGGGGCAGCATTGGGGGCGGGGGAGTAGAGGGGGGAGGGGTGGGGGCAGCATTGGGGGCGGGGGAGTAGAGGGGGGGAGGGGTGGGGGCAGCATTGGGGCAGGGGGGAGTAGAGAGGGGGAGGGGTGGGGGCAGCATTGGGGGCGGGGGGGAGTAGAGAGGGGGAGGGGTGGGGGCAGCATTGGGGGCGGGGGGGAGTAGAGAGGGGGGAGGGGTGGGGGCAGCATTGGGGGCGGGGGGGAGTAGAGAGGGGGGAGGGGTGGGGGCAGCATTGGGGGCGGGGGGGAGTAGAGAGGGGGGAGGGGTGGGGGCAGCATTGGGGGCGGGGGGAGTAGACAGGGGGGAGGGGTGGGGCAGCATTGGGGGCGGGGGGGAGTAGAGAGGGGGAGGGGTGGGGGCAGCATTGGGGGCGGGGGGGAGTAGAGAGGGGGGAGGGGTGGGGGCAGCATTGGGGCAGGAGGTTGTTGGTTGTGAGATCAGCATGGAGGGGAGGTAGAGCAGAGAGGGATTGGGAGGAAAGAACTTGGCAGGGGTGAAGAAGAGGATGGGATCCTGGGAGTTGTGTGGGAAACTTGGGACTGGGAAAGGAGAAGGAGGTCTGGCTATTGTGGGACTAGGGGGCTTATGGACTCCCATGCCCTTGAAGCTGGGGCAGCGTTGGGGAGGTTCTCAGCCGTGCCATGCACTGGGCTTTCTTGCAGTATGTTTTAAACTGCACAGACGTTGTGAGCGCTTTCCTAGACAGGGACTGTAGATACCATAATCCTTGCCAATAAAATTCCCTTTTAGGTAGTGGATCACTACGAAAATCCTAGAAACGTGGGCTCCCTTGATAAGAGTGCAAAGAACGTTGGCACTGGATTAGTGGGTGCCCCTGCCTGTGGAGATGTGATGAAATTACAGGTGAGTTATCAAATAACAAACATGATTATTTCTGTGTTCACTGAGAGATCTCTAGTATATTGAATATTATGAACTGACCACGCTGGTTATGTTGACAATCATATAAGCTGTTTGCCAGAAAAAAAGAGAGGACATGCAAGTAACTTTACAAAATGAAAAGTTACAGAATATGAACATATTAGTCTTAAATGAGAACTGCCTTCACATGAAACTTCTGGTGGATAATTCTGATTTAATGGTATTACAGGTGGTAAAATAAAAAATATAAAAGAGCCTCTATTTCATTTATATATCTGATTGTTTCCCATACATTGTCATGTTATCCACTGTTAAAATGTTCTGGTGAAAATCAACAAGAATATCAGGAGGATTTAGAGGCAGGTGTCAGCTCTGAAGACTACATTTAACTCACCTTTTGAAACAAAAGTAGACCTTAAGTGGATGATGTCCATTAAAGTCTACTTGTAACTGCTGTCTTAAACCACTAGTAAAATGACTTTCCGTTTCTAGAACTAAAATGTAAATGTTTTACAGTATTCCTTGCCTTACTCTTAGGTCCTATTCTGCTACCATGGATACCAATGTGAAGGATACTTTGCCTTGATTTCTGTGAATAGGTTGAAATCAAATCATTATCAAGCTGAGTCCTCTTCAGTTATAGTACCACAAGAATGTTATGTAACCAAATATATAACACAAATATTATATACCAAATCAATGTCATTGGAATTCTTGCAGGTTGAAGTAGATAAAAATGGAAAAATTGTTGATGCAAGATTCAAAACATTTGGCTGTGGATCAGCAATTGCCTCAAGCTCATTGGCCACAGAATGGATTAAAGGAAAAACGGTAAAACTGACTTCACATCTGTGAAAGAGCATATTACACAAAAACTAGCAGCATAAATCGCTATTAATGCTACACCATTCATTATTAGAGGCTATATGTGGAACCATGAGAAGCATAGTATGAAGTTTCCGTTTTACCTAGTGTGAATTTTTTCTACAATGAAGCAGGTTAAAAATATTTCATCCCTGTCAATGAAATGTGATCTAGTTTACTAATCTTAATTTCCATTTCTAGAAAAGCAGACCTTACTTTGATAGCTTAATTTTCAAAGTGGCTTTGGCCTACATAGCCAGAAATAATTTATGCATATTTTCCTGACAGAGGATATTGTGAAGACCAAGTCTTTAACAGGGTTCAAAAAAGAACTAGTTAAATTCATGGAGGATATATCCCTCAATATTTATTAGCCAGGATAGGTAGGAAGGGTGTCCCTAGCCTTTGTTTGTCAGAAGCTGTTCATATGAAAATTTTTTGCTTACGTCTGGTATCTTGGGATGGAAGGAGAATGGGAAAGATGTTGATAGGGTGGTCAGAGCAATTTGTTTATACACAACCCTTTTAAAATGCTTTTGCACTATCAGTAAGCATACCAAAATAATTCTTTGTATGTTTCTCTCACAACCCCATCCTGAAGGTTAGTCCTCAAAACACGTCTTTCACAAATCTGTGGCTCAAGATGACCACCTCAGGTGATTGATGACTAGCAGCCATAATCCTGTATTAATAGGTTTATAAATTTCAGGTTGACGAAGCCTTGAAGATCAGAAATACTGATATTGCTAGAGAACTCTGTCTTCCTCCAGTTAAACTCCACTGTTCTAGTAAGTTTGAGTTAAATGCAGCTTGTTTAAACACCGAACTGTCTTAATTTTTAGAACCTATATTGTCTAACCTAACCCAGAAACAACATAGTATAACTTACTGTAGTTTGACTCTACAATTCTTACTGAGGATTCTAGGTATTTGCAAAAGACATCAGTCAACAGGATGTCATTAGTGTTACCCACCTTTTGAGTCTGCCATAAATTCTCATGAATTAAATGCATAGCCCTAGTGATCTCTTTTAAGGTGACCTTCAAAAGAAACAAACAGGGTTTGGCTATTTTGGAACATATGATGAAGGCCTGAAAGACTTTGTTATATTTTTGTTAGAAGCCAGATCTTTCATCTAAGAGTCACCACTGACTCGAGAATTAGTGGTGTGACATCAAAGAGTCAAAAAAGGAAAGCTGAGCATTTAATCAGAAGGAAAGTCTTGTCTGACCAGTTTACCTTTCTCCAGAACATTAGTCAAGATTCAGTATCCCTTCTCCCTCAATGTAAATGTGAATTCAGACATAAATGACAATGAGAGCTGAAGTTCCTGGTGCTGGTAAGGTGAAGTAGCAACCCCCACTTAAAGAAAAATCCTCACTAATAAATGCCAAAAAATGACATAGGCCCCATTTTTAAATCTTTGTGGGCTCCCTTAAAAGGAATGTAACATATATTAAGGGTGTTGAATAAGATAGATTTCAATTAATTCCTGAGAGAAAATTAAGAGCATTCCCTCAACTAAGGAACAGGGCAGGCTTTGCTGTTGAAACACTCCTTGTGTGTATTAGTCGTAACCTGCAAAAAACACTAGCCTTCTCTTTTTCTATCAGTGTCTCTGCTGCATAGTACTATAGATACTCAATACAAACACAAATGCCTGTTTTTGCTGTTGTTGTTTAAGGTGGATCATTTTTACTCCCTATTTACAAACAGGGTTCTAAACACTTTTTTTTTTTTTACTTTTCAGTGCTTGCTGAAGATGCAATCAAGGCTGCTCTGGCAGATTACAAGTTGAAACAAGATCCTAAGAAAGAGTTGGAGAAGAAAGCAGCCAATACTTAAAACTAATGTTTGAGACTGTAGAGCTTGCTCTCATTCCACTTAAATCTACAGTGCAATTACTTTAGATGTTAGACATGAGAACCAGTGCAGTACTAAAAAAAGCTGTATAATACGCACATAAGATACGCACAATGTTTCACTGTTTCATGTGTATTAAACCACTGATGTGGTGCTCAAATTACTGGAATGTTTGAGCTTATTTCAGCACAGACTACTGGTCTATTCTGACTTCATATTATGTGTACGGATATGGGTGGCAGTTAGTTCTGGAGTGACAGTTGAGTTTTCAGCAAAGAAAATCCTGGTGTTTCAAATGTTAGAAGGTCTGAAATCCATAGACTAGCTGTACAGTTTTGTATAGTAAAAGGTAATATTGGAAAGTGTTCTGCCTTAGTCTGAATGTCTTATCCATGAAATTGCAGATCAGTTTTATTGCATATGCTGTACATAATTTATTAAACAATCTATGGCAATTCCTATTGGGTATAATTGTGTTAAGAACATAAGAATGGCCATACTGGGTCAGACCAAAGATCCATCCAGCCTGGTATCCTGTCTGCCGACAGTGGCCAATACCAGGTGCCCCAGAGTGAGTGAATCGAACAGGTAATGATCAAGCGATATTTCCCCTGCCATCCATTTCCACCCTCTGGCAAACAGAAGCTAGGGACACCATTCCTTACCTATCCTGGCTAATAGCCATTAATGGACTTAAATTCATGGAGGTTATCTAGTTCTCTTTTAAATCATGTTATAGTCCTAGCCTTCACAACCTCTTCAGGCAAGGAGTTCCACAGGTTGACTGTGCGCTGTCTGAAGAACTTCCTTTTATTTGTTTTAAACCTGCTGCCCATTAGAGGCCACCAAATGAAACTAGTTCTTATACTATGGGAACAAGTAAACAACATTTCCTTATTTACTCTCTCCATACCACTCATGATTTTATATACCTCTATCACATCCCCCCCTTAGTCTCCTATTTTCCAACCTGAAAAGTCCTAGTCTCTTTAATCTCTCCTCATATTGGACCCATTCGAAACCCCTAATCATTTTAATTGCCCTCCTCTGAACTTTTTCTAATGCCAGTATATCTTTTTTGAGATGAGACCACACCTCTATTCAGTATTCAAGGTGTGGGTGTACTGTGGATTTATATAAGGGCAATAAGATATTTTGTCTTATTCCCTGTCCCTTTTTTAATGATTCCTAACATTCTGTTTTGCTTTTTCAACTGCCACTGCATGCTGCATGGATGTCTTCAGAGAACTATCCACGATGACTCCCAAGATCTCTTTCCCAATTAGTTGTAGCTAAATTAACCCCCATCATATTGTTTGTATAGTTGGGGTTATTTTTTCCAATGTACATTACTTTACTTTTATCCACATTCAATTTCATTTGTCATTTTGTTGCCCAATCAGTTAGTTTGAACTTTTGGAAGTTCTTCAGTCTGCTTTGGTCTTAACTACCTTGAGCAGTTTAGTATTGTCTGCAAATTTTGCCACCTCACTTTGTCCAGATCATTTATGAAAAAGTTGAATAGGATTGGTCCTAGGATTGACCCTTGGGGAACACCTGTAGCTACCCCCCTCTCCATTCTGAAAATTTACCCTTTATTCCTACCCTTTGTTTCCTGTCTTTTAACCAGTTCTCAGTCCATGAAAGGATCTTCCTTCTTATCCCATGACAACTTAACTTACGTAAGAGCCTTTGGTGAGGGACCTTGTCAAAGACTTTCTGGAAATCTAAGTTCACTGTATCTGCTGGATTCCCCTTGTCCACATGTTTGTTGACCCCTTCAAAGAACTCTAGGATATAAGTAAGACATGATTTCCCTTTACAGAAACCATGTTGATTTTTGCCCAACAAATTATGTTCTACATGTCTTGAAAATTTTATTCTTTACTATTGTCTCAACTAATTTGCCTGGTACTGATGTTAGACTTACCGGTCTGTAATTGCTGGGATCACCTCTAGAGCCCTTTTTAAATATTAGTGCTACATTAGCTATCTACCAGTCATTGGGTTCAGAAGCTGTTTTAAAGGATAAAGGTTACAAACCATAGTTAATAGTTCCGCAATTTCACTTTTGAGGTCTTTCAGAACTCTTGGGTGAATGCCATCTGGTCCTGGTGACTTGTTAGTCAAGTTTATCAATTAATTCCAAAACCTCCTTTAATGACACTTCAATCTGTGATAATTCCTCAGATTTGCCACCTACAAAGGATGGGTCAGATTTGGGAATCTTCCTAACATCCTCAGACATGAAGACTCAAGCAAATAATTCATTTAGTTTCTCCGCAATGACTTTATCATCTTTTTAAGTGTTCCTTTTGTATCTCGATCGTCCAGGGTCCCCACTTCCTGCTTCTGATGTACTTAAACATTTTATTACCTTTTTGAGTTTTTGGCTAGCTGTTCTTCAAACTCCTTTTTGGCTTTTCTTATTACATTTTTACACTTAATTTGGCAGTGTTTATGCTCCTTTCTATTTTCCTCACTAGGATTGGACTTCCACTTTTAAAAAGGTGCCTTTTTATCTCTCACTGCTACAGGTTTTTAAGCCATGGTGGCTCTTTTTTAGTTTTTACTGTTTTTTAATTTGGGGGTATACATTTAAGTTGGGCCTCTATTATGGTGCCTTTGAAAAATGTCCATGCAGCTTGCAGGGATTTTACTTGAATCACAGTACCTTTTAATTTCTGTTTAACTAACCTCCTCGCTTTTGCATAGTTCCCCTTTCTGAAATTAAATGCCGCAGTGTTGGGCTGCTGAGGTGTTTTTCCCACCACAGGAATATTAAATGTTGTTATATTATGGTCACTATTTCCCAGCAGTCCTGTTATAGTTACCCCTTGGACCAGATCCTGTGCTCCACTCAGGACTAAATTGAGATTTGCCTCTCCCCTTGTGGGTTCCTGTACCAGCTGCTCTAAGAAGCAGTCATTTAAGGTATTGAGAAATTTTGTCTCTGCATTTCACCCTGAGGTGAAATGTACCCAGTTAATATGGGGATAGTTAAAATCCCCTACTATTATTTCTTTATTTTGATAGCCTCTCTAATCTCCCTTAACATTTCATAATCACTATTACTGTCCTGGTCAGGTGATTGATAATAAATCCCTGTGGTTATATTCTTATTAGATCATGGAATCACTATCCATAGAGATTGTATGGAACACGTTGATTCATTTAAGATTTTTACTTCATTTGATTCTATATTTTCTTTCACATATAGTGCCACTCTTTCCCCACACGCCACCCTCCTGCACAACCTGTTCTGTCCTTCCGATATATTTTGTACCCTGGTATGATTGTGTCCCATTGATTGTCCTCACTCCACCAGGTTTCTGTGATGCCTATTATATCAATATCCTTTAACACAAGGCACTCTAGTTCACCCATCTTATTATTTAGATTTCTAGCATTTGTGTACAAGCACTTTAAAAATTTGTCACTATTTATTTGTCTGCCCTTTTCTAATGTGTCATTCTTTTTTGTGATTGTTTCTCGTCTGATCTGGCACATACTTTCTCCTTTTCCATCCTCTCCTCCTGACTAAAACCTAGAGAATCTCTATCAATAGACTTTCCTCTAAGAGAAGTCTCTGTCCGATCCATGTGCTCCTCTGCACCAATCAGCTTTCTCCCATCTCTCAGTTTAAAAACTGCTCTGCAACTTTTTAAATATTAAGTGCCAACAGTCTGGATCCACTTTGGTTTAGGTGGAGTCCATCCTTCCTATATAGGCTCCCCCTATCCCAAAAGTTTCTGCAGTTCCTTATAAATCTAAACTCCTCCTCCCTACACCATCATATCATCCACATATTGAGACTCTGAAGCACTACCTGGCCCTGTGCATGGAACTGAAAGCATTTCTGAGAGTGCCACCATAGAGGTCCTGGATTTCAGTCTCTTTCCTAGCAGCCTAAATTTGGCCTCCAGGATGTCTCTTTTACCCTTCCGTATGTCATTGGTACCTACATGTACCATCACCACTGGCTCTTCCTCAGCACTACACATAAGTTTATCTAGAATATGCCTTGAGAGATCTGCAACCTTCATACCAGACAGGCAAGTCACCATACGGTTCTCCCGGTCATCACAAACCCAGATATCTATGTTTCTAATGATCGAATCTCCAGTTACTAACACTTGCCTCTTCCTAATGACTGGAGTTCCCTCCCCCAGAGAGGTAACCTGAGTGTGAGAGGATACCCCCAACATCATCTGGAAGAAGGGTCCCAACAATAGAAGGTTTCCTTCTGCTCCCGTTGACTGCTCTCCTTCCCTGAGCCTTTCATCCTCCTTAACAGCGCAGAGGCTGTCTGACTAGAGGTGGGACAATTCTATAATGTCCCGGAAAGCCTCAACATACCTCTCTGCCTCCCTTAGCTCCTCCAGTTCAGCCACTCTGGCCTCCAAAGCCCGTATGCAGTCTCTGAGGGTCAGGGGCTCCTTGCAGTGAGTGCACACATATGCCACCCGCCCATAGGGCAGGTAATCATACATGCTACACTGAGTGCAATAAACAGAATAGCCCCCACTCTGCTGCTGGGCTTCTGCCCACATTCTCTCCTACAGATACCTAGGTAATTGATAGGGTTTTTATTTAAATCAGGAAGTTTTGATTATAGTTGAGTTTAAAGGTTTTAAAGATGGGGAGTGTACCTCACCCCCTTCCTAACTCCCTCTTAAAACTCCCTGTTTGAGGCCCCTGGTGTCAAAGCGTCCTGGTTGCTGACTCACTGCTTTATAAAGCCCTGGCCTTCTTGATAGCCTCACCCCCTGATTAAGGCTCAACCAATGAACAGAAGTTTCTAGATTTCAAACCTTGTTTAGAAGCTCACAGCTTCCATCTGCTGGCCACCGCGCACACTCCTTCAAACAAACAAACAAAGACAGATAGACACTAGCTCAGCACACAGCAAGAAACCCACAAAAACACACACTATAGACAGCCATTTCCCTCAAGGATCCCATATTTGCTCTTCCTTCACCTGGAGAACTCCCCCTCGAAACTCCATTTCACTTTCTGGGTGGTAGTAATATCTGTCTATACTCCAGTTTGATTCCTAGCATTTCAAAACTGAGGAAATATCTGTTTACAGCAGGGGTGATCCACTAGGGTTCCATAGGTGGCTTGCACACCCCTGTATGCTCCCCTCTTCCCCACACCTCTCACACCTTTGGGCACTGAAGCCTTGCATTTCCTCCTATCCCCCTTCCTACCTAGCATATTCAGAGCACCATGAATCCGCTGATTAAGGCTCCAGCCCGGCTTCTTCCCCCCTACCTCAATCCCCAGCTGTAATGCTGTGAATTGGCTGTTTGTGGCTGTTTCATCTCTGGTAGAGAGGGGAAGAGTGGGTCTAACCCATGAAAGCTCATCACCTAATAAACCATCTTGTTAGTCTTTAAAGTGCTGCATAGTCCTGTCTTTTGTTTCAGCTAGCACATCATAGGCATGGGGGAATGTAGCAGAGAGGGGGTGCACAGGATTCAAGTGGAACCCCAGTGAGATGTGGGCTGCAGGTTGCACACCACTGGAATCATGTGGCCCACTGAGATGGAGGACCACTTGTGGCCCACTCAGTAGTCTTGGTTGTCAGTCTCTGGTGTAGAGGCTACTTTAAAATGATCTCTCTTCATCCTGTGGCATTTAAAATCATCTCTCTTCATCCTGTGGCATTTAACAACCCAAAACTGAATTGAAAGAACAGGTAATGGCCACAAGAAGGCAGTACGTTCATAAAGCTGTTAAGAATAGGCAGGCATGATAAACTGATGTGCTAGTTCAGATACTACTTTTGCCATCAGTGTATTCCGTAATTTAAACAACGGGTACTAGATGTGAAGGGGGCTATGAACACATTTAAGAGGTGGAGTCTATCAAATATTTGGGTCCCTCCTATTAACATAGATTCCCTACCGAGTTTAAATGAGACATTCTTCTTTGGGATGACAGAACTGCTGTTTCTAGCCTGTAACCCTAATTTAAAATGTAGAGAATAAACAGAACTCTCCATATGATTCCTATTCCCTATCATTAAAATTATCAAAGACCTTGATAAAGTCTAATGGAAACTGACAGGTTTCATAAACAGGGTACTACAACAGACTTCAAGAAAACACTTAACTACCTATGACTTTCATAGATTATGACTTGAAACAAATAGAAATCTAGCCACCTTTTGCACCTTCTTGGATGATGTGCTGATGTTCGAAAAAAAATCCAGTTTATAAAGGCTTGATTTGTGTTAGATCTGTGATGAGTGTCTCCTGTTGGTATCAGAGGCCACAGTAGAATATCTTTAGTTTTTGTACAAACTGGGCTTGTATGCAGTAAGTTTGTTAATGCTGGTTTTTATGCTGCATACAGGAAGAGATTTTTCATTAATTGCAAGAGTCATTGGTTTGGGACTCAGGGCCCCATTTTGCTAGGCCGTATACAAACTTTGTCTCTGCACCAAAGCATATACTTTGGGGAAAACAAGCAGTAAGACCATATTGATCAACATGATATGAACTTGAAGTGATACCAATGAGTTGCTGAAGGATTTCTAAATAGACGACATGGCTAAGGAGGGAGTTAAATAAAAAGGTACTCGTGTGGAGACATAGAAGGAGCTATTCCCAAACACGGACCAATTTGGAAGAAAGTATGAAGGTCCTTTTTTGAAAAACTTAAATGAGTGGGCAATAGAGACAGTTACTGATGTTTTGATAGCAAAATGGTTGGGGCAGGATGGGATATTGTAATAGTGCACAGGAGGCAATGGGAAGATTCCTAGAAGCTCAGCAGCGGCTTGAGAGAATGATCTTGTGCAGTGTATAAAATAGCTCTATATTGTTTAGTCTCCATAAAATGGAGAGTCTCTCTAAAATAACCTCACTGACAAAGATGCATTTTAAAAAAAAAATGTTTTTAAGTTAAGGTTACCTATAGAATATTAATTCACCCCCTGTATCCATTACAGTCTAATTGCATCATTGCTCAAGTCTAAGGCAGCTTACATTGGATACTCAAAATTAGCATATTTTCTTACTTTACTCTTTGTTCCTTTGTTCCCTTTCTAAAAATGGAGCAATGCTCCCTCTAACAGAGTTGTGAAAACAAATGCATATTTGCAAAGCACTCACATACCACTGATAAGGATGTAGGAAAGCCTTTGACAAAATTAATTCTGTCCAGAGCAGGGTTTGAACAGTAAGTAGTAAAGCACCCTGGAAAAAAAATACTGAATAAATGCCTATTAAATGATTGCCATCCATTGGATGAGGCAGTGGTCTTATGGGGGAAAATAATTGTGTGATCAAGTAATTCAATGTATCAGTGCATCTGCACAAGGAAATTGAATTAAAGATGCACAGGCTCTGCAGCAGCACACACTGCAGAGAGCTTGGGAACTGGAACTCCCAGACTTAGCAGCCTGTATGATGAACTCTCCTACTTTATGGGGAAGAGGCAAGACAGCTCCTGCCCTCTGCAGGCTCCCCAGAACTCTGGACTGACAGATGGAGCCAGGAAATGGGCCCGCCTAGTTCGGAGATTTCAGGTTCCCTGACTGGCCAGCCCACCTAGCAAACAGGCAGGCAAGTCACATGGCATGAAATTTTTCCAGAAATAACTCTTTGGGTTGTTTTCTTTCTTTCTTTCTTTCTTTCTTTCTTTCTTTCTTTCTTTCTTTCTTTCTTTCTTTCTTTCTTTCTTTCTTTCTTTCTTTCTTTCTTTCTTTCTTTCTTTCTTTCTTTCTTTCTTTCTCTGCAGAAAATGTCTCTAGCTTTTCATTCAAATCTAGAAATTAAAAATGTTTCACAGGAAGGAAATTTGGGTTTGCTCCCACCTTAACCAGGAAAATTAAAAACATGTATTAATAAATCCTTGTTTGATGAGGCTTTGCTTCATGAGTTTTGAGTATTGGAGCCTGGCATTATTCTAGCCACTTTGGCTGTGTCCAGACTCCATGCCTCCGTCGACGGAGGCATGTAGATTAGCCAGCTCGGAAGAGGGAAATGAAGCCGCGATTAAAATAATCGCGGCTTCATTTAAATTTAAATGGCTGCCCCGATCTGCCGATCAGCTGTTTGTCGGCAGATCGGGAGAGTCTGGACGCGATGCCCCGACAAAGAAGCCTTTCTTCATCGACACAGGTAAACCTGGTTTCACGAGGCTTACCTGTGTCGATGAAGAAAGGCTTCTTTGTCGGGGCATCGCGTCCAGACTCTCCCGATCTGCCGACAAACAGCTGATCGGCAGATCGGGGCAGCCATTTAAATTTAAATGAAGCCGCGATTATTTTAATCGCGGCTTCATTTCCCTCTTCCGAGCTGGCTAATCTACATGCCTCCGTCGACGGAGGCATGGAGTCTGGACACAGCCTTTGTAAGCCTTATTTAAGCCAGGAACACTTTGCACATAGACAGCATTATATCAAGGAGTAAGGTGGCCTTTAGTATCAAATATTACACGTCTCCTACTTTGTTTTATGAAAGGAACGGGTCACTAGGCTGTTTCTTCTCCAGTCTAATGCAGAAGCAGCTTGGAATGAGTGACAGGAGATGGATCACTTGATGGTTATTTGTTCTGTTCATTTTCTCTGGTGCACCTGGCTTTGGTCACGATCGGCAGACAGAACACTGGGATAGATGAACCTGTGGTCTGGCTGTTCTTATAGCTCATTAGTCTGGCAGGGGCTGAGGCTGTTCGGGGGTAAAACCAGATAAAGCCTCTGGGGGTATGTCTACGCTATAAAGTTTTGTCAGAAAAATGGCCGTTTTTCCAACAAAAGCTGAGTTATGTCCACACTGCAATTGCATTCTTTCATAAGTAAATAAAAAGAACAGAGGGCTTTTTGAGCAATTGGTAATCCTCATGCTATGAGGAAGAAGCCTTTTTGCAAAAGAGCTCTTTTTTTGGTCTTTGTAAGTAAGAAATTGGTAAGTAAGAAAAAGTAAGAAATTGTGGACGGGGAAGAGGTTTTCTTTTGCAGAATAAGAGGCCTGCAGGGAAAAGCACAAGTGCCCTGGTGGCCACTCCATCCAAAGTAATCACAACTCTATAGTTCCTGTCTCCTGGCCCCTCTTAAAGCTACAGGCACCTGGCACAAACCTTGTGGCAGGAAGCCGGCTTCAGAGCAGAACCTGACCACGCGGCTCTCCCTGCAAGAGACCTGTCCGCACTTCAAGCCCCTCACAATCCTCCTGACCCTCGCCAGGAGCGGCCCCAGGGATCCCAGGACCGGCCCAGGGACGAAGAGACGCACCCCATCCTGGTCAGGCGAGAGATCCAGTACCTCCTCAAGCGAGGAGGAAACATTACAGGATCCTCAGGCCAGGCGTCGCAACGCCAACATGTATGGCCAGCTGGCCACGTCCCTAGCGGAGCAGAGACTCCCACCCTGTTCAGAGTAAGGTGAAAGAGTTCCACCAGGGATATGCAGAATAGTACTAGAGATGCAGCCGTGTTAGTCTGGTGTAGCTGAAACAAAAGACAGGACTAGGTAGCATTTTAAAGACTAACAAGATGGTTTATTAGGTGATGAGCTTTCGTGGGCCAGACTAAAATTTTGATCTGAGGAAGTGGGTCTGGTCCACGAAAGCTCATCACCTAATAAACCATCTTGTTAGTCTTTAAAGTGCTGCATTGTCCTGTTTTTTGTTTCAACCAGGGATATGTCTGAGCTACAGAGCGCAGCTCAGGGGCAGCACCTCACGCCTGCCCCGATTACCAGGAACTGCACCAGATCCTGCAGGGTGGAGAAACATCTTTCCCACCCATTCTGGTGGACTCCGGGGTCCAGACCCCCATCATCGTCTGGCCGGGGGGGAGTGTTGCGCAGGATGCTGCCCCCTCAGCCTACGGACAAGCAGCAAATGGAAGTGTCTGGCCACAGTAGGATTCCCTCATGGGTGGCAGAGGAGCTGGGAGCAGCCTGGGCCTCTCTGGGGTCCACACACAGGTGCGGGTCGCTGGGCTGTGTGTGGGAGCAGCTGCTGCCTCGCACCTGCAGGCATGGCTGTGTGCAGCACTCCTCGGTCTGTGTGGGGTCGTGCCTGCGCAATGTGGCTAGCCTGCTTCCAGCCTGGGCACACCTCCCTGGTGGCGGGACATGTGTGGCCTCCCCTGGGCCTGGGAGCAGGAACCCAGGCATGTTCAGGGGCTGCCTGCTGCTTCCACGTGCCGCACAGTAACGCAGCACATGGTTGCACGTGCACAGACCCCAGCACAACGTCCAGCCTGAGCATCCCGCACAACACTCCCCTCCCTAAACCAACCCCCTCCCCCATTGCAGGGACTGCAGCCCGAGAGTGCCTTACCTCCATGAGGAGGGCCCCGATGGTGGACTTCCCCACGCCAAACCAGTTGCCCACCGACCGGTAGCTGTCACAAGTGACAAGCTTCCAGAGGCGATGGCGACCCACTTTTCCAAAGGGATGGCGGGCCACAGGTGGGTGTTGCATCTCCAAAGGGCGGGGGCAAGCCAGGCACCCAGCTACATCAGTGGTGCTGGAATAATTTTTAGAGTGGGTACGTGGACAGCAGAAGCTATGCATGTGGGCTTTTGTTATTGCTTCAAGCCAGGTGTGTGTGTGGGGGGGGAATCACCCTCAGCTCCTCGAGGTCCAGAACCTCTACCAGCTATGCCCTGGCTGGGCTGCATTAGGGTGTGCACTAGGGTCCCTCTCACCTGTTGTATATCCACATGGCTCAGTACCTGGCCGCAGACAGCTCTCCCATGGCCTGTCCTTTCAGGGGACAGGTCCTGCCACAGTCTTTTAAGCTGCAAACGTGCCCCATGTACTACTTAAACAGCCTGGCCTCCTGGCTCCGGCCTCTGCCTTCTTCTTGGTGCGGTGGTTTACAGCACATGGCCGAAGAGAGCTGTAACCAGTGGAGTGCCATGGCAAACACTTCCACACAGCTTCCCAAGTCTCACTTTTCCTGGCCTCCCTATGAAATAAGCATATGGGAATTATTTGGCAGGATTTCAGGTGGGGGTGTACAGTATTGGCAGCCTCACCCATTCAAAAACCACACATCATCCTAAATCCATGAGACTGGCTGTAAAATCAAATTTTAAAAAATGCTAGGTTGAGTATGCGTTTTGCTTATTTAGCCCCCCACTGCCCACCCACCACCGCAGTAAGTGTGGCTGCCAATCTGTATTGATAATGCTCCCAAACACATGGGGAAAGATTAATTTGGCCCCAGCTTGAGAAGCTGCCTGCTGCTGCCTGACAGCACGATGTTCCCTCTAATCTTTTCCACCCATGTGCAGAATAAATTTGTATATGCACCGAGGCAAGTGCAGATGAGCACCATCAGTAGAAGCGCAACCCTAGCTGGGCAGCATTGGAACCTCTCCTGAGCAGCCGCACAAGCGCCCAGCTCACAGGAAACCCTGGGCATGGAGTGTCCGCTTCTCCCCAAAATTCCACTTATGTGCCCCTGCCCTCACTTCTGCCCATCTCCCAGCTCAGCAAATAATTCTCTTAATACCAGCTCTCCCTTCCACAGCTCACACATCAGTTGTCCCCCCCCCACTCACAGCCCACTGCATCAATTCTGCCCCTTTGGTTACTCCATCACTTCTGCCTGGTCTCCAGAACCCAATAGATCAATTCTCCCCCCAAAGATCAATAATATCTTCACCCCCCGTCAGCATTTAACATTTGCCCCCAGATTCCACATCAGTTCTGCCACCACATCTGCCTCCTTCAGGCCCCAACATTAATTCTGCCCCAAGTCACATCAGTTTGCCTCTACAAACTGCCCTACATCAGTGTGCCTTTTCTCCAGATCTGCCACCTGCCTGTCCCTCCAGCCCCCAGTATCACTCCTGCCCTCTCCTCCAAAAAGTACACGGTGGTGATGTCCTAAACTAGTCTAGGGAGCAGCACTTTCCTCAGCCCAGCTGAGCAGCATTAAAAACCGAATGGGGCTGATGTCCAAGGCTTAAATCCTGAAGATGCCAACCCATGCTCTGGGAGAGACCAGATCTCTTCACCCCATCCCAGACCCTTGAGGAACCAATCCGGTCTGTAGGGCACCCTATGTTGGCAGCACAACTGGCCCAGCCCGTTGATAACAGCAGGCTGTGATGCTCCAGCAGGGGACTGGAATTACAACATGCGGGCTTCACCCTCAGACCCGTGTAAGTGCAGCTGGAAGCCAGCACATGGGCATCTTCGGGCCCCTTCATGCCATTGACTGAGGCTGCTGGAATGGGGCTAAAACAAATCCCTCTCTCCCGCTACTGCAGTCACTGTACTGACACCCCGAAGGTATTTCCCCAACCACTTGTCCCTGTGTACGTTTCCCAGTGATCTTAACAGGTCAGTTCGGTGCAGGCTTGGGGAACAGGATGGGCAGAAAGCCAATGCAGCACTCTCAGCCCAGTACCATTGCTACGGGTTCTTGCCCTTCTCAGGCTCAGCTGGTCCTTGCCCTCCCCTTCACGGGTGTGTGTGACAACACTCCCGAAGTTATGATGGCCCATTGCGAGCACTCTCAGCCCCGTCTGTCTATACCCCTGGCCAGCAACTCATTCTGCTCCCAATTTCCTTCTTGCCCTCCACCTCTGTTTCTCCTCCACCTCTTAAGGTGCGTTCCCCTCCTCCCCACCTTTCTACAATGAGTGTGGCAAGGTCACCGGAAAAAAACAGAGGAAACATCCGGTCCCCATTGTCCACAGGCAGGGCAGAG
Organism: Pelodiscus sinensis; assembly: GCF_049634645.1. Classification (NCBI taxonomy): domain Eukaryota; kingdom Metazoa; phylum Chordata; order Testudines; family Trionychidae; genus Pelodiscus; species Pelodiscus sinensis. The sequence continues at coordinate 36,589,291 of NC_134725.1, forward strand.
CTCAATTGGCAACTGCTCTGATTGGCTGCTCTTGTGGAGGGGGCAGGACATTGGGAAACACAGAGGATCAAAGGAGGCTGAACCACCAGCCTGCATCACAAGACTGGCACAGAAATGGTGAGAGCTGACAGTAGGCATTGTGGGATTTGCAGTACTGTAAAAACCTCATGACATAATTCATACTTGATAAAACAATAATAATACAAACTAGCAAAGGTCAATCCCTTTCAGGAAATAAACCCACAAAAGTAAAGACATTCTGAGCTGAAAGTCTCTGCAGCCTCCAGACCTCGGGCGTGGAGAAGGAAGCATGATGTGTTTCCAGAGATCCTGCATCTGAACATTTTTCTCCTCTTCACTCACTGGAAAGTCCTGGGATAGGCCAAGCCTCTTCTAATTGAGGAAGCACAAGCTTTGGCCAAAAGGAGTCACTCACTGCTCCCTGCACCTTCCGTCCTGTGGCATTCACTATGCTGCTCCTATAGTGCATCTAGTTCAGGGTGACTGGCAGAAGGGGCTGGGCATGGGATCTGAACACACTTCTGAAAGGGGGCAGGTGTCTCTTTGCCACTCTTCCGCTGTGGTGTCTGCCATACACAACATTTCCCCCAATCGTTGGAGGATTCCGGTGGCCAGCATAGCAGTGATGTAGCTAGCACTGTAACAGTGATGTAGTCCTGGGAATTCTTCTTCCTGAGTTTCTGTCCTGACAGTTTCCTAAAGGTCTAGCAAAGGCTGCAAACACCCTGCTGAGAGCTCCATTACCCACCCTGAAAGGGCCTCTCCTTCCTCTGTTTCAGTTATTATGAAGGTGCATCATTTTGACTCTGACTCCATAGTTAGGGTGGTCTAAAAGAGAGATTAAATTCTTGCTTCTCTCTGGCAGTGAGAGGACACTGGTGTGGAATTTCATACCAGGTTCATTTTTGTGCCCTTTGGATTTTCTGTGGAGTTTTCAGTTTGGTTTCCCTTCATTCATTTTTAAAGAAAGTCTTTGAAACTGGTCCCTGGATCAGATTTTTGCTTTGTAGCCTGACTTTTCATTGTTGACTACAATTGCTTTAAAGAATTTCCTCTCTCTGAACAAACTTTACCGGAGAGGTGGATCCTGAGTAGTCTTGTTTCCACTACGGGATTTAGGGTAATTTTTAGCCACAATCCATGTTATAACTGAAAGCATATGCCCTGTCGTACAAACCAGAATTGATAGGTTTCTATCCCTCAGGTTTGCACACACAGGGCATATGCTTTCAGGTTTTTTGTGGTTTTTTTTTTTTTTCAGATTTTGCATAAATTTGAGTGATGCATCAAGCTAGAATACATCAAGCCCACACAGGCCTCTGGGGTAACAGGGAAACTACCAGTTGGGAGAAGAGAAAGACTTTATGGGGACAGAGGCCTGTGAGACTTGGTGGATCCTCTGTAGGTTTGGATAATCACACAAGCTCTGAATCTCCTGGGAGTTATATGGAACCTGGTTATGAAGACAGGGTTTTGGATGCTAGTTTTACATGCAGCGTGCCTGTGCTGGCACCAGAATTTTATATTAGTCCCCTTTATGTCTCAGGTCAGAAGAGTCACCCATGCTTTGGGTATGTATGCGGTTATGGTACAAGCCAGCTGACCTGCTACTACACCCACTATGCCCTCACACCCACCGCCCAAGCTTGTGGCTTAGAATTTTTCCATTTCCTTCTGTGGGAGCAGGAGAAGGCCCTCACTGAAGGCCAGTGCTGCATGCATTATAAGGAGATGCAAGATGCAAGGGCACTACAAGATATTATAGAGAAATTAGGCCATGTCTCAATGCTTTTACAAAGCCCTCCACTTACAAGGCAGGGGAAATGCGCATAAATATCAAGCAAAGATCGTTAATCTGTATCCCAGTACACATAAATCTTACCAAAAAGCTGAGTGCAGCTGTGTTGCCTTTTCCCAGACTTTGTTTATAGGCTGTATCCATTAGCAAAGATTTCATCTACCACTTCCGCTCTGTGTCATCAAAGCCATGAGCTGATACACAGAACTGAACTAGCATTCCGTACTGCCAGATTGCCTCGTGGTAACTGTTAATTAAAAAAAAAAAGCAATCAAGGCATTTTATGTGCAAAGGACTGCTGGGTTTCTTTGCAATTTATCCGGTCCCCCTTGCTGTGTCATCAGCCTTTGATCATTTCTACAGGATCAACCACCATGTGCTGGAGGTTTGCGCTGGACACAAGTTCCAACCTTTTCCTTCCCTCTCTCTCAAGTATTGCCTGGTAGCCTTTGGTCCTGGGGTGTGGTTTTAGACGATGAAGGATTCAAATTGCTTCAAGCCATCTTTTCCCTCTCTGATCTTAAAGACATAGTAGAAAATCTCACCCCCGGATCTTAACTTTGGGAGTGTGAACCCACAGAGGGTCACCATGTGTCCAGGGGGGTGGGGGTCACAGCCCAAATCTCCCCTCCTCCAGACAAAAACAAAAATCAGCCAGTGACTAACACTCAAGACCTCCCTTTCCCTCCTACCGCCCCCCCCCCCCCCACACACACACCTAATACTCCCTCAGGCCTAACTCCCAGTATCCTGCTGGCCTCTCCCCAAATCCAGCAGCCATTACACGTTCAAAAATAAAAATGTGCAAAGGGTTATAGGCTATGAGTGCAAATTCATACAAAGAATTGTGGGAGGCAGCACTGTAGCTAGGTATTTTTGTGTCTGGGGCAATATGTTTATTATGTGCCCTCTCTTCTTAGGTTAGCATGCACCACATTCTTTACTTTTGCAACTTATTATTTTTACTCATTGCATCTTCGCGCCTCTGATTTTGATGCACACAGGGCATGCGCCTCTCTTGCGCTGCCCTTCTAATGGCCCTGGTGGGAGTAGGATAATTATGTCACTAAACACCAGGCTTTGGGCTCCCGGAGGGATAAGTCTGAGAGCTCCCCATAGCATAGGAGGCGCTACCCTATATGAACACCAGCAGTGCATTGAGAGGCGCAAGACCCATTGCAGAAGTGAGAGTCAAAAGGCGGGAGAGAACTCGGTGTTTAAGCAAAAGCCTTGGAATAAAACCAAGCGAATGTAAAGAGATGAGAAAAGTAGGTCAGGAGAACACGTTTGGGGAAGTGGCCTTGTTCTGTTTTCTTTGGCAGGACACAAAGGTGGCATATGAAGAGCATTCTGACTATTAGCAATTTAATTGTATTGCAGCTGTTTAGTAAAGCAACCACAATTTGCTTCAAATAGGTTCCCGGTGTTAGAGGGAGAGTGGGAAAGGTTTGTACCACCCAGGAAGGGAAAGTTTTTATACCACGCATCAAAAAGTCATGTCATCTCACCTTGAACGGAGATTCTGAGTTGCTATTTCAAGCCAGCAAGGAGGAGAAATTGAAAACATACATGAATGTCCTCACAAACTTACTTAGCCACACATGTGCACCCATGCATGCACACCCTCACATATGAGGATATATATACAACCCACAAGGCAGCATGAACACCCCAAATACATACTCATATTCATCCTGCTGCTACACACGGCCCCCATCCCACACTCTCCTAACAATGGGCCAAAGAGGTGAGCTTTCTGAGTTGTGCAACAACTTGGTTAAGACTCTAGGCAGGTTTAGTTTAGCCAAACCAGTGAAGTCCATCTTAAAGAAGCTATTTTTTTGCAGAGATAAAAGGATATTTCCAAAACATCCCCTTCTTCGTAAAATTTTACTTTTATCCCCCTACTACTTTTGTGCTTTCCCATGTGACAAAGAGTGCAGTTGCCATCAACCTACACATACACACACATGCATGCTCACATGTGATTTGGATGGAACAGGAGCCAAACTTTGCTGGGCTCCCTCTGCGGGGCTCAGGTGTGGTTTCTGTTCTTGTTTCAGCTCCTGTTAGCCCTCATTTCACAGTCCAAAGGCCTCGACCAGCTCCATTGATGTTTTATTTGCATTCATTATTGCCCTCTTCTGAAGACCATATCAATTAGAGGTAGAAAAGGCTTATTCCATCCCTTCTAGCCCACATCCTGGAGAGAGGGTGAGACTCAGGATGTTTCTTGCTTTAAGCATTGGTGCTCCCTATCGTTGGCACTTGAGAAAGGACCCACAGTTCAGAAGGCCTGATCTCTGTGGAGTTTATCCTGATCTTTTCATGCCAGGGTTGGTTCATTTCATCCTACTCCTGCTAGTGGTGCATCTTCCCTCTGTGATTTACACTGTGCTCCAGTTGGCAGGATACGCCAACCCACTCCAAACTGTGTATTTTGAATCCAGCGCCAGACACCTTTAGTCTCACTGCAGAGAGGCACATCGACAAAGAAAGCCCCGCTCCTGATACCCCCCGCAAGCCGCAAAAGGGCTTTGCAGGGTTTTGCTCTCTGCCGGTAGAATGCTTGCCCCTGGGATGGAGGCGAAAGCCCAAATCCCCTAACCAAGGAGCCTAAAAAGCTCTGAAGATCTAGGCCTGAACCCTTACTGTCCAGTCCCGCAAGGCTCCCCCATGTGGAGCTCACTGCAGGTTCAGGGCACTGGTTCATCCTTCCCGGTATGGTTGTGGCAGAACTGTAGATGGAGGAAGCTGTGGTTGTGAGCAGAGAGGGCAACCGGACCACTGAGGTCTCTGAGGAACACAGTGCAATGCAGAGGGCTACTCTCTGCTCTCAGGTATACTGCTGTGAATCCCCCCTACTAGAGAAGCCAGTGAGCTGATGTGGGGGTGGGGGGAGGGAGGAGTCACACCAAGGAAACAGAGCCGAACATTGCCCAAAATCTGGAGAGTAGAAAAAGAGCCGAAACAGAAATCCATCTGAAAACCTCTCTTCCTGGGAAGAGGCCTACCTTACTGCAGTGACTAATGGCGCGCCAGCGGAGAACCAAGCAGGTCAGGGTAAATGCACAGGAAATCAGCTGTTCCCACTCTGCTCTTTCCTAGGGCCAGAGCTATGTCAGCTATTTCCTGTTTTAATCCCAGGGGAGAAATACATTGACGGCAGCTTTTTCCAGACATGGCATTGAGACTTCTGCTTAAACCTCAGAAAGTCGCCATTAAAATTGTTTGTTTCTATTGAGCCCGTCTAGGAGACGTGGACAGATAACAAATCACAAGGAAGGGGTGGAGTGGCAGTTAGTAGGCAGGTTGCCTGATGTGGTTTTTATGCAACATATGCACTAAATCTTGAGCCTTGCTCACAGTTGGGAGCTGAAACACTAGTAAACAAAACTGCAGGCATTAGTTAAGAACTGGCAGACTCATAGCTGGAAACCAACCCACCCACCCACTCCTGTACATTAGTTTTGTTCGAAATAGGTAAGAGTCTTATCAGAACACTTATGAGTGTTTCATTTCTTTGAAAGGCTGGTAAATTGCTGTGTGTCTTAATATCACTTGTAATATCTTTGTTCCATGCTATAAAATAAATGCTGGTTTTGATTTATAACTGAAATTGTTTGTTCTACAATTGTGAACCCAGGCATGGGAATTTTCCCTTTTCTTCCATTCAAGAGGACTACCAAAAATTAAATGAGCCATTATAAAACAAAAGCTTTGTTTATTGCCTCATCCACCCAGGGGGGATTAGTACACACAGAGGGCCTTGTCCTATCCCTTTGAATGCTGGAAGAGGGACATAAAAAGTTAAAATGAAGACTGTTCATATCTATGCTGTCTGAAGTCATGGGGCCACAGATAGTAAACTAAAACAGTGCTCCCTAGGGTTACCTGAGGGTCCGACCTGAAAGACGTTTTGAATTGACAGATTATCATGTCTGTCATCTTTAGTTATTCATTGGTGTGTGATTGCTTGCTTTAACCTGTGTTTTTTTTAAAAAAAACAACACACACACACCCTCTTGCTTTTTTCCTAGTTAGTAAATGTTTAGATAACACCTGTAGCCAGTCCTATCTTTGGTGTAAGATCTAGGGTACCAGTTGACCTGGGTAAGTGAATGATTTCCTGGGACTGGAAGCAATCTGAATACATTGTGATTTTTGGTGTAAGTGTGCATTTGTCACTAAGTCTAGCGTGCCCGGCTGGCCAGATAACCAGATTCTCCAGTCTATGACTCCATGGGAACTCCTGGAACCCTATTTGGAACTGACTTGATGAAGTCTAATTACAGTAATTCCTCATTTAACATGTGCCCGCTTAACATGTTTTTGCAATAGCACAATTTTTTTTTAAGGGAATGTTTTTTGAATTACACGACCATCCCCAGAATAACATGATTTCCCCAGCCGGCCAATTGCCGGTGGCTGCGCGGGGCTTCCCCCGCCTCCCTGCAAAGCAGCGGAGGGTTCGCTGCTCACCGTGCCGTTCCCTGCTGACTCCCCTTTGCCAGACTCAGTTCGGGTCCCAGCAGACCCGTCACAGGGGCATACTCCCAACCCAATCTCCCTCCCCTCTTCTTCCCTCTCCTTCCCCAAAGGGAAACACCTCCCCTCCCTGCTCTAACCCAGTCCTCTTTCTCCCCCAACCTTATATCCCAGTCCCAACAGACACCACTGCTTAAAACACAACCCCCACCTATTCCATTATTTTCAATGGGAAAATTGACCCCGCATAACACGATCATCTTCTGAAACATATCTATAGTGTTAAATGACGAAATCCTGTACAGGACATACACCAGTTTGGGGTGTCTGCCCTGTTTTGGACAGTCTACCGAGCTCAGCACTCATGGTTGTGAACCAGTCCAGTCAGCTTGACAGGGGCTTCAAGGCAGCTCCATAAAACAAGTTTACAACACCACAATTAAAAAGCCATCCTCCTCATTTTCATGGCCATGGAAACACAAAACACATCTGCATAGAAACAATTTTTATTAATAATTTGGGTGGAAAAGGGAGGTAAGAAAAACATCCTGAAATAATTGCAAACAGGAATTTTCTTTAAGAAATCAGTGGAATGTTGGCATAAAATTTAACAGGTAACTTATTAGATTTCTCTTTCTCCTCCCTGTCCATTCCCTAGTATCTTTAGTCAAGTTGTTATGGTTGTAATTTTTTAATGGAAACCCTGAGTAAAATATATGTTTGTGGGTCATAGTAACCTCTGTAAGGAACAGTTAATCAGTGGATATAAAGAAGCTTACTCTTTTTAAATCAATAATTATTATTATACACTGAAACAAAGTATGGAGGCCAAAGAAAACAACTGTAAAACTCTATCAGTTGTGGAAAGCTACAAAGAGATACATGTTCTTTCTTATAGTCCTTTGAAGATCAGGATATTTGGGGGAAAAAATCACAGAAGGTCATAAATATCAGTAATACAATGCCAGACAAAAAGTCTGAGGTTATATTTAAAAGCAAGATTCTTCGCACTAGATGGAATTACATGGTCCAGCTGCCCATTATATAAAGCACCCTTCCCTGCCCCCCCTTCAGACCATTTGAGAGGGTGAGGTCCAAAAAGCCCATCTAGAGTCGCTCACTCCACATACAGAATTTCTTTTATACCAAAAGTCCTCCATCAAATAGTATAAAAATGAATCAGAAAAATAACATTTGCAAGAAAGCCCAGCAACAGCTTATATTACAGAGAACAAAGACTTGCCTGGAAATTCTTCTGTCACTATATGTTGACCCTAATAATGAATAAAGGCCCTAGATTTCCCACCAAGTAGAGTTCAAATCCTTAGATGCTCACACAGTTTTTAATTCAGGCAAAACGTTCATTGATTTCCCCTAGATACCTAGGTATGAACCCGCAGAAGTGGTGCCATATAAATGACTGGTCCTACTCTATATAATTAAAGGCCACAATTCAAGACAGGCTTATGCCCCAAAATTTCATTCCAGATCCTGAAAGTTAGGTCATGGACTCTGACCGTATCCATCCCTAACCACTATATATGGATTGACTGTAAGTGAGAGCCACTAAGCAATTACACAGTAACTGAATGGTCTGCTAATGCAAAATAGTGTACTAAATTGAATAAGTTTTGATATTAGAGTTGGGCACCATGCCTGGTACAATGACAGAGGTATCTATTGTGCCCACTGAATATAAAAATAGCCCATTGCATGTTGAATCAGTTTCCAAATCAATGACGCAGTCAGCTGATGAATGGTGATTGTTCAGGAATGCAGGTTTGTTTTTCCAGCGCCCGAGTTCCTATGTTAGACACCTGCAGCACTGGTATCAGGACCCACTGCAACAGACACATCTTGTTTCTCCCCTTCAGTGGCTTGCACAGCAGGATCGTCAGCCCCAGGGCATTCTTTGGGCTCCTCTGGCGATGATGCATTCACTTGCTGCACAAGCTGAACTTCCTCAGTGGAGGCAAGTTCTTCTCCTTTGACCTCCATTTCCACAGCGCAACTTGGAGCCGGCATCTCTTTTGCTGGGTCAGCTTTCTCCTGTTCTTTAGGAATGCACTCAGCTGTGTGTTTGCCTTGCTCCTCTTCATCCCCTTCCTCCTGTTCTTTGGGGGCCTTTTCCTCGACTTTGCTCCCATCCCCATTTGCCATAGAGATCTTAGCTGGGGATTTCAAGTTCTGAGCAGCAGCTAAAATGTCTGCTTGTAGCTGTTTGGATGAATCCACGGGTTCCTCTGGGTGGGTCTCAGGAGCCTTTTCAGGAACTTCGTTGAAAGCTTTGGCACCCCCTGACCTGTCATTCTGGTCCACGTACTTCTTCTTAGGAAAAGATGATGGGTAATAGGCTGAGGCCTTGTGTGTCTGCCTGACAATGACGGCTGCACATAGAATGAAGAACAGCAGAAAAACTAGGGACCCTACCACAATGATTAGCAGCATGTACTCTTTGAAGATATTCACAACCCTGTCCAAGATGCTGATTGATGTTGAGGTGCCGTTGACAGCAACAGTCTCGGATGTAGGACTCACCCCCAAATTCACACTGATGGAAGGGAAGATGGAGGCAGCACCTGGATTGTCTCCACTCCCACTGTTGTCCTCCAGGACAGCCTGGAGGTGCGCTGAGCGTGTGGTGCACAGAGGTACCAGCAGGAAAAGGAGCCCACAGACTGTAGTTGGAGAAGCCATTTCTCACATAGGAACCTGCCACAAACAGAACAAAAATGGGGGACAGGTTAATATCCATCCTGGGCAACATCCCAGGGCCTGGTCTGGGGTGCATGGGAATTGTGACTATGGCAAGGTGCCTGCTTCTGAGTCAGAGAATGAAGGATGTGATTCAGCAGGCAGCTTCACTTGTCATGTCCCTGATTTTGAAGTTTGACTTGTGTAGCAACCCTCACTGCTTCTCAACCACCATTTTGGTGCATTAATTTCCTAGATAGATCTTAATGCTTTAATGGCAGGAGGGGGTGGGTAGTTTGAGGAATGGGCACAGTGGGTCCATCTTATGCAGCTAGAATATGGTGGGGTTTTATTTTGGGACATGGTTCTTTAAAAGAAAGCGGTCACCCTTAAAACTGGGAGGGCTTCCAGTCCAAAGAGAAATTACAGCCACCGCCCAATTTCAGAGACTTTCTATTACACATGTATTATTACAAAAAAACAAACAAAACCCCACCCAGAAAACTCAAAGGATATAAAACAAATCCAGAGTGAAATTTCAGATGGACTGGCCTTCAGCTTTTGGAGAGAAACAGGAATTTATGCTCCCTCAACAACCCACTTTAAAATGTTGCCTTTTCTCTGCTATTTATTATAGAGGTGCTGGAGTTAGTGTGGGTATGGGGAGGGAAGGAGATCTCAGGACGTTATTGTTTTAAACATCAGCAGGAAATGGTGAGGATGTGGGATGCAAAGGAAGAAACTGTACTTTCTGGAGCACTCTCTCTTAGCTGGACTTTGATCAGCCCTGAGGACAGTGTTCCCTCTAATTTCAGTCATGTGTGGAATAAATATTGTTTTGTGCACTGTGATTTCTACAGATGTGCACCATCAATGGAAACACGTGCTGCTGGCTATGGGCATGCTGCAAGTCAGCAGGGAGACATTTAACTCTCTCTTGGGTGGCCTCACAAAAGGCCCACGGTACTCAACACCTGCTGAGCCTGCATGTAATTGTCATGATCTGGAAGAGAGCCCATGGCTACTGCTGATATTCCAGCAGTGCCCCTATGAACTCTGCACCCCTATGCCAGAGGGTTTGTGTATTCTTCATGTTGCATGTCCTGCCCTTAGGAAATTGCCAATGATGAAGGGCCAATACTGCATATGATAGATGCCACTGCAGAGCAGTGGCAAGGGGGACACCTGTCCCTCACTAGAATGGAATTCAGATCCCATGCCCAGTCTCTTCGGTAGGGTGAGGACTGCGAGGACCTACCCTGCCCTTGCAAATGTGAATTTCCACTCAGAGGCAGGTGGATGTTCATGCAGAGAATCCCACACACCTCCTACCCAACAAGCTCCAAATCCCCACACTCCGTTTTGCTTCTTTTTTTCTCCCCCTCCATACAGAGAACACCTGGGGCCTGTTATCAGAAGTGCAGCTCAGAGGTGTCTCTGAGGGAGCACCACGTGAGCCTGTAACTTTAAAGAGAATGACCAGTCCTGCGGCACCTTAGAGACTAACAAATATATAGAGGATCATGAGCTTTCATGGGCAAAACCCACTTTTACAAATCAGCTCCAATTTTCACCTCCAAGAAAGCAGAGCTGGGCTTCAACCCCTCAGCCCATTTACCTGGTACTTTCCTAGCCAACCCACTGGCTACCAACAGCATTCAGCCAGAGGAAACATGTCCCCGTCCGGAGATGCAGCATCACCAACCAAACCCAAGGAGTCTCACGATGGAGCATCATTAACTCCTCCCTGAGTGGCCTGCCACTTTTTTTTTAGCCCTGTGGACCCCTGCTAGGAGGAAGCCAGCTAGTAAAGAGGCTGCACAGGTTAGTAGCAGTTTGACGCAAGACCTCCAAACACATTGGATCTTGTTTCCTTGACAAAGTCCCTGTTCTGGAGGGGACATGTTTTTGCTTCTGTTTCTCAAGCTCACCTTTCAGGAGGGGAATGGCTGTCTGGATGGGAGGGGGAGACTGTGCAGCTGTCACAAGACGCTGGAAAGCTTTGTGTGTTCTAGCAGCTATAAAGATATTTCTGGTGGAAACCAGGCCTGGTAATAAATTACTTGAAGCGCCAGGCAGCCTGGGCATATCTTATAATAGAAAGTGTGTTTGCAAAAGATAACACACCAGCACACCCCAAGAAACTGATAAATAATTCCCACGCGCTTATTTTATGCGGAAGAAGCATATGCTGCAATCCCCTGTCAGTTACAGTTCTTCCTAGCCATATGCTGCAAACGTCTTTACCAAGCAGAAGCCAGACTGTTTAAATAGCTGGTGCGTTAGCAGCCTGAGGGACTCTGGAGACCCCCTGAAAGAAATGGGCCCTGGGAGAGCTGTCAGTGGCCAGGCGCTGGCCATGTTAGGAGCTTGCACTATGTGGAAGTATGCCTGGATGGGAGGGGCCTCAATGCACACCCATCTGGCCATGATTTTAGCCCACAGTCCCTTTAATTAAAACCTCGGCAGCAGCAGGCCATGGCCCTACAGATATAGTGTCTTGAAGGCCTTGATAAGGGATCTATTATCAAGAACCTCCAGGCACTAGGCTAAAGTGCTTGACTAGTTGCCCATAAAATTGAGCAGAACATATGCTTGGTCCTAACAGCAGCTGGTGGCACTGAGGAACAGCATTTATTACCCACCCTAGAAGTCACAAAGTGGTCCTGAAAAAGTGGGGGAGTGTATCTTACTGTGGGAGCAGCATGGCACCCTATGGTGACCCAGCTCAGTAAAAAACACCCTTTTTATTTCCAGATCTGCAACCCCATATGAACTCCCGTCTCCTCCCCCACTTCACACAAGCACGCACACCTTGCTGCAGGACTCTCTCAACGGCCACGTTTCAGTAACCACATCCAAGATTCACAATGTGATGCTTGCACAGAATTGGCTGGTCACATCAATCATCCAATATCTGGGGCCACAGCAAACGTCAATGACTAATAATGTATTTGATTATAAGCTCCAGTGTTCATGCAGCCCTGGCTGGCTCAAATCTTTCACTCAGGAAACACAAACACTACCATGTGATTTACGAGGGTATCCAACATAGCGTAAGCTATACGTTGTGAATATTTGCAAGGCACTGCAGAAGAACTGCTTGCTTTGGCCTACCAGAGAGCCAATGGTTCATTTAAGAGCTGCAAAGGGGATATTTTGATGTATTTCACAGACAGTTTCAGATTCTGCCACTGGGACTTGTCACTGACTAGCACTTTGTTTGGTGAGATGCTCAACAGGGAGGGACTTTCACATAGGAATTTATGAATATATTCAAATCACTACAAGAATTTTGCAGTTGGTTCACCTATCATATTGGTTAGAGGATACTAACCCTATAAGATCCTATCCATCTCCACAGAAACCCATCTGAGCTAGCCACTAAAGACTAGTGAAATGTTATTCAATAAACCCAAATGGAGTGAAAAAATAGAGTGTGTTTTTTTAATTAATGTTGAAGAGAGAATTGCATGTAAAATATAAATTGTCTAGCAAGAACCCAACAGGAAGGAGGCATCATCATACTCAGAACAGGCACAGTAGCTACTGAGCAGCCCTTTTAAAAAGCATAATGGCCTTGGTCTCCAAAATAACGCAAGCAGATTGATTATTGGCACTGTGTTATTTGCTATGTTTCATTTCTTAAAGAAAAAAAAACCGAACTTTGATTTCATTTTTGGGTTTGCAAAGAAGTAGCATGAAGCGCAACATTCCATGTGGTTTACACTGGCATACTCAGAAAACCAGATGAAAAGCAGATGAAGTGATTTTTCCCCTAAGTTTAAGTGTTATTTATAAATGCCCTGCTGGGGTAGGAGTGCTGAATGCCAAGATTCTGGTGCAAGCGAAATTAGTTTGGCTGATTAACAAATTCCTGACAACTGAGGTTGACAGTGGAAACTTTGACACAGCCTTAACTACAGACGGGCAAACGTGCAGCTCCATTGATCCATTCCTTCCTTTGTTTACCGATTGTTAGAGCCACGTGTGTAGCTAGCACGATGGCAAGAGGCCTGTCAGCCTCCTGCACGGTTAGAAATCGATTCTGAACTCCCCATGAATATTATTGCTGTGACTAGCCCCAGAATGGCTCCACTCGAAGAACATGCAGAGCGTAGGGTCCGCTCAAGCAAGCAGCAGGGCAAATTTCTGCTCATTCAAGTTTGCAAGGTGACAAGTCAGGACAGCACTTAAACATCTGCTGAAGTCCAGACCTATTCAGGAAAACACTTAACCAGGTGCTTAACTTTAGCCTGCACTTAAATCCCATTGAATTAAATTGTGCTATATTGAATAGGGATGTTTTCCTGACCTGGGGCCACTAGGAGCTAACGGGAGAGCCAGTAGCTCCTTTCACATGTTCTATAATTTATAACATTTTACACAGCTTGGTAGGAGGAACAGATTTCAGTGCTGTGGCAGGAAGAAGCAGACTGAGGAATGGAGAGCAGGGGCTTCTCAAGGTAAGATTACACCTCTCTGGATTACTGCCCCAGTAGCATCACTTGATTGCAGATTGAGAGCAGGAGCCCAATCCACAGCAATTCAGGGTTTGGAGTGTGGCGCTCTGCAAGTCTGGAAAGCACAAGAACGGGGAGGAAACCCCAAAGCAATAATTTTAAGTGGAGGGTAACATTGGTGCTGGAAGATGTGGGCTGCACATCTGAGTCTGGTCAGTTTCTGATAAGTCACTGCTGGAAAGATCACAGATGGCTCCCTCCTTTGCCGAAACTCCAGGCCTCAAAAAGAGAGAAGAAACTTTCAGCTCTATTGGTGGCAAACCAGAGGAGGAGGGAAGGTTTCAGGTACCTCCTCCCCGATCTGCTCTATTCAAATGGGTTGCAATGTGTCTGCATTGTGTGTAGAAGTGATGCTACAGGGGCAGGCTGGCACAGAGTACTGGGAAGGGGACCCGGAGTATGTCCTGGTTTTCACAGCCTCCTCTGATAAGGAGTTCCACAGGTTGACTTCACACTGCCTGTTCTAAGCTTGCTACCTATTCATTTCATTTGGTGACCCCTAGTTCTTTTGCTATGGGAATGAGTAAATAATGTTTCCTTACTCATTTTCTCCACATCAGTCATGATTTTATAGACCTCTATCATATCTCCCCTTACTCTCCTCTTTTTGAAGCTGAAGAGTCCCAGTCTTTTGAAGGGAACTTGGAGATCTGGAATAGCTAAATTTTCACATGAGCTGACTCAAGGACCAGGGCACACAATTACCTCAGCCCTAGGAATAGCTACACAAAACCAGCTGACTGATTAGCTCAGGGAAGGGATTCCCCTCCATTGTTTCAGCTCCTTTGTTTTATCTTCCCCCTTCTTTTTGCTGGGATGGATTTAACTTGAGACCAGGCTAATCTAGACAGACTCAACATGCTCCAAGCCACACCGGGACCTTGCTATGTTCTCACTGCCATACACTCCTGATCTGCGTGGCTCTCCTGGGTGTAACCCAGTATCCTCAGGGTTGAGTCAGCCTGCCCAGCCTCTGGTCCTTGCTCTACTCTTACCACTGAGCGCTGTAGAAGGAAGCGATATGTTGAGCTCACCTCTCTAGCCAGCTCAGTAAACATGCTCTGGGAAAGAACAGCCCAGTGGTTAGAGGGCTGGTCCAAGGCACAAGGATTCATTTAATTTCTCAGCTCTACTTTCTGCCACTTTAGGCAAATCAATTCATTGCTCTCCTGCCTCAGTTTCCCACTCTGTAAACAGAGCTAGTGTCCTCTCCCACCAGGGTGCTAGGAGGCTAAAGATCTGGTTGGGGGGGGAGGGGTCAGAGAAATAAAAGAAGTGAGACCCTTGCTTTGCTGTCATATTTGCGCATCTCTGCACAGTACGGGCTATGAAGAACAGTCACACAGTTACCCTGGAACACATCCATGCTTCAGGGAGGAGCAACAGCTGACTTCCTTGCTTTTCTTGTCCCAGAAATCAGTTACCAGGGAACTCCTGGGGCCCAGCTGCACTCAGGTCCCAGCGTGCTCATCCCCAGGCTCAATGTCCCCCTCCATTCTTCTTTAAAAAAACAAAAACCCGGATGTTAAAAAAGCCTATTTTTGAACAAATTAAAAGGAAAAAAAAACCTTCCGAAAACATCCCATCTAAGCTCTAGTTCCCATTCTAACTCCCTGGCTCCCTGAAATCTGGTTCCCGTTTCAACACAGAGCCAATGACCAGCGTCCAGCAGTGAAAGTAACCTTATATTTCTTACAGGTTCTGTCCTATTAACAAGCGGCTGCCTGCCAGCTCTTTAAATAGCCCCCTGCTGGCTTTTGCCACAGCTCAGCCAGCTTTTGCCAGAGCTGTGCTCCAGGGTACACCTGCTTACCGTCACCTCTGCTAGCATCTCTCCTCTCCCCCACACTGCTGGCTCCCATTCTGTGCAAAGAGGCTTTGCAGCTTGCCAGACATGTGCTGTGGTGGTCACCCAGGGGCATCCTTCAAATCAGCTCAGACCGCACGTTAGCCCCAAATCCCCATTTCTCGCAGTCCCAGAGGAGCCAGGGTTTTGGTTTGAAGGCCAGAGAGTATGGCAACCAGAGGAGCCAGCAGCTGCTCTCCGGGGTCCTAGAGTCTTTACCTGCTATTCCTTTCATTCTTTTGTCAAAGGTGTTCATTTTAGGAACACTTGTTTTGTAGCGGTTGCCTTTTCCCCAGTCCCACCTTCTCCAGGAGCTGGGCTGTGATCTGCAACTCCACAGCAACAAAAGTCACAGGCTTGACCCACTCGGAGAAACAAGGGGGCTAACTCCTCAGTGACTATGAACACTCAGCATTACCCAGCCCCTGAGCAAAACGGAATTAAAGAACTCCTGCGATTCTGTGAATGAGCTGGGGCTCCAGATCAAAATGATAACACACACACGTGAAGGAGCTTCCGAGCTGGAGCTAGACTTTATGGCTTGCCCCACTACCACAGCGATACTCTGCTCCACAACTCACAAGCCAAAATCCCGCACCAGGAGTCAGGCCAAACTCCCACTGGACTTCACCAGGAGGCTGCAGCAAGTTAACCCGGCAGCAGCATGGATGCCTGGATGTGGCTGAGGCTGTAAGCAGGCTGGTGAGGCCCAGATTTTGCTCAGCTGAAGTCTGCACTGTTCCGTGGGTCAGTGCTGGCCGCCCCTCCGAAGGGGTCTTCGGTAGCCCAGCGAGATGGCTGCACAAGAGACGGTTACTTTTCTGGACCTCCTGGTTTCAATAAAATCAAGACCCTGTCTAGTAGCTTTGAGCAACAAGTTGCAGCCACTGAAGCTTAATGAAAAGAGAAAGCCCCATTCCCCCTTCCCTTGCCACCTTTTAAAAGGCATCAGACTCTGTTGAACAGTTAGCCATGGGCAGCTTGAGCAAAAAGCTTCAAATGTTCCCTCCATTCTCCTGACACTCCAAAACCTGCCTGCATCCAAATTACTCCCTGTGAGGCAGGTCAGTTCTCCCCATCCGTCGTCCCCTAGCACAAGCTGTTTCGCCCACGTGCTGCTGACCACAAGGAAGTGTGGAGACATGGAATGCCAACATTTTGCACATCCAAAGCCAGAGTACATTCCCTCCCCCACCCTCTTGTGTAAATCCCCAGCATGTTGGGCCCCCAATGCCAGTTCAATCGCACCCTGTACATCTCCAACCCCTCCCCACTTCCTGTCATATTCACTTCCAAATGCTTCCCAGAACCATGATGTATCCCTCCAAAATTTTCCTCTGAATCCTCAGCACTTTTCTCCCCCAAAATGCCTGCTTAAAGCCACAGCAGTGGGTGTACTTGTAAAGCAAAGGAAGCCAATCAAATGCAATTTTTCTCTTTTTGGCAAACCCTTCTCCTCCCCTCCCCCCCCCAGAGCCCACTGATGTTTGCTCCCTCACACGAATGTATTTCTGGCCTCTCGCCCTCTCTCTCTCTCGCACACACATGCACCCTGCTTTGCCCAGGCAAGCTCACTCAGCTTGCTTCAGAGGCACTTCAGAACTTCTTGCAAGCATTCAGGGCTAACTCCCTGGCTCCCTTTATCTCTCCGTAAAAGCAACTCCAAGATGAAATTTTTATTCCAAAACTGAACTCCACCAGCCCGCCCGTCCAGCTGAGTACTCTCAACTCGGATCACAAAAGAGCATGCAACCTTAACAGCAACACACTGGGAGGGAAAATACCTATATGGCAAAGACACAAACAATAAAGCCACACAAGCACTGGGTTGCAGTGCAAGCTGCAGTGAGGAGTTTGAAAAAGTAGAAGAAAAGGTTGCGGGGAAAAAGAAAGGGGGGTTCCTCCAATGCAATTTTCTTGCAGATTAAATATTGTAAAGCACAGGGAAGGAGCTGAAAGATGGGGAAGTTGCATGTACTCACCAGCTTAACGTCTCCCAACACCCTCCTGCCAGAGAGGCCTGTCTACAGGGCTAGAGAGAATGAATGCAAAGTTTGCTTGTCCCGCACTCCTAGCTCCTTGCCTAGTTTCCTCTGGCTCCTTGGGACTGTATCTCTGAGCCCAGCCTGGAGTCCTCCTCCTCCTCCTCCTCCGCAGCCTTGAGCTCACTGGCTAGGATTGCTGCAGAGCAGCTTGTTTTCATTAAGGCTGGTTTCATGTGGGGATGGGGAGGGAGAGAAGAGGGGGCAGGGAGACCCTCAGTGTCTCCCCCGCCCGCTGGCAGCTCCCACCAAGCTTGGGAAGCCCGGAGTTTTCACTCCCACATCTGTGGGAGAGGCGGGGGGAGAAACAGAGAAGCAGGCAGGGCAAGGATCTTGTTCTTTACTGCAGAGATTTGTCACAGGCAAAGCCCCAGTCCCATCCATCTGCAGCTCCAGACCAGGCCAGCTGGGGAAAGTTTTGTCTTTAATTTCTTCCAGCAAATCTCTCTTGCTCTGAGGTCCCCTTCCTTGCCCACTATCCTGTAACAGGAATCAAACACTGTTTCAGAGCTCTATCCTGGAACTGCTGTAGGAGGGGAGCAGAGTTCTAACAAAGGCTTAAGTGTGTGTGTGGTGGGGATATACAACCCTGGACTGACTTACCTGGTCACCACACACCACTGTTCTGCACCTTGACCATGCAGCTCTAGCCAGAACACCTGCAATCACAGCAGACACCTGTGGCATCTTAAATGTAGCTGGTATCATGAGCTTTTGTGGGCACCATGCACCTTTTCAAATGAGATGCACTTGAGTGGAGGAAAAAAGGGGACCTTCAGAATAAGAAGGGAGAGGACGGAAAAAATTGCTTGTCAATTGTAGTGCCAGTGCTAATGAGGCTAATTGAGTGGGTTGGAAGCGTCCCATACTTAGCTTTTGATGTCAATGGGGTGTTGTATGTAAGGTTTCCTTATACAGGCAGTCCCCGGGTTACGTCGGACCGACTTACGTCGGACCCCTAGTTACAAACCGGGGGGGCGCTTCCCCCCAGCAGACCATGGAGACGCGGAGCTAGTCCCCCCACCCCCCCAGCAGACCAGGGAGACGCGGAGCGGCTTTTCTCACCACGGAAGACGTGGGCGGCGGGACCGCCAAGACGCGCCACGGTCCTGCCGCCCGCGTCCTTCGCGGCGAGAAAAGCTGCTCCGCGTCTCCCTGGTCTGCTGGGGGGGCGCAGCTAGTACGCCCCCCCCCCCCCCCCAGCAGACCAGGCTTTTCTCGCCGATGCCTGGGGTAGAGCAGCCGAGGTGCGGCGCTACTGGACCAACCCAGCAGCACCCCAGCTGCCCTGCCCCAGGCATGTCCAATTCAGCCGCTGCTGGTCAGTTTCAACAGCGGCTGAATCTGGACGCCAGTTCCGACTTACATACAAATTCAACTTAAGAACAAACCTACAGTCCCTATCGTGTATGTAACCTGGGGACTGCCTGTATTACAGATCACAGTGAAGCTCATGTCATCTTAAGGAATGGGTTTTGCTCATGGAAGCTCTTGATACTATATATATAGAGAAAGAGAGATTTGTTAGTCTCTCGGGGTATGTCTACACTAGAATGTTAGTTCGAACTAACGGTCGTTAGTTCGAACTAACATTCATAGGCGCTACACTAGCGCTCCGCTAGTTCGAATTTGAATCGAACTAGCGGAGCGCTTAGTTCGAACTAGGAAAACCTCATTTTACGAGGCTTAAGCCTAGTTCGAACTTACTAGTTCGAATTAAGGGGTGTGTAGCCCCTTAATTTGAACTAGTGGGAGGCTAGCCCTCCCCAGGTTTCCCTGGTGGCCACTCTGGCCAACACCAGGGAAACTCTATGCCCCCCTCCCGGCCCCGGACCCCTTAAAGGGGCACGGGCTGGCTACAGTGCCCGTGCCAGGTGCAAGCCTGCCAGCACCCAGCCGGCAGACCCTGCACCTGGCACGGCACAGAGCCACCCACCCGATGACCCCCAGCCCACCCCCTCTTCCCGGGACCAGGCTGGCGGCTCCCGGGAGCTTGCCCTGGACCACAAGAGGCGGGCACCTTCCTGGGCTAGTGCAGACATCGTGGACCTCGTCCACGATCTCTGCACTAGGCACAGGAAAGTGGCCGTCTAGGGCAGGAGAGCTGCCAGCCTGGCCACCCAGGAGCAGGTGTGCATGAAAATCAAGGGGGTCCACTGAGACCCCCGACCCTGAGCCCTGAGCTTACAATGGCCATACTGGGTCAGACCAAAGGTCCATCTAGCCCAGTAGCCTGTCTGCCGACAGCGGCCAACCCGAGGGACCCTGGAGGGGATGGACCGAAGACAGTGACCAAGCCATTTGTCTCGTGCCATCCCTCTCCAGCCTTCCACAAACTTTGGGCAGGGACACCACTCCTACCCCCTGGCTAAGACTACTCCATGGACCCAACCTCCATGACTTGATCTCACTTCCCTTTAAACTCTGTTCTAGTTGTAGCCTTCACTGCCTCCTGCAGCAAGGAGTTCCACAGGTTAACTATTTGCTTTCTGAAGAAGAACAACTTTCTCTTACTAGTTTGAAACCTGCTACCCATTCCTTTCCTTTGGTGTCCTCTAGTCCTTCTTTATGGGAACTCATGAAGAACTTTTCTGAATGCACCCTCTCCACCCAACCCCTGCTTTTGGAGACCCCTATCCTGTCCCCCCTCCGTCTCCTCTTTTCTAAGCTGAACAGTCCCAGTCTCTGTAGCCTCTCTTCATATGGGACCTGTTCCCAACCCCTGATCATGTTAGTTGCCCACCCCTCTCTCAGCCTTTCTCTTCCCCTCTCCCACCTCCTTTTCCCAGTCTCCCCCAGTTTTGTTCAATAAAGACAGAGTCAATGTTGGAAGAAACGTTATCTTTATTTTGTACATCAATAAGAAGGGGGGCTAGGGAGGGGTAAGTGGAAGGAGGTGAGGGAGGAATGGGGTACGAGCCCCCGATGGGGAGGACTGGGCTGGCTCTGCGGGCTTCTGGGGGTGGAAGCTCTCCTGCAGTCCCCCGATTGCCCCCTCTTCCCAGATGGCAGCCTGTGGCAAGTGCAGCCGGGCTGATGGCCGAGTGGTGTGATGTGCCCAGTGTGGGCACTCCGGGCAATCCAAGCCAGGACTGGTTTTCAAGTGGGGCACCCCTTAGAACTGTCTGTCCGGGGTGGGGGTCGGGACCCTTTAAGCGCAGCCCTCGGCTAGCCTGAGACAGCATCTCCACGCTCTAAGTCCTCCTCTGATGCCCTGCCGGCACTGCTTCCGGCCATCCTTAAGCCCTGTTCAGAGTCCACTCAATGTGGACTTGCTAGTTCGAATTAGCAAAACGCTAATTCGAACTAGTTTTTAGTTCTAGACGCGTTAGTTCGAATTAGCTTAGTTCGAATTAACTAATTCGAACTAAGTTAGTTCGAACTAGCGCTGTAGTGTAGACATACCCTAAGGTACTACAGAACTAGTCATTTTTAAAGTTACAGACTAACTCAGCAACCCCTCTGAAAGTTTTAAATACTCCCAGGAAAGCCAAGGGCATTAGGAGAACTGCCTATGGATTCCTAGCTACAAAGAGATCTGAGTGGTAGGGAATGTGCCTGGCTCCCATGTGGCCAGATGTTCCTGAGCCCTAGTGTCAGGACGGGGAGGAACCCCCCTAAGATAGTGCTGAGTGGAGGTTCTTTTCAGAAGGGGGAAGAGGAACGGGATTTACTGTCTATCTACCTAGCCCCTGAAGCACCTGTGTGGCCCCATGCAGCAGATGCATCTCTGGGACTGATCGCACTGCAATCAAGGCCTGGACAGCTTCCCTCTTCATGCACGTTTGCTCTGTCTCTGGGGTGCCAGTGCAGCCTTCAGCTGAGCAAAATCTGGGCCTCGCCAGTCTGCTTACAGTCTCAGCCACATCCAGGCATCCATGGTGCTGCCGGGTTAACTTGCACCTGCCTGATTCTTTGCACCCTCTCCAGTCTTCCTCCCTGTACAGGACTCCCCCACTCCATTCCTGGGATGCTTCCCCACATCTGTCCCCGCCAACCTTCGGCTCCGCTCTCCTCTCCCAAGTCGAGGCTCTGGCCTCCTCTGGGGCCTGCGACTCCACTCCAAGCCTGATCTGGTGAGTCTGACGGGCTCAGGTCAACTGGGGGGGGGGGGGGGCGGAGGGCCAACCTCTGAAAGGGCCCCCTCAAGCTCTTGCTAAAATCAATGGAAGTTCACTAGCGTGAGGCTCCTCCAGATCTGGCCCCTCATGAAGCCCCTTTCTGCTGGTCCTTTGCTGGTAAAACCACAACTTACCACAGACCGAAGGGAGGTCAGGCATCCGGCTTGAGCACTGAGGCTGGATTGGGTCCAAAATTCCAGAAGTCAAAGGTTGGCCTTTGACCTACTTGCTCGGGACTGCTTCCAGCCAGTCCGTCTCTCTTGCTTTCCACTTCCCTCTTGTTGCTGGACTTGCCACTCCCCTGTGGACGAGTTTAGCCTCAAGCCACTGACGGCGTTCAGCAAAGTGTATCTCCAGTTAGCTCAGTGATGTCCCGGAGGCCACCCAGGTTGTTCCCAAGGGCAACAGCACTGAATAGAACATGGGGGAGGATGGGGGGGAATTGCGCTCATGGGCCAGATTTGCAATCTCCAGAGATTTGCCTGGAACACAAAGGAGAAACAGAGAGTTAATTACTTTCTACATAGGCCTTACCCCAAGGCAGGGCCAAGGGAGCTCCATGAAACTCCCAATAGGGAGAAGCGTCTTGTATTCTGCCAGAAGCACTGCTGGAAAAGTCACTCCTGGCACATGCAGCAGGATACCATTTAACAGGCTTTGAACTCCTTATCTCCAGGAGGCCATTTTTGAAACACTCAAGCTCTGTCCTAAACATACATTTCTCTCCCGCATCAGCCGAACGCACCGAGATGCTCATGGAAAGGTGGATGCAGAAATGGCTATCTATGGGGCCTGATCCTCTTCCCATTCACATCACTGGAGAAACTGGCATAGATTAGGGCCCATATTATGCAGACCAAAGAGATTTTCCCCATCACCCATCTGTGGCTTGCTCCGCAGCTAATCCAAGCTGGGCAGTGCCTGTATTCATTGTTGGGCTAAAAACCCACTTGGTTTTACCCCAAGCACAGTGTGCTTACACATGGTGCAAACTCAGTTAAAGAAGCCTTTGATTTATTAGAAATTGGAGTGTCCACAGTCCTGTTTTAGAGCTTATCTGGGCAGATGGCCTAAGAGCTTTGAACAGGCGGCTGTGTTGTGAAGGCACACATAGGCCTTCGGGCTGAGGTTAGAGAGCCCTAAATAAAAAAGCCAAAATAGTAATCAACCCTGGGGTGTATAAATACTACATGTAACCTAAGCAACATTCCATCTACAGGCGAAGGGACTCTTCAGCTATGTCTAGACGACAGAATTTTCTCAGAAAAACGGCCATTTTTCCCACAAAACGTGAGTTACGTCCACACTGCAAATGCATTCTTTCGACAGTAAATCGAAAGAACAGAGGGCTTTTTGCACAATTGATAATCCTTATTCAATGAGGAAGAAGCCTTTTCGCGAAAGAGCTTTTCTACAAAAAGGCATGTATGGATGGGGAAGAGGGTTTTTTTGCGCAAGAAGAGGCCTCCAGGGAAAAGCACAGGTGCCCTGGTGGACACTCCATTCAAGCTAATCACAACTGTGTACTTCCTGTCTCCTGGCCCCTCTTAAAGCTGCAGGCACCCTGGAGAAGCCTTGTGGCAGGAAGTCGGACAGACAGCAGCATTTCACCATGTGGCTCTCCCTGCTACAGCCATGTCCACCCCTGAAGCCCCCCGTGACCCTCCTGGCCCTCTCAGGGAGCAGCCCCAGGGGTCCCAGGACCCACCCAGGGGGACCAAGAGGCACATCCTGTCCTGGACAGGCCCGGAGATCGTGTTCCTCCTCGAGCTGTGGGACGAAGAGGAGACTTTACAAGATCCCTGGGCCAAGTGGCAGAATGCTGAAATTTATGGCCAGATGGCCACCTCCCCAGCAAAGCACGGACACCCAGCCTGGACCACGGAAAAGGTCCAGAGTCAAGTAAAAGAGTTCTGCCAGGGATATGTCGAGGCAGGCACACAGGGGGTCGGAGGGGAGTGTTGCGTGGGATGCTCGGGCTGCACATCATGCTGTGGTCTGTGCCCATGCAACCATGTGCTGTGTTACTGTGCAGCACGTGGAAGCATGAGGCAGCCCCTGAGCATGCTCAGGATCCTGCTCCCAGGCTCAGGGGAGTCCACACATGTCCTGCCACCAGTGGCGGGGGGGGGGGGGGCAGAAGGCACCCAGGCTGGAAGCAGGCTAGCCAAAAGGATGCAGGCACGACCCCACACAGACAGAGCTGTGCCGCACACAGCGCATGGGCATGTCTGCACACGCAAGGCAGCAGCTGCTCCCACACACAGCCCAGCGACCCGCACCTGTGTGTGGACCCCAGGGAGGCCCAGGCTGCTCCCAGCTCCTCTGCCACCCATGAGGGGATCCTATTGTGTCTGGACACGTCCCTTAGCTGCTTGTCCGTGGGCAAGAGTGGGTGGGCTGGGGAGCAGGCAGCACGGTCCTCTGGGCACGTCGGGGCCCCTGTGAGACAGGGCCTTGTACCCAGGTCATCCCCTTCCTCTGGGCCGAGGAAGGGGATGACTTGGGTGCAAGCCCATGTGTCGCTGCTCACAGATGAGGGCACGGCCTCAGGGACAGTATCTGCAGGGATGACTGACCACCTCTCCCTCTGTGTGTTCTCCACAGCCAGACCAGCTGGGACTGAGGGCTGAGCCACACCACTGCAGCCACCGTCCAGAGCCAGGGGGACCTGCAGGCACACCAGGGCGCAGGAAGAGCTGATACAGGACAAACACCAGACCCGGGCACACAAGGTCTGCACCAACCTGGAGTGGCAGGAGCATGCATGGGACCAACTAATGCAGCAGTGTGACACCATGTGTGGCCTGGTGGCACACCCGCCTGAGGCCGCTGCTCCTGGCTTCCAGCCTCCTGCCCCCCCTGCTATGCCCATTCCCCCTCCACCTGCCCCCCGCCATGCCTCTGCTCCCTCCCTAGGTAATGGACATGCCTCCTCCCCTAGCAATGCCCATGCCCCCTCCCCAAATGATGCCCAGGGCCACCTGTCCCCCTGCCAACGATGACCCCGCTCCAGCCCCCCCATCCCTCCTCCTGTGCTCCCAGACCCTCACAACCCCGACGAGGTCCCCGCACCTGAGGGGGCACCTTAAGCCGCCCCCTCCCACTCCCAGTTGTGAGACTCCCTCCCCCTGCCCATCTTTTCCCAATGTTTCATTGATACAGAGTTCATGTTTTATAAAACCAAACAGGGCCTACCAGATGTGTACCCCAGCCTGTGGGCCTGTCATGACCGGCATCTGCCTCCCACCCTGGGAGAAAGGCCTCCCCCTTCCTCTCCACAATATTGTGGAGGACGCAACATGCTGGTGAGGAGGCACGGGAAACATTCCTAGAGGCAGCCAAATGTGCATTCCACCCAGATCCTGGCTCGGTTCAGGTGGGCATTGAATTGCTCCCTGCTGGGATCCTGGTGGCCAGTGTATAGGTTCATTAACCACAGCATGAGGGGATATGCTGCATCCCCCACTATGCACAGTGAAATGTGCACGTCCCCGACTGCAAAGCCCCGACAGGGAAAGAATGTGCCCGTCTCTAGCTTCCTGTACAGGCTTGAGTTCCAAAAGACTTGGGCACCATGTGCCCTGCCTGACCACCCGACAAAAATGTCCTTAAATTGTCCCTGGTGTCCCAGGGCCTGCAGGACAACGGAAAAGTAGCCCTTTCGGTTAATATGTTGGGCCGCTCGCTGGTCCAGTGCTCGGATGGGGATGTGGGTCCCATCTGTTGCTCCCCCGCAGTTCGGGAACCCGGGCTGGCAAATCCAGCCATGGTCGTGTCTAGGTCTCCCAAACGGATGGCCCTCTGCAGCAGGAGGGAGTTGATGGCCCTCACCGCCTGCAGAAGGAGACAAAGAAACACACAACACAGAGAATGAGAGAGGGGAGTGCCCGAGCCCTTGTAAGGTCCCCTCCCTGCTCCTCTCCCCTGCCCCCCCAAACACCCCAGGAGCCACCTCCTAAGAAGCTACCCGTCCCCAGCAGCAGGGGTCTGTGAGGGAGATGGCACAAGCCTCCAAGGATGGGGCTTTCCCCCACCCCCATGCCACCCTTACAGTCCACAGCCCCGCTCCCCTGAGGATCCCCCTAATCGAACACTCTGCCCCCTCCCCCATTGCAGGGACTGCAGCCCGAGAGTGCCTTACCTCCATGAGGAGGGCCCCAACGGTGGACTTCCCCACCCCAAACCAGTTGCCCACCGACCGGTAGCTGTCTGGGGTGGTGAGCTTCCAGAGGGCGATGGTGACCTGTTTCTCCAGGAGGATGGCAGACCACAGGTGGGTGTCGCGTCTCCGGAGAGCGGGAGTGAGCCAGGAACACAGCTCTAAAAAAGTGGCCTTCCGCATGCGGCAGATGATGAGCTCCTGCTGGTCATCCCACTGCTCCAGGATCAACCAGTTCCACCATTCTGAACCAGTGTCAAGCCTCCAGAAACACCTCTCCACTGTGGGGTGCGGTTGCCAGAGTGGAGCAGCTGCAGTAATGGAGAGGGACCCCAGAATGAGCTTGGGATCCATGTCCTGAAGGAGCAGGAAGGCAGCAGACACGAAGTGCTGCAAAAACTGCAGCATGGCCGTGTGGGGCCATCTCATACCCAGGGGCAGCTCCGGCTCCAGGGCACAGACAGGAAAAAGCTGCGGCATCCAAAAAAGAAGAGGGCAACCACAGCAGGCACTGCTAAAGCTTTGCTGTCCCTCAAAGAGGTAGCAAGCACGCAGCAGCAGCAGAGAAACGGCTGTCCAGGGGGTTCCCTTTAAACGCGTGTCTCTGCAAGGCTCCAGCACCAGCACTCGGAAGCAACTGGTGACCTCAAGCCCCAGCTGAAGTGACACTGGGTGGCCTTTGATGCGAGAGAGCGTCCAATGAGTGTGGACAATGCACTTTTGCAAAAGCACATTGCTTTTTTGATGCACTTTTGTGTGTGGACGCTCTCTTGCGCAAGAAGTTTTTTTTGGAAGCTCTCTTCTGAAAAAAGCTTTTTGCAAAAGAAGCCTTCAGTGTAGATGTAGCTTTCTATTGTAAGGCTCAGACGCTGCCCTGGTTGCTCTGGATTTTAACAATAGGTTCTTAATAATGCTACACTTTTCCCCAAACCATACAATAACATTACAAGGAACTATGTATTTTTTAATTGTCCCGTGCAACTAGCGAGATTTGCTTAGGATACATGTTAATCCCATCAAGACGCTATTTTGATGTTGATCCCATCAAGATGGTATTTTATTTCTGAACTTTTCTCCCAACATTTTTTTTAAATAACCCTCTAAAATGCTCATGGATAAACCTTTCATTAATTCCCCTTTTCTTTTCCCAAAGCAATGGAGTGAACATGCTGCCTTGAAGGGATCTAGGTTGTGAGAACATTGCACCTGGGACTTTTATTGTACTGCTAGGATGACTGGAGATGGAAATATGAGCCCTGTAAACTCTGACCCTCCCTCCTGGAATTTTTGCAGTGCTATACTGTGTCCCAGGGTAATTCAAAAGAAAGCCGTCAGGTCTCAGATTTCACCCATGTTGCCAAACTGAATCAAATTCATTTCTTTCTGAAATAATTAGTGTATTGTCCAATTATTGCATCCAGCCACATAATTCACCCCAGCTGCCAGGAACACTCTTCTGTGCGTCAAATAACTGGGCCAGACCCTTCCAGGAAAACAGAGAAGGAGAAAGTAAGATCTGTGGAGAGTTTTCCATTGCTCTGAACTAATTTGGCAGGGTTCCAAAGACCCTGCTTCCAGAAATGTATTGTTAGGAATTCACTGCTCTAGCACTGCTGGGATAGAACGGGGAAATCAGCCGACTTGGCTTTCTGTAGTAGCCAGTATGATGTAGCATCCGTGGTGGAGCTTGGCTCGAACTCCAGAGATACTTGGCATTGATGGGAGATTTTCTGTGCATCCTGTGTCCAGGCTGGGCTGCCTGGGTACCTCTGTGATAGCACCCACTGAGATCAATCCCTGTAGCACCACGTGGACAGATGGTACCATTCAGGTCCCTTGGGTCTGGTTCATGATGAATGAGAACAGGTTCTGTGGTTTGGTCCATCTGGGCTACAGTTTTCCAGATGGTAGAGATGTTTCTGGTGAGCCTAATTTGTGAGCTTGTTTAAACACACACACACACAACTCAGGAACAGGAAACCTCAGCCTGTAAAAGGGCCATTGCTGAAGAGGATCTCTCTCCCTTGCTTCTCGCTGGAGGATCTAGGCGCATGGAGCAGAGCTGGGTACAAGCCTCCCTGAAACATCCTGGAATGACACAATGCTCCCATCACAGCCCATGTGAACAGGATCACCTGTTTCAGTTTGGCGAATGTTGCAATCCCTAGTGGGCAGAGAGGGAAGGTCTGTCTTGTGGTTAAGGCATGGCCTGAGACTCAAGATGCCTTGTGTCAGGTCCCAGTTCTGCTACGGCTCTACCATGGTATTTGGGGGGAGCCGTATCATTGCTCCCTGCCTCAGTTTCCCCACTTATAACACCACGTATCACACTGGGACAAAAATAGTTTCCCCACCTATAACAAAAATAAATATCTCTTTCACAGAAGCATTGCAAAATTTATTTCTGAGTTCTAAAGTGCTGTGAAAAGCACTACATATTTTTAATGTGCTCTCCCAGTTGTGGTCTGCTGAACCATTAGCCTTTCTCCAGTCAAGTCATCCTTAAGAGTCACCTCTGTCTTGAGGCCCACAATAGGTGACTCAGTAATGATCTGGATTGATAGAGAGTAACAGAGAGAGAGAGAGAGAGAATCATGAGCTGTAGTGGGCATAGCCCATTTCATCACGAGACGATCTTGCTACTATATAAATATATATATTTGTTAGTCTCTAAGGTGCCACAGGACTACATGTTGTTTTTAAAATTACAGACTTACATGGCCATCCGTCTGAATTGATGGAGTATGGCTCCTCCAAAATACATTGAGTAACGGCACAGTCTTATTTTTGAAAGCCATGTTCCCCTCTCCCAGTCATATTTTAATTTCAAGCATCCTTTGTTGTTGGTTTGCAGCCTCAGGTTCTTAGCACACTCATGACAGTGTCATCTTCTGATTCCAATCCAATCTGTTTCTAGCTGCTTAGAAATAACCCACTGAGCCCTTTATGCCACAGGGAGGACGTGGCTTGCATCATGCATGGCAGAGGCTAGGAGTCCAACTTGACAGTTCCACAGATGTCACAGGCAAAAAGCTCCCACCAACTGGAGAGGCTGGGGTGTTGAGCCATAATTTTGCTACAGTCTGAACAGCAAAGCTTTTCACTGCAGAATGGTCTCACCCTCCTTTCCTCCTCGGCTCTTTGGTAGTCTGAAGTTTGTCCTCTTTGCTTGCCAATAACACAAGTTTTTCTAGGCATTCGATCTAGAATTAAACTAGGTTACAATGGAGAACTAACTGACAATCCCTTTCTGAAAGCAGCCAGAGCCAAGGGTGAAATTTGAGCAGTTTACATTGCAGAAACAATTTGGTTCCAGATCTGTGGATCAAATTAATCAGTGACGGAATTAAGTGGCTAACTCTATGTATTCAAAAGAGGACTGGGCTGTTAACATTCTAAATACAAGAAGCTATCACTCCTCTGCAGAGGGGGAATTCTAAAGCAGTTCTCAACCCAACAAGGGGAATTCTCCCTGGCTTTTGGAACAGGGATCGTTCTGTGGCTCCTCTTTAGTTTCCCAAGTTTAAAGCTGCCTTTGCCAGCTGCTGTGATACCGAAAAAACTTTAGACTTCAGAGGCTGGGATTAAGGATTTATTTGTACTGGCAGAGCTAAACTTTTTTTAAGATTGTGGTGTTGCTTTCAGTGGAAGTGAAGTGACCCCAGATCCATTCTACAGCATTGAAAAACTCTGGTCCTAAAGGAGCAAGCCAAAGGGACCTCTAGTCATAGATAAGTATGGTGGGCTTTAAAATCACAGGCTGGTCACTAGAGCATATTAGTCTTTACCTTCCAAGTGGCATGTTTTGCTGTCTGAACACCATAGCTCTGCAGCAGTGGAATGTTCACATGCTCTCCAGGCTGAGCAATGTGTTTCAGTAGCTGAATTTTCATCTGCTATTCCTAAGATTCATTTTTCAGCAGTCACAGGATCTGTGTCATACACCTGATTTATACTTGTTTCCATAACCCACTGATTACACTACTTATTTCCCCTCCTGATCTGTTCTCTTTGCTAGTCCCCACTTTGACAAAGGTGCTTTCATAATCAACCTCCACACATCCATGCATGGGATTTGGAGCTGACGTTTATAAAGCCAGATTTCCCTGCATTTAACACCTCATTTACATCAAAAGGTAAGTATGGAACCCTTCTGGCCCACTCAATTAGTCTCTTTAGCATTGACAGGTACATTTTTTCCCCTTCTTTTTCAGATATAAATTCCGGGTTCCTGTTTTTCCACTCCAGCTCATCTGAAGAAGTGGGTTTTGCCCACGAAAGTTTATGATACTACATATTTTTCTGTTAGTCTTTAAGGTACCACAGGACTACTCATTGTTTATTAACACTTGAAAAGCAGGAGCTGGCTTTATCTCAGGATTCGAGGCATAATTTTTCCTTTCTGCAAAAAATTGAGTTGGTTTTAAATTGACCGGCACTGTAGCATGGATATAAATTTGGCTTCGCTTTCTTGGTTTTACCATGATCACAGAACAAGGGAAACAAGTGCGGGAAGTCCACAAATTCCTGCTTAGTGGAGTTACATGTTCATCTGTTTGAGAAGCTGCAGATGTTGCAAGTTAAGTTGCAGTTTCACTATTTAGGGTGTATGCCCTGGTCAAAATCCTCAGATCCTTTCTCAGACACACTACCATGGTGTGATGATGCCATTTCTCCATTAAGTTGCAGATATTCCAGTTCTTGTTGGTCATTCTGGTGCGGGCAATGTTTGGGGTTTAAAAAGAGAGAAACGGCTTGACCAACGGAGTGTATCAAAATGAAGCACCGCAGATCAGTCACTGAAGCTTAATATGCTGGGTACTGTTTCAGCCACTAAAAACGAAGCCCTCATTGTTTATTAAGGGAGCACTGCATACTTTGGCAATTGCATTGCAAATCAGTTATAAACTCTCTGCCCCAGATCATCAAACCATATGTCTGGAGCAGTTAAATATACAGTGGAGCCATCAAAGCACTATAGAGTTTACACATCTCCTAGTGCTATGGCACATGGATGAGAAACTGATCCAGGTGTGAGTGAAGAATAATCACTTATTTCTGCTGAGCCTGTCCTGTTCCACCCACCCATCTTCTCTTCTCACAGTGAAAGAGGGTCTCCTTGCCTCAGGCCGGCAGGTGGCTCTCATGTGGCTCAGCCCACAACTTCTTTCTATACTCCCCACCTTAGCTCACCTTGAAGGGCGGTCCCTTGGAATTTTCATGCAGAAGCTTAGCTGAAGCAACTCAGTGGACATCGCATCAGGCCTCAGGCCACCACAGAGATGTCTTCTAGGGCCCTATTCCACCTGCTATGACACGAGGCATAACCACGGACACCAAAATACCAGACATCAGTTTATTTTCCTGGTCTCTTCCCTAGGAATCCAGACCTTTTACAATAGGAAGGGAATGGGACGTGTCTGGTAAAGGACAAATAAACATCTTCAGACAAGCAAGACATGTTCCATCCCTCCCAAAAAAGAAAGCAGGGAGACAAGCAAGATTGATTGGTGGTGGGAGGGTCTCAATCTATCACCAGAAGAGCCTGCATTTGAAACTCCCTATATCAGAGTATCTTAAACTTTTTAAGACTGAGGAACACCAAACAATATTTTTTTTATGAGGAACACCAAGGATTTTTTGTTGAGAAAAAAAAAAAGAGTTGGGGGAAAGTTATTGAAGGAAAAAAAAGGTTGCCTGCCTCTTTAAGGGTGTCCATTTTGAATTCTGTTGTTCACACACAGTTTAAGAAACACTGCCCTATACAGATGCCCCCGAATATTAGAGGGTTTGGACGCAGCACAAAGCTCTGGCTCTGAATGTTTGGGCTCATTTTAGATTAGCACTAATTGGCCCAGGAGGGAGTTGACTCAGAGGCCGAGGGATTGCTTGCGGGCTAGGGATGTTAGAGATCAGGTAATTGAACAGTCATGTAATTGCACAAAATATTGTCAGTTACACAACTACTCGATAGTCCCTGGGAGCAGGGCCAGCAGCCAGTGCCCTCCTGCTCCCATTCCGGGGGAGCCCCCCGTCACTCCGTTCTGCTGCCTCTAACTTAGTCCGTGAGGGAAGCCAATTTAAAAACCAGCTCCTGCCATGGACCAGCTGCCTGCCAGCCCGTGCTGCTGCCTCTGATACATGGAGGGGCCCAGGCTCGCCATGGTGGTGCAGGCCAGGGAGAAGAGGCATGTATGAAGAAGCTCATTGGGCTGCTGCAGCTCTGTCCACAGTCAGGCGATTCCAGCCCCTAGGGCCCTGTCCCTACCACTAAAGTCATTTCTTTCCCAGCCTTTAATAAAGAGAAGCTGTATGGGAAGCTGAAAGGCCATTTCAGCGTAGTGCCAGCCGGGCCAGATGCTCAGCCGGCCATATTGATGCCACCGTAAATCAGCCAAACCACAAGCCCAAAGAATGCTGGGAAGCCGGGCCACAGAACACGACAGCGGGAAATCTCCGCCTGCTTCTTCCTCCCCACCAGTGAGAGCTACAAACACTCCCAGACTGCGACAGTTCCACTCACATGGCTCTTTGTCGGGCCAGGTGCGACTCCTCCCCCCACTCAAGTCAAAAACGTTTTTATGCAAGGCATGTCCCAAATCACTGACTCCCCTCAACCTCCGCTCCTAGTTTTCTTTCCCTTTAAAATAAAAAACAGTGTTTGTTCCCCAGGGCTTTTGCATGGATTTCCTTGCCTGATGCTCAAGGGAATGTCAGCTCTGTTCTGGGTCTCGCTGGCCCACGTCACAGGGGGCTGGCATTAGACACACACAGCAGAGTCACAGGGCAATTGTAAAGGGGAAGTCCTGAGTCTTTTTGCAGCATGTACTGCAGGGGCCTCGACACAGTCCTGTTAATTATTTCCAGGAGAACTTCTCCAAAAGATGCCCCATGGAGGATACACATCGATGAAGGTGACATTGCATCCAACTCCCCCGTCTGCCACCTGGGGGACAGAGATGTTTGCCATGGCTCACTTGCTCCGTGGATTTGGCTCAGAACCTTACCAGTATGGCTCACTATAGGTCACGGAACAGGGCTAACACCACTGGCCCAGCTGCCAGGAGCCAGTGAGGTCTCTGCTGGGCTGTAGAGCCCATGTATGGAATGAGCACTAAACAGACACCTGGTACAGAGAAGAAAATATTCCTCTTCTGTGGCATGTTTCATCAGTAGCTCTCAGCGTGCTTTACACAGGAGCTCAGCAGCAGCATCACCACATGACCAAGAGCAGGCAGAGATTTGCCCAAAATCACTCCAAATGACACCGGAGTTTCCGTGCAGGCCAACACCGCACTGAGAGGATGCTGGGGCTGGAGCTGTGACATGAAGTTGCTCCACAGAGCCCTTTGGCTCATCATCCATTCGTTTCATTTACCCACGTCCCTAAGCAAAGGTGATGGTAAGCAGGTGTGCCCCAGTGCACAGCTCTGGCAAGACCCGGCTGAGCTGTGGCACAAGCCAGCAGGGAGCTACAAGAGCTGGCAGGGAGCTGGGTTACAATAGGACAGGACCTGTCAGAAATTTTAAGTTACTTTCCCTGCTGCCTCTAAGTCACTCCCTCTCCCCCGCTCTGCATCTGGAAGCAGATCCCAGGAGCCGTGCTTTGATTCTGCGGCATCTGGCCGAGGGCCCGTCTGACTGGTAGCCCCTGTCAGCCATTTGTGACAGGCGGGGCATGACCTGAACAGCAGTCCTGCTGAAGCCACATATTAGGATGCCGTTTTAGCTTGCGGGATGGGGCGGCTCCATGTTCTGATGCTGGGCAGCGCTGGCTGCTCTGTGCCTGCTTTGTAATTTAGCCCAGATGAATGTGGGTGCCTCAACTCTACTGTGCAATTTTACAAATGCTAGCCCCTCTCTGCTTCTCAGTGGCTTTTCACAGGGGATGTTTGCTGGCACAACTCACTGCAGAGCTCCGTGGAGAGCTGGTGTGTGCTGTACTGTACCATTGCCTGATGCATAGCATAAAGAGAGTTTGTATGGGTATGTAAATATATGCATGCACATGTGCTTACACACACACATAGGACTAATTCCTATCACCTTCCCATTCCTGTCCCATTATTAATTGCCACTGCTCCCATACATGTCTGTTCTTTCACTCCTGCATTTTATATCCTGCGTTCCTTCAGCTCTAGCACGGTGTTGGACATAGCCCTTAAATTATGAGGAGGGAAGATGCGTTTCTTCCTTTGCTGTGTGTTTGCAAAGTGACCTGCCTATCCCTGGCACTAGCAACATAATAAACTAGCTGCTTATGTGACACATCCTCATGTCCCTGCACATAGACCTGTGTTAGGAAGGACTTGGTAGCAGTGAAGGCCAGTGGGAAAAGGCCCACTCAAAGGCTATGTCTAGACTGCAGAGTTTTTCCGGGATACCAGAAGTATCCTGGAAAAATTCTGCCGCGTCCAGGAAACGTGTTGCTTTTTTCAGAACTGTTTCTGAAAAAGCAGGAGTGTTTTTTGGAAGCCCTGTATGGGCCAAATGTCAGAAAAGCCTCCTCCGAAAAAACAAACGGAAGAAGATACACAAATTGCGGGTCTGGAAAAAAAAAAAACCCTTAGGCAGCATGGGCTGTTTGCTACAGGCCTCAAACTGACATTTCTGTGGAAGCTAAAGTTTCAAAAAGCTTCTGATTATTAACAAAGCCCACAGCCCAGCCAATGCTAACAAACGTGCAGCACAGACAGTAAGTGAGCTCCCTAGAGCCAGCATCGTTAAGCTTTTGGATTCTTCTCTCAGGCGCCTTGACCTGGCAAGCAACACAGGCGCTATGAACTGCGCCAAATAGGATGGTGCCAAGCTTCTAAACACAGACTCTCATTTCAAAGGCCAAGGGGGCTCATAAAAGCATGTCATTATCCAGGCTTCTTGCCCCTTTCTCCATCCCTGCAAGGCCCCACTGAGCATGTAAAGGCCCAAAGGATGGGCACAAGCAGCTGCAGGCCATCAGGCCAGGAAGCTGCAGATGACATTGGTTTGATTTGCATAAACCTCTGTCTTCCCTTGCCTGAGCTGGGATCTGCATTTTGCAAGTGACTCATATTCTGTGGCATCAGGGAGATGCCAACAGCATTTGATGGGAAGGGGGGATGTCTGAGAGTTACAAAACTAGCCTCCGAGTGCAGCACAGCTAGGTGCTCTCATTACCTGAAGCTGGGAAATTGCATGTACTTGTGGTATAAATACACATGTAGGGTCAGACCTTTCCCTGTGCTCAGCACAGGGCAACACATGTTTATTATGTGGCCTTTGTCTTCCACAAGCTCTGTGCATCAGTGTCCCTCCCTGTGAAATGGGGAGAAAAAACACTTATCCCCCCCTCCCCACAGCCATGGAATCTTAGAAACCCTTCTCCTTCTGAAGGGGGCTCTGAGGACTAGTACAGAAGTAGCTCTGCCTGCCAGAGCAGGGAGTTATGTGCTGGTGTCTCCTTTGCTAGCAGTGGCAAAGGTCAGGTTTGGAGGAGAGCAAGTCTCACCTTGTCCCGTCCTTTCCCCTTTCTTGCAGAATTTCTTGGACTCTTTTCAGCACTCAAAGCCCAGACTCTCCTTTCCCAAGTGCATGGGCTGAAAGGAAAAGCTAAGCAGCTACTCAGAAACTTCCTATCTGGGGGATAAACACCACGCACAAAAAGCCATGCAGAGGGCAAAGGGGGCTGTTGCCAAGGGTGGGGCAATTTGCAAGGGCCCAGAGGTCCCGGCTGCTGCTGTGGCAGCTCTGCCTTCTCTGGGGCACAGGAAAGCCTCTCTTGATCTGTCCCAGGCAGGGCTAAGCTTATGCCGAAATCACTTGGTTTAATCTGTGAGGCGCTGTGGGATCCTTGCTGCCTTTGGATTAAGAGATGCTGCTGCATCTTTTCCCCAGCAGGCAGGTTGGGTCTGGGGAAGGGGAGGGAGAAGCCCTAGACAAGTGAGGGGGGTAGGGGCCCCACTGATTTATTTCGTCCCCGGAATTGTTATTGGTGGGCATGGGATCAGCAGTTCCGGTCCAAAACCAGACACTTTCCCCCGCAATCCCGCCCTGCCAGCCCCTGCACAGCCCATGGGGCAGCAGACAAGCCAGCATGTCCAGCTCCTGGTGTTAGGAGTTGCTGGGCGGGAGATCCAGGTACTGCACCCCCCATCCCGTCTACAGACACAGCTCCCATTGGCTGGGGCAGGCAGGGGAGAACTACTCCCGGGAAGCGCCGCAAGCAGGGGTGGCCGGTGATTCAGCCACTGGGGGAGGCCAGTTTCTGCCTCCGTCCTTCACAGCCACCATCCCCGCAGCGCCTGAGTGGCGCAGTCACCGCACCGCCAGCCCCAGTTCTCCAAGCGATGCAGTGGGGGCAGGGAGTGTGGGAGGCCTGAGGTTGGGGCTGGTCATCATGGAGCTAGAGCAGGGGTGTCCTGGGGCCAAGGAGTCCGGGGGGAGGGGAGGCAGTGGGGGGAAGAAGAGGGGTCCTTCTTTCTGCCCAGTAACTCCCCCAGGGCTTCCTGGGGTGGGGAGCAGAGGGGGTTGGAGGGGAGGGGGTTGAATAGGAAGTGGGGGCTGGGCCATGCCTGGTTATCTGGGGAGGCACAATCCCCCCACACTTTCCCTGGGCTGAGCTTTAGATGTCCAGTGCAGCCCAACCACCTGCATTCTCCATCTCTGGGGTGCTATTCCCTGGGACAGGGCTGTGGAGCAGGAGGGCTGGGGGGAGGTGAGGGAAGGAGGGCAGGGAGGCTGGTGGAGGAGCAGGCAGACTTAGTGGCTGGAGCTGCAGGCGGGGGATGGAGGGACAAAGGATTGGAGTAGGGAGCCCCAGGGGCTGGGAGATCGGGTTTGACAGGGCTGGGAGGCAGAGCAGGTTTCGGGGAGGGGGGTGGATTGGGTCAGGCGGGGCTGGGAGATGGAGCAGGGGTCCAGGGGGAATGGGGCCAATGGGGCTGGGTGGCACCAGGAGGGGGCTGGGGGACTGGGATCGGGGCTGGTGGCCCTTGGCACTGCTATAGCTGGAGTGCCAAATTGAATGGTGCCGTACGCAGCTGCATGTGTGGTATGTGCCTAAGGACAGCCCTGGGCCCTCCATACAGTTACTGAACCCAATAAGGCCTTTGGGCCAAAACTGAACTGAACTCAAGCACTGAGCAAGCTCACCCCATCCCACCCTACCCCCACCCTCCTCACTGCATCTCTCCCTACCCCCCGTCTCCCTCTCTACATCCTTCCCCATCTCCCCAACCCCACCCTATCCCCCTCACTGCATCTCTCCCTACCCCCCATCTCCCTCTCTACATCCTTCCCCATCTCCCCAACCCCACCCTATCCCCCTCACTGCATCTCTCCTCATCCCACCTCCCAACCCCCATCCCATCCTCCATCACTGCATCCCTCCCAGCCCACTCCCATCTCCCTCACTGTGTTCCTCCCCCTCCCATCGCATCCTTGCCCTCCCACCTCCCTCACTACATCCTTCTCAATCCCCCTCAACCCCACCCTATCCCCCTCAGTGCTTCTCTCCCTCCTCCCCCCCAGCACTCGGAGCAGGGGTTACGCAGACCTGGAACTCCTGGGTGCTGGCAATGGGGCCACAGACCACGTGCTGTGGACTGAGCCCCATCAAAGGAGGAGGACAAGAAGGGGGCTGGGCAGCTGCAGGGGAGGAGAGGGAGAGCTGCCTGCTGAGCGCTCACATGGTGCTAGTTCAGGGGTGGGCCAACTTTAGGCCTGAGGGCCACACCAGGTACCGACACTGATTGGAGGGCCAGGTAGGGAAGGCTGCACCTCGCCAAAGAGCCAGGCAATGGTCTGGTCCCCCCGTCAGACTTCCCACCCCCTGAATCCTGGAACCCCACCTTCTATCAACCCTGGCACACGGCCCTGTCCCCCCACTCTCCCAGCAAGCCCATCAGCAGCAGCTGACCTTCCATGAGGGTGAGTGCTGCTGCATGGCTCTGCTGAGGAGGTGGGGGGATTACAATTCTTAGTGCACAGCCACACGGGCACGCACCATAGACAATGACTACTCAACACATGGCCCACATACGGCCCGCAGCCTGTTTATTTGCAGTCTGTGGTGCAGTTTGGCAGGGCTCAACCCGCAGCCCACAGGTGGGAGCCAAAACAGAAAAGTTGTCAGTATAATGGTCTCCTGTTGAGATGCGTTTTAGTAGTTCAATTCCTGGACTGTGATTGCTCATTGAAAGTGAGGTGTCCTCTCACGTGGAGTCATTGTAGATGATGAGATGGTGCAGTGGGACGGCAGCTTTCCATGTTAACCCAGCAACACAGGCTCGGAAGGCGGCTGTTTCTCCTCACACTTTCCCATTCTCCACATGATTGTCTGAATTTTTGATCTGGCCTCAGTCCAAGTTTTCCCTTGCAACCATTTAAATCAGTGATGGGCAACCTAGGCTAGTGAGTGGGGCTCATGAGAGTCCCTTCTTCATCTCAAAGGGCCACAAAATTGTCATAACTAAGCCGGTCTCCGGGGATCGGGTGGTTCTGTTAACTGTGCCGGCATACTTAGAAATTGGAGCGCGTGCGGATGAAACCATAGCAGCGCTGTGAATGGATACAGAGGGAGCTCATTGTTGTGTGCAACCAGCCTGCACCTCACTTAAGGTGCTCTTGTTTTACGTGCATGTCACTTTTGTAATGTTAGTAGGGAAAATACTACACAGATGAAAACCAGCATAATCTGGCAACCCTTTGTCTGGGCAACAGTAAACAAAATGTCTGGCAGGCCACACATAGACCACTGATGGGCTGCAGGTTGCCCACCACAGACTTAAATCCTACTTTTTATACTTTAATTAAAACACTTCTCTTTATTATCAAGCCCACTGTCTTTCATTGATAGAGAAAGCAAACATTTTATGAGCTTCTTCTGTATACAACTTTTACACAAGGTAAGATGGATTTATTTGGGGGTTTGGACCTTTGTGGGGGTTGGTTTCCTGGATGCTGAGCTCTTATAGCTGAAATCTTCCCAAAGATGAACTGGTTAAGCGTCCATGTGGCTCTGCTGGGGGGTAGTAACACCAACTCTGTGCCTTGGCTGGGGGAACCCAGAGTATCTGGCCCGGCAGGACAGGGTGGCAGGGCCCACCAGAGGGCAAGAAAGTAGACATCAGTGGCTTGGTATGCACACTGGGACACAGCCCCAAGGGGATTTCTGTGATCCGTCCTATCACACAGGAGTGCATTAGGGGACACTTGCTCTGGAAGGGGGTCAGGACTGAGGGCAGGGCCGGACTAAGGGGTGGTCTAGCGGGGCAGCTGCCTAGGGCACCAACCTATGGGGGCACCTGATAGCAGCTGTAAGGGGTGCACAGCATCCCTTGTAGCTGCCATCAGGTGCCTCACCTGGCTCCCGCAGCGCCGGTCCCCCCCATCCCAGCAGTGCTGGCCAGCAGCACCTTTCCCTCCATGGCCACCGGGCCCTGCATGACCAGGCGCGGGCTGCATGCCAGCAGTGGTGGCTGGGCCGGGCTGGGCAGCGTATGTGCCATGCGCCCCAGGGGCGGGCCCTGGGCTGTGCGCCAGCAGCCATGGCTGGGCCGGGCAGCACATGCGCCCTGCGCCCTGGGGGTGGGCCCGCACACCAGGGGCGGCGCTGCGCGCCCGGGACCAGGCTGCCAAATAGCTTGGGCCGGTCCTGACTGAGGGGCACCTGGAAGCCCCAGGCCCATTGAATCTCTGGGAG
Source organism: Pelodiscus sinensis (assembly GCF_049634645.1). NCBI lineage: Eukaryota > Metazoa > Chordata > Testudines > Trionychidae > Pelodiscus > Pelodiscus sinensis. The sequence goes on from NC_134725.1 coordinate 36,628,667, forward strand.
CCAGGGCAGTTGCTCTTTTGCCCTTTTCTCTCAGCAGCCCTGGATCCACCTGAAGGCTCGGTGATCTCAGTGGGGCTCTCAGTCCATTGTGAAGCTATAAAGACCCTTGGGCCAGGTGCCTGTGAGAGCCAAGTGACAGATCAGCGAGTGAGGAGCCCACTGAACCTCCCCGCAGAGCTGTGGTGCTATCCTGCTGCGGGCTCAGGGAAAGAGGAAAATAAAGACAAGACCTCACTTCTTAACCGGGCCGAAGGTTTTTCCTACGTATAAGTGGCATGGGCCCACCACAGCCAATACAGGCTGTCCTTGCTATCAGTCCAAGATACGTTCTAAAAAACTCAGACTTATTGTGAAACAACTGAAAGCGGAGAATTCTTTTTCCCACAGCTGACTTCCATTTGCACAAATTGTTTCGTTTTATTTTGTTTTGTTTTTTGCGCGACGTAAGGGCGGGGAATGGGAGGACTCATAATGCATCAGTTCCTACAAGCGTTAACGACTTTAGTGCGGAACATAGGTATACCGGGGCATCTTATAGCGGGGACACCCTATACATCAGGGCCTGAGCCTGCCAGCCCCAGCCCTAACGCAGGAGCTGCTCCAGAGGCCAACTCTGGGAATGGGTTGTGGGGAAGCAGCTCTAACACGTTCACCAGCATACACAGTGAATCCAATGCAGACCAGAGGGACACTAGAACACAAGCATGGCCAGACCGGGTCAGACCAAAAGTCCATCTACCCCAGTATCCTGTCTTCTGACTGGCCAATGCCAGGTGCCCCAGAGGGAATGAAGAGAACCAGGAATCATCAAGTGACTCATCCTTATTGCCTGGTCCCAGCTTCTGGCAAACAAGAGAGCAGGGAGACGCCAGCACTCATGAAATCTCTGGTGCACAAAGGCACAGACATAGCCCTGGGCAGGCAAGAGTGGAGGGAACATGCTCTTTGGCCGCAAGGAGCATGGGGACCTTGGATTGTTGGAGGGAGAAGAAAAGAGCCAAAAGAAACACGGAAGCCCCAGTGTGTGTCTTTGTGGAGCAGAATTGGACACCCCAAATAAAAACACGAGGCGTTGGCTCAGCCTTTCCCAGATTTGTATAAGGAATGTGCAGCTGATAGAAAGCCCAGAGCTCCATCTCACCACAAACCCCACACACTTGGAGTCAGTCTCCTTTGCTGTTTAAGGGCACCCTGTGGCATCTCTTCTCTGCTGGCAGAAAGAGAAAGCTACAAACAGCTATCAGGGAGCAGTATTGTGGGGGAAAGGGGACAGGAAGAAGTGGGGAGATCTCAGAAAGCTGGTTTCAGGAAGGAGAGGGGAAGGCTGAGGATATTGAGGCAGGATTATTTCATGGAAAATTGAATTAATAATAATTAATTAATTATTATAAGTATTCATATACAATGAGCCAAATATACAGGTTGGACTTCCCTAGTCTGGCATCCTGGGGACCTGGCTGGTCTTGGGTGAGGGATTTTTCCAGATCAGGGGTGGTCATTTCAGGCTCCCTCCTGGCCTCTCCCCTGCACCAATTTTGCTCCACTGGGCTTCCTGGCTTCCCCCACTGCCCAGCTGAGCCACATACCAGCTCCCTGCCCCTCCCCAGCCCTGCTCTTGGTGCCTTCCCCTCACCCCCCATAGCCCAGCCTCGCCTCGCACCAGCTTCCTGTCTCCCCCCTGCCCCCTTCACAGCCCGGCTGAGCCATGTGCTGGGCCAAACCCCCTTCCAGCTTCACACCAGCACCCTCTGATCCTGAAACATCCATGCTCATGCCAGTCCACAGATATTGCCAGACCACAGAATCCTGGATTTTAGAGGTGCAACTTGTATTTATTGTATTGATTACATTCTGTGTTAGCATATATTGTATTAACTTCAATAATACAAGGATTATTTATTATATTTTAAACCTAAATTATCTCCAGAACATTTTGCAGGGGAGGCAGCAGTTAGTAAAAATCAAAAGTTCAACCCAACTAGGATTTTTTTAAATGTGTATATTTTAAAATTCTCCTGAATGTGAGGCTTATCTCACAAGTTTGATGGCCTGGCTCACCATTTTTGTACTCTTTGGCAATAGCAGAGAGAAGACAGTGGGCACTAGAGTGGGATTGGAAGGGAACAAAATGACTAGAAGTGAAAAAGAAAAAGGCGCAGATACATTTAGCCGCTAACTCCCATTGAAATCAAGGAGGGTTAGGTATCTAAAATTCTGTGAGGAGCTGTTGTGACATGACCAAGCTGTTTGGCAGTGTGATTTCTAGTGAAAGTGGTGTCATTTGTTGTTCAGATAATTCAACACTTCACTGCATTAGTTCAGGCGAACAGTAACCATTACAGAGCCTTGAAAAAGTGCTTTGTACAAATGTTGTTCCTGGTTTCTGTGCTGATTATTAAATGATCCTTCTCAAGGTATTTGAATCCTGCACATTACCTATGAGTCACGGAGTGTAAAATAAAGTTATTTGCTGCATGGTGAATTTTCTACTTTATTTGCTTGGCAGGAGCCAGCATGTTCAGGGGATTAGATTAGCTGCAGACTGACAGAACTGGCAGTGGGAAGGGAGAAGACAGATCTTTAGCGGTAGTGATTGTTGCTTGTTTGCTTGTGCCCTCCCTGGCAGGAATGCAGCTGTGAACAGGAGTGGGTGAGTTAGAAGCCTGGGGGGCAGACAGAGCTTTGAGCATCACAGTGACACCCTCTAGTTCCTCCGGGCAGAGGTGCTGGTAACTGGCAGCTTTGCTTTTTTAATGCCCTGAGTATTCAGTGCAGCCACTGCTGTGCCTGGAACATGAGCGTCCTTTTTCTGTCTCCCCTCTGTCCAAAGCACCACAGACAGGAACGTGGCTCCTCCCTTTCACAGGTCCATATTCTGGCCACAGGCTGAAACAAAACCTTTATCTACTGCAAAGTGCTGAAGGTGATGCATGGGTATGAGCTCTTCTTCAGTTTATTACAAACCTGGCCTTCCTCCATTTCTCAGTTCAGAAAATAGGTACCTTGCCGGGGGAACTTTGCTTGCTTGCTACCTTTGTCAATATAAATCACTATAACGCAGCTGCCATTTAGGAATTTGATTATTTTGCCAGTTTTTCAGACAGGTTCAACAGACTGCTGCGGTATTTGGAACAACAACAACAACAAAGAACTGGTAAAGTCAAGTGCTGGCTACCTGACTGTGTGGCCCATGCTGCAGGAGTTGGAATTTCACCATCACTTTCTCAGGAAGTTGTGCATCTAAATTCTGCCTCAATCTTAGTGTGCATATTTAATTCATATAAGTGAGCAGGGGGGAAACAACAGCACTGCAGAACTTACAGGTCTCCAGGTAATCTTAGGCGAGGGGACAGTGTTCCCTGCAAGCTGCGCGCTTGGGTGGCCACCCAGGAGTGAGTCCAATGCCGCCCAGCTGATTAGCAGAGCACCCACAGCTGACAGCTGGGTTACTACTGGTGGTGCACATCTGCACATGCTTCAGTGCATAAAACAAAAATTATTCCACACATGGATGGAAAAAGATTAGAGGGAGCACTGGTGCGGGTGCTTCTGTGTAAAATCATCAGAGCATTAGAAGGTCTCCTTGCTCGCCAGCTTCAGGGGAGGGGAAGGTGAAGAACACATCTAGAACAGACCTGCTCTTCCCAGTGACCAACAGCCTTGCTACATGGCCTCCCAGCCCTGTTCTGGAGAACACCCCTGTGCCCTGCCCAGCCATGTTCATGACACACGCAGGCCTAAACATTACTTCACATTGTATCCGCGCCTCTCCGGGTGCTCCTGTGTTCTTGGCTTGGCGAGAGGCAGATTCAGCGCCTGTGTGAGGAGAAAGCCAGTCAGCCTGCAAATTGGATGCCTCTTCTGGGCCATCTCTCCAAGCCAGGCAAGTGCCCGAGACGCGCACGTCTGCGTTATTCCTGTGTGAGGACGAAGGGATTGCACCCAAAGTTGGGCTCCAGTGTTAGCTGCCTGTTTAACGAGCAGCAATAAAGTGCATTCAGACAGAACTGCGGAGCATTGTGCGTACACGGCACACCGATACATACTGCTGCTGGTCACGTGGATTAAGCAACAACCCGATGAGTGGGGCTCAACACAACATGGCTCCTGAAAGGAACAGCCTCGCCAGGCTCCTGGGCAAGAGGGGGGCAGCTCCACGCTTGCCCCCAGGATGGGGCTTCAGGAAGAAGGAATAGGTCTGGAGGCAGCTGGCCATCGATGCCACTGGGGCTATGATACCCCTTCCGACCCATGCCCTGCCATGCCCCCACCTAGCTCTTAGAGCCACCCGGCCTGCACTGTGCAGTGCTCCGGCAGCAATTTAAAGCGCCCAGAGCTCCTGAATTGCCGGGCCCCAGGGCAATTGCCTCCTTTGCTCTTTTCCGCCCCCCTGCGCCACCCATTAGTGGGCTTGAATGTGACGGTCTCTGAACAGAGAGAGAATACTGCTGGGTAATCGCTGCTCAGAATCATAGAATCATAGAATACGAGGACTGGAAGGGACCTCGAGAGTCATTGAGTCCAGTCCCCTTGGCAGGACCAAATACTGTCTAGACCATCCCTGATAGACATTTATGACTGATAGAATGACTGGCAGTGAGCCCAGGATACCAGCATACAGAGCCCTCGCCAACCGGCTTCTGCCAGCTGTGACTCTTCCTGCTCCAGAGGCTGGAGCAAAATTCGCTCAGTGCCTGTCCCAAAGAGAGGGTGGCCACACCAGAAAAATCTCTGAGTTGGCAATTTCAGCTGAGAAGTCTAGAGAGTAAGCTGCCCTCTGAGAGCTCTGCATAGCCCCTCTGGGCCAGGGACAAGGTACGTTACATTTGTCCCATACTTCATAATCCAATGGAGCCAGGCAGGAGTGAGGTCTCAGGATTAGAGCTGAGCTCTGGGATTCAAGGATCTTGGGGTTTATCCTAACCCTAGGAAGGAGTGCAGGGTTCTTGGCGCCTCTGAGTCAGGATCCTTCTTTCCATCTCAGCTCCCAGCAAGGAGCAATGTGGTTCTGAACCAGGCCACGGGGCTGGCATTCTTGGCCCTGCAGCTGACACACTGGGTGACTGCTGGGAAAGCAAAGTCAGTTCAGTGATGTTCCGAAGGCCCCTGCGGGGAGGCCTGGTGGGCTGCAGGAGGTAGCTGGAGGCCCAGCATGGGAGCTGGGGCTTGCATCATGCTGGGCAGCAGAGCAGAATCAGAACTCTGCCACCGTGAAGCCACTCTTCCCACCCCACCCCAACTTGAATCTGCCCTCTGCACGTGGCCGCGCTCTCGACTGATACACTGGTTTGCTTACACTAATTCATCCTGGCTCACAGGTGCAAGGAGGTGGGTATATTGCTGGGCACCATCCTGTAGCTTCAAGGGGAGAGCTAGCTCAGTGGTTTGAGCAGTGGCCTGCTAAACCCAGAGTTGTGAGTTCAATCCTTGCAGAGGCCATTTAGGGATCTGGGGCAAATATTTGTCAGGGATGGTACTTGGTCCTGCTGTGAAGGCAGGGGACTGGACTCAGTAACCTTTGGTCCCTTCTAGCTCTAGGAGATAGGCAATCTCCATTAATTTTATTTTAAGCAGCCCCCAGCCAGGAAGGAATCTGCCAAGCACGCTGTAGCTGGAGGGGAGGATGGGAGATATTGCTGGGGGCCCAGGAGTTACTTGGCTGTAGCACTCTGGGCCTTTGTTATCGCAACTTCTGCAGTAGGACTGAGCTCACCACCAGTTACCCAAACATCAAACAATTCATTAGCTGGATTGGCCAGAAACAAGAGCACGGCTGCAGCTCAGTCCTTTAGAGCAGCCGGCCAAGGGGCCAGAGCAGCAGTGACCCCCCAGAAGCCTTCTCCTCTGGCAGTGGGTAAAAATCAGCTGCAGACGTTGAACAGACACTCCGGTCAGCTCCGCACCCCAGGAAACCTCAGTCAGTGGACGCTGTGGGTCTTCCCTGTGCCGCCCTCTCGGGGCCAGAGGTAGCCATAGGGCGGGATCACACAGCTGCCAGGTGGGCTTTTGCATCAGGCTCTCCTGAGCCCTTGCTGGGCCGGACCTGGCTCACCACAAGGCAAGAGGGGGGCTCCCTCAGTACACATTCCCGGCCGGCTTCAGAATAGCCCGAACTCAGGGAGCGATCGGTCACAGCTGGGAGACTGGCCTGCCTGTGTGGGTGCTGAACCCCTTGGCCCTAATGTTGGCCCGGCGCCGGGGCTGGGCCCAGCACTCCCTTCAGCCCTGGGAGTGAGGGAGGCCAATGGGAGTGGAAGGGGGACTTAGCCAAGAGCCTGATGTTGTGCTGACTGGGTTCAGGCATATGTCCGCCTGTGCTCTCAGCAGCCTCCCTGAGCTGGGGGGTGGCACAGGCTGGGCTGTTCCAGGACACTGCCCAGCCGCCCTGAGGGCTTTCCATAAACAGCACCGGGACTGCCCGTTGCTAATCAGACCAGCTGTCAGGTTTTGTGGGGGTTTCTTTCTCACCAGCCCCTGCTCCCCCAGGGGGCTTCACACGGGGGCTGGGTTTCCTGCAGCTTCTTCAGTCTGATTCTCTGCCAGAGACTCACTTCGCAGGACCATGGCTCTCTACAGGCCCCTGCCAGCAGGAAAGCCAAGGCCCGAGGCCCTGCTAGGAGAGCCAGCGCTGTTCTGGCACTGCCATGGGGCAGACCTTGAAACTCCAGCAGCAGCTCTGCCTCAGAATCGGGCCCTTTGTTTTTAAAAACCGCACCAGCAACCCTGGTAGGTTCTCTCAGCCCAAGCCAACAGGCTGTATCAGGGCCATGGGACATGAGGAGGCCGCTGCTTCGCTTCATCGCTTTAGGGAGAGGGCGACTTCAACGCTGTGCCATGGCAAGACCCAGGTCCAACTTTGTGGGGCTGGAACTAACCCAGCCCTCAGAGACCGGGCAGGCGTGTGCGTGCCAGGGAGTGGAGGGAGCCCCCTGGCAGGTTGCTGGCACCCAAGAGCAGAGCTGAGTGCAGGGTCTGGATGCCATAGCCCCCAGACCTCGCTTTGCAACCAAGGCTGGTATCAGCAAAGCCAGTTACCAGCACCTCTGCCCGGAGGAACTAGAGGGTGTCACTGTGATGCTCAAAGCTCTGTCTGCCCCCCAGGCTTCTAACTCACCCACTCCTGTTCACAGCTGCATTCCTGCCAGGGAGGCAAGACCCACCTTGAAGTTTATTCTGTAAAGGCAATTCCTTGCCCAGCTGGTGGCCTCATGGACAGAGCCCCAAAAGACAGCAACCAAACCAGCAGCAGTGACAGCTGGATTGGAACTCCCTAGAGCCACCTGGGCAACTTCTCTGGAGAAGAGCTGTGTGCAAATGCCTCCATAAACTGCTCTCCACCCCATGATCCACAGACCATTTATTGCATCATGGAAGGAACTTCTGAGGGGGTCCTTAACGCTTGGCAGGCACATGTGACTGTATTGTCCAGTCCTTTTAAAATTCCAAGTAGAGTATTTGAATTCAAAGAATCAACATGTGGCCCAGCTTTGCAAATTAAGAAATTATTGCACCGGACAGAGAAAATCCAACATTACATGAATAATTAAGACCTCCAGGATAAAAGAGACAATGGCAAATTAAAGAGGCCTAAGCAAAGATGGGGTATGAGTAAGAGCTAAACCCAAAAGACAGGGGCAGAGAATTCAGCACCCTTTCTAAATGGGCAAAGACTCCAAGAAGAAGGGGCAGAAAATGAAGCAAAGGGCATTTGAAATCTCTCCACAGAAGAGTTTTCACAGACAATAGTCTTGTAAAGTAGGAGCTACCTCTTAAAGCTGAGTTATTTGGAATGACAGAACTTGATGGGAACTAACAAGTGTTGCTGAGATTTATTAAGAAGGATTTTCCCCATTACATTCCAATGACTTCCAAACAAACAGAGAACTAAGTCTTCCGGAATATCCAATGAGGTTCCAGTATCTGCCAGACCTGTTACAGTGGGAAAGGAGAATACAGCATTTACCAACCATGGAAATTTATTTTCAAAAGGGTGCAAATTCTTTTTACAAATATTCTGTATCAAAAAAAATTTTTCTTGCATCATGAGGCAAAATCTTTAGCTGGCAAGAAACAGCAGCATTCCCGTCTATCTTTGGAAAATGGGCTTTCTTTAACATGTGTTGTATTTCATGGGGTTAGGAAATTATAGTACAGGCCTTTTAAACAAATTCTAAAAGAAGAAACACTAAGCGCCAGCTTGAGTAGCAGCAGTCCCTCTGATGTGTGTCTCAGCTGAGTACACTTTAATTATGGAAACATGGCCAAATTAGAACCCATAAATACACTGTGCCAAGCAGGGTGGATGGTACTCATACAGTATAATAACTAGCAGGAGCTTTCATTAGGGAACCACAGACTTCTCATGTGGCCAGAAAGGTCTAGGTGTTGAAGAAAGGTTTTTTTTTAAAAAGATCTTGTAAATGAAAGAGAGTTCTTGTTTAAAAAAAAAAAAAAAAAAAAAAACCTAGGACATTTGGTGAAGATGGAGGTAATATAAATTAATAATAGATGCCCAAATGGGTGCTCTTGGGGTCCAGAGGAGGTTTAGGATGGAAATCAGAATTTATTCCATATCAGGGATAAAAGGTCCATATTCAATAGCAACAAAAGTCTCATGAACTGATCTTGTGAGATTTCTGCCCCGAGTGGTAGAAGTCTCCTGAGCTGAGACCTCTGCTGTCTTGCGTCCAAATTGCATGAGAACAAGTCCCATGAGCTCTCAGCTGGTTCTGCATCTTAGCTGGAAAATAGCCCCTTCCCGGCAGGGGTCTGACCCTGACTAGAACCATTGGGGCAGCTTTGGCTCTGGGGGGTTGACATCAGGTAGACAGGAAGTGGTTTGATTTCCAGATTTTGGTGCCATCTGCATTAGTTCTCCATGGAATCAATACTCCATGGTCCTTAATATACCCAGGGGACTAGAACACTGTGCATAGAAAAGCCCACACAGGGTATGTCTAGACTACATGGCTCCATCGACAGAGCCATGTAAATGAGTTTACTAGACATAGGATAATGAAGCGGCAATTTAAATAATCGCTGCTTGATTTACATCAAAATGGCTGCCACGCTGTGCCAATCAGCTGTTTGGCGGCACAGCGGGGCAGGCTGGCCGCACCGCGGTTGACAAGGGAAGCCTTTGTCGACCGCTCCGGTATGCCTTGTGAAATGAGGTTTACTGGAGCGATACCCCAGTTAATAGGATTACTCTGGTAATGGTCCTCAGCTTTGTTCTCCAACAGACTAATAGTGGCTGTCAGCCAATGAGGGTACATATGTTTGCATATATAAATAAAACCCTCCTTTTTTTTTCTTCCCCCCCTCTCCCTTCTTCCCAATTTATTTTGGGTCTGCACATCTTAAATTCAAAACTCCAGTCATCTGAAGAAGTGGGCTGTGTCCACGAAAGCTCACGATGCCATCTACATGTTTTGTCAGTCTACAAAGTGCTACCAGACCAGTTTTTGTTATTTAAGTTTATCCTGTAAAGGCTAACTCAGCTATCCCCTGAAGCTTTGGAATCAGACAGCTCAACATGTCGATTGCTCATTTGTGCATTAACTGGGTATGGGAACGACCCATTACAACCTCAGCAGCTACAGCATTCTTCCCTACGGCATACACCTCGCTGCCTGCTCTGGGCCAGAGTCAAAGGACTCAAGCTAGTCCACCATTTCCTTTGTTCACCTGGAGCCTGAAATACAGTATGCCTCTTCTTAGGGATGCACATAAATACCCACATCACACCTATGCCAGGAACACCACCAATGGGCAGTGCTCCCTCTATAATTTTTTCTTCCATGCGTGCGTGGAATAAATTTTGTTTTATGCACCAAGGTATATGCAGATGTGCACCACCAATAGAAACACATGCTGCCAGCTAGGGGTGCTCTGCTAATCTGCTGGGCAGCATCTGAATCTTTCCTGAGTGGCCACCCAAGCACACAGCATAAACAGTTGCAACACCAATCTGAAAAAAATGTGAAGAGAATCCATGATGATTTCATATAAAACAGACAGCAAAGCTGTCATCCGTGTGGTCCCAGGGGAAGAACTCACAACCCACTGCTCCCAAATCACTGAACTCTGCCACATGAGCAAAAGGAGAAGGAGCAAGACTCCAGCCTTAGGAGGACAGGGGTGTTACAAACTGATCTATGCCTGAGCTGATTTTACTTACATTCTCTCTCAGTGGGAACGAGATATGCAGATAAGCGTGACTTTAGGAAAGGGCTGTATGGTTACCAAGAGGAGCTGGGGGTTGCATCTTACAAAAAGGGCAGAGATGGCAGGTTGCAGAACAGACTTCTCTATTTCCAGGTACCAAAATGTTTTGGAACTAGTTCCTCCCCCTACCTCCCCACAAAGCTGCACAGATCAGCCCCCTTCCTCTTCCTCCGAGGGAGGAAGTCACTATGGCCAACATCTGGCTCACCTCTGGTCTTCCTTTAATTTGCCAAGTGAGAGCATTACTGAAGGCTAAGTCCTGCATGGAAAAATCAGAGTCTGCAGATTGTTAAAGACCTAGGGCTTCCACTAAGGCGCTCAAAGTTCTCATTTCCTGTGGCCACAGGCTAACCATTTGCTGACTCATTTGTAAACATTTACATTCAACAGGGAGAGCAAGGTTTATTAGCCTCAGATGGAAAATATTTGAAACCGAGTATGAATGTAAACACCCAGACTTCAAACGTGACCTTCCAGCAATTTGTTCAAAAGCCCCTCGACTGAATTCTGAAAGTGTCAGCCCAGACAGTGAGTGGAAAGCTTGCAAATCCTGTACAATGCTCTCAAAAAATAGAGCCACAGAGTTGTCCCTCTTGTCTTTGATTTGATGGGCTGGATCTTTGATGGGAGCCCAGCCCTCACCAAAATTAAAGGGCTCTCGGCCCTCAAAACAAAACAAAAAACAAAAAACAAAACAAAAAATGCTGCCTCTAGTTCACCCACAACCTAGATACATTAGAGATGGCTGCTGTGTCAGATGTCTCAGGCTGCTGCAAGAAAGCCACTGTGGTGTAGCAGCATGCCACTATTCTCAGTCAGTCCCCTTGGCGTCTTTGGCATGGGCACTGCTAAGAAGGAAAAAGTAGCTGTGTTAACAGCAAGGAGAGGAGGGGTTGTTTTTTATTAATGCACAGAGACATCTGAAATTTGGTTCTGACGTGCAAAGGGACTGCATGAAAGTAACTTTTTCTCTTCCACCACCCTGCTAACAATGTGCAGTTACAGCTGGTGTCGTTAGTGACAAACAGGTCGTTAGCCCGTTTTACTCCTGTAGCTTTGCTGACTAGCAGCGGAGAGGGAGCCAGATTCTAGTTTGTCTCGTATGTCATCTGAAAATGGCTCACAAAAGGCACGTCTACACAGCAGGGCTAAACTCAAACTAAGCTACGCAACTGGAGTTATGCTAATTGTGTAGCTTACGTCGCAATAGCTTATTTCAGCTTTTAATGCTGTCTATACAGCAGTTATTTCAAAACAGATCACTCTTCCCCCGACTTCCCTTACTCCTCCTACAATGAGGGTTACAGGAGTCAGTTTAAGAAGCCTGTTATTTCAAATGTATTTCAAAATAAAGGGCTTGCTGTGTAGATGCGCAATACATTATTCCAAAATAATGCTGCTGTGTAGACATAGCCTAAGTGCCCATTGCAGCACCCTGCTACAGAAACCCGAAGGGCCCAGCTTGATTCTCAGATCCTAGCAGAAATTCCCTGAGCTGGCAGCCAGACCCTCCCACCCAGGCATCTTTCAACTTGTAGCCAAAGCACAATTGAGAGCTGGAATCATGAAGACAGTGAACATGCAGCAGCACAAAGCCATTTTCTGAGCCACCTCTCAGAAGAACGGCCCCGTGAGAATCATTTGTAGCCAATCCAGAGGTGCTCAGTGTCTTCCTGTGAAAAGTTACTCGCCAATGTTATTTCATCTCCCCCAGCTGCTGTTTAGTCTCGTTTTTAATCTTGATGGTTTTGTCAGAGGAAGAGGACTCGAAAAATAATAGCAATGAGCTTGCTAATGAATTTTATGGCTCCCCAGACCTCTGAGATGGTGCCCGTAAAGCAGGCAGATTTTATCTCTATTGCAGCCAATGTTCCAAACACAAAACACCCTTGCTAAAGCTTCTTTGCATTTTTTAAAAACCACTCACTAAAATTAACAAGACTTGGGATTGAGCCGAAATGGCAACAGCTGATTCAAGCTGGACATTGGACTAAATCAACACAAACACAGTGGGATTTAAGATCCCAGATTTAGCCACAAATACATGTCTGGGCACAATTTCCCCACCCACCTCGATGCAAATATTTGCTTCTCTCTGCACACAAGGAGCTCCCTTTGCCAGGACTGGCACTGGAACTCAGAGGGGGACTTGGCCATGGTATTTCAAAAGACTTTACAATGTGCAGCCTGCCATGGGGGTCACTTAATAACAAGCACAAGAGTCCTTGGAAATCCCCTTACAATGAAATGATCACGCAACCCAGAACAGGGTTGCGCATGGCATCACTCCCACCAGATGCTAGTGCTGTGACACCAGCAATCCCCTAACTGGTCAAATGCTTCTGCTCACACTTGGTAGGGAAAGCTGGTTGTCAGTGGGAGTTTTGCCTGAGGAAAGCCTGCTGCATTTGATCCCACTCACAACAGGCCCCAAACCAGTTCCGCTAAACACTGGTCTGAGGACACAGGCAACAGTGCTGAGCTCAGCTGCTGTCCGAGTTGCTTTGGAACTGACATGAGCCATTAGCAGCACCCACAGTGGGGGAAGGAGCCATCCTCAGCCCACACAAATAGCCAAACTGACATCTCTTCTCTATTTACAGTAAGATTCTTTGCAGGGCTATTAAGAGCTAAGTTTCCATCACAGGCCGTCTTCTTCCTGCACTCACCCGCATCCCTTTGAAGGCCATGGCAGCAATGAAAACACACAATTTATTATACTCCTCAGCCCCACCCTAGGGCCTTATTCAGGCAAAACTCCCCTTGGCTTCCATGGAAGTCAGAGCCAGAGTGTGTATCATTTGCAGCAGACATTTGGCCCAACTCTGGAACCACAGCCAAGTACAAACAGATGTGCTGTAAATGCGGCTTTACTTTGGGACTCTTAGCACCAAGCTTACACCAGCTCCGACGCAGCAGCTTTGCATAGCACTCCTGCAATGTTCCCTCTAATTTTTTCCGACCATATGTGGAATAAATATTGTCACATGCACCAAGGCATGGACAGATGTGCACCACTAATAGAAACACATGCTGCTGTCTGTGGACACTGTGCTAATCAGCTGGGAAGCACCTGAATCTCTCCTGGGGGAGGCCACTTGAGTCCTCGGCTTACAGGGAACACTGCTTTCCAGGAACTTCAGACAACTGAGGCCACATCATGATCCCCATTTCAGAGGTGGAAGCTGGGCACAGAGCAGGGAGTTAACTTGCTTGGGGTCACCCAGCAAATCAAGGCAGAGACAGGAATGGAACCTGATCCTCCCAATTCCACACTCAGTGGCCTCTCCACCAGCCAGCGCTGCTTTCAGAACGCACAAGCGCCTCCCATTAGAGAGGGAGCAGTCAAGGCATGCTCTTGTATTTCCTGATGCCGTCACCAGAGGGAGACATGTGACATGCCCTGAGCCAATGCCTCTGCTGTACACAAACTAAGCACGCTAGACATTCATTGGTGTAGGAGTAAGAAAAATACGAGCAATCTTTCTCATTTTCCAGTTTGCTACCCCCTGGAATGCTGCTGGTGCCCTCCCGCCTCTGAGTGCTCTTTGCTGGGCCCCTCCCAGCACTCCCAGCCTTGTTGCTATGCCCATCGGACCCCAGAAATGACACATGTAATTACCAACTTTGGTCAAGAAACCCAACTCCTGAGCTCAGGGTTGAGTCCTGGTGACAAAGGGCTTCTTTGGGGTCAAGAGCTTTGGTGACATGTTCCCCCCATCTGGCTCAGATGCAGGAGCAAACTGTGGCCTCTATTAATTAGGGCTGAAAAGGAGACATTACAATCACCTCTCTATGAATGGAAACTCTAAATGGCTCAGTGAAAGTCTAGGTATGGGAGGGGGATGGAATGGTTTGCTACGGAACAGCCCCTCTCTCAACGATCAGATAGGTAAAGGGGCTCCACAGCAGGGCTCCGACTTGGTCTCCTTAAAGTCCTTGCTCAGCAAAAGGTGCCTGGCTGCTAACAGTCCTGGTGCAGGAAGGGTTATCTACAGAATGAGGGGAGAAGATAGTTTTGTCTAGTGTATGGAGTCAGAGGAGCTGGAGTCTGGTTCTATATCTACAGCCTGAAACTTGTTTGGTGACCTTGGCCACGCCATCTGTTCACGAGACGGGGCTCTGACCCTGAGCAGAGTAGTGAGAACAAGTTAGATTTTCCAAAGCACTGGGCTCCCCACAGGGTAGGGAGCTGCCAACAGGCCCTGGATTGTTCCCTGCACCTACCAAATAGCCAAAACATCCATCCCACGCCTCCCAGGCAATACGCTCAACTCTGCAACCCACGTGCCAGCCCCTGAGGATGAACAGTGACATCAGGCTGCATGGCCTGTTCTTTCCACGGCTTCTCCACTGAGAGCACCCAAAAGGGGGGCACAGTTAGTGCTTTAATCACCAGGTTTTCGACATCCCACCCCCCTGTCCTCCTCAGTGGCTCCCAACAGCTCTGAGGTGGTGCTGGCTATGCTGGAGTTGAACTGAAGACCACGTGAAAAGGAGTACTGACAGTTCATGGGGAATTCCTAGCCCAGCTGGGGCATCTGTGTGCTAGTTTGGGTCTAGGCTTTATCAGTCCATCTTAAACAGGAGACATGTATTAGAGGACACAGCTTCAACCACGCATACAATGGAATAGAACACTAGAACTGGAAGGGACCTTGAGAGGTCATCAAGTCCAGTCCCCTCACAGCAGGACCAAGCACCATCTACACCAGGGGTGAGCGAGAGAGTCTACATGGACTGGATCCGGCCCGCCAACACAGTTGGTCTGGTCCGTGGCTGCCCTGCCACTTCCCTGCCCCCAGGCCAATCGAGACCTGGGGATGGGGGAGCACTTGAAATCTCCTCCCCCTGCCAGGGGCGCACGGTGCCAGAGGGAACCACCAGCTGTTCAAAATGGCTGGCGGTTCCCTCTAGCCACTGCACAGGGTGGGGGCAGGGAGCGAGAGATTTTGCCCGCTCCCCCCTCCCTCAGGCCAATAAGGGTGTAGGGGGAACGTGAAGTTGCCTCCCACATGCAGCACTTAAAGTGAACCGCTGTTCAGAACAGCTGATGGTTCACTCTAAGTGCCACGTGCTGCCTATGGGGGGGCAGAGAGCAAGAGACTTCGCGTGCTCCCCCACCCCCAGGTCCTGGTTTGCCTGAGGGTGGGGGAAGCATGTGAAGTCTCCTCCCACCACCAGGGGTGCGTGGTGCCTACAGGGAACCACCGGCTGTTCAGAATAGCTGGTGATTCTCTCTAGGCATAGGGAGGTGGGGGGCAAAGGCTTCTCATTCCCCTCCACCCCCAGGCCAACCAGGGTCTGTGGGCAGGGGAGCATGGGAAGTCTCCTGGCCTCGCCCCTTCCGCCCAAAGCCCTGCCCCTTACAGGGTTTGTGGAACCCTTTCAAAAAATTTTGAAGTGCCCCCCCCTTCTAAAATTATTGCCCACCTGTTTTAGGTACTTGAAAACTGCGATCACATCCCTTCTCAGTCTTCTTTTTTCCAAACCAAACATACCCAATTATTTCGGTCTTCTCTCATAGGTCATTGGGCAAGTTTTCTAGACCTTGAATCATTTTTGTTGCTCTATTCTGGACCTTCTACAATTTCTCCACATCTTTCCTGACATGTGATGTCCAGAACTGGACACAATACTCCAGCTGAGGCCTAACCAGCGCAGAGTAGAGCAGAAGAACGACTTCTCGTGTCTTGCTCACAACACACCTGTTAATGCATCCCAGAATCATGTTGGCTTTTTTTGCAACAGCATCACACTGTTGACTCATATTTAGCTTGAGGTCCACTGTGATCCCTAGATCCCTTTCTGCCGTACTCCTTCCTACACGGTAAACAGGATCTATGCAGCTCAAGTTCCTGCCGGATCTCCTTTGTTCACCATGGTCTGCACTCCATTGGAAGATCTGTATGGAAGGTGGAGTCACTGAGGCTACATCCACACTCAGAGCATCCACGCCTCAAGCATGTTTTAGCACAAGTAAATTTACAGTAAAGAACAGAGGGGGTTTTGCGGTATATGTCTTCCTCTTTCTACGAGGAATAACTCCTTTTTGCACAAGAGTTCTTGCGCAACAAGGTGTGTGTGGATAGGCAACAGGAGGGGTTTGCACAAAAAGCCAATTGACAAAAGCACAGGTGAACAGCAATCAGAGCTTTCTTGTGAGAGAGTGCCCATGCAGTGTGGACACGCTCTTGCGCAAGAAGGCTGCAGTGTAGATGTAGCCTGAGTGACTGAATAACATACAGCAAGGAAACAGTATCAATATAGGTAGCAACCCAGGCAAGCTTGCTTGCCCTGCACATATCTGACCCAGTAATCTCCTTCTCTATCTGAGCCAGTGGCTTGGCCCCATCTGCCAGATGCAGCCAGCATGGGTCTAAGGAATGCACAAACTCTGCCAGGATGGCAGCTGATAATAGAAATGCTCCAGCTAGATCCAGTGTGATTTGTGCAGCTGGCATCTACATGGCAGACACACAAAGCTCTCTCTCTCCTCCTCGACAGCCTTACTGAGAAATTCTTCTGAAGTCCCAGCCTCTGTCTGTCAGCAATCCGCGAGGCCCGGTAGCTGGAATAGCAGGAAAGGCCCCACATGTTCTAACCTCAGCTGGGGTGTGATGTGCATTACCCTGACGAAAGAAAAGGAAATCCTGTCTCCAAATCCCTCTCCTAGACCTTCCTCCCAAAGCACCAGCCACAAATTAAACACATTTGATGTTTTCACGGTCACTGGACATTTCGGAGTCAGAGATCTGGAGGGATCCCATCTTCTATAGTCAAACCAATCTCACTGGCAGAGGGGTCTCTTGATATCCCCCCTTCCTTTTCCTGGACTCACTTTGCAGTCCCAGGTTCCTGGTTGAACCCCCTTGTGCCACCCTAAGGAACGCCTGCCCAGCCCCCCTTCTCTGGATACAGCAGCAGGAGCGTACTGGCAATCAAAATAGGCCCAGGAAATGGGTTGAGAACGGCCCTCCCCATGACATCACCCCTGCGTGCCCCTCAAGCCCCACCCCCTGCATCATGTCTGGCACATGGCACAGGCGGTGGGTCAGGCTCTGTGTGCTGCATACAGCACAGATGCGGAGCCGCTCGGAATGAGGGGCAATGGCGTGTGGACACGATGGCCCACTGGACAACAGCCCACTGGGAAATTCCCGGTATCCCACCGGGACAGTCCACTCCTGTACAGCAGCTACCTAGGGCTGGGGTGGGAATGGGCCATGCTTGCAGAGTAACACCCAGACAGCTTGCACAGAGCCTGTCTGTGGGGATAGCACAAGCCTCCTCTTGCTTTCGCTGAATGCACTGGGAGTTTGGCTACTGCAAGTACTTCAATGGAAGCAGGAGCAGGCCTTAAATGTAGAAAACAGCCCTCTATTTAGGGCTTTCCCCAAAGCTCCTGGAGCCCATGGGAGTCTTACCATTGATTTCATTGGGTTTCAAATCAAACCTGTAAGTGAATTCCAAAAAGCAGCATGGCCTAGTGGGACTGGCACTTGGGAGACTGGGGTGCTAGACTTGACTCTGTCACTGGCTTGTTGCATGATCTTGGGCAAGTTACTTCCCTGCCTC
Source organism: Pelodiscus sinensis (assembly GCF_049634645.1). Classification (NCBI taxonomy): domain Eukaryota; kingdom Metazoa; phylum Chordata; order Testudines; family Trionychidae; genus Pelodiscus; species Pelodiscus sinensis. The sequence continues at coordinate 36,646,472 of NC_134725.1, forward strand.
AATTTCTCCGTCAGTAAAATGGAGATAATGCCTTTGCCAATCACTTGGCAAACTATGGCTGAAGATTCAAGGGGTAGCCAAGTTAGTCTGTACAGAAAAAAACAACAAATGGTCTGATAGCACTTTATAGACTAACAAAACGTAGATGGTATTACAAGCTCATGATACCATCAACATGTTTTGTTAGTCTATAAAGTGCTACCAGACCATTTGTTGTTTATGGCTGAAGAGCGCAGCATGAGAACAAGAGTTTATTAATTAGAGTTAAATGTAACTGATTGCCCAGGAGTTGGTTATTATTTCAAAATGATCAATATTGCTTTTTAAAAGTAGGGCTGACGGTAAGAGCAGCACCACCCTCCCCATCTTGTTTCTCACAGAAAACAGCAAAAACAGAGCAGCAATCTCAGAAAAGCAGCTGTTGTCTGGGAAAACAAAGGCAGGCAGGCGCTACTGTTGATGGGAAAGCAGGAGGAGAAAAAATGTTTTGACACTCAAAGATTCAAGGTCACATGGGTGTCTTACTGTGCAGCAAAGTCCTTTGCAAACAGCTGTGTGAATGGCAGGGTTGGAGGGTTAAAAGTTTTTTAGAATGATGCAGTTAATGAAGAAAATAGAGCTGCAACAGTGCAGCTGTCCACATGCCGTCAATAGCATCAAACACGACTGCTCATGCAAAACTGGCATCTAGTGGATGGAAATGGCCTGTCCTTTAGAGTCAGGCTCAGCAATGCAAGAGCAGTCAACGGAAGAAGCTAGTTTTATAGGTGGGTAAATATAGTGCGCACAGGAAAGCGATTAAACAATAACATCACATCTATCCTCATTCAGTCAACCATGTAAACTGAATAATAAGGGGTGCTCTTCCGGATCAGGGCTACCATAAGTAACAAGACATCACACGTTAGCAGCACAAGGGCTAACAGAACAATGGATGTCAGCACAGTCCAAGACTTGCTGCAGCCCAGATCTTCTCCTGGCCTGACCTCTTAGCAGAAGTTGGCTTCTGAACAAGTCCAGAGGGATCTTTGGGCTGCTCAGCTCCAAAGCAGGCCAGACCTCTGGTTAGAAAGCCCCAAGATGTGGTTAACAGGGTACCTGTATAACACCAACAGGCAGAATTGAACTGGCGACCTCTGCAGCTTAGTTCACACGTCTCTACAGAGCAAATTCATTCTCTCTCTGTAAATGGTCTCAGTGTCAGCCAATGGGACAGTGACCTGCATCCAGCAAGTGTGTGGGTTACACCTGTGAGCCACATGGCAATGCTGGGGCATGATGGATAGTGCAGATATACGTGAGACTGGTAGCTACAAGGGAAATTCTCAGTTAGCACTCAGGTTAATAATCATGAAAGTTAATTCCAGCTCTCGCTAAAGCCAAGGGGCTATGGAGTGAGCCCAGTGGATGAGCCCTGGTGAGTAGATTATGGTCCAAGAGCCCATGGATACCAGCTCTCAGGTTGAAGAGGATCGCAATTAGCAACTGTGAGCTAACAAGCTCTGACTCTTCAAATCTCAGCTCTGTGGCTCCTCCCGAATGAGGCTGTGCACCAGTGGATGGTCATTTGCACAGTGCAGCTCTTACATTAGCCTGACCGCCTCACACCCACGCTGCCCTAGAGAAACTCATGTCCACGTTATGCCCTAAGGAAGCCTTGTATCCCAGGAGCAGCAGCAGCAAAGCTAACCCTTGCAGTAGGCATGTGTAACCCCTCCTGTTGGCTAGCCCAGTGTGAGGTTATTCAGCATAGGGGAAGCTTGTGACTTCTTACACCACTGTGGGGGGAGGGCTAGGCCTGAGGCTGCTTGGTGTGCTCTGCGTTGTGTATGTGTGAGTGCACCTCAGACCAGACCCACTCTGACAAATCACCAGGAACAGGCTTTATTCTGTAAAAAACATAGAAGAGGAAAACAGTTCAGCAACCCCTTCTCTCTGCATGCAGCCTGTGTGCTGCTTCTAGCACAGTCCTTGCTGAGACCCTGCTGGGGGCAGAGAGCACAACCTGGCAGGAACCAGGAAGTTCTCCCAACATGCCGCAGTTTGTAGTCCACAACTTGTAGTTCCCAGGGCTGCTGCTGAAACACACTGGACCTTGGGCTACACATGGAAGGAGCGAGGCGGGGGCTGGTATTATTCTGTTAGGTTACCCACATAGAAAGCTTCTCCTGACAGCAGCAGCAGAACAGAAACTAGGGATGTAAGAGAGCAGTTGATTAACCAATAAGCAAAAGCTCATAGGTTAATGCTGTAGACTACATGCATTTCGCCCTCCAGTAAATTTTTTAGCAGTCTGGCCAGCAGCTCAGCTTAGTCCCAGCTTGGGTTCAGGACCTACCCTTGCTACGTCTTTGTATTTAAAGCATATTAAAAGCCAAGTGGGCAAGCAGCCCGGCTCAAACTGGGTCCAGGAGTTCAGCCTCCCCGCCGGACTGGAAGCCCTGCCACTCGGTTCTCCTCGTGGGCAACAGGCAGCTGGTCCATGAGGAGAACTGGTTTTTAAACTGGCTCCCCTCATGGACCTGCTCCTGCCTGGCACCCCGCACTGCTGTTTGTGATACAAAGGCAGCAGCATGGACTGGCAGGGGACGCCTCAGGAATATGGCTGGAGCAAACTGACTGCTGGCACTGCCCCCAGGAATATAGACTAGTTGAGTAACCGATAAGAATTCATGAGGTTAATCGACTATTAACCGATATTTAACATCCCTAGCAGAAACCCCCTTTGCATATTTTAACAACCTGCATTTTTAATTCAGTGACTGATTTTTTTTTAATATAATAAAAAAAAAAATCTTCACGCTACGAGAACCTGTACAACATCCTCCACTCTGGCTGGCACTTAGCAAACCCTTGCCTGCCAATACAGACCTGAAGTGGGCAAAGTCCAAGCCCTCTAGTGGCAACACTGTGTGCTAGCATTACACCCACCAGAGCTAAGCCAGCTGCTAAAATAAACCAGGTGATCACTTTCTGTTGCTCTGAGTCAAGATGAGGTGAACTCTACGAAGAGCATGGGCACCCCAAGAAGCATTCAGTCACTTTGCTCACCAGACACAGGCAGAGGGAGATTATTGCTCCATGAGCTTCATTTCAGCTAGTGAGCAGATGAACAAGATCTGACACTGGCCAGCTCCTATTCTCAAATTCCGTTTCTTGGCTTTCAAATTTCAGTAACGCCGTTCGCCCGCATGGCATTTCCTCAGCAAAGGCCAAACCCAGGAGTAGCTACGCTGTGCTTCTACTGCCCGCAGGCATCTCTGTGCAGCTAGAATGCAACTCCGTGTGCAGCTTGCCAAATTTCCACCTGCAAAACCCTCTGAGCTCTCCTCCTGGCTATGCGCTGCTCCCCTGGCCTCGGATCTGCCAGCCAAGACAAGTGCTATTTCCCCTGGAGCTGCAAGGCCAAGGGAGACGGGGTATTACTGTGCCTATGGGGTGGCCTAATGCAGGCACATTCCAAGGAGCATCATGACTCTCTCTCCAAGGCTACCAAGAAGCACTTTAATCAAGACACAGACTATATCCAATTACATTAACCATGGGCTTTACAAATCACGTCTGGGCTGTAGGGGAGCCCATAACACTCCCAGTCTCGTCCCTGTCCTAGAAAAGTCGGGAGAAGAGTCTCTTGGATCAGTCTAGCCTATGATCCAAATTCCTACTCAGGAACATGAGGAATCTCTCCCCTGGATCAGCACTCTTACCATATTCGTTGCCCTCTGACCTGACGCTTTGCCTCTTTCTCTGAACCCTGCTACTAGAAGAACACAGTGAGTCACACTTTGTGTTCTTCTTATGCAAGTCCATGGGACAGGAACATACTCAATGCGTTTGCCAAGTCACACTGGGAGGTACAAAGCCTGTGCAACAAATTAATCTCCTTCAGGGCGTCAGATTGCAGCTGTGGTGAACTACTCAAGCAAGCATCCAGAAGTCAGCTATTTGCTAAACGTTTTCCAGCACCCATCCTTCTCTGCACCCATACCTGTCATGTCCGGAGTGGCAAGCCACAGACTGTTCAAAAGCTTGCTGCCCACTCATTTTCCTCCCCAAGAAGCCAAAGGAGTGTGGCAGGGTGGGGTTCTTTCTGCAAGACCAGCTGTGCCCTGCCCCCCATTGCCGACATGTGGCCCCCGTCTGCCAAAGCACATGCTCCTCCAGAGCAAGCCAGCAGGATGTGGCCAGATTCCTGAGAACTGCTCCTCACGTGCAGCATGGGAGGGGGATTGCTTTTTTAGACACACAAGAGTCTGAATGTCTTATGCTGCTGTATCGACCCCTAGTGGGAAGACAGTGTCCTTGCGGGTTCCTAGTAGGAGCAGTTTCCAGGGTACCCATGTACTCAGAAGAATGAGGCTTACCTGCGTGTGCAAGAACCAATTCAGACAGAGTCTGCATCGGTCAGAACCATCCTCAGGTGCCATGTGGAAGCATTTTCTTAGGTCTGGCTCTGCTGGAGAGTGTGAAGTGCCATCTGGCACCCCAGCTTGTATAGCAACTGGCCCTGTTTCCCTCTGGAATCCCCCTGCTCCTGCATCACCGACCCGCTGGCCTTCACCCCCAGCGAGGCTTGCCCCTCCCAGCATCCCCTCCCTTCAAACACAGGGCCCCCGGGCGTAGGGTGCCAGGGCTGCAATGCAGGAAACGTCCCTTGAGAGAGAGCAAAGCCAGCGGGAGTCCATGGGGAACCAGCTCATCTAAGTCTAGGAGTGCGTCCCTCGCAGAATCCCTCCTCCCTGAATCACAGCTCCCCCCTCTGGGGCTGTTGCACTGACACACAGATTGCCACCCTGCTCGGAGCCAGCGATGGGCAACTAAGGCTAGTAAGCAGGCCGCAGGAGTGGCCTCCTTCATGTCAGCGGGCCACGAGATGCTCGTAGCCATGACCGTCTCCCAGGGTTGGGGAGTTTTGCTCCCGGCACTTGCCTACCTAGAATTTGTGGGGTGTGTGGATTGCACCATAGCAGCATTTTGATTGGCTACAGAGGGAGCGCCTGGCTCTCTCAGTGTTGTGGGCAGTCAGCCCGCACCTCACCTCACGTGCCCTTGCTTTGTGTGTGTGTCACTTTAACACCTGTAGAAAAAAAAACAACATGGACGGAAACCAGGGGAAACTGGCAACCATGCACGTGGGCAACAGCAAACAAAATGTCTTGTGGGCCACACATAGAACCCCAATAGGCCCATCGGCGTCGGGTGACATCCCAGCTGGGGAAGGCAAGACTCAGCCCCACCCCTGGAGCAAACTCCCGCCCATACCTAGCCCAGTCCTGCCTCTCAAGTGTGGAGAGCCAGGCTATTGTGGTGCCCTTGGCCCAGCACTCCCCAATGGCCAGGGAAAGCTGCACTGCCGCACCTTGGCCCCATCCCTGCATCCCTCGCCCCACCTCGGTGGCCGGGCTGCTGAGCGGAGTTGCCTTCTTCACAGGCCAGGGAGAGCCGGGCTGCCACGCTGCAGTTCCAGCCTGCCCCAGCTTTAGGCAATCGGACATGTAGACAGTTTAGGAAAGGCTGCGCCTACCCTTGTCTGCATTACCGACTGCCCTTGGATAGGCCGCAGGTTGCCCACTGCTGCTCTGAGCCGTGCTCCACGGTAGGAAACTATTGCTATGAGAGGAACTGGGGCCCTTGGGGTGGGCTGTGCCCCTGGAGGCTGGCACACAGCAGTGGCCTAATCTCAGAGGAGCTTCCTGTGCTCAGGGCTTGAGACAGGCCAGGTAGAAACCCCAGCCTGGATCCCGAGGAAGAAGTTCTAGAAGGGGGAGAGGGGTGGAATGGAGGCCCAGAAGCAGCAAGGGACAGGCCTCGACTGGCCTTAAAACGCCTTGACTGGCCTTTTAGCACAGACCAGCAAACTCTGAGCCAGCCCAGGGCTGCAGCAGGGCCCGGGATAGCCAGAAGGAACAGCACCCCACACAGGGGAGAGAGGCACCCCAGAGAGGCAGCCAGTCAGCAGGAGAGCTCTTGTGCAGATGGGTGAGGTAGGAACCAGATTGTGTCTCTGGAGAGGCCTAGAGGTCACTGTTGCCTTCTTGGCCATGCTGCTCACTTTCCCTTGCATGCCCCCATGGGTGAGTTCTCCCCAGTTTGTAATTTGACGTCCCTCCAAACCACAGGATGGAGGTTTCATCATCTCCTCCGTCAGTGGCTGGGGCAATCTGATGACAAGGGCTCCCAGCTGCAAGCCACTTCTCTGTGACCAGGGCAGAGGATGAACGGGCTGCACCCCTGAGAGCTTGGAGCGTTTGACTAGAATCTTCTGTGGATTCTGTGCACGTAGAGAAACAGGATGTGGATTTGCTGAAGCTTCCTGATGAGGGTGGGACACGGCAGGAGCTGCTACAGGAAGCCATTAGCCGTTGCATGAAGTTCTGTGGGTCCCAACCTGCCTTGAGAGCGCCAGCTCCCATCCCCTTCTCTGTTCCCATGCACTAAGCACTCCTAGAATCATAGAGAACGAGAACTGGAAGGGACCTCGAGAGTCATTGAGTCCAGTCCCCTGCCCTCAAGGCAGGACCAAGCACCTGCTAGATCATCCCTGACAGATGTCTATCTAACCTGCTCTTAAATATCTCCAGAGATGGGGACTCCACAACCTCCCTAGGCAATTTATTCCAATATTTGACCACACTGACAGCTAGGAAGTGTTTCCTAATGTCCAAGCTAAACCTCCCTTGCTGCAGTTTAAGCCCATTGCTTCTTGTCCTATCATCAGAGGCCAAGGAGAACAATTTTTCCTCCATTCTCCTTGTGATACTCTTAACAGGAAGTTCTGTTATCTCGGTTTTACAGTGGAGGAAACTGAGGCAGAGAGAGGAAGTGCCATGTGCACAATCACATACAGCCAGGACTTGAACCCAGACCACCTCAGTGCTAGCTCGGCCTCCTAATCACAAGTCCTTTCTTTAGACTGGAATCTGGGGCTGCCCACAGATCCAGTCTGCAGGCAACTGAATGAGCGGCACTGGGCTGTAGCAGACATCTGGACTAGCTTGGTGGGAAGAGGCAGCAGCCCAGAACTTAAAAGCATTCACCCATAATTGAAATAATGCACGTTCCTTCCTAGCCAAGTTCCCACTGTGTGCCTAGCCGTGCACCATGTGCAGCTGCTGTGCTCCCGCCATGTTCCTCGCCGTGTTTCCAGCTGCCTTCCTAGCTGTGTCCTTAGTCTTGTTCCCAGCCATGCTCCTAACCACACTCCTGCCAAGCTCTTAGCTGTGCTCCCACTCTGTTCCTAGCCCTGTCCCTAGCCATGTTCTCAGCCATGTTCCTAGCTACGAGGCTAGCTGTGATCTCAGCCATGTTCCTAGCCGTGTGCCTAGCCATGTTCTCAGCCATGTTCCTATCTGTGTGCCTAGACATGTTCTTAGCATGTTTCCTCCACATTCCAAGCTGTGCTCCCACTGTGTTCCTAATCATGGTCCTACCTGTGTGTCTAGCCGAGTGGTGATCACTATTTATGGTTAACTGTTCACCCACCATTTAACTGGTTAGCTGATTAAACAGGATTTTACATCCCTACAAGCCACTGATCCCTTTTCTGAGCTGCCACAAAGAGCCCAGCTGCATTTTACTGCTTGGCCCTGACATCAGCAGCTCTGGGGGAGAATCCAGCCTTGCTCCCGTGTTTGTTCTGGCTGCTGCAAAGCAGAGCTGCTGAAGACGGTGAGAGAGGCAGGCCTGTACGGTGCAGGCTTACAAGTGTCCTGATGCTCAAGTCATCCTGTTCCCACCACGCCAAGCACCACGGAAAAAAACAACCTACAGCTCAGCACAGATAAGGCAGGGAGGGGCTCAGCAGTTTGCTGAGTTGGGCCCCAGCTAACCACAAGCTCCTGGGACTTTCCTGTGCAAAGAACCATTTCCTTCCCTGTGTGTGCTCAGGTGGGGCTCGGCGAGCCAGCACTCGACAGCACTAGGACGCTGCCGTGATGGCTTAGCAGCAACCAACTCAGCCCATGGGACCATAACAATAATCGGCCCATTTAGCGAGGAGGCGGCAATTTGGTGGCAAATAGCCCGTTGCAGACCCCAGGCCAAAAGGCTGGTCACAGGATAACATGCAGCAAAGAGAACCTGTCCTCCAGCCAGTCCCATCCAATAAGAAGAGCACACTCCCATGTCCCCATGGGGCCAGCTCTTGGGAGCCCACATGGACGGGTCACATTCCACGGAGAGAAACTGAAAAGCCCCGTAACTCGGACAGTCAAGACAGGAAGTGGGGCAGAGCATCCACCCAGCATTTCCCTGCAGGATGGGGAACAGCCCAGGCCCTACCTGATACCTACAGTTCCCACCCACGACTGCCTGGTGCTCAGCATTGGGGCACCCACAGGCAGCACTGGAAGGCGAGGGAGCAAGCTCTACAGAATGGGGCCAGAAACAACGCTGCCTGTGGCTATGTCTGAGCAGCCTGCCCTGCCTCTCCCCTCTGGGTGGTGCCATGTGTGCCCCTGGACATGACCTCTGAAAGGGGTCAGGGATGTCACACCCTGACTTCCCCAGACAGCTGCATGGGAAATGGGTCCTAGAGTTGGGTGCCCCGTGGGCCATGCCAGAAGCCATTCACAGAAGAGACATAACCACAGACAGGTACAGAGAATGGTGTGTTATTCACTGGAAGTTGGAACAATACATTGAGATTCCATCACCTGTTTAAGTGCAAAATAGTAACATGCCCCTTGTACATTAGCATAAATTAAAGCAGCGTCCCAACACCGTCGGCCATCTCCACCGCTGGGGTAAGATGTTTGAGCTGTTTGAGTTACACCAGCTAAGGATGCAGCCCCTGTAATACTGTGCGGGCAGGTGAGGGTCAAGACGAGAAAACAGCAGTTTCAAAATCCCCACACCGGGTGGACAGACTGATCAGGGACACCATGAACCCCTTTGGCTTTGTCTTGCCAGATGCCAAGTGCCTCCGGGGAGGAGATTTCTCAGCAGGTCTTAGGGCTGGGTCCAGCCGTGGCTAAATACAATATGTCCCATATTCATCTAACACAGACGGAGGCAATTTAAGCCTAGTAAGATGTCACCTAAGGCACTTTGGGAGAGCTTCCCTGGGGAGTGTTGGGATGGATAAGGTCACTCTAGAGCCTGGGCAGGGGCTGGAAAGCCCAGGAAATGAAAATCGGGACCCTGGGCAGGCGACGAGGTGTCTAATGGTCTGGCAGGAAGCTGCTCAGAGTCACATTGTCTCCTTCGGTCTCTGAGATGTTGTCCGTGAGCAGCTTCATCCTCTTTATCTTGCTGGGCTTCTCCCCATTGGCCACTGGCTCGCTGTCGGGCAGCAGAGCCGAGATGCACACCATCTCAGTGTTGTTGCACTGGTGCTTCTTGTAGGCATGCTTCTGGCGCCACAGGAGGGTGGCAAGGACGGCGGTGCAGACGATGAAGACAGCAGCCACGAGGGCCAGGATGAAGACGGCCAGCAGGCACTTCCCCACCAGGATATTGGTGTGATGGTGTATCCTCTGCACGGGGACTATCCCTGTGACAGAGCCACCGGCCGAGGGCGTCGTGTGAGAATTGGTCTTCCCCAATGTGGAGTGGCCATGCCTCGAAGTGGCCAACCTGCCCACAGGGGCTGCTGTGGAAACACCAGACGACTCTGCCAGAGGTTCAGGTGGTGAAGTAGGTGAGCTGACCCTCAGCCCCCTGTGGATCAGAGGCTCCACAGTGGAACGATGCTCCCTACTCTCTCTACTGCCAGTGAGCATTTCTTCTCTCCCAGTGAATGTTGCTTCCGAGGAGACGTTGCTGGAGCCCTGAGTGGGGGTCGCTTTGGCTGAGGTATCAAGAGGGCTGAGCTTTCTAACGCTGGGGGCGTCTGTGGAGATATTGTCAGAGCTGGCAGCAGACAAAGACTCTGCTGTAGCGGTAACATCGTCATAGAGGTTTTCTTGGGAGGTGTTTTCCTCTAGCCATTCAGGACGTGGTGAGACTTCGTTTTCCTCCACGGGGTGCTGAGAAGGAGTCATGGAGAACACTTCGGGGCGGCCGGCGGTGGTGTTCTCTGCAGCAGAACGATTGGATGATTTCACTTCAGCTTCCCTCTTTGCGCGGACAAACACGGGGAAGTCAGCGCTCCCAGCCTCTGCTGTGTCCCACACCCACTGGCCCTGGCTGGCTGGCTGAGAGCCCCCATCTTCAGGAAGCCCTCTTGCTGCTCCCACTGCATCATCTTGGTCACCAAGACTGACATAAGCAGAGACTTGGAGCAGGCTTGAAAGCAACAGCAGCAAAGTGACCTGGAGTGGAGCCATTTGACCTAGGAAGAAAAAGCAAAGAGATCTAATTAAAGGGGGGGAGGGAGAAAGAAAGTGAGGCCAAGGAAGCAACTGCAGGCAGCTGGGAGAAGTGGATAAAATGTCCCAAGAGAGATGAGCTAAAGTCGCAAAATTAAGTCCCATCATTGTTGAGGATCTAGTTCTGCATTTTCCATTTTCTGGCTCGCTGACACTCACTGGGTATTTCCAATGGCAACACTGCCTGGAAGCCTCAGTGCATTGGAATGCAGCGGCTGCCCCTTCTCCCCACTTTACGCCTGTGCAGCCTAATAAGCCTCTTTCTTATTAGCAGCATGTGCATGTTGTTACTCGTAGAAGCACTACGAGGCCCCACAACTATGAACAAAGCTCCCGTCTGTCCTCCATATGAGTTGGGGTCCAGGCAAATAAAGACGCCCATCTCCTACTCGTGGAGCGCACAGTCGGGGTGTGAGAGAGAGAAGCTGCAGACCTGAGTCTCAGCCCTTAGTTCCAGCAGGCTGATGCTGATGGGGTATTTGGTGGCACAGAGGATGCTCCAGGGAGCTGAGAAAGCTCCAGCATTTTAGTCACCAAATCTGTTGGGAGGGGGGGCAGAGAAGTCACATGCCCACAGGTGAGATAAGGACAAACACCGTATTTCACCTATCGATAGCAGGATCAAGGCCTCTCCTTAAGCTAGAGCCACCAACCATTTGGAAGCTCAGAGGAATGTCTGTCTGTCTGTCGGCCACCCCAGCATGCCACCTGGAAACTGCAGCAAGGGCTGTCAGTCTGCAGATCCATGCAGAAGGCAGCCTGTTGTGAGGGTTAATCATGTACTAATCTCGGTAGGGCCCCTCCCACCCAGAACTACACTGTGGTTCTCTCCAACTTACTCCATCAGGCCCTCCCTTCTGTGTGTCGGTGCAGATTGAACCTCCCATGACTGTACTGAGCTGGATCTCTGCTGATCATGAGTGTGGCCAAGTTTCCTGCAGTCCCCTAAGTTTGTTGACAGCCACCAGTCTTGGCTCCCAGTGGTCTGTGCTGTTCTCTAGCTCTAATTTATCCCTTGATGTCTTCTAAGAGCCCAGTAAGCAGTGGAAGTGTTGGTAATGTTGCTAGGCAATACTGACCTCCCATGGTTTGGCAAATTCTCTGGTTCAGCACCGATCAGGTCCCCAGGGTGCTGGACCAAAGAGGTTCAACTCAATGGTCCCCAATGCGGTGCCTGCGGGCGTTGTGGTGCCTGCCGGGGCATTTATGTGCGCCCGCAGAATGATCTGGGCTGGCCCTGCCCCAGGCACACGGCACATGAACGGTGCCAGCCCCGGGCACGTGACGTGAGAGTGGCCCCGCCCCCAGACGTGTGGCAGCCCCAAAAGGTTAGGGGCCACTGGGTTCAACCTATTGAAATGTAAGCCCCTCTCTTGAGTGCCTGGACAGCAGCCACTAGTCTCCTCCCACCCAGCTCTGGATGCAGAGCATAGAGCAGCAGCTGCCAGATAGGCACCCGGCTCTAACGGCAGTGCCACCACCCGCAGCAGCACAGAAGGATGGCCTGGTATAGTATTGCCACCATTCCATCTCTGCTGCTGCTGGCAGTGGTGCTGCCTTCAGGGCTGGATACCCAGCCAGCAGCCACGGCTCTGAATGGGAGCAGTAAGGTTTCTTTTCTTGAAGCATCTCATGCGCCCCCTTCCCCCGAATACATTATTTTTCTGCACTTCTCCCCTCCATCTGCTATGGTGAATAGGCTTCTCCATCAGGGATGCTGCTTGAGAGAGCATGGCCTAGCTGCAGGGGTGGCCCGTGAGCCTAAGCAGACTAGGAGGTTGCCTAGGGCGCCACCGGCCCGGGCACCCCGTGATTACGTCACGGCCATTGACGGCCTTGCAGGTAGGGGCGCCGATCGTACCTTCTGCCTGGGGCGCCAGCTGCTACAGCCGGCCTCAGGCCGCTCCTGCCTAGATGTCTGACTGGTAGTAAATGGAACTAACCGGAACCCCAAAGATCTGTGTGCTGAAGGAAACAGGTTATACTGAAATGAATGGGTTGTATCATCTGCCATTCCATTAGGCGCCTTCCTGGGTGAGGGGCTTTTGCCTCATTATAGAATCATAGAACACTAAAACTGGAAGGAACCGTAAGAGGTCCAGTCCCCAGCCCTCATGGCAGGACCAAGTACCGGCTAGATCATCTGCTCTTAAATATCTCCAGAGATGGGGATTCCACAACCTCCCTAGGCAATTTATTCCAGTGTTTGACCACCCTGGATTAGCAGCTGGGGAATAAAAACCTTACTGCTCCCTCCTCCTCCCCACAGATGGTTTGCTAAAATCTGAGAAGCGTCACCCTCCAGGAAAACCAAGGAACCTTGGGCAGGACTGGTATGCCAGCTAATTGTGCAGAGTCCTGGGTCTCCTGGCTTACTTCTGCAGCTGCCCAGAGCTGCATGTGGTAAGGCAATGCTTCCCTAGGTGAGCTGTCAAGGATCAGGGCTTCTGTGGGACAGCGTTCAATGCCTTACAAAGAGACGGACCTCATGGATATGCAAAAAACCAGGGGGGAAGGTATGGGGTACCCCAGGAGCAGTGCTGCAGCCCCAGACAGCCACCTTACACCGTGGTGCATTGCCATCACCCCATGCTTTGGAGTGTTTGCCCAGCAGCTTGGTGGAGGTCACTAGAATGACTCTGGGGGTCCCAATGGGTAACTCGTCTCCCCCCCAATTTCAATTCCATATCCCCCTGCTGGCCGGGAGGGGTGTTATCCCCTCCCCGTAACACCGATCCATGCCTCTGCCTTTTTGCTCTGACACCCATGAAAGTGTCTCTTGGATTTGTGCAATTTACAATTCTGGGGGAGGTTGTGAGCCCAACAAAAGAAATAAAAGAGGGAGACAGACAAGCTCTCTCTGGGACCTACCAGCTCCGGGAGGGTGTAGAAGAGTTGGATTCACAGGCAGGCTTGGGGCAGGAGGCATCTTCAGCTCTGAGGGGAGAGAAATGTCTCTCCCCCCGCCCCTACCTCTGCTCCCATGTCAACCTCCCACACAACCACACTGCTCCGAGCCCCTAGCGCACGCAGAGGAAGCCACTGTCAGCTACCGTTAGCTCCGCTGTCACCCCGCCCGCTTCAAACAGGAATCAGCTCCACCCTTGCACACTGCTGAGCAAAGCAATGCCCTGGCCAGGATCTGTACATCTCCTGCCTTGTCCATCCCTCTGTCCCCCGGGCTCCATGCACAGGTACAGGAGTTTGGCAGCATAGAGAGGGATTCATAGATTTCATTACTATACATTCTGTGAAGTGAATTCCCTCCCCCCCACACACACACACTTGCTGCTGCAGCATGGCTTTTAGAGCCCTGTTATGAGTCATCTGGCCCCAATGCAGCTAACTGGGAGCAGTCATTGGACTGAAGCCACTGTGCAGACAAAGCCTAGATCAAGACAAAGCCAAAGGAGGTGGGATCTCCCTCTCTGGAGATATTTAAGAACAGGTTAGATAGACATCTGTCAGGGATGGTGTAGACGGAGCTTGGTCCTGCCTTGAGGGCGGGGGGCTGGACTCAATGACCTCTCGAGGTCCCTTCCAGTCCTATTATTCTATGATTCTAAGTGCTGTGGAAAGAGTGCACAGTGAGTGGGAAACCAGCAGGTGCCCCATGCAACTGAATTAGCCAGAGAGAGAGAGAGAGAGAGAGAGAGAGAAATGTTGAGGGGAAGGATTCTCTAGCCTGAGCTAGAGCACAAAAGTCTCTTATTCCTGAGTGGTTTCCACTGTCCCTCTCAGATATAATTAATTTAATTTATGAGCTAATTACCTCACAAGGATTTCCTTCCCAGAGAGGGAAGGTAGCTAGGATGGAGAGCAGCCCACATCTCTGCAGGGGAGTTGGAGAAAGTTTGTAAGTAAGTAAATGCACTTTACAGAGGTAGAAGCTTGAATTCAGCCCCCAAAATAGCAGTGTGTAAAAAGCTGTGCAGTCTGGTTAACTCTCAGTGTTCCAGGGGCTAAACGTGCACTTAGTAAAACACCACAAGTCTGCATTGCTGGAGCACTGGCATTGTGAGAAGCCACCAAATGCAGCCACCTCTGGAGCAGAGCACAGTAGTCTGTAAAAGATGCCCTGCAGCACCTTCCAGGACATGGCAGTTCTCACATCCAGGTCCCAATGGCAGGGGAACTGGCTGCAACTACCCAAGGTCTGCACTGCAGGTAGTCTTATGAAAAGTGCCTTTCTGTGTTTGTGTCCCCTCCTCCCCCCTCCCCACTTCCAACCGACCCTACCACCATGCAGTTCACCTTCATCTCAGGGAGAAAAGCCCCTCCCTTCCACTGATCCTCCAGCACCCTGCACTCCAGCCGCCCCCAGGCTGATGACCCCCATCTCACATGGGTCTTAGGTGCAGTTTGTTTGCTCCTGCTCCCCAGCCATTATGTGACATGTAATATTCAAGCCGGGTTGTCTGCACGCTGTCTATTGCCCTGGAGGGCTGTGGGGTAAGCCCTGTGCCTCTGCCTTCCAAAGGGCAGAGATCTGGGGTGGGCTTCCAAAGGGATTGAGTAAGAAACCGGCCCCGCCAGGAGCTTGGGTGTGTTCGGGCCCCTAGAGTGGCTCCACTTTGATGTGGAGAGGAAACATTTTCAGGCTGGGCAAGGAGATAGAGCAAACCACAGAGACCTTGTTTACACAACACACCAGACACACCCACAGTAGCTAGGCGAGCGAAAAGGAGGAACACACCACACACGGCAGCTACTCCACCCTCTTCTGGTTGGGAACGGCACCACTGGAGACAGATATGGCCCCAGTTTTGAGTGCTCCATCTTGGGTTTGGTGCTCCTGGGCTACGTTGTGCTGCTGATAGCTACGCCTGGGACTTTCTGCTGGAGACTCCAGAATCAAAATGGGGTGCACTGTGGTTCCACACCACATGCCAGGACAGAAGGCCAGAAGCAGCTCTCTCTCTCTCTCCTTTATATCAGTGGCAATCTGGAGTAACTCATGACTCAGTCCTGTTGTCAGAGGGGCTAATCTGACACCAGGCCAGGCAGCCAAATGCTGGGAAATGAAAGGTTTGCAACACGGTGGATAAAATAATCAAAGATGCTTTTTAAAAAAGTATTTTAAAATCTCCTTGTTTACTTAAAATATTTTTTTCTTTTTAAAGCTAAACCTAGTTAAATTAAATTTGAAATGTTGAAAGCCTGTATTGAGGCCTAAATTGACTATAACCTATTAAAATACTTTGCATTAAATAAATAAACCATAAGCAGTACATGTTTGCTGCCAAAGTTTTATAGAAAGTCATACCACTGAACTGGTGGATGTCAGGCTTTGTTGAAGTGCTATAACAGCTTTGGACAGCAGTAATCTGTTCTGTAGGTTGAGAGAGAATCCTTTATTTCAGTTTATTCAGTTCACTGACTAGTTCATTTGAAGTTGAGAAACTGACTATAAGTTGGCAAGAAAGGTTGTTTTCTGCTTCCAATTTATGAATAAAACTGAAGCATGAGAGGATAAGATCTACTAGTTCTAAAATCCTGAGGGGACTGGAAACCAAAAGTAATTAGTTAATTTCACTAATTACAGATAGTATTTCCTTTGTAAGGATAGTATTTTCCTTAAATCAGTTTTAAGTGAAAAATATGTTTGATAAATGTACTTTTCCCCCCATCATGTATCAAGAACATTTAATGAAGTTTTATTTAAAAACAAGTTTGAAGTGCTGAATTTTGTACATTTTTAATTTGATTCCAACTTCCCTCCAAATGAAGCTTGACAAGAAAAAACTTCATCAACTCATAAAATAAGAGCATCATTCACTGTTTTCTAACATAAAAAATGTAAACATTAGGAATCTGGATGAATGAACAGTAAGCTACATAATTGCTTAAATATATAGTGTGTCGTCCTGCTTAGCAAAAATCCAACAAATTATATCAGTGAAAATCAATCTTTAAAAAAAAGTTATGCACAGCACAAATTCAAAACGAGAATAAAACTGATGACTTAATCAAGCTTTCCTACTTGTTTCCTTAAGAGATTTAACTCACCTGCTCTAATCAGTGTGAGTATAATTCCCCTCGTGTTTGCAAGCTGTTTTGGGGGCAAGAACAGAGGAACAATTTTCTCCCTGTAATTTAAGTCCAGGATGTTTCTTTGGCAGAAGCAGTTCAATTGAGAATGAAAGGCCCCAACTTTCCACCTTGAGCAGGGTTTCCCAGCCTATGGGTCGGGACCCAAATACAGGTTGCCGTTACATTTCAAAAGGATCACCAAGTGTCTCCCCAGGTGGTTCTGCCCCCTCTTCTTGCCTAGTTTTGAATTGCTTTGGGTCACCAAGTCTTCCTGAATTGTCAGAACGGGTCCCCATATGGAAAAGGTTGGGAACCACTGACCTAAAGGGGCCTGTATTAGCAAGGCAAGATCCTCCCATCTCGGGGGGCAATGTAAGTGCAGCATGAGCAGCTAAGAGGTAGGCTTCTCTGAGGTTGGCCTCCTCTCTCTGCAGTCTCCCGTACCTCAGTGCCGCTCAGTTGCCTTACAGAGAATGTCCACATTCACCATGGGTCTGAAATCAAGCCAAACGAATCTGCTGACCCTTATAGGGATGTACCTTTAGGGGGCTCTCTCTCAGAGCTCTCCATGATCTAACAGCTTTTCCAGGGCAAACCCGCCTCAGGGCTCCCTACAGCACCCTGAAATAGGGAGTTTCTTCACCAGGAGGTCACCCATGTCTCGGGCCAAAAGAAATAGGGTAAATAAATTCCTGTTCTTCAGGTCCCTCGACGTAGCTGGACTCAGCTGTCTGCAGCCAGAGTCCTGTTTTGAAATTCCATTTCCCGGCACATTTGCACAGAGGCTAATGCGCAAGGGAAACAGCTCCAGAGCCTTCCTGATGTGGTATATAAAGCACGAAAAACCCTGCCTGGAAAGGCAGCGCTCTCTAAAGGTTCTAGGAGACCAGAGTCCTGCCCCAGCTCAGCCCTGACTTGCATTGTGACCTTTTCCAAATTAATCCATACATTAAACACTAATAACCACTGGTGCCTCAGTTTCCCTGTCTCTAAAGTCAGGGAGAATGGTGCTTGCCCCAGCTCAGTAAGGCTGCCAGAGATCTACAGCTGATCCCTCCCCAGATGCTAACTGCTCCTTGGCTTTTGCTTCCTCTAGGGGCACAACTCCTCACTGAATGGGAGCCAGCCCCTTGGATCTAGTGCAAGTCTTAGATTTGCTCTTTGAAATAAAACCTGAGCCCAAACTTCTCGCACAGGCAGCTGCTGCTGCTAAAGGAGCTCACTCAGTGTTCTCCTAACTCTCCTCCTAAGCCCCAAGCCCACACACCCAGCACGGCTTTCCTCACCCGGTAGCTGCTTCTTACCCTGCCTTGAAGAGGGCTACTGATGAAGGACGGTCCCAGGCTTCCCTCGCAGGTGCCCAGCGCAGCGAGTGTCAGGGGAAAACGCTCAGTGCTGCCTCATCTCTGCAAAACAAGAAGTGGCCCCCTGGAAGCCTGACTGGTTCTCCAAAGTACCTGTGTGTGTTCAGGAAGCCTCGTGCCGGTGTCAGAGCAAGAGAGGAAGGCGGAAGAGAAGTTGTGGTTTGCAGCATACTCATGACGCCGTTCCCCCAGAGTGCGTCACAGCCAAAAAGGAGAATCGCCACCCGGCAGGGGAGACTGGCTTTAAGGATGCTTCCCTCGCTGGGGAACCAGCAAGTCAAAGGGCATCTCAGGCCCAGGCTGGGCTGAGCAGCATGGTAACTCTTACCCAGAGCCATAGCAGAGGCAAGAGAAGATGGAAACCTTGCAGCAGAGCCCAGATGAAATGGCCCACGAGAGACGGAGTGCAAGGGGGTAAACATGTTATGAAGAGTGAGCAATGCCTCAGCCTCTCCCTGCCCATGGCAGACACACACAACAGTCACGTCTGCCAAGTCTGCAGACAGCTGGATGCAGGCTGCTGGCAGCAGGCCATCCCCCACAAGCCACGTGCCGTGTGGCCGGTGGGTGTGCTAAGTTTTCTGCCATTTACTGGTACTCACGGCATTCCCTAGACTTGGCAGGGGGGAGTAGAATAAGTTTTGCAGTGTCTGTTAAAAGCGGAGATTTACCTGCCACACTGAAAGGCTCTGGGAGTCTTGCAAGGTTGGAGCGGTGGTGAGGAAGGGAGCCTGGCTTTGAAAAACAGAAGGGGAAAACAATGAGCCAAACTGTATGTTTTAAAAATCCCTCCAGGGCCTGCAGCGGAGTCACTCTCTGCCTAGGGCTTGCTCGCAAGAACAGCCAGCCTGCAGCAAATTGTCTGCCTGACTGGCCAGGAAGAGCAGCTGGCTGGCTGGGCAACTGGGGGTGCAGCATGCCTCCAACCCCACTTCCTGCTCCAGGCTGCTCCCAGCCCCCCTTCTGCCCCAGTTCCTGCCTCTCCAGCAGTGATCCTTAGCTCTGCCTCTGGCTCAGCCTGCTGCTCCTGTCTCGCCAGTGCTGATCTCCAGCTCCGCCTGTGACCTACAACTTCTGGTACTCTCCAGCAGTAGCATTTGGCTTCTGTCCCTTGGCTCCCTGCTGGACTCTGCCTGTGCTGGGGCCAAACTCCCAGTTTAACGGTGAGGCCAGACCGCCCACGGCCAAGTGGGTAACACCCCCAAGTCTTCCACAGGAACATTTGTGCTCAGTTCATATTCACGAAAACTTTACTCCCCGCTCCCCAAACACACACATGGAGGCCAGAAGGGAGCATTTGGCAGGTGCCTTGGAACCTCAACAGCCTGGAGAATAACTGGGAGGGTGGGAGCTTAAGCCAAGGCATGTGTGCTGGCTGCAGAGCGGGGCTGTGGGACACGGATGCCCTGTGCTCCAACCAGGCAGGGTGGTTTCGTCCTTCCTCTAATGTGAAGCCAGCGTGTCTCTGCAGCACTCCACTGGGAGAGGGGCTTTGCTGTGTCAAGAGGAGGAAAAGGACTTCTTGTAACCTCCCCCTGCCCCATCCCATTGTAGCAGGTCCTTGGCTGCTGGCCAGAAGAGTGGGGGTTGGTAAGGACACGTCCTGTCCCTTCTCTGCTCACCTTTCATGTTGGTCCTTGATCTCACAAGTCTGAGGCTGGACTTGGGCAGCAGGTATAAGAGGCGGGGGAAGGCTTTGCCTTCCCCAAGGGCCAGGCATGGCCCTGCCCACACTCAGCCCCCAGGTCTAAGGAGTCGTACTGAAGCAGATGGTGTCGTGGGAGCAGAATGTTGCTTCCCCCTGTGCTTCAGCTGTGCTGTGGCTGGGGCCACGGGAGCAGTGCACCCTTGCAATGGTCTGGGCCCAGGGAGGCTGGGGCTGCGCTGTCTGGTGCTCTAGGATTTGTGCATGGCTGCGCTGCCCAGTGCTCGGAAGGGGAACGGACGTTAACCTGGGGCAAGGCAGCCAGAATGAGTCACGAGTGCAGGGTAGCAGCCACAGTGCATGCCTTGCTGCAATGGGCACCATTGGGTGGGGCTATGCACGGAAAGGCCAGGGGGTAGGGGATCACTGACCCAGCTGTTCACTCACTGCCCAGAAGGCTGGAGCAACACAGCCAGCCAGCCCCAGGCTGAAGGAGGAACTGAAATACAGGTGTGTTTGGAGAATGCAGCTACAATGATGCCTCACCAGACCCGCTCTGTGCACGGCCTGCTCAGTTACCGTGGGCACAAACCAAAGGAGGATTTTCCAGGACTTGGAGGAAGGCTGAGGCTGGGAACAAGCTTAAGGAGCATTGCTGAGATCATACCAGCAGGAACGCCTTGGACAAGTCCCTTTCCCTCTTTCTTCACCGTCTGTAACCTGAGGCTATAAATTCCCTGCACAGGGACTGCGTGTACACTGCACAATGGGGCTGTCTAGTGTCTCAGCAGGAAAAAAACCAGGAAAGGACGCAATCCCGGAGAGCTGCCTTTGCCTGGTTGGGGGGACCTAGCCTGTGCAAATAGCAACCTTCACCCTCAGCAGCTGGGACTTGCAGGAAGGAAGGAGCTAAGAATCTCAGTAGGTTTGGAGGAGACACCAAAAATGAGGTCAGTAGCTGGGCACATGGAATTCCCGCCACAGGGCAGATAGCACTGACCGTAGGACTGTTTAGTGGGGCCTCTCTTCAGAATATATTAAACTGGTTTCCATTCTAACTGCACATCTGGCATGTACCACCCCACGGCAGTTGAAAGGGGCAGGCCACTTGAGTGTCACTTTCTGCACTGCACACCCCACCTTGCTATGGGGGTGACCAGATGTCTTGATTCCACAGGACAGTCCCGCTATTCAGGGTTGTCGTATACAAAGTGCCTATTACCCCTCCTCATCACAATTTTTCACACTTGCTGTCTAGACATCCATGTTGCCCTCTTGGGAAGGCTGGATGGGTGTTAGTGATATTGTGGGGTCTTCAGGGAGGGGCTATGCCCTACAGACAACCAGCCCAATGAATGTAGCTACTGTAGTGCAGCGGGAAGGTCAGATACGCTTGGACGTTGCTTTTGTCACATCCGAGGCAGGCACAGTGGAGAGAGAGCGGCAGCAGTTTGCTGCATGGAAAAGGCTCTCTGGCATTGACTGGTAAAGGCCAGGTCTACACTGGACCCAGCAGGTGGGCTTAAGGCAGGCAAGTCAAACTGGCGTTCGGAGGGCCACATGCGGCCTGCTCATGGCCGGCCAGGCTGCCTTACGCATGCGCTCACGGCTGGCTGGGTGCTCTGCGCTGGGCGCTCCAGCAGGCACTCACAGCTGGTCACTGTGCTGACACCACCCAGCGCATCAGGCGGCAACGTCGATTCTGGGACCCAGGTATTAGGTTGTGCAAGGGCTTCTTGCACAAGAAGCTTGAAATGTAGACCTAGCCCTAGTGATGTGCAGCTGCCCCTGCCCCCCCATTCTTTCCCCCTCTGCCCAGCAGGAGAATCCCCCTGCCTTCCAAGCTCCTGCCAGCTAGTGGATACACACATTATTATTATGCACTATTAAGTGCATATGAAAATATGGATGTGCAGAATGTGTCAGCTTGCCTTACTCCTCACAAAAGAGGAGCACTGGACACCAGCAGGGGCACCCTCTGAATTAAATTTAACGTGTCTTAACTAGACTTGCTAAATCAAACTCCAGAAGATCGATTGTGGCAGCGGCGATCTCTCCATGTAGTGAAGACAAGCCCAAAAAGTCTACTTAACCAAAGCACAAAAGCAGATGCAAACAGCAAATGGGCAAGAACAAAACATGAGGACAGGTCCTACCTGGTGGCCATGCTTCTCCAGAAACAAACCCATCTTTGGGATATGGTTCCAAAGCAATACACTGAGCAGGTAGGGAAATTTTAGCTCTTGCTGTCCCATGAAGTGCCCACTTTCCAAAATTCCTTCTGAGGCAAATCAAGACATTTCACATTTAATTAAACCATTGCACATAGGACAGAACCAGAAAGACTAAGGCACAAAATGAGAGACACCTAATATGGAACATAAAAAGCAATTAGAAGAGGTTTAAATACATTAGGAGCATGACAAAGACCTAGGAGAAGGTAGGTCCTCTTCTTTACAGGGAAGGAGAGCTAATCACTGATGACACCACTGAGATGCTTACTGTCTATTTTGCTTTGACCAGAGGGAGCCCACAGGGTCTGAGTCTGGAACTATTCAATTGTTTTTAAATGAGTTGGCTAATAAAGTGAAGTGCATGTTTATAAAACTTGCAGATGACACCAAGCTGGGAGGAGTTGCAAGCATTTTGAAGGACAGAATAGGAATTCAAAATGATCTTGACAAACTGCAGAAATGATCTGAAATCAACAAGATGAAATTTAATGAAGGCAAGTGCAAAGAAGGAAAAAATCAGTCGCACAACTACAAACTAGGGAATATTCGGGTGGGTGGGTGTTCTGCTGAAGAGAGCCTGAAGGAGATACTGGTTTGCAAATGGAATTGTAACGTGATGCAGCGGTGGAACAGGCAGATGTCATTCTGAGGTGCATGGACAGGAATGCTGTATGTTAGACATGTAACTATTCCATTCTTCTTGGCTCTGGTGGGTTGGCAGTACCACACCTAATTCTAAGCCCCAGACTTCAGGAAAAACATGGACAAACTGGAGAGCACTCTCAGGAGAGCAACAAAAATGATGAAAGGTTTAGAAAGCCTGCCATGGGCTGGTTTAGTCTTGAAGAAAGTAGACGGAGGAGGGACCTGAGAACACTCTTCAATTATGTTAAAGGCTTTTAAAAGAGGATGGGGATCTACTGTGCTCGATGTCCTCTGAAGGTAGGATTTCACGTGAAATGAGAGATTTAGGTTAGATATTAGGAAAAAGGCTGCCATGGCATTTCAAAGTGGTAGCGCCTCATGGAGCCCTTAATGGGCTCGGTGTAGCGCTGCCGCTTTGAAGTACTCCTCCCCCCCCCCCCCCTTTGCTGCCTCTATCTGATAGATGCAGAAAAGGAGGCGGGGGGGGGGGGAACAACTAGTCGACTTGACTATCCGATAAGCTTCTGCTTATCGGATAGTCAACTAGGCCTTAACATCCTTAGTCTACACTAGACCTGGAAGGCTGGTGTAAGGTACGCAATTCCTGCTATGTAAAATACATAGCTGTAGTAGTTGGCTTACCTTAAGCTGAGCTTGGGACTGTTTTCACAGAGGGAGGCTTCCCTTACTCCTCGTTACTGTCAAGTCAGGCTGCCCTCAGCCTTCGATTTATGGGTCTATGCTAGACCCACTAAATCGAACACCAGAACATCAATCTCCACCGCAGCAAATGAAGATGTGCTCTGAGACTAGCTAGCTAAATTCTGGACCATGCTTCCAGGAGAGGTTGTGGAGTTGCTGTCAATGGAAGTGTTTAAGAACAGACTGAACAAGCTCGTCAGGACCGGTCTAGATTTCTGTGATCTTGCCGAGGGACTGGATGTGACTTCAAGGTCATTTCCAGCCCTACATGCCTATGAATTTAGTTCTTCCTGAGTGGCCTCTCCACATGCCAATTTTCTTACAATAACTCTGCCTTTCTACCACCTCTCCCCCTTGTCTAGCTCAACACCCTCTGCCGGCATTCTCAGAGCTTCCATGCCGGAGACTTCGCCTACATCTTTCACGTGGATATTAAGTGCCCCATGTGACACAGTCTGTGTCACAGTCTGAAATGGAACCCAGGAGTCTGGACGCTTAGCTCCCTATTTTAAACCAGCAAACCAAAACAGCAGGATGCAGCCTGCTCTGGCACTTAGCCGGGAACAGATTTCCCGTTGGTTTCTAAATTCCTTACATCCACCCAGAATGTGCTTAGTGTGAAACTTGAGACTGCCAGATATGGCACAGCTGTGCAGAGGCCAAGCTCCTGGGGAACAGCTGCCCCCATGAAAGAGGGCACGCATCTGCTTTAGAGTATTTGGGATTCTGCACAGAGGAGGAGCAAGTCTCCAGGTTAACAAAGCGCCATATGTCTCTGGTGCTTTGTTCTCTGACCCAGAAGGGACACCAGCCTTTAGGAGCCAGCAGCAACACAAGGCTAACTCAGGGTATCAGAATGCAGGAAGTGCTCGAAGACACAGTTGTGAAATGCATTGCTGAAACTTACTGTAAATTCCACAGCCCTCAGAGAACAAAGCCAGCAGTGAGGGCCAGTGTGCTTGCTAAATGGCAGCTGCATCGTGAAAATACACAATCGGCTCCCAGTTGTAGGCTTTTCCTTTCAGCCTAGCTTTTCATAGCTGACAAGGGGACTCAGCCTCACCACTTCCAAACCCAGCCTTGAACTTTCATATTGCCTGGTTTCTCTTCTTCCTGTGATAAACTTCAACACAGATTTAAATTGGGAAATGGGTAGTTGACAGCACAGCACATCCTGGCGCTATGTAACAAAAAAACAGCGTAGGCTGATTCTGTTCTGCTTTCTCCTCACACACATTAACCTTCCTTCCGCCTTTGGAAGACCTCACCAATCCACCTCAGCCAGCAGTAAGTATTACGGTGGGACTGTGTACATGGAACACTCCATGCTGCTTACTCCAGTGAAGGGGTCGTCACATCCAAAGTGAACTCTGCTTTCCCTCCCAGCCTCTTCCCCTCCTGCACACAAAGAGGAGGAAAAGGGGGGAAATCACAGTGGGCTGGCTACTCCCACTCTCATTCCTGGCACATTCGGTATTTATAACCGTCTGTTCAGAGGAGTCATACTGATCATATAATTTAACCGTTCAAGTCACACCTGTGATAGGCAAAGTCCATCTGCCCATCATGGCAGTTGTACTATCCCTATCACCACCGAATTTGAGCAGCTTCACTGTAAGCACTTCACTGTAATATGCAACCCACACCTGAAACATACCAGATCCACAGGAGTGCTCCTGGGACCCATGGAGAGTTAGGAATGTTCAAATGGGTTAAAGTAATTGTGTGACCACTGAAAATTTCAGTTTTTCCATACATGGAGCAGGTAGCTGCCCAGGAGCCAGTGCACGTGGGGAGATGGCTTTTAAGCTGTCTCTCCATGCTCACTGGGAACCTGAATGTAATGGTGAACATTAACCAGTGTGCCCAGGCTCCAGGGTTAACCGAGTACACGGTTACACTCCCTAGAAAGTTTCCTAAAGACCCATGCTTCCAAAATAGGTTTTGCTACAAGTGAACTTTGCTCAGTGGCGATGAATAGTCAGAAGAGAACGGAGGCACTGCACTTCAGCAGGGCCCAGGGACAGGAGAGCTAAGCCCATCGGCATAGATTCTGTTCCTGTTAAAGGAGAGCCGTTTCTTCCATCTCTCGGCACAGTAAGTCTTATAAATCGTTCCAAGGCATCAGTGGAGCTCTGCAGAGTGACACGGGGAAAGACACAACTGTAGCATGCAACGAATGGTCCTGCAGCACCTTAGAGACTAACACATGGCGTCATGAGCTTCCATGGGCACAGCACACTTCTTCAGATGAATGGAGAAGTAGTAGCATTCAGGTTTCAATGGATCCCACCCTCTCATGCAACCCGGTTTCCCCTTTCAGTAGGGAACTGCCACATGGAAAAACTGAAATTTGCAGCTGAACCTTGAGGAAGATGACAGCTGAGCTAAGTGAAATTGCCTGGTTGGGTGTGTGTGTGAGGGGGATGGGGGAATGCCAGGCCCACTGGCACAAATGGAGAAACTTTGCCAACTTTGACTGGATACTAAAATCTCAGCTGGAGCAGGGAGACTGACAGAGCTTTCCCCAGCACAGCTGGCAGAATGCTGAGGAGCAGCATAGGGGTACCTCCCCAAGAGTGGGAAGGAAGGAGCTGAGTGTCACTTGACCACATAGGACTCTGACATGTGGCTGTATAACTTAAATCCACCTATTTGTAAAGCCTGTAAAACAGTATTCACTAGTGAAATTACAGAATCAATCACCTTTGATTTGTCTCCAGCCAGTTTTGAGGCATGAAAGGGACTGGTAAGAAGTTAGAAGAGTTTAGAACAAACAGCCTCTTGCCCCAAGTCCTCCAAGCTGGGCAGCTTCTCAATAGCTGCAGATGGTAAGATGCCCCCTGCAGGAAATCACACAGCAGAGTGGCCAGGCTCTGCAGATTCTCTGCCTGGCCATCACACTGCAAATGGAGGCACTGAGCCAAGTCAGGCACAAAGAAATTGAAGGAAGACCGACTCCATGAGGGAAGAATTTTACATGTCGTCTTATTCCCAGAGTAACTGCTAGCAAGGAGCAGCACAATTGTTTTAATTTTCCTTTGATAAAGTATCGAAAGGCGCTGGGGTAGTGGCAGCCTAGAAAGCACGACACTGCTGACAAAATGTGCACAGTGTAAGAACGCCAATGTGTCTCTACTGTAGTGTCTTCTCTGGAAAGCCAGGGGAGTGTGCCTGGGCTGTACGCTGTCAGGGGGTGCACTTGCAGACTGTGTGGTACACACATTAGTTTTCTACTAGGAACTGGATTGGGAAACAAGCCATTTCACAAAAGCCTCTAAGCAGCTGTGGGACGGGTACAGTTTTCCGTCTCTGCTGCTCTGGTTTGGATTCAAGCTGGAGGGGCACAACTCCAAGCTCCATTATCTGCTCTTCAGCCACCTCCATACAGAAGATACAGGAAAGCAAGGCACCTTGAGCAGTTTCCATTCGGCAAAGCTGGAAGTTGGTGAGAAACGAAAGGCCTTTGCAGCCTGCTCAGAAAAAAGGAAAGTTTGAAGTGACTGAAAAGTCAGCAAAAAGTCCATGAGTTCTGAGCTGGTTTCCATGCATGTCAAACTAAGGAAAGGGAATGATTCTCTGATAAATGGCAGCAAAGAAAATTTCCAAATATGGCTAAGTCCCATTGCAGGTCAACAGAACTTAAGTGCCTGTGTCACTTTGAAAGATGGAACTCAGACATTTTTGAAAGATTCACCCTATTTTGTGTGGCTAGATCACAGGCGTGGAACCTTTTTCCTATAAGGGGCTACTGACCCACATTAAAACAGTCATAAGCCCCACACAACCCTGGGGGGAGCACTGAGAGAGCAGAAATGAGGGTTTCAAAGTGTGGAAAGGGGCTAGGGAAGCGGTTGGAATATGGGGTCGGGGAGAAAGTTAGGGTGCAGGAGAGGATTTCAACATTGGGGCAAGGGATTCAAGATGCGGGCTCTGGGCAGGCAGCACTTATCGGAAATGGCTCCTGGGCAGTGGTGCAAAGGCAGCTGGCCTGCCAGCCCTGGCCCAGCACTGCTCCCAGAAGTGGCTGCTAGCTATGTCCAGTGCCTAGGCAGAGGGGCCAGGTGGCTGGATGGGGCCAGGTTCCTGGCCAATGGATGCTGCTGACCCATGCTGGGGGCAGGGGCTGCACACAGAGCTTCCCGGATCTCACTTGCACCTAGGGCTCACAGAGACATAATGGGGCTTCCAGCCTACAGCGTGTAGATTTGCCATGAGCCAGATGGAAATGTGGTAAGCTGGATACAGCCCATGGGCTGGAGGCTCCCCACTGCAGGTCTAGACTGCGTATGTTGTGCTAATATAGGAAAATCTTAACCCTTGGTCAGAAATTAAACAGTGGCTGCTACCTACCTGCTCAGGTTGCTGACCCTGGTTCTAACTGAATTGAGCAGCGCAGATCACAACAGCAACAAGGTATCCAAGAAAAACAACAGACAATGGAACTTTGTAATCAATGATTTTATCTTTGAAAATGGAAGCAAATATATGCACAGAATACTATGGCCGCTCTATAAGAGCGCATTTCTCAAATACTTCGCTGGTTCTCTTCTGGGATACCACGGCTAAAAAAGCTTCAGGCACTGACTCCGTTTGAGCCTGGCTAGGCATCATCAGTTCATTTAAATAAAATACAGGCTATAAACTAAGAAACCAAGGAGGGCTTTTTTTCCCCACTCCCATCCCCTTAAACCAGCACTCTTCCTTATACCAGTGTTGGTTGGGCAGTTAAATCTCAAACTTCATTCCCTCAGATTAGAACAAAGACCCCCAGCATACAAACGAAGCCACGCATACAGACTAGCAAGGAGATCACTACAACGGAGAGAATTGGGTTTTGGTTTTCTAAAATCCACATCACCTCATTGGCCATAGACCGCAGTACAAAAAACACCAAACATTCAAATAACCCAGAACTGTCCAGGGTGTAAATTCAATTTTCAACACACAAGCCAGGAACATTTGTTCATCACCTTAAATATTCCAGAGCTTGTTTTAGGACACTTTTATCCTGTGACACTGTACGCATTTTCTGTCCTCTCTCATCAAACTGTTGTCCAACACCTGCTAAAAGTTTCCTTAACTGTCCCAATGGTACAACTTCACATTACGTCACAAACACTTACACCTTCCAGAACAAGAGACTCCTTTATCATAAGTCTGGAACATGCAAATACAAGAAAATGGAAAACTTGAGAAATTCGAACTAAACTACTGGCAGAGAAGCTCAGCACTCACTCCTTATCCCCAATGGAGGAATGCAAACTTAGGGTTCAAAGGCAGCCTCTTGCCTGGCACTTCCCCAGTTAATTGGGGAGCAGGCCTCGTGTGTGTGTATGTCTGACAAATGTATGCACATGCACATATATATTAAAGCTGCAGCAAGGTGATTCAAGGATCAAACCTTTGGTGGAAAAGAATATTTCAGGCATATCAGCTGGTTCACTGCTCTGGCCCACAGACAGGGTTTTATCTACACTTGTGTTTACTCAGACCCTTCCTGGTGCCAAGACAAGTTGTCCAGGCCTGGGTAGGGCTCAACCCAAGTTCAAAGCTGTCTAGCACCCTTTGCCTCTGCAGGTGCTGAATCTGCTCATGACTGCAGGTAAACCCTTTTCAAGCCTGATCTGGAGCCCATCTGGGAAGCTGCCTTCATCACGAAACTCCTTTCCCTTTCATAATACAGACCTCCAGAATAAACAGACATGAATTTTGCTGAGGCAGTCACTGGACACTCAGAACTCCACTCCCGAAGCAGGAGGGTGGCTTTGGATTAACATGCACTTGCAGAGTCTTTCATCTGAGGATCTCAAAGGCTTTGGACAGAGGGAGACTGAGGGGTACTGGAAGGGTTTTATTTTTGGAGACCCGCCACTGTAAAGTTTATTTAACTGCATTTAATGCTGCTCTGAAAGCTATATTGGAGTTAGAACATCTCCACTTCAAAAATGGGGGCAGAAATAGTTTAAGTTCACAAATTTAAGAGCAAAGGAGCCTTCTCTCGCAGCATTTAATGCTGACACAAATTTATAGTATGCAAATAATTGGAATGGACACAATGAAAAACTTGGCTACATGCTCATGTCCCACTGGCTTGCAAATCAGAATTCTGGGCATTCATCTTAGTTATTTCACTGTACACTCTTATACCTTCTGTTAGCTGATAAGCAAAATGAACATCTGTTGTGTAAAAAATATATTTAAAACAAAATGCCTATTCTGACAAGACTAGAACAATCCAAAGCACAAGATGACTGAATGAGGGAAGCATGACACTGGTGAAAGAGCTCAGTTTTTAGAATGTAGAAGGGGAGAATAGTTATGTGGTGTCATCAATCACTTCACTCACAACCATGTTTGTAGGTAGGTGCAGAAGGTGACTGAGAAACTGTTAAAAAGGCAGTAAACTCACATGGGTTTATGGGAGGGTCTCTACAACAGCCTTGTCCGCACTGCAAATGGAACTGATTGGATTGCTCAAAGATGGAGATTTATACAAAACAGTTTCATTTTGTTCTCTACACAGTATAAACCCCCCCCCCCACACACACACCCAATCTCCACACACACACACACACACACACACACACACACACACCCCTTTAGATTTAAAAAGCAAATACTGCAAAGTGCCAAATAAGAAAAATAGGCAACTTTTTTTTGGAAACTTTAAAAAAAAAAAAAGGCTAAGAACAATGTGGTGTTGGCCCCTAATTCTACAAAAGGATATTTGGACACAACACTGAAAGTCAGAAGAGTTTTTTTTCAAAAACTCATAACATCTGGAAACAAATGGTAAAAGTAGCACTTATTCTTTTGACTGAATTTTGATTAAGTCATGTAACACATTAAAACATCAGAAAAATCTTTCTCTAAAAAGCTTGGCTTTTAATCATTGGCTTTCACTGAAGTTAATTTAGGAGAATAATAAAGGTCTTATTGGAATGCTGCACTCTGTTGCTTGACAAACTTCTGAAATGGAATGTCTTCTTGAATGGCAGTGCCTCCCCCAGCCCTCCCGCAGCCCCGCTCCCGCTTAACAGCTTAAGTTCTGCTCCCTTGGTTCTCAAACAGCAATCTTTGCCATCTGCTGTTCTAACTTGGAAATGCGCTCATCTTGATTGGAGATGGTGTCTTTTATAGATTTAAGCTCTTTCAAGATCTCATCCAATTTGGCTTCGTTTTGCTGGAACCAAATAAAAAACAAAATCAGAATTCATTAAGAACTGGCCAGAAGGAAAAACTCTGCATACTGAAGTTGGAGGTGTCCAAAGCAAATGCGTTCCAGGACACAAGGGATTTTTACAGATAAGCCACCTGGGATGGCTGGGAATCATGTGCCTGAGTGCTAAAATTAAGATTTTGACACGGGGCAACATACTAACGGTAAAGCTCTTTACACAGTTACCAGCAGTATTTCTAATGGGGTTAGTGTAAATGTAAAGGGTACACTGGGCCAGAGTTTGCTTTTTAGTGGTGTTTATATTCCCCTTTATTAACTGCCCATCAGTTCAGTCTGAATCTGCTCTTATAACAAACAATGTCAGAGCATCTGTCTGCCAGTAAAGCCAGACCACACGGTATTTCACACTAGGTACGTTTGTGGCTAGTCAGCTAACCATTTAACCGAAAAGAGACTGCTTATTGGTGAATGGTCCCAGTTAACTGCAACGCCTCCCAATCTACCAGTCCAAGTTTTAAACGAAGAGCACGCAAGGGAGCTGCATTCCACCCCGTGCTGCTGCTTCTGTATCCTGCTGCTCCTGGGGGGAGTATTTTGGTAACGGTGTAACTGCGAAGAATTGTTGCAGCTACATGATTACTAAAATAAACTATTCCCAACATCCCTATTTCACACGTGCCTTCTCAGCAGCCCACTCTGCCTGGGGTTATTCTATCTGAATTTCTGTGTTTGGTTTTAGACAAAATGATGGCTCGTGAACTAGGATCCAAATTTCTTCTGTTAACTGGCTGCTTTCTTTGAATTACACAGGAAAGTTAAATTCATGTGGGAACAAGCCCCCAGTGTGGAAACAGGATGTTTGGGTTACAGCTACACTGTAGCCTTTTTCCAAAAAAGCTTATGCAAATTAAGTGCGGAGCAGAATATCGCCTCGCTTCATTTGCATAATGAATTAGCCGCTGCTTTTGCACAAGAGGCTTTTGCGCAAAAAGGAGCTGTGTAGATGGGTCCTTTTTATGCAAAATCCCCCTCTTGCACAAGAGCCATTCTTCCTGAAAAAAGGAGGAAGAATGGCTCTTATGCAAAAACGACCCTTAATTAATTATGCAAATGAAGCACAGTGATAGTCTATTTCGCACTTCATTTGCATAAGCTTTTCTGGAAGAAGGCTACAGTTTAGCTGTAGTTTTAGTGACACCAGTTAGTGTGATTCCAAACAGTGTCACCACCAAACAGCACAAAATCATACCTCCCAATGCAGCTCTTGGAGCAGGGGGGAACTGGGCTGAGGGGAATGTAAACCACCCCACATCTATGTGGGGCCAGATCACCAGGTCTAACACACACTTCTGCAAAAGTAAATGGTACTTCAATAACTACAAGTGATCTCAGATTTACCTCTTGTCTGGAAAACCACTTATCTTAGTAGCACCCAGATCCTAACTCCATGCTAGTTAGGTAGGCTGTTACTATAAGGATGGACCTAGTGTAACTAGGGCATTTGTGTTTTTATTGATTCAGAGGGTAAAGCACCCCTGCCTGAGAATCCAGTGCCCCTTTTTGACAGTTTGAGACATTACTCACAATAATTGAGGTGTCTGCTGCTTTCTTTGGGATGTTAATGAGATCGCTTTTCTTGTTTGCTGCAAGCTTGTTGTCCAATATGTTCTTCTTGACAACCTTGAGATCCCTGTTTTTGCCTGGAATGTACCCATGTTTCAAAGAAATGAGAAGAGGATCCGCATTCTTCCCCTCAAACCATTCTTCAGCTTCCAGAGCTGCTTCAGGGCCAGCCGTATCAGGATATAGGTCATCTTGGAAAAGGTCAGACTAGAAGTCAGAAGGAATGAATCGATAACATGCTTTGGACTGGAAAATGCTACCTAGCTTCCAACATGTAACTGAAGGCAGCACTCACCTTTCGTGGGACAGTCATGATAATGGGCTCGCACTTCCGCTCATGAAGTTTGAAGAACCTTTCAAAAAGAAAAAGCACAACTTAGTGGGAGCAAATGCAAGTTGGCACATGAAAGCTGGTCTGGAATCCTCTGCTCACCAAAATGGACACAAGTGGTCAAATGGTGGGGGAAGAGGCTATAGAGGGAGAATGATGAAAAGGTTTCAGCTGGGTAATTTTTTCCCCCCACCACATCCAGCACTTGAAGTTTTTGTAAGGGCTGGTAAAAAATACCCAGTTTCATGCTCTAATGGCTTTTACACCTTTAATTACTAGGTGAACTGAAGTGCACCCTGTGTGAGGAGAACAGCATATGGAAACAAGATTGTTAGGCGGAGTCTTCAGTTTGGCCCAACGATGCTCTCAGCATTCACAGATTGCTGGCAAGACTATAGTGATGAGCACAGTACAAATACAGGCTGCATGACAGTATCCATGGTCACCATGCTACTGCATTTCACACGGCCTTTTCTCCTTGTAGTTTGAGCTAGAAGTCAATCACCAATAAAAACATTATGGTAGGTAGCACTTGGATGCTGTGGGATGTTTCCCTGACATAGCTTTCACTCTCAGTTCTAAGCCATGTCAGCAATTCTTGGTTAAGCCAAGGGATTGTTGTACTGTTCTCCCAGAGTCCAAAATTGTTTGTAATCTAAATCTATAAAGCAGCATTGTATAGACTGGAAGGAGATTAAAGCCAGACCCACAGAGAGATCTCTCTCTAATATTATTAAGCCTTGTAGTAAAGGAAGCCTATGTCTGACCCAAGCTAGAGCAGAATTGCTTAGCTGGAACACACTTGTTGATTCCAGCAGCTTGCTGGGTCAGATATTGCTCATCAGTCTGTTACAGTCTCAGTCCAAACATTGGTCCACTGGCAGGTCACATCATATTATCGCTAACAGAAGTTTTACCAGTTGAAACAATGAGCGAACGGTACTTACAGAACATCAAACTCCTCTCTCTCTCTCTCTCTCTCTCTCTCTCAAATGAGATGCCTCAAAATCCGTCATTATTTGCATCACTGTCTCAGACCACATGGAACTTTCAAGCCCTGCCAATTCCTTCAGCTCGTACCAAGTATATCTAACTTCTGTGAGGTTGTTTTGCTTTGCACTGTATGCTCCTGGCCACTCTGCCCCAGGATGTGCACGCAAAGCAGAAATTGAAAAGGGCTAAACCCAATCAGCAGCGACACTAGTGAATCCTGCCAACCCCATGAGCTGTTGGGCACCTACCGTCAACTTACCAGGGCTGGAGCCAGTGCCAGGCATCTGGGGAAGGTGGGGTGGTGGGCGTGGTCTCCGGTGGCCTGATGGTTAAGATGCTGGCCTCCGGAGCCAGTGGGGGGGAGTTTGAGTTCCGGCAGCTGCTGGGCACCCACCACCAGCTTGCAGGGTTAGAACAAGTGCCAGGATGAAGATGGGCAAGATAAAGCATCCAGGGAAGGTGTGGTGGTGGGCTGAGTCCTGTAGGGGCCTGATGGATAAGGCGCTGTGTTCCAGCTGCTCAGCAGTTCTAGTTACCTGGCTATTTCACACTTGTTCACATCCAGGCCCCTCTTTGGCATGAATCCCATCCCTCTCTGTGGTTCTTTGCTGCTGAAGGTGTTGAGGTAGTGAACATATGGGGATTCATCTGTGATCTCAAAGTAGCGAATACTGCTGTCACCCTGCAGGGAACAACAAAGGATAATAAAAGGGACAATGACTATTCCATGACCCAGGGTTCCCCTCTTTGCTACAGCATTCTGTACTTAGAATGTGTGGCAGCAACCTTCCCAGCAAGGCACTGTGTCCTTCACACAAAAAGCAGGATGAAGTTTTCTGCTGTCCACCCTTCTCCCTGAAGTGAGAAGGAATGCATCATGCCAGCATACAAGCAGTCTCTAGCCTCATTGCAGCAATCAGACCCAATAGCAATATTGAACATTGTGCTGCACTGGAACATCTGGCCAGACTGAGGCAGGACTAGAGATGCAAGGAGCAGTGGTGTACCAGGTACGCACAGCAATAAGGGAAGTTAAATGCACAGAGCATGGCTTTTCCATTACATGGGAAGCAAAGGGAATAGCTATATCTAACAATCTGACCTTCAGAAAATGTCACACAAAAACAGAAGCATCAGAAACAACTGCCCCATGAGAAATGCACATTTTATAGTTAATTTCCTCCAGCTGAAACTGCCACTGATCATCAAGCCAATGGCCTGATCTCAGCCTGCTCAGTTACTATCAAACTGTCTATTGCTGCATTCAGATGTGTCCATTAGCACAGCTATCAGAAAACAGATGTCCAGTGTAATCAAGGTTCATTATCTCAACAGGCTCTCACAAGTAAGGGATACAGTCTGGATTTAGTAACCTAAGTGCTGTAGTAATCTCAGCATAGGACTGGAAAGCAAGAACTTCCATGTCCTAGTTCCATCTCCAACACCCGCTGTAAAAATTAACCTTCTGCCTCAATTTACTCCTCAGCTGAATAAGGAGAACCCATGCCTTCTCTGCAAGCAAGAGTAAGTGATTGCTCATTTGCACAGCACTTTGACAAGTGCCATGTATTTAACTATAATATATGGAACATAAAATCTTCTTGCTGAAACAAGATTTCATTTAAAGGAACTCTGCATTATAGGCCACTGACAGCATGTAGCATTGACAAGGAAGCATTTGCACCTGTGTGTGTCTGCCTGGACTAACAACAATGAGATTTAGAGATATCAGAGAGGAGAGCTAGAAATAAATTACTCCTCATGAGGTCCAGGGATTCTAGTTGGGTCTCTAAAGCAGCAAGAGGAATAGCAAGAATGGAAAACGAGACTGTCTTGTTAGCAACTTACTATGAAAACATTCTTCCATTTGATTGTATGGACCCTTCTCTGTAATTGCTCATCTATCTTCCTCATCTTTAGCTGCTTGTTTGCAGACAATCTGGAGCAGCAGTGCTCAGAATTGGGCTCTTTAGAGCACATAACACCAATAGCAAATCACTTTCAGAAGCAACACAGACAATTTCAGTAACTGACCCATAAACAAAGCTGGCTCTACTGCACACTTAGCTGTCTAGAAGGGGCAGAAAGA
Source organism: Pelodiscus sinensis (assembly GCF_049634645.1). Lineage (NCBI taxonomy): Eukaryota > Metazoa > Chordata > Testudines > Trionychidae > Pelodiscus > Pelodiscus sinensis. The sequence goes on from NC_134725.1 coordinate 36,681,624, forward strand.
GGTGCCATCGTGGGTGCATTTATCTAGCATTAATGGAGGGGTCACCTGGTTCAACATGCACCAGGGGCGAGTCTGGCTGTAAGGCAAGTAATTCGTATTCTGTATATACAGCTTTGCGTGGTCTATGCAAACTCTCCCAAAATAAAAACAATGTTTGGACAGCATCCTTATATTTTAGGCTCCAGGAGACCCTTGACAAAATTTATGGAGTTGGAATAATCGCTCTGAAAGCCACAAATCCTTGCAGATTCATCTGCAACCTTGACAACTGGTGTGGTGCAACATTTTGTTGAAATGTCCAACCTCCGGTTTTTAAGAAATGCGTTTGCACGCTATGACTGGCATTGCATGAACCAGCTGAACAGACACCCTTCAACCACCAGCAAATTGTTGCACAACCTCTTCACTCTTTTTGGGTGTTGGGCTTTACCTTGCCACACAAGTAAATGATATTGGTGTCCGGGTCATAGAATGGCAGCAGAATCCCGTTGCTGGTGTCCATTTCATGCAGGGCTATCGGCTCTTCCATATTTTTCTGCAAATGAGATTTGTATCATATCACTGGAGAACAGAAATGCAACAGTAAAGCTATTAGCTAAATCCTCTGTAATGCCTACTGTTTAGTGGTATGACTAACAGTAATATCACTTCTCTGATGCACAGTCACTATTTGTGACTACACTGGTTTTCTAAGGGCTTGCTATTAAAAACTATTTTTAACAGTTCCTCCCATGTACTTGCAAAACTAAGGAAGAGATTAGACACACAATCATGGCACTATCACACAGTCTAAGGCAGTGTTTCCCAACTAGGATTCCGCAAAGCGAAAGTAAGGGTTCTGTGAGAACTTGGCACTCCCCCCCTGGCGACTCTTAAAGAGACAAGAGCCTTTTTGCAGTGGGACTCGGCGTGGTTTTCCCCTCCTCCCCCCGAAACAGGATCTGCTCTTTATTGAGGTCACATTTACATTTGGTTTGGCTAGCTTGTTTTAGGATATCACTCCTTTGCATACATTCTGATCTGTTCCAAAATAAATGCAGCTTTGAGTAGTTAGCTACCACTCCATTTCCACTGTTCTTGGAAAGACACAGAAGATCTCCTTCCAGGATGTAATACAAAAGCCAGTTTCTTTTACAGATACAATTTGGGCCTATACAGGTTGGTACTGTCCTCTGCTGTGACACATACAGGCAGGATTAGAGTGCTGAGGAGAAGGGGAATATAAGTGCAAGTTGTCTCAACCTCTAATTGATGACAGTGTTATAACATAGGTACAGCAGCTAGATGGGCACATACAGGATTCCACAGGGCGAGCTGCCGTTCGCTCATGCGGCTGAAGCCAGTGGTGAAGACGTTGCCATCGGAGAGGAAGATGGCTCTCATAGGCCGTGCTCCCTCATGGGCCTTCTCCTTCTCCTGAAATAGATTTGTAGAGAAAAGCATTCAGCATTAGACGGAAATCCTGACTCATGGTGAATTAACCTAAATTCCATAGGAGTTGCATGGACTCACTGCCCCAGCAAGCTGAACATGTGGGAAACAGCCTCCAGATCTTTTCCCAATGCTTTAGGTGAGAAAATAATGACTAGAGTACAAGAGAAGCAGCATCCATACTGCTGGTTTCTTTCAGCTCTACCTATCAAGCAGATTCACACATTGCAATAGCAAGATTAAACAAAACTGCTGATTCAGTAAGCTACAGCACATGCGAATAGACAGCTATGCTACTAGCTCTACCTCTGCATCTCCAGGTACCCAATTCTGCAAGCACTATTGTACTACTGTAATTGTGCATGAAAATTAGGTGTGAATCACAGGTGTGCAGTTTTAAAAATTGAGCCCAACATGCTGATAATTCAAGCATCAATTCCAATAAAGTTTAGCAGAGCACTTTAGCATAGTTACCTTTTCTCTAACATTTTCCCTGCTTTGCAAATGTCTCACCACAAATTTTGAGTTCTTGGACATGCTTTTGCTAAGCATCTGCTGCACTGATATGCCACTAATTTTAGCATACTCACAGCAATGATTTCTTGTTTCCTAGGGTCAATCACGCGGATTTTTTTGTCTTTAGATGCTGTACAGATCAGACTGCCATTGTGATTCCAGCTCACATTGTAAATCATATCCAGATGCATGTCATCCAGATTTATAATGGCTTCACCTGTTCCCACATTCCAGATGATGACTGCATTATCACAACCTAAAGGAGAACAGTAACCAAAACTTAGAGTCAACCCACATTCAGAGCACCCAGGACGATGTTCAGAGTGGTTTAAAACCAAGGATAGTTTGAAGGTCAGTCAATTCTAGTCTCAGCAAGCTTTTCTTCTTCACCTATATTTGGCCTGCAGTAACAGAACTAATGGTGGAAGCAGAAGAACCATAATAACAGACTAAGACGCAAATATCTTAGCATCAAAAACAGATTCTCTAGAACAAAGAGCCCTCTCCCCATCTCATGGTTTGCACGGTCAGTATCAATCTGTGTAGCCACATCATGAGCAGAACACACGGAAGGTCTGCTCCCATTTAAGGGGGTGTCCAAGTCAGAAATCAGTAAAGCAAGACTGAGCCAACTGGCCCCATCAGGATTCACCACCTGGGCATGATTCAAGATGCCTGTAAGCTGTGTTTGGGAAGAAGAACATTTCTCAAGGTCAGTGGCATTCAGGATGTCCTGCAGAGACCAGGAACAGAAGTTACAAGGTCTTACTGCTTCCAGGCAAGCGTTTGCTGAGGAGTACAACACAATCTGTTCCTAGCACTTGCAATGCAAGAGGCATAGGAAGGACTCACAGGTGAAAGCAATTTTAGAAAAATTCGCACAGAACCTCTGCTGGGGATGAACATTTGATACAAATTAATGAGCAGAATTAGAAGACCATCAGGTGGATGTGAAAAGAAAGTGGCTGCTGAGTTGGTGTCGGGCTGGAGGACACTTCTGTTTGCTGCAGCGGTAACTATACAGGTCAACTGGGCAAAAGGTCAGCAAGGTTTGCTTTTTGCTGTGGTTAGATTTATGCTTAGCTTAGCTGACCGGTTCCAGCAGGGCCAAGACTGCCTCTAACAAACTTTCCCTTTCTTAGACACAGACACAGGAAGCAAAAAGCCACTTCTTAGTATTTCAGCTGCCTCTTAGGTTACCATGCACTGCTCTTCCTCCCTTGTGCCAGACATTTGGCCAGGACACTTCCAATAAAGAGCTGCCTCAACACTCTTCAAGATCCCTTTCTGTCTCTGCTGGATGCTCATCCATCTGATAGCTCTTTATTTTGACCTCATTTCATACCCAAATGGTCTAGGCTAGCAGTAAGAGGCTTGCAGGAATGAAGATGTTCACACAGCACAATCGTTCTAAACAAGCAATTATACTCAGCACAAATATTGTGCCTGTCATCTACAAAGCATTTCATAAGTCTCACCACACATGGGTACAGATCTTTCTGCCATCCAGTGGCCAGATCCCAGCTTTGGTGGGGTGGAAGTGTTCTGAATCCTAGATTCTCCTCAGGTGCTAATTAAACTGTGCCCTCTGACTCACTTCCATCTGCCCTGTGCTCATCTTGCTTTCCCCACCTCCTTCTAGCCAGGTGATCTGCCTCTTCCCCTAGTACCCCTCCTCTACCATAAACACTGCACTGATAGAACAGCTGAGCACTTTCCCAGCAAACCACCCACTTGCCAAGCACTACAGATTCCAGGATATCCCAAATGTGCCTGTCAAATAACAGCGTGATTGTGTCTTAAGAATCAGTACATGGGCAGCAAAGCAAGACCAGGGTGTCCTTAACACCTGACTTTGGGGAAAAGTAAAGGTGGGCACTTTCAAAAGCCATTTTCTTCCTCATTGATGCCCACTCTCAGTCTCTGAACCCAAGCAAGAACTCTGAACCAAACAGTCACACAGTCCCAGTTCCTGCCTTCAAGACATATAAGCCACCTGCTCACCTACCAAAATCTATCCAGTTCCCACCCTCATTCTAGGGCCACTCAAAACATGTCCCAGATTCGTTTCATTACCATATACATTGTCACACTATTATCCTCCCTGCTAGCTGGCCTCCAAGGCAGCTGCAACAGCTAGAAGTGCCAGATACACAGCTCTGAATGCAATACTGAAAGATACAGCACCAAGTCTAGAGCATCCATCAAGTGAATTAAGTTAGTGACTCTCAGCCTTTCCAGATGACTGTACCACTTTCAGCAGGCCAATTTGTTTGGGGGTACCCCCCATGTTTCACCTCACTTAAAAACAACTTGCTTACATAAGAATGGCCGTACTGGGTCAGACCAAAGGTCCATCTAGCCGAGTAGTCTGTCTGCTGACAGTGGCCAGTACCAGGTGCCCCAGAGGGGGTGGACCGAAGACAATGATCAAGTGATTTGTCTCCTGCCATCCTTCTCCAGCCTCTGACAAACAGAGGCCAGGGACACCATTTCTATCCCCTGGCTAATAGCCTTTTATGGACCTAACCTCCATGAAGTTATCTAGCTTCTCTTTAAACTCTGTTAAGTCCTAGCCTTCACAGCCTCCTCTGGCAAGGAGTTTCACAGGCTGACTATACGCTGTGTGAAGAAGAACTTTCGCTTATTAGTTTTAAACCTGCTACCCATTCACTTCATTTGGTGTCCTCTAGTTCTTCTATTATGGGAACTAATAAAGAACTTTTCTTTATTCACCCTCTCCACATCACTCCTGATTTTATATACCTCCATCATATTCCCCCTTAGTCTCCTCTTTTCTAAATTGAAAAGTCCCAGTCGCTTTAATCTCTCTTCATATGGGAACCATTCCAAACCCCTAATCATTTTAGTTGCCCTTTTCTGAAGCCTTACTAAGGCCAAAATATCCTTTTAGAGGTGAGGAGACCACATCTGTACACAGTATTCAAGTTGTGAGCATACCATAGTTTTATACAGGGGCAGTAAGATATTCTGTGTCTTATTTTCTATCCCTTTCTTAATAATTCCTAACATACTATTTGCCTTTTTGACTGCTGCTGCACACCGTGTGGAAGTTTTCAGAGAACTATCCACGATAACTCCAAGATCTCTTTCCTGATTTGTCGTAGCCAAATTAGCTCCCATCATACTGTATGTATAGTTGGGGTTATTTTTTCCAACGTGCATTACTTTACACTTATCCACATTACATTTCATTTGCCATTTTGTTGCCCAATCACTCAGTTTGGTGAGATCTTTTTGAAGTTCTTCACAGTCTGCTTCTGTCTTGACTATCTTAAACAGTTTAGTATCATCTGCAAACTTTACCACCTCACTGCTTACCCCTTTCTCCAGATCATTTATGAATAAGTTGAACAGGATTGGTCCCAGGACTGATCCTTGGGGGACACCACTAGTCACCCTTCTCCATTCTGAAAATGTACCATTTATTCCTACTCTTTATTTCCTGTCTTTTAACCAGTTCTCAGTCCATGAAAGGACCTTCCCTCTTATCCCATGACAATGTGATTTACACAAGAGCCTTTGGTGAGGGACCTTGTCAAAGGCTTTCTGAAAATCCAAGTACACTATATCTACTGGATCCCTCTTGTCCGCATGTTTGTTAACCTCTTCAAAGAGCTCTAATAGATTAGTAAGACATGATTTCCCTTTACAGAAACCATGTTGACTTTTGTCCAACAAAATTATGTTCTTTTACATGCCTGACAATTTTATTCTTTACTATTGTTTCAACTAATTTGCCCGGTACTGAAGGTAAACTTACCAGTCTGTAATTGCCAGGATCGCCTCTAGAGCCCTTTTTAAATATTACAAAATCAGATATAAAAATAAAGAAGTGGCACTGTACACCGACTGAAAAACTGCTTCCTTTCTCATTACTACCACAGACTTATGCAATAAATTAGGCTATAAAAACGGTACTTACAATACCTAGAGCAGTGTAAAAAAGTCACTGGGTGACATTTTAGTTCAGGCCAACGTCCAGATGAGGAGGTGTGTCCTCTCCTCTGGAAGACTCTGCATACCCTCAGGGGTACACATACCCCCTAGTTAAAAACGGAATTAAGAGTCCAATTCCTTGGACTTGCTGCTGCTTCTGGCAAAGCCCCAGACCTCCTGGGATCCTGTCTCTTTACAATGTCTCTAGTACAGCAAATGATTGACACAGGAGTTGGCTAGCACTTCCTGATCTGGTGATATACAGGAACTGGAAAGGAAGCTGCAGGGGAGAGAGTCAGTCCCTGGCCGAAGCCAGCCTGGGATCAGTGAATCCTCAGGGATCTGGGCACCCCGGTTCCCTACCGGCAGAAAGCAGAATTTTACCAAGACCAAGTGCATGCCAAGAGAGAACCCCCAGCTCCACCTTCTTTTCCTCCAGCCTGCAGAGAGGGCAGGTTCAGGAACCTGGGGGGAGGGGAGGTGTCCTCTGCGGTAAATTGTTGATAGCTGAACCTGAAATGGTTGTTGTATTTAAATTGACTTTCTTGATAAGCAAGTATAACTGTTTCCCACAGATCATTTCCTAGGTCCCATATCTACAAAGGGGAGATGGCAAGCACTCAGTACAGAATGAGATAAAAGGTCCATGACTGGACGCCTAGCACCATGGTAATTAATACAAGAGCAGTATTGTGACTGGCCCAGCCCACAGATTAAAAGGAACTTAAGTAAATGGTAACAGGGGAAGGGCCAACAATTCCCCTCCAAAATACCTATTGTACAAAAGGAAATGTAAGAAAGAGTCATTCATTCCCCGCGCAATGTTCAAACATCGTACCTGCACTGAGTAGCACATTGCGTGCTGTTGGATGCCAAGCAACGATGCCAACTCTTTTTGAATGGCCTTCTAAAACTACCACAGGCTCTGTCAAGGAAAGCGTGAGTCCGTTCTCTGGGATCTGCCACACCTGCAAAGGGGTATATAAAAATAATTACTGAAGGACAATAGACTTTAAACAACATGCCAATCATTCCATAGATGCTGGACCATTAACAGAAATCCAGATTCATCTGTCTTGATCTGGGCTGGAAGACAAAAAAGTGAGGGATGCATTCACGGTTCCAAATAAGTCCGTGCCATGACTGGGCTATTGGACTATTGATCAGTGTCTTGGGGGCTCACAATTTGCCCAGTGATACTTTGAATCCACATCTCCCTCATTACCATGTTCAAGGAGACACCTCATTTAAGACACACTCTTAAATCAGCAGATTCAAATAAATCCTCTTGTATCTCAAACTGCACCTGAATAAGTGATCCACTTTCTAACTGAACTTGTTCTTGTCGGGAAGAACAGGCCACCATCTCAGGGCTGTGGTTCCCTAGTTTCAATAGATACAGCTGTTACTTGGACTAAGAATGTTTATGGTGGCTTCTATATTAAATTCAAGATCTAATTTTCATAGGGGAATGCAGTTAGGTGCAGGTCAGTACCATGTAAGCTTCTACACAAAGAAATATCAATTCACTCCACTTGTACTCTGCAGCGCACATGTATGTGCTAGAGATACAGCAAGATGTCTCCAAGCAGTTTGAGAACTCAATATGAAAGAGGAAACACCAGAGATCACGAAACCCCAACAGTAAAGATCAGGTCTCTTTGGAATTTGGAGAGAGGATGTGGGATGGGACACCTAATAAAGGTGGTTTCTGTGATTCATTTGTGTTTTTCATTTCCCATTCAAATCTGACCTACATACAGGCAGTCCCCGAGTTACTTACGAACGGGGCTCTCTCGCCCCGGAGCTCGCAGGCAGCGGGACCGCCCAGAGTGCAGCGGTCCCGCCACCTCGACCTCCGGGGCGAGAAAAGCTGCTCCGGGTGCCCCTGGGGACCGTCTCCAGCAGACCAGGGACACGGGGAGCAAAGCCGGGGAGGCGGAGGGGTCCCACGCCTCTGAGGCTTTGCCAGAACAAAGCCTCAGAGGCGCGGCACCCCGCCGCCACTGCGGCTTTGCTCCCCGTGTCCCTGGTCTGCTGGGGGGGGGGGGGACGCAGCTAGTGCGCCCCCCCCCCCCCGCAGACCAGGCTTTTGTTGTGGACCTTGGGGTAGAGCAGCTGGGGTGCTGCCGGGTTGGTCCTGCAGGGACCTACCTGGCAGCCCAGCTGTTCTGTCCCAGGCTCGAGATTCAGCCGCTGTTGAAACTGATCAGTGGCTGATTCCAGGAAGCTGGGGGCAGAGCAATTCTGCCTCCAGCTTCCTGTAGTCAGCCCCTGGTCAGTTTCAGCAGCAGCGGCTGAATCTGGAGCCAGTTCCGACTTACATACAAATTCAACTTAAGAACAAACCTATAGTCCCTATCTTGTACGTAACCCGGGGACTGCCTGTATAACAAAACAAACTATACCTGCCCACCAATAGATGGCAGTATAATAGCAAATTGCTTCAACCTTTCTATTCTTTGCTTTTTGGAAGGATTGACCAAGGACTGTCAGCTTCTGCCTGCAATACTCAAGCAAGCTGTCAAAGTCAAGTTCACAGTCAGCAAGAAGATGATGGGATTCAAACGGATTTTAGAAATAAAATTAGGGTGGTAGATGAACATGGGAAGGTGAGATGGGCCGCATAGATTTTACCATTAACCCCAATTTCCCCTAACAGTGTGTGGTCACTGTAACAAAACACAAACCCCAAACATTCACAAGTTTAAGACATGTAGATGCTCAAAGCAAACCAGGTTACCTCAAAGTAACCCTCAACTGATTTTTACTGTTCTCTGATGTCTCTGCCCTATAAAGATCACACAACATCCTCACTTTGCCATCATGCACTACTAGCCAGATAAATATTCAAACCTTGATAGTAACTTGAATTAGACATGGAGTGTTCAAATCTTGTTCTCTCCTTTTTTTGGCTTCGTTCTACCACTGACACTGTGATAGCAGCTAAAAAACTGGCTTTTATTAGTAACCAGTGTTTAACCGGTTTATAAAATCCTGCATACATTTTAAAAAGACTGGCTCCCATCCTATTCGTTTTGAGCCAACAGGAGTTTTGCCACGGATGTCAGCAGCTAGATCACTGTGTTAGAGGATCATGCTATCTATATAATAGGATTCCTAGAACAACGCTGTGTGTTACTCCAAAACCTAAAATGTTTGTTGTGTTAGTGTGATGCAATGGAAACTGCGCCAAGCATGGTGGAAAGCTCTTTTGGTTCAGAATATCACCAAGTTCAATCATCACAGTCTGTAACATCCAATTTTAAAGTTCTCAGTAATTTTTACTTTACAAATTACACCCATGCACATACAGCTGCATTAAGGCATGTGTCTATGCCACTCCAAGAGTCCTAGACCACAGTAATAAAAGAATTAACTCACCCACTCACTAACCTTTCTCTGCAACTAATTTGCATGCAACAAACCCATTGATTGTATGGAGATTGCACAGATGGTGGATTATTTGGCCCAGCTGCATCCATCACTAAGTCCCTTGCTTGGAATTCCAGCAACAAGAGCATTAGAAACCCTACCACACTTCTAGTTTAGTCTGCATTTTTATGAGGAAAAAAATCCACCGTGAATTTTACAAAATCATTTGCTATTGGCCTGGAGAGCTCAAGTATCAGATATAACCGGGGGTAACCCACAGAAAAAAATACACTGAAACCAATGGAAAAGATATAGAAAACAAATGCTAAAACTGGGAGAACTTTTTTTATGTTTTGAGAAGGGGGGAGGGAGGAGAAAAGCCACATGTATTTCACAGCAGTAATAGATCACTGTAATCCTTTGCAAATTACAACTACTAGCCTAATAATGCTTCTTGGTATTGCAAAACACAAGGAAAGTTAAAAGGTCAGACGATGCTCCAGAGTGAACTGGCCAACTCATTCCAGTACAGGGTGGGGCATTTCTTCTGTGTGGGATGAAATCAGATGAGGGGCAAATTGAGTAGCTTCCAGTTTGGTCACAGGACCCAGCCTGCTAAAGGCCCAGACCAGACAACATTTATACATGGGACAATCGCCCAGAATGAGGCACACAAAAGAAAGCTTAAAATGTTGTAAGTTTGACATCAGTTGCATTTTTATCATCTCCATTTTCTAAACTGGAATTTCTGCTTCTGCTCTCAATACAGGAAGCAAAACAGCACCAAGTTCGTGTGTGAAGTCTGTCCTTCAAAGGAACAACAGATGAGCGGTTTCTTGTACTAAAATCACATGTGAAAATAGGGACAATTCCACCATGTTTTCAGCACTGTTTTCCTGTATACCCTTCAAAAGTATCAATAACTGGCTATTCTCTCATGGTCCCTAAATTAGTGAATAGAAACTCAGTCAGTTTCTAGAAGTGACATTTATTAAAGCAAACATTTTCCCAGTCTATCACTCCTTAAAAATGTTACATATGGTGGTTAAAGTAAAAGAGTGAATCAGGGAGCCTGGGTTCTAAGTCTCAGCTTGGGATTTTCAGGAGATCAGTGTCTTTCTGTATCTCTGTTTCTCCATCTGTGACACTGGAAGACTATTTCCCTACATCATGGCCCGGGGGGAGGGAGAATAGTGGAAGGGGAGGTTACTGTCTTATTTAGAATCTTGTACCATGCCCATCACCACAGTAGCCAAGTGATTAATTCACTGTTCAAACTGCTCAGATACTATTGTAATTAAAGGCCACAAAAACACTAACAGAACTACTCTTGTGGGTCTCTGGCACTGTTTCTAGCACAGTGCTGCCTGCTGAGCTATCTGGTACTTCTATTTATGGAAAGAGTGCTAGTTTACTTTTTTAAACGTTCTATGGTCAATAGTTTAATAAAACTATTTACCAAATCAACAACTTCTGTGGGCCAATACATTAAAACAAAACTACTAATTCACCTTATTTAAAAGGCTGCTTGCTTATGTCAGAATTAATTCCTCCCCTCTGAAAAGAGCTATTTTATATCTTCTATAAGTCCTTCTATAATAAATATTTTCCAGCTGAATACAAAACCTGCAGTACATTTCAGCCATTCACAAGGTTCTTTAAGCATGAATATTTAAGTAGTTCCTCATTTGCTGGCACAAGAGAATCATTCTTCAAAGGAAACATCCAATATATCTGCATAGCACAGCACTTTAAAGGAAGTCTCTGCAAGTGATTCAGAAAGGAAATGATGGGATCTCCTCATCTTCTGTGAGACAGCAGCAAAGTTAAGGTAACTTGCTAGAAAATACTTAAACAATGAACAGTCCTGCAGCACCTTTGAAACTAAACAAAAAATGTAAATGATACCATGCGCTTCCATGGGCACAACCCACTTCTTCAGATGAATGGAGTTAAGGGGTCCACATTGCAAAATAAATAGCAGAGAAAGATAGGTGAAACGGAGGGAAAGAGAAGGGAAAAAAATGGGGAAAAGTTGTCAATTAGAGTGTCCATGTTAAATGAAGCTGAGAGAGTGGGTACTTAAGTACTCTTAAGTATCTAGGGTTGGCTTTTTATGTCATTAAGATGTGGAATGTAAAGGGTAATCCAGTTAAGATCTTTGTTTAAACCTTTATTGCTGGTATCAAACTAGTAAATGAAATTAAATTTTGCAGCTTCCCTTTCAAGCTGTTTTTCAAAATTGGCTTGTAATAATATGATAATTTTATGAGCTCCCGGGCAACTTAAAATGTTCCGACAGGTTTCTGTGTGTTACTTTTTTGATGCACTAAGATGGACATCGTACCCAAAGGACTGAAAGTGAGCAATCCATTAAGATCAACATACTGTACTGACTACAGCGAAAGACACTGACTTACTTTTTTGAATATCTGATTTGTGTCCATTTATCCTTTGTTGTAGAGACTGTCCAGTTTGTCTAATATATGGCAGAGGGGCACTGCTAGCATTTGATGGCATAGATCATATTGGTGGAAGGGCAATTATATGAACCTCTGATGTGGTGGTTTATGTGGTAAGTTCATGTGATGATGTTGCTAGTATAGATTTGTGGATAGAGCTGGCACCAGAGTTGATTGCAGGGGTGGGTTCCTGGAGGAGTATGATGGATGTGACATGTGCGGTTACTGGTAAGAATTTGTTTGGCTACGTCTACATTGCCAGTTTTGCTGGCAATAAGTATGCAAATGAGGCATGGATTAGCATATCACCATGCCTCATTTGCATAATGTATGCAAGTCTTTTGTTTTGCGCAAAGGGTTTTTGTGGAAAAAAAAAAAGTAGTGTGGACGTTTTCTTTTTGCGCAAAAACCCCTTTTCCCGCCAGATCAGTAAACCTCCTTTTTTGGGGCATAAGGAACTGGCGGGAAAAGGAGTTTTAGTGCAAAAAGAAAATGTCCACACTAATTTTTTTTTCCGCAAAAACCCTTTGTGCAAAAATGGCTTGCATCAATTATGCAAATGAGGTGCAGCAATATGCTAGTCCATGCCTCATTTGCATATTTACTGCTAGCAAAACTGGCAGTGTAGATCTAGCCTTTGAGGCTAGGGGGTCATCTGTAGGCAGGGCCGGATTAAGACCTTTAGAGACCCTAAACACTGAAAAGATTATGGTGCTCCCCCTCCCCCATATTTACTTCAAAATAAAAACAATACTATACCATAAAATCTCTTTTTTTTTTGGTGCCCCAAACATGGGCTTAGTCTGCCTATTGGGTAATCCAGCCCTGTCTGTAGGCGAAGATTGGCCTGTCCTCTAAGGCCTGTGAGAGTGAGGGGTCATTTTCTAGCATAGGTTATAGATTGCTGATAATGCGCTGGAGGGATTTAAGTTGGCAGCTGTAGGTGATGGCAAGTGGTGTTCTGTTTTCTTTGTTGGGCCTATCTTGAAGAAGTGATGTCTTGGTACTTGTCTCGCTCTGTCAATCTGTTTTTTCACTTCTCCAGGTGGGTTTTTTTTAGTTTTAAGAATGATCTATATAGCTCCTATAGGTAAGGGTACTCAACTTTGGAAGCCTCAGGGGCCACAATGGTACCCACAACACATGCCAAGGGCTGCAACTTAAGTGGGGCTGCATATGCATGTGTTTATGGAAATTTATCCAACTAGCTTTCACACTGACGGACATGAATACAAAGATTAAGGCAAGACTACACAACACGCAGGCCCCATTTAAGCCAGTTCCGCTGATATTAATAAAATTCAATATATACCCAATTCCCACCCATATGACAGCTCTTGTGGCTCCATCACCTCTTGGCGCCCCCTGCTTCCTGCCAACTGGCAGCTTTCTGCTCATGTGCAGATGCAGCTTTTATCAGAGGCACGTGGCTCTGCTTCTGGGGAGGCTCCACTGTCTCTTGCCACCCCCACCCACCGCCAGCTGGTAGCAATCAGGCAGGTGGCCCAGGAAGCAGCTCAAGGTGCCACAGGCGGTCCTCAGGCTGCGTGTTGAGTAGCCATGCTGTAGATGTTTGTTTCTGTCTGTGGGATTGGAGCAATTTGGTTGTATCTTAGGACCTGGCTGTAAAACAATTGAAATGTGTCTTGGATAGAAGATAGAGGCATGTAGGTAATTGTAACGGTCGATACGTTTCTAGTATAAAGGGGTGGAAATTAGGCCATTGTGTAATTGTATTGTAGTGTCAAGGAAGTGGATCTCTTGTGTGGACTGGTCCAGGCTAAAGTTGAAGGTGGGGTGGAAGTTGTTGAAATCTCTGGGGAATTCTCCAAGGGTCTCCTTCTTGTGGGTCCATATGATGAAAATGCCATCAATGTAACGTAAGCAAACTAAGGGTTCTACACCTTAAATAGTGTATTCTTCAAAGCGGATCTAATATCCTCAGATCTCAGCTAGATCGAGGTTCATTGCGCTCAGTACTATACAAAAACAGAATAAAGGATGGACCCTGAGCCACAGAATTTAGTGTTAGTATTAAAAGGAAATGTGTGAAATTCTGTGTAATTATTCACATGCAAATCTAATCTAGATGAGCTTCATTTGCTGAATCGTTGACTTGCACAGAATCTTAGCACGAGGTAGGTTAGATATCATGTAAACGAATAGTCGTGTAATCTCATGAAGTCTTTGCAGTTACATGACTATTCGATGGTCCCTGAAGGTGGAGCTGGCAGCCAGTGCACTCCTGGCCAGCTCCCTGCCACTCCACACTGCTGCCACTGATACAGATGGGAGCCAGTCTATGAGGGGAGCCAAAAAAAAACCAGTTTCCCCACGCAGACTTGTTGCCTGCTGTTCTATGCTTCTGTCTGTAATACAGTGTGCTTCACAGCAGCTTCCCCTGCCCCTCCCAAGCTGGTGCCTCTATCAGCGCAGCCACATGGGGAGGAGGCAGCAGGCAGCGCCAGGGAGCTGGTGCTGCAGGGGAGGAGAGGGGGGGAACCAATTTTTAAGCTAGCTCCCTGAAGCACCGGATCCTGCCTGCCCCACTGTCTCTGTAGGAAGCAACAAATGAGGAGGTTCTTATGTTCTTAGGTGCAGGTGAGTCCACAGGAGCTGATACACACAGGGAGCTGGCTTGAGAGTCAGCTAATACCAGTGATTAGAGGAGAGTTTCAGGCTGGTCTTTACCACTGATGCTGCTTTTTTCCCCAATACAAAATTGTAGAAATGTAAGGCTGGAAGGGACCTCAGGAAGTCATCAAGTAAACGTAGGACAGAGATCTGTCCAAACTACACTTAAAAACCTCCAATGATGGAGATTCCATAACCTCCTTTGGAAGCCTGTTCCCAAGATTAACAACCCTTAATGTAAACCTCCAAGACTGCAAAGTAAGCCCATTACTTCTTTTGTCCTACTCTCACTGGAGGAGGAGAACTATTTATTACCAACCTCTGAACTGCAGTTAACATATCTGAAGAATATCATCAGGCCTCCACTCTGCCTTCTTTTCTCAAGACTAAATATATCCAAATTTTTATGCGTTCCTCACGGGCTACATTTTCTGTATCTTATCATTTTTGTTGCTCCTCTATGGATCTTCTCCAGTTTGTCCACATCTTTCCCAGAGGTGGCATCCAGCACTGCACACAGAACCCCTAGCTGAGGCCTCACCAGGGCCAAGTAGAGTGGGACACTTACTTCCTGTGTCTTGCATACAACACTCTTGCTAATATACCTCAAAATGATAATAGCTTTTCTCACAACTGCAACACATTGCTGACTCACTCAATTTCTGATCAATTATAACACCAGATCCTTTTCAACAGCATGACCACCTACTTACTTATTCCCTATTTTGTAATTGTGCATTTGTTTTTTCCTTCCTAAGTGAAATACTTAGCTTCTATATTTACTGATTTTCATCTTCTTGATTTCAAACCAATTTTTCAATTTGTCAGGGTCATTTTGAATGTTAATCCTGTCCTCCAAAGGACTTGCAACTCCTCCCAGCCTGGTGTCAATCACAAATGGTAAAAATATATTCCCACTGCATAGGCCAAGTTATTAATGAAAATATCGACTAGTCCCGGACCTAAGACTGACGCTGGTGGGATACAACTAGATAAGCCCTCCCAGTATAATACAATTGACAACTATGCCTTAAGTGTGGTCAGTCAATGACCTTAAGTGTGCACCCACCTTACAATGATTTCATCTACACCACATTTCCTAGTTTGCTAAAGAGAATGTAATGTAGGACTGTGTCAAGTTTGTGACTGTTCACGGCCAGGCTGGAGCGCCCTTCCCTTCCTCTCCTCCCCATGCTGCAGACAGGGGCTGCTTCAGCCAGGCTGGAGTGCCCCCCAACCGCGAAGGCCCTGCAGGGCTGCTCCAGCCCCTGTCTACAGTGGAAAGGGAGCTGTTCCAACCCCCACAGAGGTTAATGAGAACTGGTAAGCCTCACCTGTTAACCATTCACATCCCTAGTTCAGCACTAATTGGAAACTTACATTTCTTATTTTAAAGTAGCTATATCAGCATTTATTCAAACCAATAAGACAGTTTTAGGAAGCAGAATCTTGAAACCTATATTGAACACAAATCGAGAAAACAATGCTAATTACCAGTGCGAAGATATAACAACACTTAGAGATGGAAAGAGACCTATCAGATCATTGAATTCCTCTCTACCCTTATCCAGTACAAAAACCCTTCTTTCCTACACTATATTCTCCGTTGTTCTGGCTAATTACTTTAAAATATAATTAGTGATTCAGATCCCATCACTTCCTTAGGGAGCTATGCCACACCTAATAAAATCAGTTTGTCTAAATGTACCATGCCAGTCAGACCATTTCACTGTTTACATTTCAGTACACAACAGAGCTGTATTTTCAAAATGTTAACTGTGTTTAGAATTTTCGACTGTTAAACTAAAATTTTTCACTCAAGAGTAGCCAAGGCCCTAGTTATGCCACTTTCACTAAGTGCTCTCTCCTTTCCTACCCAGATATTATAGACAGTTTATCCCAATGTTAGCTGTCACTCAGACATTCCACTGTAAACTGGAATAAGGGCTTATTTCTCCTTCTAAACCAGCTCTGGATTTAAGGTTTTCCAGTTCTTCTGAAGTTTATATTTCAGACAGCATTTATTCCACTGCATATTCCTTCTGAATTGTGGTTTCTTACAGAACATTCTGACACCATTTCAAGCATTTCTAGATCAGAGGTAACCTATACACATAACAGGTTTGGGAGGATTGTTTTTTGGTATGTGAATACATGATTTTTTAGCAATCTTCATTTTCTAATTTACTGAAATCACAGACAAAGTGAAAGAATCCTATCTCTACCCTAAACATCATTGAAAAGAGGAAATGAACAGGAATGCATTAGCTTCAGGGGGTAGCCATGTTAGTCTATACATGATAAACTTAAAAACACAAGAAATAGTCTGGTAGCACTTCATAGACTAACAAAACATGTAGGTGGTATCATGAGCTTTCTATCTGAAGAAGTGGGCTGTGCCCACAAAAGCTCATGATACCACCTACATGTTTTGTTAGTCTATGAAGTGCTACCAGTCAATTGGTTTTTTTTTGTTAGAAATTTATTAATCTGGCGTTATATGAAAAAGCTTCAACATGGTTTTCAGAGTACAGAGTTTCTACATACCACCAAACTAAGATGTTGCTAAACAGATTTTTCACAGTAATTTAACCTTTTAAGGATTTCCTTGTGTTTGTTATGGAGACAATGCCCATCACTGATCAAGGTCATCCTAGTGTTTGATGAGCTCAGCTAAAAGGGAACCCATGTCCAAGGTTGGCAGGTGCAAAAATGTGGAGCTCTCTTAAAGTTCTGGCATTCCATTGATGTGGAAACAAATAAGGCATTCACCCTTAAATCAAGGTCTACATCTGTGATTGTCCTCCTTTGTTCTCTCCCCACCTTCCTTATTCTTCTTCAAGATCACACCTCTCCATTTGAGGGCTCTAGGGAGTTGGAGCAACAGCTCCCTGCTGCAAAACACTATAAAAATACAGATCAATGACTGGCTCTGTTGGAGCAACCAGGGAGCAAAGCAGACAGGAGCTGCAGACAGGGGAGTTTAAGAGGGAGTTTGACAGAGGGAGGCTTACGATGGTCAGGAAGACCCACAACACCAGTGCCAGCACTGCTTCTGTCTCCTCCACTGGCACCTGAGCATGGATGCCTCCACCCAGATCCTGGTGTGGTTTTGCAGGGACTGTGGATTGCAATTCCCACATATTGATATCCAGGCTGGGGAGATCATCCAATGCGAAAGGTGCCTGCTGGTGGAATATCTCAGGCAGCAGGTGGGAGAGCTACAGGCGGAGGTGGCCAGGTTATGGAGCATCTGTATCCATGAGAAATTCTTGGACCGTGTTCACGAGTAGACAGCTGAGGCAGCTGTCCCGGTACACAGGACTGGGGACACACCTCTGGTGGAGAAGGAGACGGCTCAGGGTGGACAGTGGCAGCTGGTTACCTCTGGCAGCAGGCACTGCTTCCCCCTGCTCTGAACCCTCCTGCCGTGGTACTAGGAAACCATTATGCTCTTCTTTATACAGGAGATAAGCAATCACCCTCTACACCAGCGAAGGAGAAGCCCCATACCCCCAAGGGCTGGGAGGTCTGCTGCCACTACTGCGAATAGGAAATGTAGGGTAGTGGTGGTCAGAGACTCTCTTCTCAGAGGGGGATGGAGGCACCCATATGTCGCCCTGACATTTCATCTCAGGAGGTATGCTATCTGCCGGGGGCCTGTATTCAAGATGTTACGGAGGCATTGTTGAGGATTATCCGGCCCTCTGATTACTATCCCATGCTACTCATCCATGTGGGCACTAATGATACTGTGAGGTGTGACACTGAGCAGATCAAGAGTGACCACAGGGCTCTGGAGGTACAGGTGAAGGAGTTTGGAGCGCAGGTGGTATTCTCTTCGATCCTTCCTGTCGAAGGTAGGTGCCTGGGTAGAGACAGGTGCATCCTGGAGGTGAATGCCTGGCTGTGAAGGTGGGGTCACCAGGAGGGCTTTGGCTTCCTCGACCATGGGATGCTATTCCAGGAAGGACTGCTAAGCAAGGATGGCGTCCACCTTACAAGGAGGGGGAAGACCCTTTTTGGATATAGAATGGCTAACCTAGTCAGGAGGGCTTTAAACTAGGTTCGACGGGGACAGGTGAGCAAAGCCCACAGGTAAGTGGAGAACATGGAGACCTGAGAGATGGGTCGGAAATGGGAGGGAGCGTGGGCTACAATGGCAGAGAGAAAGGAGGGTCAGGGCAAAACTGGGAGACAAGGTCAAATCAGGATCTTAGATGCCTATATACAATTGCGAGAAGTATGGGAAAGAAGGAGGAAGAACTGGAAGTGCTAATAAATAAGTACAATTATGACATTGTTGGCATCACAAAAACTTGGTGGGATAATACACATGATTGGAATGTTTGTATGGAAGGGTACAGCTTGCTCAAGAAGAATAGACAGGGAAAAGAGGGTGGAGGTGTTGCTTTATACATTAAAAATGAACACACGTGGAGTGAGGTGGAGATGGACATAGGAGACGGAAGTGTTGAGAGTCTCTGGGTTAGGCTAAAAGGGATTAAAAACAAAGGTGATGTCATGCTCGGAGTCTTCTACACATCACCTACCCAGGTGGAAGAAGTGGATGAGGCTTTTTTTAAACAACTAACAAAATCATCCAAAGCCCAAGATTTGGTGGTGATGGGGGACTTCAGCTATCCAGATATGTGTTGGGAAAATAACACTGCAGGGCACAGACTCTCCAATAAGTTCTTGGACTGCATTCGAGACAACTTTTTATTTCAGAAGGTTGAAAAAGCTACCGGGGGGAAGCTGTTCTAGATTTGATCATAACAAATAGGGAGGAACTGGTTGAGAATTTGAAAGTGGAAGGCAGCATGGGTGAAAGTGATCATGAAATCAGAGTTCACAATTCTAAGGAAGGGTGGAAGGAAGAACAGCAAAATTGAGACAATGGATTTCAGGAAGGCGGATTTTGGTAACCTCAGGGAGCTGATAGGTAAGGTCCCATGGGAATCGAGACTGAAAGGAAAAACAACTGAGGAGCGTTGGCAGTTTTTCAAAGGGACATTGTTAAGGGCCCAAAAGAAAGATATTCTGATGTGTCGGAAAGATAGAAAATACGGCAAAAGACCACATTGGCTTAACCACGAGATCTTGCATGATCTAAAAATAAAAAAGGAGTCATATAAAAAATGGAAAGTAGGACAAATTACATAAGATGAATATAGGCAAACAGCACAGGAATGCAAGGGGAAGATTAGAAAGGCAAAGGCACAGAATGAGCTCAAACTAGCTACGGGAATAAAGGAAAACAAGAAGACTTTTTGTAAATACATTAAGAGGAGGACCAAGGAAAGGGTAGGCCCCCTGGTCAGCGAAGAGGGAGAAACACTAAACAGGAAACTTGGAAATAGCAGAGATGCTCAATGACTTCTTTGTTTCGGACTTCACCGAGAAGTCTGTAGTAATGCCTAACATAGTGAATGCTAGTGGGAAAGGGGTAGTTTTAGAAAGTAAAATAAAAAAAGAACAAGTTAAAAATCACCTAGAAAAGTTAGATGCCTGCAAGTCACCAGGGCCTGATGAAATGCATCCTAGAATACTCAAGGAGCTGATAGAGGAGATATCTGAGCTTCTAGCTATCATCTCTGGAAAATCATGGGAGACAGGAGAGATTCCAGAGGACTGGAAAAGGGCAACTATAGTGCCCATCTATACAAAGGGAAATAAGAACAACTCAGGAAACTACAGACGAGTTAGTTTAACTTTTGTGCCAGGGAAGATAATGGAGCAAGTAATTAAGGAATTCATCTGCAAACACTTGGAAAGTGGCAAGGTGAGAGGGAAGAGCCTGCATGGATTTGTAAAGAACAAATCATGTCAAACCAATCTGATAGCTTTCTTTAATAGGGTAACGAATCTTGTGGATAAGGGAGAAGCTGTGGATGTGGTATATCTAGACTTTAGTAAGGCATTTGATACGGTCTCACATGATATTCTTATCAATAAACTAGGTAAATACAACTTAGATGGGGCTACTATAAAGTGGGTGCATAACTGGCTGGATAACTGTACTCAAAGAGTAGTTATTAATGGTTCACAATCCTGCTGGAAAGGCATAACAAGTCGGGTTCCGCAGGGATCTGTTCTGGGACCAGTTCTGTTCAATATCTTGGTTTAGAAAGTACGCTTATTAAGTTTGCAGATGATACTAACCTGGGAGGGGTTGCGACTAATCTGAAGGATAGGGTCATAATTCAAAATGACCTGGACAAATTGGAGAAATGGTCTGAGGTAAATAAGATGAAGTTTAAAAAGACAAATGCAAAGTGCTCCACTTAGGAAGGAACAATCAGTTTCATACATACAGAATGGAAAGCGACTGTCCGGGAAGGAGTATGGCAGAAAGGGATCTAGGGGTTATAGTGGATCACAAGTTGAATATGAGTCAGCAAAGAAAGCAAACATGATTCTGGGATGCATTAACAGGTGTGTTGTGAGCAAGACACGAGAAGTCATTCTTCCGCTCTACTCTGCGCTGGTTAGGCCTTAGTTGGAGTATTGTGTCCAGTTCTGGGCACCACATTTCAAGAAAGATGTGGAGAAATTGGAGAGGGAGCAATGAGAATGATTAAAGGTCTAGAGAACATGATCTATGAGGGAAGACTGAAGGAACTGGGTTTGTTTAGTTTAAAAAAGAGAAGATTACAGGGGGGCATGATAGCAGTTTTCAGATATCAAAAAGGGTGTCATAAGGAGGAGGAAGAAAACTTGTTCATCTTGGCCTCTGGGGATAGAACAAGAAGCAATGGACTTAAACTGCAGCAAGGGAGGTTTAGGTTGGACATTAGGAAAAAGTTCCTAACTGTCAGGGTGGTTAAACACTGGAATAAATTGCCCAGGGAGGTTGTGGAATCTCCATCTCTGGAGATATTTAAGAGTAGGTTAGATAAATGTCTATCAGGGATGGTTTAGACAGTATTTGGTCCTGCCATGAGGGCAGGGGACTGGACTTGATGACCTCTTGAGGTCCCTTCCAGTCGTAGTATTCTATGCTCACTTTTCTTCCTCACCCCAGAAGACACCATGTAGAACCATTAAGGGGACTTGCATCAACTGACTGATAAAAGAAAGTTCCTCTAGAAGTTTTAGGCTTTGGTTTTCTTGACCAATGGAATGAAAAGTCAAAATGACAACTGTGGAAGTTCAAAATCCTGTATATAAATATTATAATATAAAATATATCTATCTCATAGAACTGGAAGGGACCTTGAGAGGTCATCGAGTTCAGTCCCCTGCCCTCAGGGTAGGAACAAGTACCATTCAAACCAGCTGTTTCCAGATAGGGATTAGATTTTTAGGTTTCTTCCTGACTAATAATTGGGTGTCAATCATATGTAAAACCACACAGAATTATTGTTGATACGGATCTGACCAGCTACATCCCATTTCATACTTCCCTTTATAACCTTTGGTGTCCCACTTTGCTACAATAAACCAGTGTGATATCCCCATAGGAGGACAAAGCTCCTTGAGAACTTTCATCCATCCTGTTGAGCAGTACTGATTGGCTGTTAAATACAGCCGGACCCCGAGTTACGAACACGATCCGCGCTTACGAACAGCGCGGTCGCATGTAACTCTATAGGGTCCGACTTACGAACGAACCGAGTTACAACCAATTGCTTGGTCCGTAACCGGTTCGTAAGTCGGGAAGAGGCTGTACCTTTCTTTTCATTCTAATTTGTTTAATGGTTCCTCCAGATACACTCATATCATTGCTTTGCCAGGGCCAGAACCGGCAAGGGACTGAGTGACTGCAATTATTATTGAAGTCAATGAAGAAATGGCCTTCAGCAGACTGCAGGATGTAGCATCCAGCAGGCACTGAGACCAGAGTGCTATTATAGGAGATACTTACCTGTCTTTGGAAGCAGAGTGTCCCCTGGCCAGTCAACTGTTATACTAGAATAGCCTCTCTGGTGAATTATTTCTGAAATCAATAAAGCCTCCGTACCATAAAAGCTCACCCAATAATTTTCCAAAGGAATTGTATTTGGCGATTAAACAAAAGTGAAATTTTATAAATGTTCTTATGTTCTAAGTGAAATTTTATAAATAGAAACAAGAGTTCAGGTTTTTAAACATACTTTTAACAACTTACCATGACAGTACAGTCCTCAGAACCACTGGCAATGACCTGATCATTATGGGGACTCCAGTCTATGTCAAGCACAGGTCCTGTGTGGCCACATACTGTTGGATATGACTTGTCAATTCTGCCCGTCTGAAGGGAGAAAGAGGGAGAGTTGTCATGCACAGACCAAGCAGGCAACAAACACATGGCATTTCACAGGGCAAAAAAACATTTCTACACTCTACTTGACCATCACCTCCAAACACAATGACTTCATAAACTTGATTTTATGTATGAGACTCTCATGCAGCACTGCCCCAGACAAATCAGTATTCTGACAATCTCTGACTCTGCAGCAAACAAGTGGGCTTTCGTCCTTCAGCAGCATGACAACGTTGCCAGTCCAGATCTGATGGGGGTTACTGAGAGATACTTCTGATAAAGGAAGTTAGACCCTCACGCTTCCCTATTTGGGAATGAGGAGCAGAGGTACCTGCTTAGTTGTGTCCACCACATAACAAGGAGAGTAGAAAGGTTCTTATTTTGCTATCCTACATTTTTTGTAGAGACTGACAAGAACTAAAGATACTTGAGTTAAAAGCAGAATCAAAGGGTTGTTCTGGACACTGGAACTTCATCACAGCTTGACTTGTAATTGTAATCTTTCATTAATTTAATTTTTGTGGAAAACATGCAACAGCTGTGCAGAAGAAAAACAGAAGACTTCCCATAGACACACCAGCCTACCCACCATGAAATACCTTTGTCTCTACCGGAAGGAGTTTTCTAGCTGTGAGAGTTCAGTCTGCATGAAGCCCATTGGATCCTTGCCCAAACTGCTGACAAGATCAGCAATGAGTGCCATTTGTGATGCAAATATATCCCCACTAGGAACCAGCCAGGGACTAAGGACAGTGATAAGATTCACTATAAAAACAAATGTTCACACTTATTTGCCATAAGAATTTACCTTTCTATCAAGAGATTAGCAATTCTCTAAAGCACTTGCCTAAATCAAGCCAATATAAAGGATAAAGTTTACAATAAAATTAGCTACTGCTTGGTGTTCATCTGAATTTGAGAAGACAGTTTCAGAATTTATGTTTTTTTCAATAACTCAAATTGTTCACTAATACGACAACAAAAGGACCCTGGCAACTTTGACACTGCTCTATTGTCTAATAATCTGTTATTACTTACTATCGGTGAAAACACCATTTGAGCTTGTTATATGTGAAAGTTAAAAAAGGGACATTTTATACTAAATCACTCTCACCATTTCTGCCATTCTTTTGGGTCTTTCACACAAAACCAAAGTAAATCAATATATATTTTTAAATACGGAAATGTGACTAAAAAGTATGAAAACTGGAAAGGGGACATGGACAGATACAGTACAGGCAGTCCCCGGGTTACATGGATCCGACTTACATCAGATCCCTACTTACAAACGGGGTGAAGCAACCCCGCACTAGTTGCTTCCCCCCAGCAGACCAGGGAGACGCGAAGCTAGCGCCCCCCCCCCCCCAGCAGACCAGGGAGACGCGGAGCGGCTTTTCTCAGCAGACACCTCAGCTTGAGAATAAAGGACTGAGGGAAGTGAGGTGTGGGAGAATAAAACTGAGCTCTGGAGAAATGTTTGGCTAGAGTTTTCCCTATAATATGTACCAGTTCCGACTTACATACAAATTCAACTTAAGAACAAACCTACAGTCCCTATCTTGTACGTAACCTGGGGACTGCCTGTATCTGAAACTACCTTCAACTCATTCTTTGAAACTGACTGAATTTCAAGCTGACCTTCCCCCCCCCCCCCCCACCATTTTGCTAGGTTACAACTAATAAAATGGGGGATGGGAAGTTCAGCAAAGATCCTGACTAGATTCTAATTTCTTTACATACAAAAAGATGCAATTTGAGTCAATTCTACTGGCTGGTTGTTTCTTGATCCTGGGGTGTGTACTGTCTTCATGTGATTGTTACTAATTCCCATGGAACAGATAATTACAAATCAAAATTCACTACATATAAGGAATTTGAAAGGGGCTGGCCATTAGCTTTGGAAGACTACTGACGCTAAGATGTATTTTTCAAGAATAAAACAAGATGTAGAGCCTAAGGGAGTACCCATGAAGGTATTTAGAACAACAAAGCACAATCATTTCTTTAAAAGGTAAACTCAGGGTCAAATACTGTTGTGTCCTGTCTTGATGCCTGAGTTGCTTCTGAAACCTTTTTAACTGATACAAATAATAATTTTTGAGTTTCTGGTTTAAGAGCTAGAATCTACTTGCACTGTTATGCATGCAACAATGTAAATTATATTCACAGGTTAAAACAATGAACTAATAAGAAATCAACACATTTTAAAATAAACTTTAAAAAGTATAGTTTAACACTTCAATACTGAGCAAGTTTTAAAAGATACACAAATTAAATCCATCTGAAACACTAAATGTATGGTCATGAAAGATACTGTCTACAACACGTAAATGAATCAACAACCATTCCTAGGCAAAGCTTTTAATTAATTTTCTTAGCAAAAGAGGAGGCTACAATTAGTTGCAGACTGAGAAAAGTGAGCACTTGGCAGTCTACATTTGGGTTTTAAACGAACATCTATCTATCATCAAGATTTGTATTGGGAGAAATACATCAGTTTGAATAAATGAATTAAACTATAAAATTCCTGTTTGTACGATCAAGATAAAACCAGAATACCACACGTCTGCAAGTCAACAGGGAATTGTGTTAAAAGCTTATCCTACTAAAGTAATGTACTGAATGCTTTTTATTATCCAAAAACATAGCTCACTTTTTAAACTAGCTATCTTGTAGTACAATTAGTTCGATAAGCTATTGTCATTTCAGAACACATTAAAAATGACAAGATGGGTCTCTGTATTTATCATCTATCAATGACTTGTGAATTAAATGTGTTCAACTTATAAAAAGATTTATTTTTATTCTTAGCCTTGCAGACAGCCTGAGCTCTGAGGAACAAAATGGATTTTCTTTTTTGGCAACTGATGGTCACAACAGGAATGAAAGCCAAAGTAGGCCATCAATTCCTGCCCAATTTGCTGTCTTCAGATCATCTCAGCAACACCTGTACAAATCCATAGTCTTCAATGACAATTATCAGATGGAACAGAATGGTTCTGTAAATCTAGGAAACAATTCTATTTTGGATGCACAAGGGGGAGGAGAATCCAGCTTAGGATCTCTTAGCTGCAGTGGGGCTAACAGAAATAAATTGTAACAAAACTCATTCTTGTCACTTAGGTGACTAGAAATGACAGAATACAGGTGAGCAGCTGCTCTGGGTAAATGTGACGCCCTGCATGGTGACAAAGTGATTACAGTGCCAGGCTGATGCTGTTCCTTCAGCCCTGTCAATCATGCAAGGGAAACAACAGGGGATTTAAAAGCAGAAATCTAAGTCAGATGGCAGGCAGCTGTTGGGAAAACCAACAGTAGCTCTATACCTCCCAAGAGGAACCTGTGGTGAGCATCAGGGAAACTGCCCTCAAGAAGGACCCTCACTAATGCCAGCCCCTTACAAGGAGGCACCAGACTCCAGTCTATCACCTATGCAGTCTATTAACCCCAGCAAATCCCATTGCAAGCCAGATGCATTTAGTACGCCAACCCTCCAGCACTCCCTGGAAGTGGAGAATAGGGCTGTCAACCCTCCAGGATTGCCCTGGAGTCTCCAGGAATTAATAATGATATTGTCATGTGACGAAAGCTCCAGGAATATGTTCAACCAAGCCTAGTAAGTTTAGTAGTGAATCTGGGACTCCACTGAAAGGATACAGGGAGTGGGTGCCATCAGTCCCCATCCACTTAACATGCAGAAGGACTCTCTAGAGTAGTTTAGCATTGAGAAGACACCTGTTCATGAGGAGTGAAGCACTCCACTGACTTTGCAGAGCTCAGCTAACCAGAGGGATCCCTCATCAATCCAAGGACTGAACAGTAAGAAAGTGGTATTTTTAGCTCAGCTCATCCTGGTCTCCACATTGCGCTACCCCTTGCAAACGCCGTCCTGGCAGATTAGTACTGGCATCGCTTTTATTGGCGCCTCTGACTTAGTGCTGAGTCAGTGCCCCAACATGGTTTGAGAGGGTGGGAAAGGGGCACCTTTCAAATGCGAGCCTGACAGCTTGAGATATGGGAGCACTGGTCACTATTCACTAGGATAGCGGCTTTAGAACTGATCCAGTCCACAAAGATTAACCTTGTTATGACTTGGTACCTTCCCTCTACTTTCAATTAGATACAGGCAGTCCCCGGGTTACGTACAAGATAGGGACTGTAGGTTTGTTCTTAAGTTGAATTTGTATGTAAGTCGGAACTGGTACATATTGTAGGGGAAACTCTAGCCAAACGTTTCTCCAGAGCTCAGTTTTATTCTCCCACACCTCACTTCCCTCAGTCCTTTATTCTCAAGCTGAGGTGTCTGCTGAGAAAAGCCGCTCCGCGTCTCCCTGGTCTGCTGGGGGGGCGCAAGCTTTGCGTCTCCCTGGTCTGCTGGGGGGAAGCAGCTAGTGCGGGGTTGCCTCACCCTGTTTGTAAGTAGGGATCCGATGTAAGTCGGATCCATGTAACCCGGGGACTGCCTGTATTGAATTGTTTGCTGTCCCTCTACACCTATTTGGTAAAACTGCTGATGCAAATTGCTCTTTGTAGCCTCTTCCCATACAAGCCCTATTCCAGAAGGAGCAGAAACGTAGCCCTGTCATAGTTTCAAGTCCTCTGGGAGTGCCTGGGTGGAAAGGTGCACTGCAAGCATTTGGGGGTCTGGCTTGGTTTAGTGATGTGGGAATAGTCATTGTTTTAAGATACCTCTTTTCTGCTGAACCGCTCTTCTGGAGAGTTCCAAAATTAAAAGGGAGAGATAGCTTGCTATTGCATTTACTGGAGTTAAGTGCAGACTGGAAGTCGGGAGCTGCCTAGTTCTAATCCCAGCTCTGGAGCTGTGAAGGCTTGGAGAATATGATTTACTGTTCCTGGTCTCTCCAGCTAGACAATAGGAACCTTACTTTGTGGTGTGAGGATGAATACAATAGAAAGCACAATAGATAAGTGTTACAAACAGGTCAATTAAATACAGAACACTGTATACAAAAAATGCCACTACAGTTTAGGGTTGCCACATTTCAAAGTTTTTAAAACAACTCTTTAAAGAAAATGCAATACCATCATCATAGTTAAGTGAGGTACAAAATTTGCATCCTCTATGCCAAAATGGTGGAGGTTCACTCTGCCATAATCCGACTAGGTTTTTAAATGTAATCTTTTAATTAGTTAAGGATTTAGAGTAAATCTCAAGTGTTGATACACAGCTTAACATTAACTCAGTATAACTACAAGAAATTAAATCCCTTTCATAATCTATTACTATTAAGGATGAGCAGTACATCACGGTAACCAATTATGATAGTTCAATGGATGTGGTTTTACATTTAGGACATCAAGAAGCCAATCCAGAAAAGCTAATTACAAGATTAAGACTGTAGTTAGGCTGGATCTTTTAGGCTAAAAAATGCTTGCTCAGTATTCAAGTCCTCTGGCAGGCAGTAAGTTAACTTTACCAAATAAAGTCATTTAGCTGTTTCATGTCTCCTAAAACAACGTTCCTGAAAGAAACGGGCAAGAAAATTCTGCGATTATTCTGTGATTAAGTCCAGAAGGGATGGATAAGGACTGCAGGAAAATAGCTGCTAAAAGTGACAGTGTTATTAAATAATTTGAATGTCTTTTACAACTGATTCTCTGCCAGGAAAGGGCATTTGGTCAGAGGAAACAGTTTGAGGATTACAGTAAAAGTATGTGCAGAGAACTGCTGCTTCCTCTGATTTTGTGTTGTGCTTGGTAAGATCATAGCTGAAAACAGGGAAGTGGCATCAGACTGCACAAGGAAAAACAATTTCACCCTCTGAATGCTGAGGAAGGGGTTTTTGAAGAAGGAAATCAGATCACAAAAGGCTGGGCTTGAAATGCTAATTCACCAGTAACTTTGTTCCCTCAGAGATGCACTGTTCATACTGGGAAGGGACTTTATTTCTACTCTCCCTATAATAAATATAGTCTCACAAACCTAGAAGTTGTTGCTGATGCTTAACGTGCTCTGCTGTGGCCACAGAACACCCATATCTAGCTCAGCCAGATGGTCAAATAAGAGGCTGTTCGCCTAAAAAAAAAATATGACAAGATGTCACAAAAGTGTATTGCTCATTCCTGACCATGACAAATGGCTATTAGTCATCCAGCCAGCCAACCAAGGAATCCATGGCTAATCCTCAAAATTAGGAGTGTTACTCCCCAAAGACCCACTGTGCTATGTGTCGCAGTGATAACCAAGTCAATGAAACCTTGAAAGCATTCATAGCCAAATACTCCAGCTGGATCTTCCAGAAATCCATATATAATGCTTTGCTCCAGCTCAGCTTAATCATAAGTTATTTCTTCAGTTCCAGGTGCGTGCATGGTACTTTACAGATCTAGGTCAGTGATTTGAAAGACATAAGTATAAGCTGATAAAAAGAGAAAGAGGAAGGGGAAGCGGGGAATGCAGCAATGGACAGGAATGTTTCTCACAAAACACTCTGAACTATAAATCTCAAAAGGAGACAGAGATTTAAAGCTATGCTACCAAATCTGCTGGGGAAGGATAATATTATTGCTCAAGATGCTCTGGAGAGATTCAAAAGTCTCATCAGTGTAGTGTAGCTTATGGCACTAACAAGGTTTATTTCATGCCCGTAGGGAGACTAGAAATGCAGCAGTGGGATGACTTCATTGTTTGTGCCATGTGCGTATAGCTGACCAGGAAAGGAAAGAGATAACGGTTTATTATAATGGACGTTAAACTAAAATAGTTTAGAGGGATGCTTTGCACTGGAAAATGTATGTTAATGCCCAGAATCTTCCACAAAATTAGCAGTAGCAATCACCTGCTCTCGTACTGGCTGACTTTTGAAAAAAACAAACTGCTAACTCCCATTGCAATGAACTGGTATTCAGTAGGGCTGTTCCAGTTCAGTGACTGAATCTCTGATTGCTATTCATGCATTCTGGAGAAAAACCCTGCACAAATTTCCAGAATTAAACCTCTTCACTGTTTGTGTTGAAATTTGCATCTTTCCCCATCACACCAAAAAGACTTCAATGAAGGTTATAAACAAACACATGAAAGGAAGAAGTGCTGTCCTGTGATGATAGCAGCGGTCAGGAAAGCCTGGTTCTATATCCCCTCTGCTACCAACAATGAAAACTTGAAAATATTTAGAAGTTACTGAATTTATCATCTAGAGTTTGAGGAGGAGGGGAATCCAGGGAACTTTCTACAACTCTAGACAGACCACTGGGTTATGGGCAAAGTGACATTGCCACATAAGAGAGTCTCAGTTCTTAAGCAGACTAGAAACTGTATCGGAGAAAACCATTCAAGCAATCCAGGTGACCACTACTAAGTAGTGGTCACATGCTTTAGTGGGAACTACTGCCAACTCTACTTGTCTACTAGGCTAGGCTGGGCCAACCTGGGGCTGTTAAAAATGCATACAAGCAAGGAAAAGGATGGAAAAGACAGGATAAATGTGGACAGATCACAAAGTATCAAATTCTAACCAGTTCTGCAGAACTAGTTTTGCATATGCATTTACAATTTGCCTAAATGAGAAATCTTTTAAATGGCTGAAGTACTGGACCAGAATTTTCAAGATTTTACCCTCAATCTCAGCAGCATTCCCAGCATTGCTGGGACATATGAGAGGACAGGGCAGAGACAGAGAAACCTGATCTGCAGGTGATAATTCCAGGTTGGGCAAGTATCCACATACTGATTCACAGCAGTGTCAATTAATCATGCCAGTTTCCCTACATGCCAACATGTCCATAAGCCATCAGGAGCCGCTCCTTCAATCTATTGCCACTTGTTCTGCAGGCTTTTAAGACTCTGATGTAATCTAGCATCTGTAGTTGCTGCCAACCAGACTGCTGCCGGAATGCAAGTGAGAGTCTTGCAGAGTATTTTAAAGTCACCCAAGTTTTTCTAATAAGTGAACAAAAAATATATCTTTAATTCTGGTCTGTTCCCACTAACATACAAAGGCACATAGCTAGATATAGCATAAGTAAGTCATAGCCAGTCTTAGTTCATGTTCTTCCATCAGTACTCCATGGAAACAACTGGAAAGGTTCATCCTGGTCACAGCAGAAACACTGGAACATACACACACACTTCATTTAAGTCTCTCCTGAAGGAATCAGACATTGTGGCTGAATAATGAGACATGGTTAATATGTCACTGACAGAATATCAGCATTTTTTTGATTGTGCAAGCACCATCTACATGCTATTTGCAATGCTATGTTAAAGGTTTCAATGGAAATGCAGTTTAGAAACAGTATCAAGAAGTCAAACATACAAAGGACAAGTCTAATAAAAGGTTTAGCCAAATGGGACTGAGTAAGTTCTCAGTCACATATACAAATAACAGACATCATCTGCCTCTCACAAAAACCTTACCCTACATGATTTCAGCTGAATGCCACCTTCTTCAGAAAGATCAGTTTAAGAAAAGCGGAACCTTTTGCCATAGCTTTTTTTTTTTTTTTTTTAAATGTGAGCTATAAAGAGTTTTTAAGAGAGGAAACATGCACCACAAATTACGCTGGGGGGGGGGGGGTATGGACTTAACCCTTACAACACATTGGTGCGTTAAACCCACATATTTTCCAGTCACTTCCCCCAGGTTTTTCAGGAAACACAGGAGGTTCCCCCCTCTTCCTAGAGCTGAGATCTGGCAAGATTAGGTGGGCATATCCCACACCAGAAGCCCATTTCCTACCATGCACTGTACAGAACAGAAAGAAACATGGCCTCTTCCTTAATATGGATAAGACCTAGTCCTGTGTTCAAAGTTTCATGTCTCATCCACAGCAGCTGATCACCACACAACTGCTTAAAAAAATCCGATGTAGCTGGTGGCTCCTAGGAAAGGCTGCTAAAAGCCCATGACAGCTAGTCTCAGAGCCTAGATCAATTGACCAGGGCTCACAAACAGCAGTATAGATGTTCCCACTTTGGCTGGAGCCTGGGCTCTGAGCCTCAAGCCAGGTTTCAGAGTCCAGGTTTTTAGCCTCATGAGCTGGAGTCAGTTGATCTGGGGTCTTAGACTCACCAAGGTTGCATGTGTTTTTTGGTTTGGTTTGGTTCCTGCCCTCCCACAGCCCAGTATAGATGTTTCCTTAATGAGTTAGGGTCTTTGGTACAATAATGACTCCATCCAGATCTCCATCCAGTGTAAACAGGAATGTTTCTTCCCCACTTGTCTGCTTTACTGGTTCTTCACTCCACGAATGAGGACAAACTGTCCCACCTTGCTACACTGGAGAAGTGGCTGTAAATCTGGCCCAACAGTTTGAGCTAAAGAGCAAGCAAGACCAGAGGTTACTGTGGTTGCAGCATGCTCATTTCTGCAGAAGAGCTGATAAAGCTCAATAGCAACTTCTGGCAGAAGATTATTAGCTCAGCATCTCTGATCCCATAGTGCTTGGGCCATACACGTACCTTGGATAGGGATAGCTGGATGACAACGCCTGATTAGACTTCATGGAACAATGATTAAAAATTGCTTCACTTCATGGGGATCATTGGTGACATTCATCTGAGGTGTTCTCTCCTACACACCCAGGGTGACGTGTTGGGAAGAGAGTCAAAACAAATGGATGACTAACTCTTAAAAGCAAGGAAGTCCAAGGTTAAAGACACGGTAGCTACAACTTGCTGCACTTTGTTCCTGCAGCCTGCACAGAGGGTAAAACCTACAGCACCATGTCTCACTGTTGCACCTAAGCAATAAAGCAATTATGCAACATTTATAAAATCTGTCTTACTATTATGAGCATGTAACTGTACCGTGGTTCATTTCATTGGATACTTCTTTTTTAAAGACAAAGCCGTAGTACAAAACAGCCCTCACTCTCTGTAGCACTGGAAATGGTGAATTCCCAACAAACGCATACACAAACATAACAGGAAATTCAGACAAAGCATTTCAGTGGCAAGCCAGAAAGGAAGAATGATATGCACAGGTTTTACTACTAAACCAGCATCAGGATTTGTTTTGCTGGTAGGACAGCATGAACGGAGACAATCTGTTAGGCCCTTGGCTTCCACACATCTCCACCCACTCACCCAGTAGCTGCCAGAGGGAGCTTCATGACAATCTCCACCCTCCCCTGAAACTGGCAGCAAGCACAGGGTTGCGTGGCTCGGAGACCAAAGCATTAGCCACTTCATATGCAGCCAGCTGTTCTAAATAAAAACAGAAAGCGTGGTTTAAAATCTCTGTGCATGGGGTTAGACTGTCACATTGAACTGTGCTGGTAGAGGAGTGATGCCAGCAGCCAAGCTCCCACAATCACCCAAAAAGGCATTTTAGGAACAAACATGGGTTTTTAAAAACAGTTCAGTGCAAAGTGATTCAGTGTACTCAATGCCACATCCCTTCCTTCCTCAAGAGTGGGGAGCCAAAGATTCAGCAGGGATGTTTTCACAGGATTGATTTCCATTCATTTTTTCCAATTCCTGTCTATGCTACATTTCAGTAAGTGCTGCCAAGAGCTCTTCACTTGTGAAGACTTGCCTACACACAGCAGAAACTCACAGAAAACAGGGCTGTCAGTAACTCCTTTGGCACAAATCAGCTCCAGGAATCTAAGAGTTAACTAGTTTTACACTTGTCTCAGAGAGGCTTCTTTCTGTACAATACAACCCCTATCCCACCATCCTTCAGTCCTAGCCCAAAGTGGCCAATCAAAGCAAAGGGTGGAAATTACTTGGGATGTCTGACAGCCCAAAGAGCTGTAATGACCATATATGGTAAAATACACTGTCAGAACCCTGCAGTGCCTGCTGCTGTTAGACATATCAGTGAAATGCAGCAGGGGAGGCAGAGCCTAGGAGAAACACAAAGAATAAGCTGCTCA
This sequence comes from Pelodiscus sinensis, assembly GCF_049634645.1. Lineage (NCBI taxonomy): Eukaryota > Metazoa > Chordata > Testudines > Trionychidae > Pelodiscus > Pelodiscus sinensis. The sequence continues at coordinate 36,715,092 of NC_134725.1, forward strand.
TCACTGGGGGGGAGGGGGGGCGGAGAGAGGGGAAATACATCTGCCAGGGCACTGTCAAAATCACTCAGTATAATAAAAATCCCGCCCATCACCACACTGTGTGGTTCTCTGTGCCAGGACTTTGGGCTCATTGTGACCATTTTTATTTAAAAGTATGGCAAATACATTCATTTGGGAGCAAATAAAAAAACCATTTGCTTGCACTTCATATGTTAATGAGATGATACAAGGCTGGGACTGTGCCAATCTGTGTCCTAATTGTTCAGCACCTGGTGCCGCCTCCATCCTCTCAGCTCACCCCCATCACTGCCCATTTCACGTATCTAGGTGCCACTACGGAGCAGGCAGATTTAGAAGAGCCATGAGCCAGCATTAAAGGGCGGAGAGCATGCTTCACTAAGGGCGGCATTTTATTTCACTGCAGAGCCTGCCTTTCACCCTGAAGTACTTCGCAATCTACGTGCATGCAGAACCACTGAAAGAAGCTGCTGTGGGATAGGAGGACAGCAGCCAGCCAGCATAAAGCCTACTGTACAACTGGGAGCAACCCCTTTTCTTGCAAGTTCCATGGAACCTTCAGAGAGAGGGGCCATGGCCTTTAAGTTGTGTGGGAGGGGAGGCGGGTTACCAGTTCTTCCTCAAGAGGATGAAGGGTTAAGTATACCCTGCTGGGATTTGAATAGGGGTTTTTAGGAAGCATAGAACCCAAGAGCAACTATGAAACAGGTTTCATTGGAAAGCTCTTTAGAGATGTGTGCTGTATGAAGATGATACGACTGCAGGGTGGGGACTAGCCACCAACATCATTAGGACTCAGTTCCTGAGTCTCTTTCCCACAGGAAGCACCCACAGAAGGGGCCAAAACTAGTGTCCAAAGTTCAAGGGAAGCTGGTGGAGAATCCTCTCTATAGTGTTCTTATCACAGAGCATCTGGGAATAGCCAGCATGGGTTTGTGAAGAACAAGTCATGCCAAACTAATCTGATAGCTTTCTTTGATAGGATAACGAGCCTTGTGGATAAGAGAGAAGCGGTGGATGTCATATACCTAGACTTTAGTAAGGCATTTGATACAGTCTCGCATGATATTCTTATTGATAAACTAGGCAAATATAACTTAGATAGGGCCACGATAAGGTGGGTGCATAATTGGCTGGATAACCGTAGTCAGAGAGTTGTTGTTAACGGTGCTAAATCCTGCTGGAAAGGGATAACAAGTGGAGTTCCTCAAGGGTCTGTTTTGGGACATGTACTGTTCAATATCTTCATCAATGATGTAGATATTGGGATAGAGAGTACGCTTATTAAGTTTGCAGATGATACCAAACTGGGTGGGGTTGCAACTTCTTTGGAGGATAGGGACATAATTCAAAATGACCTTAGCAAGTTAGAGAAATGGTCAGAGGTAAACAGGATGAGGTTTAATAAAGAGAAATGCAAAGTGCTCCACTTAGGAAGGAACAATCAGTTCCATACATACAAGATGGGAAGCAACTGTCTAGGAAGGAGCATGGCGGAAAGGGATCTAGGGGTCATAGTGGTCCACAAGTTGAATATGAGTCAACAGTGTGATGCTGCTGCAAAAAAAGCAAATATGATTCTAGGCTGTATCAACAGGTGTGTTGTAAGCAAAACTCGTGAAGTCATTCTGCCGCTCTACTCTGCACTAGTTAGGCCTCAGCTGGAGTACTGTGTCCAGTTCTGAGCGCCACATTTCAAGAAATATGTGGAGAAATTGGAAAGGGTACAGAGAAGAGCGACAAGAATGATTAAAGATCTAGAGAACATGACCTATGAAGCCAGGCTTCATGAACTGGGCTTGTTTAGTTTGGAAAAAAGAAGATTAAGGGAGGACATGATAGCAGTTTTCAAATATCTAAAAGGGTGTCAAGGAGGAAGGAGAAAATTTGTTCCTCTTGGTTTCTGCGGACAGGACAAGGAGTAATGGGCTTAAAGTGCAGCAAGGGAGGTTTAGATTGGACATTAGGAAAAAATTCCTAACTGTCAGGGTGGTCAAATATTGGAATAAATTGCCAAGGGAGGTGGTGGAATCTCCCTCTCTGGAGATATTTAAGAACAGGTTAGATAGACATCTGTCAGGGATGGTGTAGATGGAGCTTGGTCCTGCCTTGAGGGCGGGGGGCTGGACTCGATGACCTCTCGAGGTCCCTTCCAGTCCTATGATTCTATGATAGTAGATGGGATGAGAGTGTGGGGGAGTCATGCAGGGATGAGGATGTATACTTCTTCAGAGAGCCCCTCACATGACAGCATCTGGAAGGTCGGAGGATCTGGTGCATTGATCCTTCCATTTACCTTCAACCCCCTCCCCCACCCCCACACACATAGTGAAGGACATGTTAATATCCCATGTAGGCTACTTGAACTATTGACCCCTCTTTGTTTTCCCACTCATGGTTTGGCTAGGTGCTGGGATCTAGTTTTGGCCCTGAATACATTAAATGTGCTCCTCACAAATAAAACTGCTGCAAGTCAAGCATTATATGGTATACTCTCCTTGCAGAATATCAGTTATAAGGCTGTAAACGCATTAGCAATTTTAGATTTGTTTATTGCAGTTTTATCCAAAAAATGTGGGGGGGGGGGGCATATTTAGGTAATTAATTTGTATATATTCCTCACATCCCTTCCACATGCAAAAAAATCTTTGAAGAACTTGCCAAACTAATGACACAATTTTAAAGAGCTGCAGGCGAGTGGTTTAGCTGTGCTGGTGAAACTTTTCAGTTAAGAGTTATGATGGCAATAATGAAGCACACCGACATCTAATCCATCCCAGAAAAATGTTCTCTCACAGTGACAAACTTCTCCACTAACTCAGGTTATCAGAGCTGAACTAGTACTCTAAACATATTGATATCAGTAGTACAGTCCTATTCGCAACCCCAAACTGGGAAAAGAAGCATCGAAGTCAGGTAGAAAAGCCATCATACTGGGTGCCACCATATCCATCCAGAGTTTGGAGAAGCTGGTATAAGCATAAGGATCCATGCACTCCTATAAACATAGTGAGAGGCAAATATGCCGGATATGAGTCTCTGAATGCCTTCTGCGTTGTGTTGGCGTAGCTGTTTTCTCCCAGCATGGCCTAGATGAGTCAGCTTGGCATCAGCCATGTGGGCCTTCCATACACGAGAAGGTGGGGTAGGCGTGAGTGCTTCAAGCTAGTTAGATGTTGCATGGTTGCTGAGGCTCAAAACCTGTTTGCTCCTGAACCAGTTAGGTTTCTGCAGAATCAGAGAAAAATAATGTTCCATGGCAGAAGCCACGAATCAAAGATTTGTTCTATTACACAAGATTTACTTATCACTGACAGCCACAAGTAGACACTGGGGAGAAGAAAGAATTGTTTCACTTCCTTTTAAAAGGAGGGATGTTCTAGGGATGCCTTGATAAAATAAAGTGATTGATAATGTTTTCCCAAGTGATGTTAGCCATCTCACCTCAACATTGAACATTTTTTAGCCTTTACAGAAAAAGAGAGAGAAAAATATGTTAAATATCCATGTAAGACTGTGGAGAGCCACTTGAATAGAACCAAAAACTGTTACCACAAAACAAAAAGCCCTTGCTGAAAACTCAGAAAACAAAGAAAAACACACATTTCACAAAATAAGCTGTTTCCTTTCAAGATTATACAAACCTTTTATAACATGGATTTGGTTTAAACCTTTGTAATAGGTCACACCACATTAAAAGTATTTTGCAGAGACCCACATACTAAATGAGGAATTTGAATAGTTTACGTTGCAATTAAGTTGTGAAGGAGGTTCTCTCTCTACTGGCTCTGGCAGCTCCTTGGTCTCTCAGGATTACAGAGTATACTTTTATGACCCAACATGAAAATCATCATAAAAAAAAGTTTAAATCAGCCCCTTTGGAAGTGAACATGACAGCAAGGATTTTAGTGGAAGACTTTTGCAGACAGTTCAGTGAAAACACCTCTGCTCAGTGAACAGTGGCAGTCAGAAAACAAAACAAAATGTTATGATGTTTAAGAAAGGGAAGAGGATACTTAGAATATTCAAGATTCACTAATATTTGTTAGTGTCTAAGATGCCACAAAATTGCTTGTCGTTTTTAAAGCTACAGACCAAGATGATGACTGCTCTGAGACTTAGAACACTGCAGTGCTAATATTTAAATCAATGATATGATACACACTTTACACAAACACAGTGCTCAATTCTAGTCACCCTATCTCAAAAGATACAGCTGAAGTAGGAGTGGATCCAGTGATGGGCAATAAAAAGATTAGACGCCAAGACAGACTCAGATAAGAGAATGAAGACACCATAAGCATTTAGCTTAGACAGGAGAAGTACGAAAGCAGTTATGATTAAAGGAATATAAAATAATGAGTTACACACAAGTAAAAATGGCACTTTTAGTACAAGAACATGAGCACATTCCATAAAACTGAAAAAATGTGAAGTGATAAAGAAACACTTTATTCAACACATTTAACCTAAGGAATGCAATGCCTCAAGGTATCACTGTTCCTAGTAGCTATATGAATGAAAGGTTTAACCCCCTTTTGCTTCATGGACTAACCGTTAACTACATGGATTAAAAAGGCACTTCTGGCCTGCATATTTCATACCCCAATTAAGTAGAGGGTTCACCAGGTTCTGTTAAGTATCAGACAATAGATGGACCACTGTCTGATCCGGTAAAGTAATGTCTATGCTCCTTAATAATGTTGCTATGAAGCCAGAATAACAGTTTTGGAGAAAGATCCCACATACATACTTTTATAGACTGCACTGTTCTTTTTTGTTTCCTCCCACAATCATCCTGAACCAATTTATTCTCTTGCAATGTCAATCTTATCCCCATTCCAAAATGACAGTCCTCTTGAAGAGAACTAAAACACTGTGAAACAAGAGTCACTGGAGTAAAACGATACATTCAGGGTCTATTTTTTCATTAGATAGCACATGACGTGATCAAGCTGCATCGCTCTACATACAGATACACCATTACTTTCATGTGATATATCTATATGACACCAGCCTATTCTTTTACACATTTTTATGTCACAGTTGCAAAGATGGTTGTGAAGCCTTCTAGGCCTGATGTTGTCAGTCTCTCCATGTCCTTCCGCCTAAGCAGTTATCCTGACTTTGGTGTTTGCCTTTGGGACAAAAGGTTTTGTAAACTGAGTGCCTATATTTATAATAGTACAGAAATAAGAATAATGAAGTAGGGTACCAGAGTTGGCCATCTATACAGCTTCCCTATAAAGTTATTTACCAGAGTTATAGTGGCCTCTTGCTGGTACAGAATCTTAAAATATCTTGATCTGTTTGTCAGAGGTTTGTTAGAATGTCTCCCCCATATTATACTCCAGCTGGTGAAGATAACAGGGCTCTGTCTGAAGTGCAAGCGGCTGTCTCCACCAGGAATAATTCAGGGTGATCTCAGAAAATGGCTGGAGATGTGACAGGAGCTGTTATTTCACTTGAGTTATTCTGGTATTATACCAGCATTTAATAGGTAGTGCCTAAAATGAAAGACTATCTGAAAGAACCCAACTGGAAGAGATCATCAGATTCTCAGGGTACAGAGAATTGCAGAACACTGAAACTGGAAGGGACCTGGAGAGGTCATCAAGTCCAATCCCCTGCTCACGCAGCAGGGCCAAGCACCATCTCTAGATCATCCCTACATGGATTTTAAAAAAACCAGAAACAAAGAGGCCTGGGTCAATTAATTTGGGCTCATGGTTCTCAGGCTCTCTACACTAAATAAGGATGAAACGCCCTGGAGCTTGGACTACAGCCCAAGCCTGATTGTCTACATAGCACTTTTTAACCTCGCAAGCCAACTCACCTCAGCTAGAGCAGTTGTGGCTATGTCACAGGGCATTTATCCCTTCCTAGACATGTGCTCAAAGACCTCAGGAAACAGGGTCTTTAAAAATCACACAAACACCTCAATTTTCAAATTTCATTCTTTAATTTTGCCACCTAACTGTTGCTAGACAGATACAGGAAGTAATCAATGCAATACCCCACTGAAATTTGAGATACGTGAGTATCTTAAGAAGCTACTAGGGTCTTGTGCCCCTTCTCACTACGCTCACCAACCCCCATCTCTGCGGCCAGACTTGGTCACCCCAGTCATGCCGGCCTGCACGCAGTACCCCTTGGGCGGCGAGCCAGATGTATTGGTGGCCACCACAGTTATGCTGAAGGCGGCGCTCTCGCATTTTGGCATGCAGAGCTGCGACTGCCCACTGGACTTGCAGGTGCTGAGGTGAGAGCAGTGTGGGGGCTGCAGCCTATTGGAGTTGCACTCTCCACTCAGGACATGGGAGCAGGCGCACTCCCCTCCCTAGCCCAGGGTAAGCCGCCCCAGAATCATTACTGCCCAGGTTCTGGCACTACCGTTGTGCTCTCCGCAACACAGGCTGGGCACGATCACTATTTGCTGGCTAGCGGCTGCCCAGGCGGGATGCTACTGCGGGAGGGAGATGTTGGGTGCAGGGTAGCTGTGGAAAGCCTACCCCCAACCATGGCCAAAGAGAGGTGAGTGGGGGGCACTGCAGAATCCAGATATGGGGAGGGGCTAGAGGCCAAAGGGCATGGGGCCATGCTGAGGCTGGGCATGGGAAGGGGCTGGCGCAGCACAGCGTACAGGGAGTATAGCAGGGACTGGGCAGGAACGGGATGGGACTGAGCAGGATGCAGCTACAGGGCCCACAAGCATGGGGAGGGACAGGACACAAATGTGGGGAGCTGCAGAGGACAGGCATCACAAGGGGCTGGAAAAGAGCAGAAGGCCCTCCTCATGCCCGACCCCTGTAGCGCTCCCCTGCCCACTGTGCCCCGACAACATCTCTTAATGCCTGGCCCTTGCAGAACTGCCCCCACCCACTGTGCCCCGTGAGCCCCTTCCCGTGCCTGCCCCAGCCCACGCAGTGTCCCCCACCCGCTGTGCCGTCTTTCCCTCCCCATACCCAACCAGTCCCTGCAGAACACCCAGCCCGCTGCAGCCTGACAACCACTCACTCTGCCCAACACATTCAGTGCCCCCCACCATTTCCCCTCCCCATGCCTGGGCCCTATGGTGCACCCCACTTGCTGCACCCTGCCAGCCCTACCCCATGCCTGCCCAGTCTCTGCTACTTCCTTTACTGGCCAAACCACTCCCCCAGCCACAAAGCTTGGCCCTCCCAAGTGGCCAAGTTGGGACGACAGCCCAAGTCCAGCCCTCCTCAGTGGCTGGATGAGAGCTGGGACTGCCAAGCTGTGGCCTCAGTTGTCCCCAGAAGCAAGGAGAAGAACTGGGGTCCCAGTGCAGCAGTCCCAGTTCTCTCCCCGGCCACTAGGGAGGGCTGAGGCCACAACGTGGCAGCCCCTGCTCTTCCCTGAATGCCAAGGAGGGCTAAGGCTGCAGTGCGGCAGCCCCGGCTCTCCCCTGGCCACCAGGGAGGGCTGAGGCCATGACGTGGCAGCCCCAGCTCTCCCCCCAACTACTGGGGATAGGAAGTGCTGAACCTGGGCTACAGTCTCAGCTCTCCATGTGGCCACTTGGGAGGGCCGTGCTGGGTATGGGAGGGGCTTGATTCCAGGGGCGGTGCTTCGCCCACAAGAGGCAGGGCTGGAGCTGGCCGTCCCCAACTGGGCTTTCACCCATCCATGCCTACCTCCCTCCCAGCCTGTGGTTGCTGATGACATCATTCTATCACCCTGTGAGAGAGAGAGAGAGAGAGAGAGAGAGAGAGAGAGAGAGAGAGAGAGAGAGAGAGAGAGAGAAACCTGATGGTAAAAGGATGGACCATCACTATAGCAAACTTGCAATTTCTTTGTGGTAGCACATAATATTCACCAAGTAATATTTTTTCATACGGAGCTGGTCCAAATTAGTCAAGCAAACCATTTACTGTGTTTCGTTTAAAGGAAGCACTGGAATGTTTACTGTGGCATGTAAGACTCCATGTAATGGCACCAGAAAATGGCATTTGTCATTTAGTTCTGAAGTAAGACTTCCCAGGTTCAATCTGGTTCATAAATATTGCTGAGATATTAGCTTCACTCTGCCAAAGCACCAAGAAACTTTCAAAAGCACTTACCTTGTGCAATGGCAGCACCAGGAATGCTCCACCACCACTAGCTTCTATGATTATTGCAACAAATTTGGGGTTTACTGCACAAAACGAACTATCCCAGGTAACACGGGAAACCCGGATGTCATCATAACTCTGGTCATTTTTCACTGCTTGCCCAAAAACATGCCGAAATTTGCTCTGTCGTACCACTCGCCTCATTGTGTCTGAAATGAAAGAAAACAGAGGTTTCAGAAGCATTTGATCAATTAAGTGCATGCTATCTGGCCTGTTTTTCTAGAACCCATTGGCCCATATTTGCTAGTGAACTCACCAAAAATCCAGCCAAGTACCTGGTATTGCAGGAGATGCAGCAGCTTTCATTCATTACTCCTATGCCTAGAGATGCCCATTTTCAAAACTTGCCCACTCTACAGTTTAAACAGTGGTAGTAACAACTTGTTTTAAAACAGAAAGTTCCATTTTTTTAAAAAAATATGACTTCAGAATAACACTGACTTGTACGAAGAACATCAGAACTTGACTTTTTTTAATACTGTCTCATGACAAGAATGGCACATTTTCCACAAAAAATAGCATTTCCCTATTGTTGATTGTATTCCTTTAATTGTTGTAAAAGGAGCCAACACAATGGGGGGGAGGGGGCTTACACAAGTTTCTACGTATTTACCAACTGTTTGCAGACACGAGTGGAAAATGTTTTTTATTTGCTTTCCAGGAGAGATGTAGATAAAACACAAGCTCTCAGAAACAGACAATTCTGTGAAGTGGTTTCACAAGTTAGCTAGCTTACTCTCTGCTCATTCAAAAATCTCACAGAAAGTAAGTTTGTTTCCTATGCTGGAAGAAGTAAGGGAAGCAAATGAATTACTTCAAATTAACTTGGTTAGCTTGTTTGCATTGATCCTCCTTCACACAAGAAACTAATTGTCTTGAATTAGAAATCGAGGAAACATTGAATGGCACGGAAAACTCCTGCCCCTGCATAGATGGGAAGAGGTTAATACTTCTTAGGAACACTGGTTCTCAGTGGCAAGGAGTGGCAGTATATTATGCATTAGCATCTCCAAATTCCATATCTCTTCTGAAACTTACCAAACATCAAAGGTGTCTTCACATTTTAAGAGATTTTCTCGTCCACAATTTAACAGTTCACAGATAAGTGAGGAACCTCCACCTACCTTCTTAACCTAAGTGACAACTACTTCTACAGTACCTAACCCCTGAATGACAGAAATTGGAGTCCTGCTCTAAATTTGCCTTTCCATGGGTCCATAGCGACACACCAGGATGGGGAAAATGCTCTTTCAGTTCATCAAGCTACTTGTTGAGGAAATATTGGTTCCATTTATTCCAAAGTGAAGTGGTAAGCTGAAATGCTTTTGCACTAAAGAGAGTGGGTATGCTTGTGTGTGCACAGTATACCTGCATGCAAAAATTTTGAAAGGTCACAACGTAACACATTCCATTTTTAACTTTCAGAACTCTGCCTGCAAGTACTCTGCAAGCCAGGCTTTAAATGTACTTATTTGTAGAAAGTCTGGGTGCTAAAATGTTAATGGTCCAATTAGCCAAGAAGTCATACAATTAAAAGAATGATTAAAGCATTCTTAATAACTGAGGGAGGATGTCAAATTTCCAAATATGAGAAATTGTCTGCAACTTGTTTCCTGCAAAATCCTCATGTCTGTGGTGACAATCAAACACAGAGCACCAGAACTCTGAATGGGACATCTGCCTCAAATATAAAAATCTACACATTATGCAGACAATAAACATAAAGTTCAATGGTAACACTGGTTAAATCTGCCAGACTGACAGTGCTGGAGAACAAAGCCTTTAGTCCACAGAGATATACGCCAGGCAGCAAAGCCAAAGCAGTGAGCAGTCACTTCTACTGACTGCTACACATTGCCGAAATAAGGCAGGGGCTCAGCCTCCTCATCCAGGACTTGCAGGTTTCCTTTCAAATCCCAATAATATGTGTCCCAATTACAGTGGTGATTTTGGCATTGTGGATCTGTCTATCTAGGAATAGGACAGAAGTCATAAACTTCTTTCCCAGGGGCCAAACAGCTGTCAGATGGTAATGACTAACGGCCACTGATGACCTTAACTGAGTTCAAACCAGTGACCTAGAAATAAAAAGCTCTCCATATTATTCCAAATCTGTTGAGCTGTCCAATCCACACACAGAGTATTTCTCACTACTATTACTTTTGTCATACTAGAATCAAGCAGTTATAGAGGATATAGCAGGCTATCAAGAACATAAATGAAAACATCCAAATATTTAGCCTCTCTCTCACTCCAAAGAAAACTAAGCATGGACAGGAATATTTACTGCTTATTATCCTTCAAAAGTCTCTTCTCCATCAGATAACTTAATCCAAACCACTGTGTAGATCATGGATAGATTCACCTATTTACAAATTTGTCCAATTCAACCAAGAAATCTCAGCGATTGTTTAAAATAGCACACACAGTCTCGCCTATGCATGTTAAGGAGGGAAGAAGGCTGTTTTCTGAAGGGGTTTATTAAAATTTCCCAAAATAAATTAGCTGTTTTAAATTACAGAAGTGCCACAGATAACATTTTATTACCAACAGCTGTAGCTTCAAAGAAAAGCAGCTGTAGTTTTAAAAATAAAATGTTGTGGACAATTGGTGAGTTTGAGATCTATAGAAAAGTAGCACTAAAAATTAATGAGTTAATCCCACACATATATTCCTGCATATTTATGTGTTGAAAAAAAAATAAAATTAAAAAAAGACCAGATTCCCAAGATCTACTCATCTGGCATAGAAGCTGCAATCATAAGGAACAGAAAGCAGTTTCTTTTCAGCCTCAACTAAAAAATACTCAAAATTAAAAACCCAGCCCACTAACATGAGTAACTTTTTATACACATAAGCCACAGCAGCAGCATGATATATAATAGCAGGATCTTTGCAGCAGCCTCAATTGAACAGTTGAAGCCTAACATAAAATAATTTTCATCCAGAAGGAGTTCAGAGCACATTAGAAACAAGCTGATTTACAAACCAGGCAGATATTCCATCACTCATTACTGAAATATATGCATCTGTGGGGTGAAACACCACAGCAACTCTGCCAACAAAACTGCAGTATTGTTGGCAGAGAGGAAGGGAACAGCGAGCTGTCCCGAGCTGAACTAACCGGGGGATTCTCTAAATCAAGGGTGGGGAACCTTCTTCCTACTAGTGGCCACTGACACCCCTCTCCCCCCAAAAAATCAGTTGCAGGGGGAATGGGAGTGCAGAGGCTGGGAGCTTCCCCTAGACTTTGACATTAGGGTTGCCAAATTTCCTGACCGGACACCACTGCCTCGAATAGCAATGGCATCCAGTTGGGAAAGTTGGCGATCTGGTAATTGGGAATGGGGCCAAAAATGACGGGTTCAGAGTGCAGGAGGGGAACCAGGCTAGAGCAGAGGGTTGGGGTGTAGGAAGGCTCCAACTGGGGGGTGCAGGCTCAGTGGTGCAGCCAGGGATGAGGGGGTTGGTTCTGGATTTAGTTGAAATGTGGAAGATGGCCCAGAGCAGGAGTGTGGAAGCGGATGTGCCTTCTGAGTGGGAGTTAGGATGCTGGTGTAGGCTCAGGGAGGAAGCTCAGGGATGGAGCAGGGGTTGGGGTAAAGAGTGCTTACCTCCAGCAGCTCCTGAATTTGGAAGTGGCTGGCATGTCCCTGCCATCCCAAAGGCAGGGGTTAGGGGCACAGCTCCACATGCTGCCCTTGCCTGCAGATGCTGCCGCCACAGCTCCCACCCCCTGTGATTCCCAGCCAATGGGAACTGTGGCCAGCACCTGCAAGTGAAGGTAGCATGTGGAGCTTCCCAGACTACCATAACCAGATGCTCACAATTCCAGTCCTGGAGGGAGGGGGAAGAGGTAGGCTCAGGGTTGCTGGCCCACAGTGCAGAGACTTCCTGCTGGGTGGATGAAATTAAGCAGGGAGCCAGATCCAGCCCGTGGGCCAGACGTACTCCACCCTTCTTCTAAATAGACTTCTCTGTCATAATTCACGGTGGGATTCCAACAAGACAAAAAGATGACAACAAGCATACGGTCTGAGAAGTGCGGTGGGAATTTTAATGACTCCGAACAGTTAGAAGTGTGCACAGCAGGTGACTGACTCAGGAGACTAGTTGCATTCCCAGTTTTGCCATTAACTCACTGTGGAATCTCAAGCAAGTCACTTGTCTATGCCAGACAAAATGGGAACAAAATGCACCTGTCACGAGCATTTCCAAATGCTAGAATAATGGCCCCCAAGAAGGGCCAATGATTGTAGAAGTAAGTTGTCTAGGTCTCAGTAAAGATGCTTCATGTAAAAAAAATCAGTACCTCATCTAATTAGTAATTCACTTTATTAAATCTTTTCACTCGGATTAATACAACTTCTAAAGAGTCCCTTGTTTCATAATGTGGTAGAGTCTCAGTCACAGCCCAAAAAAACCCAATGTGCTAGGAGCAGTACAAACAAAGAGTTTCAATACAAAAAGCTACTTTTGGGAGACCACAGGGTCAGTCAAGATCAGCCATTATTTGCATGATTCCAGGAACCTGAAGGGATGCACAATTAAAATACCTGCTTTTACCCTGGTTTTTTTAATGTTGCAGCTTAAAAATGGACACTACATCACGATAGGTAAAATGTATTCAATGAAGGTATTCCTGCCCACAAAATCTTCTGCTCCAACTATAAGAGCTCAAGAGCTTCATTTATTTTATCTTACCTGGTGTTTTAATCTTACCAGGATATACAAATATTGCACTTAGGAATTACCGTATATACTCGAGTATAAGCCGACCCGAATATAAGCCGAGGCACCTAATTTTACCACAAAGAACTGGGAAAAAATATTGACTCGAGTATAAGCCTAGGGTAGGAAATGAGGCAGCTACTGGTAAATGTAAAAAATGAAGATAGATACCAATAAAATTACATGAATATTTATTTCAAAGAAAAACAATAACCTAGCTCTGTAAGTGGAAAAGGGGGTCAACAAAAACAATATGGTATCAAAAATACCGTAACTTTAAAAGTACAACAACCTTAGCTCAATCAGCAACCAAGCTCAATCAGCTCCCCATAGCTCTTTTCCTCAGGTGTCCCGGCTTCCTAGCTGTTTTCGTGTTTTTAGCTGAGGGAAACTTGCAGATGGCAACTCCCTCTCCACATATACCATTCCCCCGACACAGAGGATAAAATACTTCCACAATCCCTGGGCAGATCCTGCTTTCCATAAGGATTTTATCCTTTCCATTCAGGCCCCTTACCTTATCTCTTCTCTTCAGCCTGCGCCGAGCCGCGCTTCTGCCTCCGGACCCGCCCCCTGCCCACAGCACAGTGACAAGCCAATCACTGGCAGTCACTGTGCAGCCAACAAGCCTATGTATGTGCGCTGTTCATCGCACATACATAGAGCTTTCAGACCTCAGAAATTGACACGAGATACTTTGATGATGAATTTACAGCGCAGTCCATAACAATAACACCTCCTGACATACGACAACCTGGATGCCTTAGAACCTGACCAGCATACTCACTTTCCTCAGTTCTCGAGACGCTGACTCGAGTATAAGCCGAGGGGGGCATTTTTCAGCACAAAAAATGTGCTGAAAAACTTGGCTTATACTCGAGTATATACGGTACCTAAACTCATTGGTGGGGAGAAGACAGAGGGTTGCTCTCAAAAAATATCAAGAGTTGCAATAACGAGACATAACTAGAAGTGTGCATGCCCAGCTCAACTATTTCTCTCACCTGGTAAAACATCCCATAGGTAAAATGCTCAAGTTTTATTTGCTCATTTACCTAGAGTGAGTAATTTTTTCTGATGAACCAGTAAAATATTAGTCATCCAGATAAAACAGGTGGACAGGCTTTGTGTAAGTTTTCAAGGTTGCAATACTGTTCTTTGATTAGTATTCTTCCCACTCCATGGAGGGTCAAAACACTTTTTAAAACCCTATGTATTAGGAAAGGTAAGCCAGTACCTAAACCTGTGTTCCTGCAAGTAACCTCAAATTGGACACTCAGCACTATATACAGAAATTTTGCAATATGCCTGCTTTTGCAGGGAACAGGGATAGGATAGTAAAATGTAAGGTTTACTATATGTAGCCTGGACAAAAATTCCACCTGACCCAGAATGAGACCCCACTAAAAGAGTCAAGTTCTTCAGCTCAAAGATGCCTTTAGTTCTACTATCCCTGCCAGGCCAACTGCTGAAAAATTCCCTTCTCCCTAAGGTAAATTCCCCCACTTCAGTCATTTGAGAGAGGATTTATAAATTAGCCTCATTTTTAACAGTGCAATAAAAGCAAAGACTATCTAGTAAGTTTCCTCACTCATTTAAGATCTTTTTGCTCAGGACGCATAGCTTTGTTACCCTCTTCCTCAACCCAAAATGCATTGTTCAACAGGAACCTTTTGTCTACAATGAATCCATGCTGAACACACTCACTAAGCCCCTCATGTACACAGCAAAGGGAGTGATTCTCAGCTTTGGTTCACAGTCATTTTGATCTCATTCTTTTCTGTAGCAGGAGTGTCAGGGAGGGAGAGAGAAACCTGCTGGCTCTAGTTATAAAGAGCACCAAGAAAAGCAATCAGATAAAATAAACAAGCCAATGAAGAGTTTTCTTTCCCTGCAGTTCCAGCCTATAGAATCTTAGAACACTAGAACTGGAAAGGACCTTGAGAGGTCATTGAGTCCTGTCCCATGCCTCATGGCAGAACCAAGCACCATCTAGACCATAATGGTCCATCTAACTCAGTATCCTTTCTGCTGACAGTGGGCAGTGCCAGATGCCCCAGAGGGGATGGACCGAAGACAATGATCAAGCAACCTTTCTCCTGCCATCCGTCTCCAGCCTTTGACAAACAGAGGCCAGGGGCACCCATTCCTTACCCCCTGGCTAATAGCCTTTTATGGACCTTAACCTCCATGAATTTATCTAGCTCTTTTTTAAAATCTGTTATAGTCCTAGCCTTCACAGCCTCCTCTGACAAGGAATTCCACAGGTTGATTGTGCACTGTGTGAAGAACTTTCTTTTATTAGTTTTAAACCTGCTACCCATTAATTGTATTTGGTAGCCTCTAGTTCTTATATTATGGGAACAAGTAAATAACTTTTCTTTATGCACCCTCTCCACACCACTCATGATTTTATATACCTCTATCATATCCCCCCTCAGTCTCCTCTTTACCAAACTGAAAAGTCCCAGTCTCTTTAGCCTCTTCTCATATGGGACTCATTCCAAACCCCTAATCATTTTAAGTTGCTCTTTTCTGAACCAAAATATTTCTAATGCCAAAATATATTTTTTGAGGTGAGGAGACCACATCTGTACACAGTATTCAAGATGTGGGCGTACTATAGACTAATATGGGGCAGTAAGATAGTCTTCGTCTTATTTTCCACCTCTTTTTTAATAATTCCTAGCAGCCTATTTGTGTTTTTGACTGCCGCTGCACACTGGGTGGATGTTTTCAGAGAACTATCCATGATAACTCCAAGATCTCTTTCCTAATTAGTTGTAGCTAAATTAGCCCCCATCATATTGTATGTATAGTCAGGGTTATTTTTTCCAATGTGCATTATTTTACACTTACCCCCATTAAATTTCATTTCCCATCCTCATATATGTCTATCCAAACTGCTCTTAAATATCTTTAGAGATGGAGATTCCATAACCTGCCTAAGAAATTTTTTCCAGTGTTTAACCATCCTGACAGTTAAGAAGATTTCCCTAATGTCCAACCTAAACCTCCCTTACTGCAGTTTAAGCCCATTGCTTCTTGTCCTATCATCAGAGGCCAAGGAGAGCAATTTGTTCCTCCTCTTTGTGACACCTTTTTAGGTACTTGAAAACTGCTGACATGTCCCTTCTTAGTCTTCTCCTTTCCAAACTAAACAAGCCCAATTCTTTCAGTCTTCCCTCATAGCTCATGTTCTCTAGACCTTTAATCATGCTTGTTGCTCTTCTCTGGACCTTTTCCAAT